>NC_059212.1:50452329-51052329 GCF_020615455.1 Coregonus clupeaformis | reverse complement strand
AAACATTATAACACAGCGTCGGGATTGTAGTTCACAAGGAGCCAGTCGCGGGCGAAGCTAACCGCTGAAAACCCTACGGAGAGCTACATGTAGAGTAGCCATATCTATTGATTAAAGAAAGAAGATGTTTTACGATCTAAAAGAATTTAGATCGTAAAACGTCATGTTTTTTTCAATAGCTTTGGCTACATGTAGGGGAAAAGGCTCAGATGGTTATTAATGCATTACAATGCTATAGATGCATAATGCATGACACACTGTGGTAAAACGTCAAATACTAAAACACTTTCTTCAACCATTCATAAAAACTAATGGTTTATATATGATCAACCTAATGAAACCATTCTGAAAATGTAGATTGCTATTTATTAAAGGAAAAGGGATATAACTTGTCTGACACACAGCTGGGAACAAGGACGATAAGCTAGTTTCATGTTAACTTCAAATAAACTTCATTTAATTATATATTTCCAATAACTATTGTATACTACATGTGTTATAGCTGATTTACATTGAGGTTCTTCTCAAGGTTTTTAAGGCACATACACTCCCCTACGTATTTATTTGGACAGTGAAGTTACATTTTTTAATTTGGCTCTATACTCCAGTATTTTGGATTTGAGATCAAATGTTTTATATGAGGCGACAGTACTGAATGTCACCCTTTACTTTGAGGGTATTTTTATACATACCTGTTTTACTGTTTAGAAATGAATGCACTTCATGTATATACTCCCCCCATTTGAAGGTGTCATAAGTATTTGGGCAAATTCACTTAGTGTATTAAATGTAGTCAAAAGTGTAGTATTTGGTCCCATATTCCTAGCATGCAATGACTACATCAAGCTCGTGACTCTACAAACTTGCTGGATGCATTTGTAGTTTGTTTTAGTTGTGTAACGTATAATGTTGTGCCCAATAGAAATGAATGGTAAATACTGTATTGTGTCATTTTGGGAGTCACTTTTATTGTAAATAAGAATAGAATATGAACACTTCTACATTAATGTGGATGCTACCATGATTACAGATAATCATGAATGAATTAGTGAATAATGATGAGTGAGAAAGTGACAGATGCACAAAGATCATGCCCCCAAAACATGCTAACCTCTCACCATTACCAATAACATGGGAGGTTAGCATTTTGGGGGGGGCATGATATTTATCTTTCTGTAACTTTCTCACTCATCATTATTCAAGATGAATTAATGATTATCCGTAGTCATGGTATTGTTCACAATGTAGAAGGGTTCAGAAACAAATTATATTCTTATTTACAATAAGTGACTCCAAAATGACACAACATAATCCAGAACACAACCAAAACTAACTGCAAATGCATCCAACAAGTTTGTAGAGTCACAAGCTTGATGTAGTCATTGCGTGCTAAGAATATGGGGCCAAATACTAAATGTTAGACATTTCTATACACTATAAGTGAAATTGTCTAAATACTTAAGACACCTTCAAATGCGGGAACTAGATACATACAGTGCTTTCATTTCTAAACGGTAAAACAGATGTATTAAAACACTCAAATAAAAGATGACATTCTGCACTGTCGCCTCATATAAAACATTTGATCTCAAATCCAAAATCCTAGAGTATAGAGCCAAATTAAAAGTTTTAGCTTCACTGTCCAAATAAATACACAGGGGAGTGTAGAAGAAGATAGCGAGTAGTGTTGATTGAGCTACTTTTCACATCGAAAGTGTTGCCGAAAAAGAATGCAATTATGTTCCTATTTGTTCCATCTGGTCTGAGATAACATAAAACTTGTGTGTGGATCCCCAGGGTATGCGGGTGCCACATATTGAGACACTGGACTCTCTCCTATGTGAGTTCTCTGATGTGACTTCATGCTGGAGCGCTGGGTGAAGCATTTCCCACACTGTGTGCACTTGTAGGGCTTCTCCCCACTGTGGACCACAGCATGTCTGATCAGGTTGCACTGCTTGGTGAAACTCCTGCCACACTGTTCGCAGGTGTACGGTTTCTCTCCGGTGTGACTCCGGAGGTGTTCTTTGAGCTGCCAGAAACGTGGGAAGCTCTTCCCACAGAAGGTGCAGCTGAAACGCCTCTCGGTGGGGCCGCCCGACCTCCACTGAGTCCTCATTCTCTTCACCATGTTAAAACTACTGCGACTCAGGCTGTATCCAGAGAAGGTGGAGGTGGTGGCAATGTTTGACCCTGTCATGCATTCACTCAATCTCACTGTTGATTCCGAAGAAGCCCCGTATTGATGCTGCCTTGGCTGTAGAGCTGAACTATTTCCTTCATTATTTGAGTTCAGCCTCTCGCTGCTCTCTCCCTCTGGCATCTGTTGTCTAGTCTCATCAGCCAATGTCCTGACATGTCTTGTCATGTGTTTTGCTACACTGAACATGTTAGCATGTGGTTTCCATAAAGAAGAGTGAAGCGATGGCCCTACATCATCTGTCATTTTAGGAACGGATGGCAGCCCACTATGAGATGGGAAAATTGAGATATTCTGAGAGTACTCTTCTGTTGCATGAAAGGAGAAATCTGGGTGGCCATCAGGGTCAGCGTCTCTGCCTGGATCCACAGAGGTCCACAGCTGCCCATCAGTCTCATCCATAACAAACTGGTCAGGTCCTGCCAGGGCCGTGGTCTGATCCAGCGCCTCCTCTTTCTCATCCTTCACCATCACTAGCTCTAGTGAGTCTTTGTCCTCGGCTGGCCGGTGTTGCTCTGTGCTGAACACCTCTGTAGATGCGAGCTGGGGTGTGCCTGGTTCCTCTGAACGATCAGAATTGGGGTAATGTTCCACTGAGTCTTCAGGAGATATGTTGGGTTGTGTGATAAAGTCCTCATCACAGTGCCGTTGCTCAAAAGATAGTGGTTTCCCAGGCTTGGAACCAGACTCTAAAGATTTGGGGATAAACATAAAATAAACATTACAAAAGACCCTTAACAGTTGGAAAACATGACTGCTTTAGAACTGACTGTGTGTGTACGTGTGCTCCATATGCCAGAACATAAAACACCCAACACCAATGTAGCAATTTGGAACGTGCATACCACCACACCCACACAGTCTTCCATAGACAGACAGAGCAGTACCCCTTATGGTCGCACCCACCCTCTCCAGTGACCCTGAGCTCTTCCTGAGGGTCAGTCTTCCACACGTCCTCTGCTGTCTCCTCATCTTTGATCAGTATGGGTTCAGTCTCCCCTCTCTGCTCCACATCTGTAGGCTGTAACAGGAGACTGAGGTTATTACTCTGGACACAAACCATATCTAACTCTTTTCATACTCATGAATCACACAAAAGCGGTAAATTCTCCTGATATTTCAATAACAGAATTGATCCAAGAGGTCAGGTCTCTGTAATTGTAAAAGGTGATGCATCACACCTGGGGTTGAGAGTCCCCTTCAACAGCCATCTCTCTGTCTCTCCACTGTGAGGTACTCCTCTGCTTGTTCGAAACAATCTTGACTGGATATGAAGTTCTCTCTGATGCCATGGGGTAAAAACCTGGAAAATAATTGTTTTTAGTCAAATATTAGGGCTATTCACACATTTGGGTTTTGCATATGCAATCAATTTTTCATGAATAATAACACATCAACTACCCTTTCGTCTGCGCGTCTTCTTCAGCTCGCTCTCCATCATTTGACACTTCCTTTTCAGTACATCAATATCTCGCTGGCTTTGGGTAATTTCCAAACGTATAACTGCACAGCTATCATCTACACGGTTGTTTATTTCTGCTACAGCTGCTTTAGCTAATACCTCCATTATGGATACAAACTGCTCCTGAAAATTGCAGCTGACCATCTTGTCCAGCCCAGTATTTATTCGGTGTGATTAAGTAAATGTTACAATTTTCTAGCTAGCCAATGTGCAATAAATAATCCGTTTATTTCAAGTTCTCACACTATGGCAAACGTTGATATTGGCCCAATTTGGCATTTGTAAGAGATCGATTTAGGCAAACGATGTTGATAAATGCCAACCATGTTTCAAGTCGGAGATGCGTGCGCAATCGCGCTTCCGTTCTTCTTCTTCATCATCATCATCATCATTATCTTCGGCGTTTAACCGCGGTTGGCATCCAATAAATTGCATTACCGCCCCCAACTGGACTACAATATACATCTATTATACTTTGTGATACAAAATGTGAAAAGGGGAAAAGGAAAAAAACTAAACTAAACAAAACCAATGATATATTCTTTTTAAACACCCATCCAACTAATCCTACACTCAATAAAAACCCACTACCCTATTCCACTATTTTGACCCTATCTGCTCCTGCACCATGCCAGCGGCCTGGGAGGATGGGACACCACCACTCAACACACCCTGTAAGTCTTCCAAAGTCAAATCTCATAAACCCAAACACTTCTCTGCAGCTGCCACCACAACATCTATTTTCTGTGATTTACGTTCCATTTATGCTGTACAGTTGATAGCCATTGCTATGAACGCTAAGAAGCCAACCTTACTGAAGGATATATCACTCATTGGCCTATCCTTCTGTGCTGGCATTAGTGGTGTAAAGTAATTCAGTAAAAATACTTTAAAGTACTACTTAAGTCGTTTGTTTGTGTATCTGCACTTTACTATTTATATTTTTGGCTACTTTTACTTTTACTTCACTACATTCCTACAGAAAATAATGTACTTTTTACTCCATACATATTCCCTGACACCCAAAAGTACTCATTACATTTTGACAGGAAAATGGTCCAATTCACACACTTATCAAGAGAACATCCCTGGTCATCCCTACTGCCTCTGATCTGGCGGACTCACTAAACACAAATGCTTCGTTTGTAAATTATGTCTGAGTGTTGGAGAGTGCCCTGGCTATTCGTCAATAAAACAAAATAAAACAATTGTGCCTTCTGGTTTGCTTAATATAAGGAAGTTGAAATGATTTTTTGATATTTAAGTATATTTTAGCAATTCCATGTACTTTTGATACTTTGATATTTAAAACCAAATACTTTTAGACTTTTACTCAAGTAGTATTTTACTGGGTGACTTTCACTTTTACTTGAGTCATTTTCTATTAAGATATCTTTACTTTTACTCAAGTATGACAACTGAGTACATAGATCTACTATTCTCAGGGATCCTCTCAGGATCCCTCTCCCTTGACCCATCCTCCTCTACTTACTTCACCGTCTCCGCATACGACACCTAATGCACTACTCTGACTCTAGCAACCTCAACCTGCCTCTCTCGCACCGCACACTTCCGATCCCCAGTACCATGGGCACCCCTACAAGTTGACACACACAACTATATCCACCGAAACTACACAATCCTCTATCCAATGCCCTCCTGTACACTTCCCACATCTTAGAATCTCCCTCTTACAAACTGCTGCGACATGACCATAAACGTTGCACCTGAAAAAGCGCAGTGGATTTTGCACAAAAGCTCTAACAGGATAACTGATATATCCTATATCCTTTGTCGGGTAAAGACTGACTCAAAACTCCAAAGGACTGACAGTGACTCCTCTGTTTCACCATACGCACCACCGGGTCTGCGTCGCACCGAATGGCAGGCATCACAAACACCAGGAATCTTCAACTTCAATTGCTCCACCTTCACATTTAAAGTTACCCCAGAAATCACTCCTTTCAATAAGAGCAAAGCAAGAAATAGAGCAAAGCAAGAAACAGATCTTGACCCAAGTTGTGTGACATGGAGCGCCCGCTCCCTCTGGTCAGAAGAAACACAAACAAATATCACAAGTCCACTACAGGTTACCTTCACTGATTCAACTGCACCCAACTCCTTTCCCACCCACCCTGAAACCACAAATGGATCCGCCAAAAGGGAAGGATCCACTTTCTCAAATGTCTCTTCTACTGGACCAGATTCTTCTTTATCATGTCCATCGATGCCAGGCTCGGGTTCCGAGCTTTTCACCACACCTTCCACCTCACTTAACTAACCCTCATTCACTTCCATTTTACCTCCTGAACTCTGTCAGGCGCACGGCTCACTCCGTTCATCTTCTTCTTCTGTGGATTTTATATGGAGGTTGGCAACCAACTTTAAGGCGCATTACCACCACCAAATGACTGGAGGGTGGAACAGAGACAGGGAAGGTCTAAATCAGGGCTCCCCAATCCTGTTCCTGGAGAGCTACCGTCCTGTAGGTTTTCACTCCAACCCTAATCTAGCGCACCTAATTCTAATAATTAGCTGGTTGATAAGCTGAATCAGGTCAGTTACAACTGGGGTTGGAGCGAAAATCTACAGGAAAAAAACTCTTCAACACCATTACTCCTTAGATCTAATTACAATCTCTCCCTTTCCCTCCCATATTGCTGCCACTGAAATTGAATGCGTTCCGCTGTCTCCATCTCCTCCTGACAGTGATCACACCTCCCAGTCTGAAGTTTTCCTTACGGTTTAAATCAATCAATCAATCACATTTTATTTATAAAGCCGTTTTTACATCAGCAGATGTTACAAAGTGCTATACAGAAACTGTTGAGCCTTGTGTGTCCCATTCTCAGCCTTGTGATTACACTTTCCTCCCTTCTCGCTCGACCTGATGACCTCCCTGCCCCCACCTTCTCCTTGATCTTATTCAGATCTTCCCTTTCCCTCCCTGTTCCACAACTCTTGCCATTTGTTTTTAACCACTGTTCCTATCAACCACTTGGCTTCTGCTTTACTGATTGACAATTACATTTCAACATTATGATGTTTGAGTGCCTGCTTGGCGAGAACATCCACCTCCTCATTCCCCTCTACTCCCACATGTGCTTGTTCCCAGTGGAACATCCAACTACCCCCATCTATCTCACACTATACAAGCACTGTAAAATCTCATACAATACTCCTTCCTCTACTCCAGCTCTTACCCTCTAAAGCAACCCTAGGCCTATTATTGGCTGAGGAAGCAACCAAGGTGGGATAGCAGGAAGAACCACTGAGGGGCTCTCTCTCACCATGCCATTACATACCGATCCACCCCAAACTTTTATTCAGATTTCGTTCATGTTCCCAGCACTCTAGGAGCACCTTTTTTTGTAGGATGTGTAACCTTAAGTCCTTGTAGATTTACCCAATATGTCATGGCTAGCTGTTGTCTTAACTTTAACGGCATGTCTCCTCACTCTACCTGCAGAGCTGCCACCAGGGAGGTCCTGATTGTTCCACAACATATTCTTAGGCATGAGCCTGGATTACATCTACCTTTTCCAAAGATGTTTGAGCTGCTGATCCATATGCTACACTTCCATTGTCCAGTGATGACCTTGACAGCGCTATACACTGAGTGTACAAAACATTAGGAACACCTTCCTAATATTGAGTTGCACCCCCTTTTGCCCTCAGAACAGCTTCAATTCGTCGGGGCATGTACTCTATAAGGTGTTGAAAGCGTTCCACAGGGATGCTGGCCCATGTTGACTCCAATGCTTCCCACAGTTGTGTCAAGTTGGCTAGATGTCCTTTGGGTGGTGGACCATTCTTGATACACAAGGGAAACTGTTGAGCGTAAAAAACCCAGCAGCGTTGCAGTTCTTGACACACTCAAACCAGTGCGCCTGGCACCTACTACCATACCCTGTACAAAGGCACTTAAATATTTTGTCTTGCCCATTCAGCCTCTGAATGGCCCACATACACAATCCATGTCTCAATTGTCTCAAGGCTTAAAAATCCTTCTTTAACCGGTCTCCTCCCCTTCAGCTACACTGATTAAAGTGGATTTAACAAGTGCCATCAATAAGGGTTTATAGTTTTCACCTGGCTTCACCTGGTCAGTCTGCCATGGAAAGAGCTTGGTTTTCCTAATGTTTTGTAGAGTCAGTGTATAGGGCATTTTCAATGCCATTCTATCTGCCACCCACTCTATTCCTGACAGGCAACGAATCACATTCAATATTTTCTTTGACAACGACTCTTTTAATATGCTCCGCCCATGTTATTCGAGTGTCAAACCAGACCCCCAGGAACCTAAACTCCCACCCTCTCAAGATTCCTTTTCGTACAGCTTCAGGCAGTAAAAAAAAGTATGTTTTCTCAACTGAGAACTTGAAGCCCATCTGAGGGATTGTTCAAATTCGCTTCTTGAACACTACCAGCTGTATGTATGGGGAATATTTCTCCCTCTCTTCCCCAGCATCCGCAAACAATGACCTCCTAATATCTGGTCTCACCTGGGAGAATCGTCAATCATAATGGAGAACAACAAAGGACTAATGACACTTCCCTGGGGCGGTACCATTATCTACGTCATAACTTTCTGACATAGAAATCCCCACCCTCACTTGTATTGATCGCCCAAAAAGAAAATCCTTTATCCAGTTAAAAACCCTTCCTCCAAACCCATGATATCCAGTTTGATGAGTAGTACTTCCTTCCACATTATAGGCCTTCTCTACATCAAAGAAAACAGCTCCCACCATCTCTTTATTTGCCTGTGCCTTCTGTATGACTGACTCTAGGCACAGTACAGGATCCATCGTTCCCCTGCCTATCCTGAACCCACTTTGATCTGGTGACATTAGGCCTCTGCTCTCCAGAAAGTATGTCAGCCTTTCCGTTATCATCCTTTCCATTGGGGCGGCAGGTAGCTTAGTGGTTAAGAGCGTGGTGCCAGTAACCGAAAGGTCGCTGGTTCTAATCCCTGAGCCGACTAGGTTAAAAATCTGTCGATGTGCCCTTGAGCAAGGCACTTAACCCTAATTGCTCCTGTAAGATCGCTCTGGATAAGAGCGTCTGCTAAATGACAAAAATAAATAAATAATAATAATAAATAAAAACAAAATAAAAAGTTTACATGCATGAAATGCCAACGTTATCGGCCTATAGTTTAGACTAGTAGGGTCTTTCTTTCCCTGGTTTATCGGCACCACTACAGCCTGCTTTGAACTGTTAGGCAGTTTCCCTTCCTGCCTCACCTTATTGTAAAGGCCCAATACTTTCCCCATTGCAGTGTCACTGAGATGAGCCATCATGATGTAAAACATCTCATCCTTCCCAGGAGATGTTACCCCAGCTTTAGCTATCACTATCTTCATCTCAGCCAACGTAAAAGGAGCATTCAATGCATTCTCCACCACTTCTCTCTGATCCAGGACCCCTGGATGTTCTCCGCTGCCCCTCTTCTGTCAGATTATTTGAGCTGTGTACCTTCACAAATGCCTGAGCTAACATTTCGGCCTTCTCCATATCTCTCACTGCAACAGTCTCCCCACTTTTCAGCACAGGGAGATCCCAATCTCGTCTGACCCCACTCATCCTCTTAATGCCACTTCTGTTCAACTGGTGAGGTAAGTATTTATTACCGTAAATATGAGACTGCAACAGCCCTTCAAATTTGGTAGAGTTTAGCACTGGCAAGGCAAATACCAGGGTGTTTTCTAGGCCAACCGGCCACAAGATGGCGGTATTATTCCTTTTATGTTGTTTGTCATCTTGCAAACGGTTGTGACAAGATGTACGACCGGAAGTGACTTTCGTAGCAGGTTAGGGGAGCATTTTAGCTAACCCTAACCCTTTTCCTAACCTTAACCTAAGTCTCTTAACCTGCCACGTTAATTATCCTAACCTGCTGTGTAAGTTCTCCTAACCTGCTACGGAAAAGTAACTTCTGGTCGTAGCTGTACTCCCTCTAGTCAGAACCCCGCCATATCTATTGACTAAAAAGAGAAGACCTTAAAACTTTGGATAGTAAAACGTCATCTGTTTTAAGTAAATATATATGGCTACATGCAGGGGAGAGTGTAGTGCAGTGGCTCATATGGTTATAAATGCATAAAAGGCTATATGCATTGATAATGCACAACACACTGTGGTAAAATACAAAAACAATTTATTCAACCATTTTTTAAAAGTAATGGTTCCTTATGAGTCTAATGATGCATTCATGAATGATTGAACACAGGTGTCAGGAAATATTGTTAAACATATTATCAAATATTGTCATCTCCACAGCCTAATGAAACCATTCTGAAAATGTGGTATGGTGTTTATTAAAAGATAGAAAGGGGATATAACTTATTTGACACACAGCTGGGGAACAAAGCCGCTAAACTAGTTTCATGTAAACTTCAAATAAACTTAATTTCATTATATATTTCAAGTAACTATTGCATACTACATGCATTATAGCTGATTTACATTTAGAGGTTAGTCTCTTAGGTTTTTAAAGGCATGTACATATATAAGTAGAGGTATTAGATAAAGAGTATGCATATCAGATAGTGTGTAGAATATAGTGTTGATAGCAGGTAGTGTTGATTGAGCTGCCTGAGAGAATATGCATAACAGTACAGTAGTACTGATATACAGGTAACTGCCAAAATAAAGGAAAAAACTATATAAAGTGTCTTAATAGGGCGTTGAGCCACCACGAGCTAGAACAGCTTCAATGCACCTTGGCATAGATTCTGCAGTCTGGAACTCTATTGGAAGGATGTGACACCATTCGTCCAAGAGAAATTCCATCATTTGTTGTTTTGTTGATGGTGGTGGAAAACACTGCCTCAGGCGCTGCTCCAGAATCTCCCATAATTGGGTTGAGATCTGGTGACTGATCTGGTGACTGACCATGGCATATGGTTTACATAGTTTTCATGCTCATCAAACCATTCAGTGGCCACTCGTGCCCTGTGGATGGGGTCATTGTCATCCTATGGGGGCATAGCCATGGTAGCCAAAATAATGTCCTGCCCAGCATTTGTATACATGACCCTAAGCATGATAAATAATAATAATATGCCACTTAGCAGACGCTTTTATCCAAAGCGACTTACAGTCATGCGTGCATACATTTTTGTGTATGGGTGGTCCCGGGGATCGAACCCACTACCCTGGCGTTACAAGCGCCGTGCTCTACCAGCTGAGCTACAGAGGACTGTTTATTGCTTAATTAACTCAGGAACCACACCTGTGTGGAAGCTACTGCTTTCAATATACTTTGTGTCCCTCATTTACTGACGTGTTTCCTTTATTTTGGCAGTTACCTGTAGCTTTGTGAGAGTAAGTGAATTATGATTGCATGTGTGTCTGTATACAATAGGTTTCCATTGACCCAGGTTTATTAGACAAAAGCAATGTTGCAAAAAAAAAAAATTGCGACATGTGTAATGGAAACGGCAGATATAAGAGACATTTTCTAAAGATCTACAACATTTTAAAATCGGTTCGACGGGGCGCATTTTTCTTTAGTCAAACATAATCTTTATGGTCGAAACTGTGTTTTCCAAAAAAATGATGATTGCCAAATCATTTTGAAGGTATGCAGGGAACGTGATGTCACCACAAAACTATAATACTCCATTCCACTCACCGCGTACCTGATACATGAAACAGTGGGAGGGCAAGGGAGAGGTCTTACAGGTTTCCTGCTGCTCCAGGAGTTGACGTTTGGTGACTGCTTGAACCACGTTTCCCTTGGAATCTCCACACACTACCAACTCTGGAGACAGGACACAGAATAACAGTGCAGTTAATAAATTATTCATATAACAACTTGTTTACATATGATTCACAATATGTATCACAATGTGTATGATTATGCTGATGGACACCCTGACACCCCTAACCACAGCTCTGGCTGTTCTCTGTGACCGATAAAGGCCTTCTCCTCCCTGCCTCTCGCAGCCATTGTGGCCCTCTCACTGCAGCGGAAGTCAATTGAATTGTACGTCGTTGTGACTGCAGGCCCGTCGTAGAACATGACGCCTGAGCCTGACTCCACCTCTTCATCCCCCTGACCCCTACCATCCCACCTCTAACACACGGTCACTGTTACTCCTCTCAAGTTTTGGAGTGACTAAGGTAAAAACAAAAAATAAGATAGAGTTAAGACTGTTCCTACCTTCACTCTGAACACCAAGCAGCAGCAAGCGATAATGCAAGAAACACCTAAACTTCCCCTGTTGACTTCCTACTCTCTCTTTCTCTCTTGCGTTTCTCTTTCTGTATATCTCCCTCATCATCTCCGCCTCCGTTGATTGACAAATCAATGAACCAGTAAATCATAGAAACGACCAATCATAATCTATCTCTCTTATCTATTTAGCCATCTACAGTATCTAATGATCCTTGACCAGATTTACAGTCCCAGTGGTGTCAGTTTAGACAATGTACACAGTAAAAGTGTAGTTTCCAGATGTAAAATGTAAAGTTGTATTAACATGTATAGCCTATTACACAAACAATATTTGATTGTCTAGTTTTGAGATGACATACAGTAACTTAACATTTTATAGCAGCAGAGTAACTTCAAAATCGAACTCTGAAAATCAAGTTGAATTGAGTTATCAACCTGACCTGATATGACTGTCCCTTGTGGCAAGAAGTGACATCACAGATAGTCAAACACTAACTAGACAACACATACTAAATGGATCCTATATATTATTGATCTAAAAGCGCAGATTGACTCTTTCATGAACTCAATTTTATTGAATATAACATGTTTGATGATTTTGTGGTACAAATACACAATGTTACCAGTTGTAAATAAGTTCTTATAATAATAATAATAATAATGTGCCATTTAGCAGACGCTTTTATCCAAAGCGACTTACAGTCATGCGTGCATAAATTTTTGTGTATGGGTGGTCCCGGGGATCGAACCCACTACCTTGGCGTTACAAGCGCCGTGCTCTACCAGTTGAGCTACAGAGGACCACCAATGAAAACGAGTAGCAGTCAACAGTCAAACATGAAAACCATTTCACAAATCAATTGGATGAAAAAGCTGGTCAAAATGTCTTAAAATACCTTCTGTACCACATTTTCACATAGAAAGTGTTATAGAAAAAAACTATGTAATTATGAACTATTTGTTCCATCTGTTCTGAGACAACATTACACTTGTGTGTGGATCCCCAGGGTATGTAGGTACCACATATTGAGTCACTGGACTCTCTCCTATGTGAGTTCTCTGATGTGACTTCATTTTGGAGCGCTGGGTGAAGCATTTCCCACACTGTGTGCACTCATAGGGCTTCTCCCCGGTGTGGACCAGAGCATGTCTGATCAGGTTGCACTGCTGGGTGAAACTCCTGCCACACTGTTCACAGGTGTACGGTTTCTCGCCGGTGTGACTCCGGAGGTGTACTTTGAGCTCGCTGAAACGCTGGAAGCTCTTCCCACAGAAGGTGCAGCTGAAACGCCTCTCGGTGGTGCCGCCCGACCTCCACTGAGTCCTCATTCTCTTCACCATGTTAAAACTACTGCGACTCAGGCTGTATCCAGAGAAGGTGGAGGTGGTGCCCATGTTTGACCCTGTCATGCATTCACTCATTCTCACTGTTGATTCTGAAGCCCTGTATTGATGCTGCATTGGCTGTAGAGCTAAACTATTTCCTTCATTATTTAAGTTCAGCCTCTCGCTGCTCTCTCCATCTGACATCTGTTGTCTAGTCTCATCAGCCAATGTCCTGACATGTCTTTTCATGTGTGATCCTGCACTGAACATGTTAGCATGTGGTTTCCATATAGAAGAGTGAAGCGATGGCCCTACATCATCTGTCATAGTAGGAACGGATGGCAGCCCACTATGAGATGGGAAAATTGAGATATTCTGAGAGTACTCTTCTGTGGAATGAAAGGAGAAATCTGGGTGGCCATCAGGGTCAGTGTCTCTGCCTGGATCCACAGAGGTCCACAGCTGCCCATCAGTCTCATCCATAACAAACTGGTCAGGTCCTGCCAGGGCCGTGGTCTGATCTAGCTCCTCCTCTTTCTCATCCTTCACCATCACTAGCTCTAGTGAGTCCTTGTCTGGCTGGTGCTGCTCTGTGCTGAACACCTCTGTAGACGCGAGCCGGGGTGTGCCTGGTTCCTCTGGATGATCAGAATTGGGGTAATGTTCCACTGAGTCTTCGAGAGATATGTTGGGTTGTGTGATGAAGTCTTCATTACAGTGCCGTTGCTCAAAAGATGGTGGTTTCCCAGGCTTGGAACCAGACTCTAAAGATTTGGGGATAAACATAAAATAAACATTACAAAAGACCCTTAACAGTTGGAAAACATGACTGCTTTAGAACTGACTGTGTGTGTACGTGTGCTCCATATGCCAGAACATAAAACACCCAACACCAATGTAGCAATTTGGAACGTGCATACCACCACACCCACACAGTCTTCCATAGACAGACAGAGCAGTACCCCTTATGGTCGCACCCACCCTCTCCAGTGACCCTGAGCTCTTCCTGATGGTCAGTCTTCCACACGTCTTCTGCTGTCTCCTCATCTTTGATCAGTATGGGTTCAGTCTCCACTCTCTGCTCCACATCTGTAGGCTGTAACAGGGGACTGAGGTTATTACTCTGGACACAAACCATTTCTAACCATTTTCATACTCATGAATCACACAAAAGCGGTAAATACTCTCGATAATAAATGAACAGAATTGATCCAAGAGGTCAGGTCTCTGTTGTTGTAAAAGGTGATGTATCACACCTGGGGTTGAGAGTCCTCTTCAACAGTCATCTCTCCTTCTCTCCACTGTGAGGTACTCCTCTGCTTGTTCAAAACAATCTTGACTGGATATGAAGATCTCTCTGATGCCATCGGGTAAAAAACTGGAAAATAATTGTATTCAGTCAAATATTAGGGCTAATCACACCTCCAGGACACCTACAGCACACAATATCACAGGAAGGCCAAAAAGACCATCAAGGACATCAACCACCCGAGACACTGCCTGTTCACCCCGCTATCATCTAGAAGGCGAGGTCAGTACAGGTGCATCAAAGCTGGGGCCGAGAGACTGAAAAACAGCTTCTATCTCAAGGCCATCAGACTGTTAAATAGCCATCACTAGCACATTAGAGGCTGCTACTGCCTATAGAAATCACTGGCCACTTTAAGAAATGGAACACTAGTCACTTTAATAATATTTACATATATTGCATTACTCATCTCATATGTATATCCTGTATTATATAATATTCTACTGTACCTTAGTCCATGCCGCTCTGTCATTGCTCATCCATATGTGTATACACTACCGGTCAAATGTTTTAGAACATCTACTCATTCAAGGGTTTTTCTTTATTTTTACTATTTTCTACATTGTAAAATAATAGTGAAAACATCAAAACTATGAAATAACACATATGGAATCATGTAGTCACCAAAAAAGTGTTAAACAAATCCAAATATATTTTATATTTGAGATTCTTCAAATAGCCACCCTTTGCCTTGATGACCGCTTTGCACACTCTTGGCAATCTCTCAACAAGCTTCATGAGGTAGTCACCTGGAATGCATTTCAATGAACAGGTGTGCCTTCATAGAAGTGAGTTTGTGGAATTTCTTTCCTTCTTAATGCGTTTGAGCCAAACAGTTGTGTTGTGACAAGGTAAGGGGGGTATACAGAAGATAGCCCGATTTGGTAAAAGACCAAGTCCATATTATGGCAAGAACAGCTCAAATAAGCAAAGAGAAACGACAGTCCATCATTACTTTAAGACATGAAGGTCTGTCAATACGGAACATTTCAAGAACTTTTAACGTTTCTTCAAGTGCAGTCGCAAAAACCATCAAGCGCTATGATGAAACTGGCTCTCATGAGGACCGCCACAGGAATGGAAGACCCAGAGTTACCTCTGCTGCAGAGGATAAGTTCATTAGAGTTACCAGCCTCAGAAATTGCAGCCCAAATAAATGCTTCACAGAGTTCAAGTTACAGACACATCTCAACATCAACTGTTCAGAGGAGACTGTGTAAAACAGGCCTTCATGGTCGAATTGCTGCAAAGAAACCACTACTAAAGGACACCAATAAGAAGAAGAGACTTGCTTGGGCTAAGAAACACGAGCAATGGACATCAGACCGGTGGAAATGTGTCCTTTGGTCTGGAGTCCAAATTGGAGATTTTTGATTCCAACCGCCGTGTCTTTGTGAGACGTGGTGTGGGTGAACGGATGATCTCCACACCACGTGTGGTGTTATGGTGTGGGGATGCTTTGCTGGTGATTTATTTAGAATTCAAGGCACACTTAACCAGCATGGCTACCACAGCATTCTGCAGCGATACGCCATCCCATCTGGTTTGGGCTTAGTGGGACTATCTTTTGTTTTTCAACAGGACAATGACCCAACACAACTCCAGGCTGTGTAAGGGCTATTTTACCAAGAAGGAGAATGTTGGAGTGCTGCATCAGATGACCTGGCCTCCACAATTCCACGACCTCAACCAAATTGAGATGGTTTGGGATGAGTCGGACAGCAGAGTGAAGGAAAAGCAGCCAACAAGTGCTCAGCATATGTTGGAACTCCTTCAAGACTGTAGGAAAAGCATTCCAGGTGAAGCTGGTTGAGAGAATGCCAAGAGTTTGCAAAGCTGTCATCAAGGCAAAGGG
Organism: Coregonus clupeaformis; assembly: GCF_020615455.1. NCBI lineage: Eukaryota > Metazoa > Chordata > Actinopteri > Salmoniformes > Salmonidae > Coregonus > Coregonus clupeaformis. Next base: position 51,035,989 of record NC_059212.1, on the reverse strand, counting down.
TGGCTATTTGAAGAATCTCAAATATAAAATATATTTTGATTTGTTTAACACTTTTTTGTTTACTACATGATTCCATATGTGTTATTTCATAGTTTTGGCGTCTTCACTATTATTCTACAATGTATAAAGAAAAAAAATAAAGAAAGAAAAACTTGAATGAGTAGGTGTTCTAAAACTTTTGACCGGTAGTGTATATTCTTAATTCCATTCCTTACTTAGATTTGTGTGTATTGGGTATATGTTGTGAAATTGTTAGATATTACTTGTTGGATATTACCGCACTGTCGGAGCTAGAAGCACAAGCATTTCACTACACCTGCAATAACATCTGCTAACCACGTGTATGTGACAAATAGAATTTGATTTTATGGGTTTTTTCAGTTGTTCCATGGTACAATCAAATAGCTCTCAAGAACCCAAGGGGGCATACCCAGTTTACAGCCAGTCCCCCTTTTGGGTTCTCAGCTGATGGTACGAACTACAGCTGGCTCCATGTGAACTACAATTCCGATGCGCTGTTTAATCCCAACGCTCTGTCTAAACGCAAATACGCCTCATTTGCCATACGGTTTTGGAAAACTTTGGAACTTAACTTTCATATAAGCGAGAAAGAATCTTTCAAATACAAAAGATACACTTACTGTGCACAGTTTAGCAAAGTTGCACCCGGTTGTTTTCACACACAACCTCAGCTACAACACATCCTCTCACTCTAGCCCAGACATTAGTTGCTTTGCAGCTTCCGGTTTCATTTCCAAAATAAAAGTCTAGAGCTTGTTTTAGAACTGCATTCAATAACGATGTTACACCAGTAGATGGTGTAGTATAGGCTTGGGCCTTCAGCAAATGACTTAGTGAGAATGATCAAGACTGTCACACCCTGGCTATGGGACTCTAGTTGTTGAGCCAGGGTGTGTTTGTTCTATGTGGTGTGTTTCTATGTTGGGGGTTCTAGTTCGTCTATTTCTATGTTTTGCCTGAGTGACTCCCAATCAGAGGCAACGAGTGTCAGCTGTTGGCTGGTTGTCTCTGATTGGGAGCCATATTTAAACTGTCTGTTTTCCCTTTGTGTTTGTGGGTTTTTGTTCCGTGTCGGTATTTGTTACCGTTGGACGTTACGAGTCGTTTATTGTTTTGTTCGTGCTTTATTAAATAAAGTCTAAACATGTTCGTTCAACACGCTGCGCATTGGTCTACTTCTCTCCCTGACGATCGTGACAGAAAAACCCACCACAACTGGACCAAGCAGCGAGTCGAGGAGCCATCGCCAGGGAGATCCCTAGCAGATCTCCGTGGCAGCCTCGACTGGGTCAAGCCGAGGGAAGAGCAGAGAGAGTGGACTTGGGAACAATGGAGGAAGAGCCTCGACTGGGTCAAGCCCATTGAGGAGCTGAATAGCGGGAGTTGGAGACAGAAGAGCGAGAGTTGGGCGAGAACGATAGAGGCCTGGCCCACGGGGAGGAGAGACCCCCAGAAATTTTTTAGGGGGGGGCTCACGACGTCGGGCCAGCAGGAGACCGCGGCAGAGCGGCCCAGCGGATTGGCAGAGGAGGCCGCCAGGTTAAGGGGGCCACTGGTCGAAGAGGGGGTGGAAGATGTAGAGGCACGGCGAGAGGTACTGGCGTGTGTTGCCAGTCCGGTCCGGCCTGTTCCTGATCCCCACGTAGGGCCAGTGGTGTGTGTTCCCAGTACGGTCCGGCCTGTTCCTGCCACTCGCACCAAGTCTACGGTGCGCATCGCCAGCTCGGCCCGGCCCATTCCTGCTCCCCGCACCAAGTCTGTGGTGCGTTTCGTCAGCCCTGTCCGGCCCGTTCCTGCTCTCCGCACCAAGTCTGTGGTGCGCGTCGCCAGCCCAGTCCGGCCCATTCCTGCTCCCCGCACCAAGTCTGTGGTGCGTTTCGGCAGCCCTGTCCGGCCCGGTCCTGCTCTCCGCACCAAGTCTGTGGTGCGCGTCGCCAGCCCAGTCCGGCCCATTCCTGCTCCCCGCACCAAGTCAGTGGTGCGTTTGCGTCAGCCCTGTCCGGCCCGTTCCTGCTCCCCGCACCAAGTCAGTGGTGCGCGTCGTCAGCCCGGGCACGGCCCATTCCTGCTCCCCGCACCAAGTCAGTGGTGCGCTTCGTCAGCCCGGTTCGACCGCTCCTGCTCCCCGCACCAAGTCAGTGGTGCGTTTCGTCAGCCCGGCTCGGCCCGCTCCTGCTCCCCACACCAAGCCAGTGGTGTGCGTCGTCAGTCCGGCACGGCCCGTGCCTGTTCCACCGGTGGCGGGTCCGGCACCGGTCAGGTGCTGCGTCACGCCGGAGCTAGAGCAATCCGCTCCACCAGTGTTCAGTTCAGCTCTGGTCAGCAGGGCCAGACCGGACCAGGGGTACTTTGGGGGGTTAGAGAAGGAGTGGGGGTCAAGCCCGGAGCCAGAACCGCCGCCGAGGAGGTATGCCCACCCAGCCCTCCCCTGTTTTGCTCTTTTTGAGGCGCGGTCGCAGTCCGCGCCTTTAGGGGGGGGGGGGTACTGTCACACCCTGGCTATGGGACTCTAGTTGTTGAGCCAGGGTGTGTTTGTTCTATGTGGTGTGTTTCTATGTTGGGGGTTCTAGTTCGTCTATTTCTATGTTTTGCCTGAGTGACTCCCAATCAGAGGCAACGAGTGTCAGCTGTTGGCTGGTTGTCTCTGATTGGGAGCCATATTTAAACTGTCTGTTTTCCCTTTGTGTTTGTGGGTTTTTGTTCCGTGTCGGTATTTGTTACCGTTGGACGTTACGAGTCGTTTATTGTTTTGTTCGTGCTTTATTAAATAAAGTCTAAACATGTTCGTTCAACACGCTGCGCATTGGTCTACTTCTCTCCCTGACGATCGTGACAAAGACACAGAAGAGCCTTGTCTAGAATAACTGCCTGAGCTACAAAATAGAAAGTAAATATGATTTAGGCTAGGCCTATTCCGCTATCTAAATATACCATGCTGTTGTGGGTTATTTAATGACCATATAATTGCATATTAAATTTTTTATAGCCACGTGGGGCTACTGTGGTGATCATGTAACTTAATGAATCACACTTTTTCCAGTATTTGGGAGCATGGACTGTAGGCCTTATATTAGGCATTTTGACTGTTGTATTGGTGAATTCCACTCTGTATGTAGGCTTGTTATAGCCATTTGCGTTGCACAACCCCATCACGCAGAGGCTATATCCATATCAATAAATGAGACAAAACAAAATATTGATTAAGTCTTGGCTATAACCTGTCCTGAGCTAAATAGCCAAGGGGTCCCAAATGGTCAAGACTATCTATAGCCTATTCTTATTGCCAGATGTGTTTTCCCTATCTGCCACTGCACGTGCTTCTTCAACTATTTTGTTAAATGTATTTAGAGGCCTGTGAGCTAGGGTCTCTTCTAAGGGGAGCCCTATAATACAGTTATAAAACAGAGTTCAAAAATTATTCCGCAAGACACCAGTACACACAAACGATAACATACGCACTATGCACACACGTACATAGATTTTGTGTTGTAGATATGTGGTAGTAGAGTAGTGGCCTGAGGGCACACTTAATGTGTTGGGAAATATGTTGTGAATGTACTGTAAATAAATAAATAATTGTATAACTGCCTTAATTTTGCTGGACCCCAGGAAGAGTGGCTACTGCCTTGGCAGCAGCTAATGGGGATCCATAATAAATACAAATACAGTAACCAAAATGATAGCCTAAATTGCAATGCCTACAAGTTGAAGGCCTATTTTTATTTGGATAGGCCTAAATTAAACATTGAATTATTAAAGTGATAGGCTAAAGAACTTTAGAGAATTAATATAATTTTGTATACACACATTGATTTCAATAAACAAATGGATAAGACTGTTCTGTTCTCTTTGATTTAGTTCCTATTGCAACTCAGACAAATGACTGGATGGATGACATACTGACTGAATTGAACTGAATGAATTAAATGTTCAAATATGTTGGAATGACGAGTTGCACGCATCATGCATGCTCTGCACTTTATTTGGCTAGTAGGCAAATAGGTCTACATTAGGGTATAATGGCTATGGCTGCATGCCTCCAGAAGGGCATCTTCTGAAGCTGAGGGGTGCTTTTCCGAAGGTGCATGGTGCTGTGGTGCTGCATGGAGATCACAAGCTCTTCAACTGGGCAGCAGTGTTGCGATGGAGGGAATCGCCTATACGGAGACTGCCTAAGACCACTGCAACAGAGTTATTGTAAAGTGGGAGAATATGTTTATGCCAGACTTAGCCTACGTTTAACCTCTCCCTTGTTCATTTCAAAGTCCATATCTTCATTACCCGATTCATATAAATCATGTAAAATTATTTAAAATTCATATTAACCCCTCCTACAGAATATGATTTGGCATGATTTTGAGTGATTAAATAAATATCAAAATATTCTATAAATACATATTTTGAGTGGCAAAGACTCCAGTGGTCATATTAATTCATAGATTCACCAAACATCTATTATTATTCAATGTTTAATTATTCCTGGTAGATACTACTGGTTATAATTGCTGACAGAGCCCAGAGAATGGTATGGTGCAATATTGAATTAGTCATATTTTGATACGGTGCATGCATGGGGATGTTCACGTCACCCAGAGGTATGCCCATGCAGTAGAGATACACCTAGTGGACTGAAACTTCACTGTTGTAGTACTAGCTTTATTATGCCTATCTAAACTTGTGCTGGCAAACAAATCCATTACATTAGCTACCTAAATGTGACGCAAACTCAACTGAGGAGTAATAGAGAATGGAGACTTTTAACTTGAAAAAGTGCAGGATACCCATTCCGGTTTCACTGACTTGTTCGCATAGCACTCCTCACAAGCAGTTTGGTGTACGTTTTTTTTGTTGGTGAGATGAAACTGCCAAAACGCTGAAAGGTATTATTGTACATCAGAATTGCAACACAAGATTTGTTCAAACCTAAAATATTAGTCAGTAATCTTATCATGGTGTTCGTATGTTCACAGATGAAATTTCACGTTTACGTTTCACGCATGGCTTTTCTTAGGATCATAACAATTTACATATGGATTTTCTTACGATCCTAACGATATGTATGTTCAACCTTTTGGCAGGTATCTCGCTCTATAAATGCCCCTCACGCGGCAGACAGCTTCGTGAATAGACTATAATTTCCATCTATTGCAAGGATGGTCAACTTTGATGGGGTGGGGGATATAAAAAAAAATCTGAACTCATCATGAGGGGCTGCAGTGGCTGGCGGGTTTGCGTACCCACATCAATACCCACACATACAGTCAGCATTTTGCCATAGGGTGGAGAGAAAAGTTTTTAATATGAGTGAGAGTGACTAACAAAATCAATGGGGGTCCCATCGGTAATTCAACCATGATTTACGAAAAAAGATTGCAGTCAGAGTGCAGTATAATTGCGTCCAAAAGAACACTATTTTTTACTGCAGTACTTTTGCATTGTAACTGCAGTTAGTGCAGTATAATTCTGCAATTACTACATACAAAATACCACAGTTACTGCACCTTTACTGCAGTTTCAAAGCTGCAATCTTTTTTTGTAAGGGGCTGGCTAGACTAATTTACCAATCAAACAAATGTTAGATGACATGGGCTAATTGAGTGACTGACATTACAAGAGAAAACTGCTGATGCACAACTACATTTCACCTTGTGTATTCAACTATTCTAACTCTCAACAGTAAATTGAGACCCAGACAGTTGCCAATCCCTGGTCTATCGAATGGCCTAGCAATCAAATAACCATGAATAAGACGTCAACTACCTTTTCTCCTGACTCGTTGTGTTTTCTTCAGCTCGCTCTCCATCATTTGACACTTCCTTTTCAGTACATCAATATCTCGCTGGCTTTGGGTAATTTCCAAACGTATAACTGCACAGCTATCATCTACACGTTGGTTTATTTCTGCTACAGCTGCTTTAGCTAAAACCTCCATTATGGAGACCAACTGCGCCTGAAAATTGCAGCTGGCCATCTTGTCCAGCCCAGTATTCTCTGTGATTAAGTAAATAGTCTACAAATCTCGAGCCAATGTGCAATAAACAATTCGTTTATTTCAAGTTCTCACACTATGGTAAATGTTATTTGCACAATTTGGCATTTGTTAAGAGATCGATTAAGGCAATAGATGTTGATAAATTCCAACAACGTTTCAAAAGGGAGATACGTGCGCAATCGCACTTCCGTTCAACTTGTGACGTAAGTATTTTTTACCGTAAATATGAGACTGCAAAAGCCCTTCAAAATGGGCAGTTTAGCACTGGCAATTCAAATACCAGAGTGGATAGGGCAGCCATATCTATTGACTAAAAAAAGGAGACGTTAAAGGATTCAGATAGTAAAACGTCTTCTGTAAGTGAGAGTGCAGTCCATTGGCTCATATGGTTAGAACTGCATAAAAGGCTATATGCATTTATAATGCACAACACACTGTGGTAAAATACAAAAACACTTTATTCAACCATTCTTAAAAAGTAATGGTTCCTTATGAGTCTAATGATGCCTTTATAAAGGATTGAACACTGGTGTCAGGAAATTGTTAAACATTTCAAATATTGCCATCTCCATTGTCATCCACACAACCTAATGAAACCATTCTGAAAATGTGGTATGGTGTTTATTAAACGGATATAACTTGTTTGACACAGCTGGGAATCAAGGACAATAATCTAGTTTCATGTAAACTTAATTTCATTATATATTTCAAGTAAATAATAATAATAATATGCCATTTAGCAGACGCTTTGACTTACAGTCATGCGTGCATAAATTTTTTTGTGTATGGGTGGTCCCGGGGATCGAACCCACTACCTTGGCGTTACAAGCGCCGTGCTCTACCAGCTGAGCTACAGAGGACCACAAGTAACTACTGCATACATTATAGCTGATTTACATTGAGGTTCTTCACTTAGGGTTTTTAAGGCACATACATATATAAGTAGAGGTATTAGATATAAAGAGTATGCATATTAGATTGTGTGTAGAAGAAGATAGCAAGTAGTGTTGATTGAGCTGCCTGAGAGAATATGCATAACAGTACAGTAGTACTGATATATCTGTGTGTGAGAGTAAGTTAATTATGATTGCATGTGTGTGTATGGAGCAGAGTGTGTATACAATGACTTTGTGTGTACACTGGGTGATTATTCTCTCCAGGAGAGGAAGTAGAGCTGGCAGAGTGCATCGACACACTCCAGTTCACTGGAGCAGTGTGGGTTCACCTCCAAGACCAGAACAGGACCCGAACACACAAACACACCCACCTGTACAGAGAGATAGTGTAAGCAAACACACACAAACAGTATATTACTGTGACTACTCATCCATTCTTTATGAAATTATTTGAGTGTGTGGAAATTGAAGAGTTAAAATGACATGCACCTGTTTCTTGGTGTTTCTGTCCCACATTTTGACAGTTCTGTCATGGGACGCCGAGATCATCGTGCTGTTGGTGAGTCTCAGTACACTGATCCTGTCACTGTGTGCCTAAGGAAAATCCATACAAATAGTTATCATTGAAAAAAGACAGGTTTCATCAGAGGAAAAGGGAGAGATCTTACAGGTTTCCTGCTGCTCCTGGAGTTTGTGTTTGGTGGCTGCTTGAACCACGTTTCCCTTGGAATCTCCACAACCCAACAACTCTGGAGACAGGACACAGAATAACAGTGCAGTTAATAAATTATTCATATAACAACTTGTTTACATATGATTCACAATATGTATCACAATGTGTATGATTATGCTGATGGACACCCTGACACCCCTAACCACAGCTCTGGCTGTTCTCTGTGACCGATAAAGGCCTTCTCCTCCCTGCCTCTCGCAGCCATTGTGGCCCTCTCACTGCAGCGGAAGTCAATTGAATTGTACGTCGTTGTGACTGCAGGCCCGTCGTAGAACATGAAGCCTCTGAGCCTGACCCCACCTCTCCATCCCCCTGACCCCTACCATTCCACCCCTAACACACTGTCACTGCTACTCCTCTCAAGTTTCAGAGTGACTTTGAGGTAAAACAAGAATAAGAAAGCGTAAGAAAAAGAGTTGACTGTTCCTACCTTCACTCTGCACCGGCACAACCAAGCTGCAGCAAGCGATGACGTAAGAAACCACTAAACTTCCCCTGTTGACTTCCTGAGTCTCTCTCTTGCGATCTTCCCCATTATATCCACCTCTGTTGTTTGGCAAATCAATGATTATCTATTTAGCAATCTACAGTATCTAATGATCTTTGACATAGTTGACCAGTTTTATACAGTACCAGTGGTGTCAGCTTAGACAATGTACATATTAAAAGTGTAGTTTCCAGATGTAAAATGTAAAGTTGTATGAACATGTATAGCCTATTACACTGAAACAAATATTTTTTTGCCTAGTTTTGAGATTACATAGAGTAACTTAATATTTTAAGGCAGCAGAGTAACTTCTAAATATAACTTGGAAAATCAAGTTGAATTGAGTTCTTAACCTGACCTGATATGAGACTGTCCCTTGTGGCAAGAAGTGACATCACAGATAGTCAAACACTAACTAGACAATACATACTAAATGGATCCTATATATTATTGATCTAAAAGCACAGATTGACTCTTTCATTAAATCAATTTTATTGAATATAACATGTTTTTTATGATTTTGTGTTAAAAATACACAATGTTACCAGCTGTAAATAAATAGGTTATTAAAATAAAAGTGAGGATCTGTTAACTGTCAAATATGAAAACCATTTCACAAATCAATTAGGAGAAAAGTCTTGTCAAAATGTCCCAAAATATCTTCTTCACTATATTTTCACATAGAAATTGCAATTATGAACTATTTGTTCTATCTGTTCTGAGACTACATTCAACTTTTGTGTGGATCCCCAGGGTATGTGGGTGCTACGTATTGAGACACTGGACTCTCTCCTATGTGAGTTCTCTGATGTGACGTCATGTTGGAGCGCTGGGTGAAGCATTTCCCACACTGTGTGCACTCGTAGGGCTTCTCGCCGCTGTGAACCACAGCATGTCTGATCAGGTTGCACGTCTTGGTAAAACTCCTGCCACACTGTTCGCAGGTGTACGGTTTCTCTCCGGTGTGACTCCGGAGGTGTACTTTGAGCTCGCTGAAACGCTGGAAGCTCTTCCCACAGAAGGTGCAACTGAAACGCCTCTCGGTGGTGTCGCCACCCGACCTCCACTGAGTCCTCATTCTCTTCACCATGTTAAAACTATTGCGGCTCAGGCTGTATCCCGAGAAGGTGGAGGTGGTGGCCATGTTTGACCTTGTCATGCACTCACTCAATCTCACTGTTGATTCCGAAGCCCCGTATTGATGCTGCCTTGGATGTAGAGCTAAACTATTTCCTTCATTATTTGAGTTCAGCCTCTCGCTGCTCTCTCCCTCTGGCATCTGTTGTCTAGTCTCATCAGCCAATGTCCTGACATGTCTTGTCATGTGTTTTGCTACACTGAACATGTTAGCATGTGGTTTCCATAAAGAAGAGTGAAGCGATGGCACTACATCATCTGTCATTTTAGGAACGGATGGCAGCCCACTATGAGATGGGAAAATTGAGATATTCTGAGAGTACTCTTCTGTTGCATGAAAGGAGAAATCTGGGTGGCCATCAGGGTCAGTGTCTCTGCCTGGATCCACAGAGGTCCACAGCTGCCCATCAGTCTCATCCATAACAAACTGGTCAGGTCCTGCCAGGGCCGTGGTCTGATCTAGCTCCTCCTCTTTCTCATTCTTCACCATCACTAGGTCTAGTGAGTCCTCGGCTGGCCGGTGCTGCTCTGTGCTGAACACCTCTGTAGACGCGAGCCGGGGTGTGCCTGGTTCCTCTGGATGATCCGAATTTGGGTAAAATTCCACTGACTCTTCGGGAGATATGTTGGGTTGTGTGATGAAGTCCTCATCACAGTGCCGTTGTTCAAAATATGGTGGTTTCCCAGGCTTGGAACCAGACTCTAAAAGATACGGACAAACATGAAAAAAACATTACAAAAGACCCTTAACAGTTGCAAAACATGAGTGCTTTAAAACTGACTGTGTGTCTGTGCGCTCCATATGCCAGAACATGAAACACCCAACACCAATGAAGCAATTTGAAACGCGCATACCACCACACCCATAATCAACACATCTTCTATACACAGACAGAGCAAATAGACAGAGGAGCTCGGGGTGAGGATCTCCTTCCAGAGCGAAATCAGGGATTGTAACATACTCTGCTTCTGGTAGAATTTTCTTCAGTCATCGTCACTGCCGTGTATACCCCCTTCAGAAGTCACATAATTAGTTAAATAAAGTCCACCTGTGTGCAATCTAAGTGTCACATGATCTGTCACATGATCTCAGTATTGTGATGTCACGAGAGGCTGTGTCCTGGAGGGACGTTACATCCCCCTGAGGTGGCTGCAAACCCAGACAGCTATGGCTCCATCTGCTGGTATGGTCGGGAACTCCACCCCTCTATGGCCAATCTTCCCACGCAGCTGAAACAAATGAGGAGCTGATGAGCTGAAGGTTTGGGAAGGGAAGAGACACACTGAGGGAGTGTGTGGGGGGTGAAGAGACACAGTCTCCAACCTGGGCTCTCTGGAGGACAAGAGTGCTGCACGTCCACTTCCATGAGGAATATAAGGATTTGGAGATACTTACCTTTGGGAAATACTCACCTTTGGATATATGCACCTGTGGAAATACGTGAGAGACATTTGGAAGGACTTTTTGCTGGGTTGGCCACTAGCTGCAACGTGGACTACAGTAAGGCTGGGGAAAAGTTATCTGAGCGAGTGAGAATTATGATTTTGGATGTGGAAGAGACATCCCTGAACTGTTAACCCTTAAAGAGCCACAAGAGAACAGAATTTTGTTATATTTTCGTTAATTTCCCAAGACCTATAATAAAATCCTTGTTTTGTTTGAACCTTGTCTCCTTGCACTACTTGAGCAATCCCGCTGAAAGCTGTGTAGCCTCTCGTGACGTCACAGATGGTGGAGAATACGGGCACGCTCAAGCGTTAATAGTGCATGTCAGAGGAGGATACCGAAGGTTTGATCACCCAGTTTTCCAAGTTGGCCGTAGGCTCCCCGCCGACTGAAATGGAGGACATATTGAAAGCCCTTGTTGCTGGCCAGCAAGCCCAGATGCAAGCAAACGTGGCTCTCTTGGAGGAGCAAAAGAAAGCCAACCTTCTGAAGGCAGAGGAATTGCAGTTGCAGAGACAGAGGGTTGTCCAAAATACCCGCCCAATAAAGGCAAGTGACTTTATATCTAAGATGGGAGCTACCGATGACATTGAGGCATACCTGCATGCATTTGAGGCCACGGCCACTAGGGAAGCCTGGCCCAAGCAACAGTGGGTTGGTCTGTTAGCCCCCTTTCTAACCGGGGAATCACTGAATGCTGTCCGGGACCTGGGCCCTGACCAGGTTACTGACTATGATGCCCTGAAGTCTGAGATCCTCAGCAGATATGGACTCACAAAGTTTGGTATGGCCCAGCGCTTTCACGGCTGGACCTTCCAACCAGACCAACCTCCTCGGGCGCAGATGCATGAACTTGTCCGAATCGCAAGGAAATGGCTGGATCCGCAGAGGAATACAGCAGCGGCGGTGGTGGAGGCCGTTGTGGTGGATCGTTACTCACGCGCCCTGCCTTATGAGGCAAAACGGTTCATCAGTCAACAGGCCTTGACCACGGCTGATCTGACCGTGGAAGCTGTGGAAAAGTACCAGGCCACAGCGGAGATGCTGAATGCTTCCCGAAAAGACCCCAGGAGTGCGGCCCCACCACAAATGGGAAGAACCCGTCCAAAGGACCCCAAGGTCTCGAACCCAGCCACGTCAGGACTTATCCCGGCTCCAGGGGGAGCCAGAAACCAGGCGGGTCCAAGAAGAGTACACCAGGAGGGGGAAACTCGACAGTGTTACCGGTGTGGGGAGATGGGACATATCTCCTGGCAGTGTGGGAAACCAGCCGATGAACCTATGCCCACTGCGGAGTCCTCCAGCTCAGCACCCACACACCGTTTTGCCTCGCTCTTGGGAGTCGTAGATGGCGGCCCAGATCGACCCCCCACCTGCCCGGTAACTGTGAATCACCATGATGTGGAGGCCTTACTGGATTCTGGTAGCCGGGCCACCCTGGTGCGTAAGGATTTGGTGGGCCCAACGTGTCTGACCCCGGGGAAAGTCCTCCCAGTTTCCTGTGTCCATGGGGACACCAGAGAATACCCCATTACTGAACTTACAATGACCAGCACACGGGGAACCATACACACGACGGCGGGGGTGGTTGATTCCCTCCCCGTCCCTGTCCTAATTGGACGAGACTGCCCAGCCTTTTACCCACTCTGGAGAGAGTCTCAGGAGAGGATAACCCGAGTACCTCGGAAACGGAGAGGCAAGACTCATCCTGGGAAGGCTCCGGTGCAACCCTCCGAGTTACTCACTCCCGCCCCGGGCTCTGATAGGGATGGCAGGTGCCCAGACCGACACAGAGACGGAGCTACAGAATCTGGACAAAGAACTGTCTGGTCTGAAGGGGACCGCTGAGAGGTATCGTTTGTTAAAGCAACAGTTAGACATGAAGACAGAAGAGTTAGATATCCTCCAGGCTAAACTCCAACAGAGCTCCTTCCCTAAGCAACAGGAGGAGCTGGAGAGGCTGCGCAGGACCATCGAGGAGTGTGAGGAGACCCTGCGCAGTAGTAAGGAGGTCCAGAAGAAGGCAGAGGAGAAGTACAAGGTGTTGGAGAACAAGATGAAGAATGCGGAGGCAGAGAGAGAGAAGGAACTGAAAGCTGCTCAACAGAAGCTAAACTCTGCTAAAACCAAGGCTGATGCGTTCAGTAAGAAACTCAAGGAGAGACAACAGGAGGCTGAGTCCCTGGTCCTAGAGTTGGAGGAGTTGAAGAGAGAGCAGTCTGGCAAGCACCACGGCAATGCGGACGCCCTCTCCCGGCGTGATGCCTTCTTCGCTGCCTTTACCCGACGAGGACGTCGGTCCCGAGGAGGGGGATGTGTGATGTCACGAGAGGCTGTGTCCTGGAGGGACGTTACATCCCCCTGAGGTGGCTGCAAACCCAGACAGCTATGGCTCCATCTGCTGGTATGGTCGGGAACTCCACCCCTCTATGGCCAATCTTCCCACGCAGCTGAAACAAATGAGGAGCTGATGAGCTGAAGGTTTGGGAAGGGAAGAGACACACTGAGGGAGTGTGTGGGGGTGAAGAGACACAGTCTCCAACCTGGGCTCTCTGGAGGACAAGAGTGCTGCACGTCCACTTCCATGAGGAATATAAGGATTTGGAGATACTTACCTTTGGGAAATACTCACCTTTGGATATATGCACCTGTGGAAATACGTGAGAGACATTTGGAAGGACTTTTTGCTGGGTTGGCCACTAGCTGCAACGTGGACTACAGTAAGGCTGGGGAAAAGTTATCTGAGCGAGTGAGAATTATGATTTTGGATGTGGAAGAGACATCCCTGAACTGTTAACCCTTAAAGAGCCACAAGAGAACAGAATTTTGTTATATTTTCGTTAATTTCCCAAGACCTATAATAAAATCCTTGTTTTGTTTGAACCTTGTCTCCTTGCACTACTTGAGCAATCCCGCTGAAAGCTGTGTAGCCTCTCGTGACGTCACAGTATATATACACCTGTTCTGAAAGGCCCCAGAGTCTGCAACACCACTAAGCAAGGGGCACCACCAAGCAAGCGGCACCATGAAGACCAAGGAGCTCTCCAAACAGGTCAGGGACAAAGTTGTGGAGAAGTACACATCAGGGTTGGGTTATAAAACAATATCAGAAACTTTGAACATCCCACGGAGCACCATTAAATCCATTATTAAAACATGGAAAGAATATGGCACCACAACAAACCTGCCAAGAGAGGGCCGACCACCAAAACTCACGGACCAGGCAAGGAGGGCATTAATCAGAGAGGCAACAAAGAGACCAAAGATAACCCTGAAGGAGCAGCAAAGCTCCACAGCGGAGATAGGAGTATCTGTCCATAGGACCACTTTAAGCCGTACAATCCACAGAGCTGGGCTTTACGGAAGAGTGGCCAGAAAAAAGCCATTGCTTAAAGAAAAAAATAAGCAAACACGTTTGGTGTTCGCCAAAAGTCATGTGGGAGATTCCCCAAACATATGGAAGAAGGTACTCTGGTCAGATGAGACTAAAATTGAGCTTTTTGGCCATCAAGGAAAACTCTATGTCTGGCGCAAACCCAACACCTCTCATCACCCCGAGAACACCATCCCCACAGTGAAGCATGGTGGTGGCAGCATCACGCTGTGGGGATGTTTTTCATCGGCAGGGACTGGGAAACTGGTCAGAATTGAAGGAATGATGGATGGCGCTAAATACAGGGAAATTATTGAGGGAAACCTGTTTCAGTCTTCCAGAGATTTGAGACTGGGACGGAGGTTCACTTCCAGCAGGACAATGACCCTAAGCATACTGCTAAAGCAACACTTGAGTGGTTTAAGGGGAAACATTTAAATGTCTTGGAATGGCCTAGTCAAAGCCCAGACATCAATCCAATTGAGAATCTGTGGTATGACTTAAAGATTGCTGTCCACCAGCGGAACCCATCCAACTTGAAGGAGCTGGAGCAGTTTTGCCTTGAAGAATGGGCAAAAATCCCAGTGGCTAGATGTGCCAAGTTTATAGAGACATACCCCAAGAGACTTGCAGCTGTAATTGCTGCAAAAGGTGGCTCTACAAAGTATTGACTTTGGTGGGAGTGAATAGTTATGCACGCTCAAGTTTTCTGTTTTTCTTTTCTTATTTCTTGTTTGTTTCACAAGAAAATATATTTTGCATCTTCAAAGTGGTAGGCATGCTGTGTAAATCAAATTATTTTAAAAAATGCCAAGGGGGGTGAATACTTTCGCAAGCCACTGTAGTATCGACATATACACTGACTCGGTGACGGGGTTCATCAAGAAGTGCATAGAGGATGTTGTTCCCACTGTGACGATTAGAACTTATCCAAACCAAAAACCGTGGATAGATAGATGGCAGCATTCGCGCAAAACTGAAAGCGTGAACCACCCATTTAACCATGGCAAGGAGACCGGGAACACGGACGTGTATAAACAGGAGGGGTGATCTGTAAGGCAATTAAAGAGGCAAAACGACAGAACAGGGACAAAGTGGAGTCACAATTCAACGGCTCAGACCCGAGACGTATGTGGCAGGGACTCCAGACAATCACAGATTATAAAGGGAAAGCCAGCCATGTTGCGGAAACCGACGCCTCGATTTAAACACCTTCTTCGCCCACTTCGAGGAAAACAACATTGAGCCGCCGACGCGGGCCCCCGATGCTTACGAGGACTGTGTGCTTTCATTCTCCGTGGCCAACGTGAGTAAGTCATTAAAGCGTGTTAACCCTTGCAAGGCTGCCGGCCCAGACGGCATCCCAAGCCGTGTCCTCAGAGCATGTGCCAACCAGCTGGCTGGAGTGTTTATGGACATATTCCATCTCTCCATATCCCATTCGGTTGTCCACACTTGCTTCATGATGGCCACCATTGTTCCTGTACCCCCAAAAAGCAAAGGTACAGTGCTTTCAGAAAGTATTCACACCCCTTGACTTATTCCACATTTTGTTGTGTTACACCCTGAATTTTTGTGTCACTGGCCTACACACAATACATCATAATGTCAAAGTGGAATTATGTTTTTGAACATTTTTACAAATTAATTAAAAATGAAAAGCTGAACTGTCTGGAGTCTATACGTATTCAACCCCTTTGTTATGGCAAGCCTAAATAAGTTCAGGAGTAAAGATTTGCTTAACAAGTCACATAAGTTGCATGGACTCACTATGTTCGATAACAGTGTTTAACATTACTTTTGAATGACTACCTCATCTCTGTACCCCACACGTACAAATATCTGTAAGGTCCCTCAGTCAAGCAGTGACTTTCAAACACAGATTCAACCACAAAGACCAGGGAGGTTTTACAATGCCTCGCAAAGAAGGGCAACTATTGGTAGATGGGTATACATAAAAAAAGCAGACATTGAATATCCCTTTGAGCAAGGTGAGGTTATTAATTACACTTTGGATGGTGTATCAATACACCCAGCCACTACAGAGATACAGGCATCCTTCCTAACTCAGTTGCCAGAGAGGTAGGAAACCGCTCAGGGATTTTACCATGAGGCTAATGGTGACTTTAAAACATTTGCAGAGTTTAATGGCTGTGATAGGAGAAAACTGAGGATGGATCAACAACATTGTAGTTACTCCACAATACTAACCTAATTAACTCCCGAGTGGCGCAGTGGTCTAAGGCACTGCATCGCAGTACTAGCTGTGCCACTAGAGATCCTGGTTCGAATCCAGGCTCTGTCGTAGCCGGCCGCGACCGGGAGACCCATGGGGCGGCGCACAATTCGTCCAGGGTAGGGGAGGGAATGGCCGGCAGGGATGTAGCTCAGTTGGTAGAGCATGGCGTTTGCAATGCCAGGGTTGTGGGTTCGTTTCCCACGGGGGGCCAGTATTAAAATGTATGCACTCACTAACTGTAAGTCGCTCTGGATAAGAGCGTCTGCTAAATGACTAAAATGTAAATGTAATTGACAGAGTGAAAAGAAGGAAGCCTGTACAGAATAAAAATATTCCAAAACATGCATCCTGTTTGCAACAAGGCACTAAAGTAATACTGCAAAAAATGTGGCAAAGCAATACACTTTTTGTCCTGAATTCAAAGTGTTATGTTTGGGTCAAATCCAATACAACACATTACTGAGTACCACTCTCCATATTTTTAAGCATAGTGGTGGCTGCATCATGTTATGGGTATGCTTGTAATCGTTAAGGACTGGGGAGTTTTTCAGGATAAAAAAGAAACAGAATGGAGCTAATCACAGGCAAAATCCTAGAGGAAAACCTGGTTCAGTCTGCTTTCCAACAGACACTGGGAGATTAATTCACCTTTCAGCAGGACAATAACCTAAAACAACTAAGACGACATTGAATGTTCCTGAGTGGCCTAGTTATAGTTTGACTTAAATCAGCTTGAAAATCGCTATCTAGCAATGATCAATAACCAACTTGACAGAACTTGAAGAATGTTTTAAAGAATAATGTGCAAATATTGTCCAATCCAGATGTGCAAAGCTCTTAGTCTTACCCAGAAAGACTCATAGCTTTAATCACACTGCCAAAGGTGATTCTAACATGTATTGAATACTTACGTAAATAAGATATTTCTGTATTTCATTTTGAATAACTTCTAAAAACATGTTTTCACTTTGTCATTATGGAATATTGTGTGTTGATTTGTGAAAAAAACCTATTTAATCAATTTTGAATTCAGGCAAAATGTGGAATAAGTCAAGGGGCATGAACACTTTCAGAAGGCACTGTAACTTAACTAAATTACTATCAAATCAAATTGTATTTGTCACATGCGCCGAATACAACAGGTGTAGACCCTGTGAAATGCTTACTTACAAGCCCTTAACCAACAATGCAATTGTTAGAAAGAATACCAAACAAATTGCAAAAAAACATTAAATAAAAAAATAACAAGAAATAAAAGTAACAAATAATTAAAGAGCAGCAGTAAAATAACAATAGCAAGGCTATATACAGGGGGTACCGGTACCGAGTCAATGTGCGGGGGCACGGGTTAGTCGAGGTAATTGAGGTAACATGTACATGTAGGTAGAGTTATTAAAGTGACTGTGCATAGATAATAAACAGAGAGCAGCAGTGTAAAAGAAAGAGGGGGGAGGGGGGGCAATGCAAATAGTCTGGGTAGCCATTTGATTAGATGTTCAGGAGTCTTATGGCTTGGGGGTAGAAGCTGTTAAGAAGCCTTTTGGACCTAGACTTGGCGCTCCGGTACCACTTGCAGTGTGGTAGCAGAGAGAACAGTCTATGACTAGGGTGGCTGGAGTCTTGGACAATTTTTAGGGCCTTCCTCTGACACCGCCTGGTATAGAGATCCTGGATGGCAGGAAGCTTGGCCCCAGTGATGTACTGGGCTGTACGCACTACCCTCTGTAGTGCCTTGCGGTCGGAGGCCGAGCAGTTGCCATACAAGGCAATGATGCAACCAGTCAGGATGCTCTCGATGGTGCAGCTGTAGAACCTTTTGAGGATCTGAGGACCCATGCCAAATCTATTCAGTCTCCTTAGGGGGAATAGGTTTTGTCATGCCCTGTTCACGACTGTCTTGGTGTGCTTGGACCATGTTAGTTTGTTGGTGATGTGGACACCAAGGAACTTGAAGCTCTCAACCTGCTCCACTACAGCCCTGTCGATGAGAATAATATAATAATAATAATAATAATAATAATAATATGCCATTTAGCAGACGCTTTTATCCAAAGCGACTTACAGTCATGTGTGCATACATTTTAACGTATGGGTGGTCCCGGGGATCGAACCCACTACCCTGGCGTTACAAGCGCCATGCTCTACCAATTGAGCTACAGAGGACCACATAAAGGTTTGTCAGAAGTGGGATGGAGGCGTGCTCGGTCCTCTTCTTTTTCCTGTAGTCCACAATCATCTCCTTTGTATTGATCACGTTGAGGGAGAGGTTGTTGTCCTGGCACCACACGGCCAGGTCTCTGACCTCCTCCCTATAGGCTGTCTCAACGTTGTCGGTGATCAGGCCTACCACTGTTGTCGTTGGCAAACTTAATGATGGTGTTGGAGTCATGCCTGGCCATGCAGTCATGAGTGAACAGGGAGTTCAGGAGGGGACTGAGCACACACCCCTGAGGGGCCCCCATGTTGAGGATCAGCGTGGCGGATGTGTTGTTACCTACCCTTACCACCTGGGGGCGGCCAGTCAGGAAGTCCAGGATCCAGATGCAGAGGGAGGTGTTTAGTCCCAGGGTCCTTAGCTTAGTGATGAGCTTTGAGGGCACTATGGTGTTGAACGCTGAGCTGTAGTCAATGAATAGCATTCTCACATAGGTGTTCCTTTTGTCCAGGTGTGAAAGGGCAGTGTGGAGCGCAATAGAGATTGCATCATCTGTGGATCTGTTGGGGCGGTATGCAAATTGGAGTGGGTCTGGGATAATGGTGTTGATGTGAGCCATGACCAGCCTTTCAAAGCACTTCATGGCTACAGATGTGAGTGCTACGGGTCGGTAGTCATTTAGGCAGGTTACCTTAGTGTTCTTGGGCACAGGGACTATGGTGGTCTGCTTGAAACATGCTGGTATTACAGACTCAGACAGGGAGAGGTTGAAAATGTCAGTGAAGACACTTGCCAGTTGGTCAGCGCATGCTCGGAGTAAACGTCCTGGTAATCCGTCTGGCCCTGTGGCCTTGTGAATGTTGACCTGTTTAAAGGTCTTACTCACATCGGCTACGGAGAGTTTGATCACACAGTCGTCCGGAACAGCTGATGCTCTCATGCATGTTTCAGTGTTACTTGCCTCGAAGCGAGCATACAGTTGAAGTTGGAAGTTTCCACACCCTTAGGTTGGAGTCATTAAAACTCGTTTTTCAACCACTCCACAAATTTCTTGTTAACAAACTATAGTTTTGGCAAGTCGGTTAGGACATCTACTTTGTGCATGACACAAGTAATTTTTCCAACAATTGTTTACAGACAGATTATTTCACTTATAATTCACTGTATCACAATTCCAGTGGGTCAGAAGTTTACATACACTAAGTTGACTGTGCCTTTAAACAGCTTGGAAAATTACAGAAAATGATGTCATGGTTTTAGAAGCTTCTGATAGGAGGTGTACCTGTGGATTGCAGGTGTACCTGTGGATGTATTTCAAGGCCTACCTTCAAACTCAGTGCCTCTTTGCTTGACATCATAAGAAAATCAAAAGAAATTAGCCAAGACCTCAGAAAAAAAATTGTAGACCTCCACAAGTCTGGTTCATCCTTGGAAGCAATTTCCAAACGCCTGAAGGTACCACGTTCATCTGTACAAACAATAGTATGCAAGTATAAACACCATGGGACCACACAGCCGTCATACAGCTCAGGAAGGAGATGCGTTCTGTCTCCTAGAGATTAATGTACTTTGGTGCGAAAAGTGCAAATCAATCCCAGAACAACAGCAAAGGACCTTGTGAAGATGCTGGAGGAAACAGGTACAAAAGTATCTATATCCACAGCAAAACGAGTCCTATATCAACATAACCTGAAAGGCCGCTCAGCAAGGAAGAAGCCACTGCTCCAAAACCGCCATAAAAAAGCCAGACTACGGTTTGCAACTGCACATGGGGACAAAGATTGTACTTTTTGGAGAAATGTCCTCTGGTCTGATGAAACAAAAATAGAACTGTTTGGCCATAATGACCATCGTTATGTTTGGAGGAAAAGGTGGTGGCTTGCAAGCCGAAGAACACCATCCCAACCGTGAAGCACCGGGGTGGCAGCATCATGCTGTGGGGGTGCTTTGCTGCAGGAGGGACTGGTGCACTTCACAAAATAGATGGCATCATGAGGAAGGAAAATTATGTGGATATATTGAAGCAACATCTCAAGACATCAGTCAGGAAGTTAAAGCTTGGTCGCAAATGGGTCTTCCAAATGGACAATGACCCCAAGCATACTTCCAAAGTTGTGGCAAAATGGCTTAAGGACAACAAAGTCAAGGTATTGGAGTGGCCATCACAAAGCCCTGACCTCAATCCTATAGAAAATGTGTGGGCAGAACTGAAAAAGCGTGTGCGAGCAAGGAGGCCTACAAACCTTACACCAGCTCTGTCAGGAGGAATGGGCCAAAATTCACCCAACTTATTGTGGGAAGCTTGTGGAAGGCTACCCGAAACGTTTGACCCAAATTAAACAATTTTAAAGGCAATGCTACCAAACACTAATTGAATGTATGTAAACTTCTGACCCACTGGGAATGTGATGAAAGAATTAAAAGCTGAAATAAATAATTCTCTCTGCTATTATTCTGACATTTTGTGAATTTTTACTAGGATTAAATGTCAGGAATTGTGAAAAACTGAGTTTAAATGTATTTGGCTAAGGTGTATGTAAACTTCCGACTTCAACTGTACATATAAAGTATATACATAATTAATCATTTAAAACTACTATTGAACACACCTGTTATATTAATATACTGTCCATACTGTCTTTACGCACCATTATATGTATATACAGTTGACGTCGGAAGTTTACATACACCTTAGCCAAATTCATTTAAACTCAGTTTTTCACAATTCCTGACATTTAATCCTAGTAAAGATTCCCTGTCTTAGGTCATTTAGGATCACCACTTTATTTTAAGAATGTGAAATGTCAGAATAATAGTAGAGAGAATGATTTATTTCATCTTTTATTTATTTCATCACATTCCCAGTGGGTCAGAAGTTTACATACACTCAATTAATATTTGGTAGCATTGCCTTTAAATTGTTTAACTTGGGTCTAATGTTCTGTGAAGGGAGAAGTACACAGCGTTGTACGAGACCTTCAGTTTCTTGGTAATTTCTTGCATGGAATAGCCTTAATTTCTCAGAACAAGAATAGACTGACGAGTTTCAGAAGAAAGTTATTTGTTTCTGGCCATTTTGAGCCTGTAATCGAACCCACAATTGCAGATGCTCCAGATACTCAACTAGTCTCAAGAAGGCCAGTTTTATTGCTTCTTTAATCAGCACAACAGTTTTCAGCTGTGCTAACATAATTGCAAAAGGGTTTTCTAATGATCAATTAGCCTTTTAAAATGATAAACTTGGATTAGCAAACACAACGTGCCATTGGAACACAGGACTGATGGTTGCTGATAATGGGCCTCTGTACGCCTATGTAGATATTCCATTAAAAATCAGCCATTTCCAGCTACAATAGACATTTACAACATTAACAATGTCTACACTGTATTTCTGATCAATTTGATGTTATTTTGATGGACAAAAAAATTGCTTTTCTTTCGAAAACAAGGACATTTCTAAGTGACCCCAAACTTTTGAACAGTAGTGTATATATACACTGCTCAAAAAAATAAAGGGAACACTTAAACAACACAATGTAACTCCAAGTCAATCACACTTCTGTGAAATCAAACTGTCCACTTAGGAAGCAACACTGATTGACAATACATTTCACATGCTGTTGTGCAAATGGAATAGACAACAGGTGGAAATTATAGGCAATTAGCAAGACACCCCCAATAAAGAAGTGGTTCTGCAGGTGGTGACCACAGACCACTTCTCAGTTCCTATGCTTCCTAGCTGATGTTTTGGTCACTTTTGAATGCTGGTCATCACTATCCTCTTGCAATAGGACCAGCTGGATGGCAAAAACAGTGCTAATACTACCTCAAAAGTAATATTAATCAAAAAATAACAATTGACCATCCCAAAAGATTTGAAAATGAAAGTTTTTAGTTAGGAAAAGAAGGGTTCAATTCTGGCTTTACTGGCAGAGGGATACAGTGAGCGTCAGGTTGCTTCCATCCTTAAAATTTCAAAGACAGCGGTTCATAAGAACAAGGTCAAGCAGCAGACATTTGGGACAACAAAGCTACAGACCGGCAGAGGGCGAAAACGACTCTCTACTGACCGGGATGACCACCAACTCATTCGAATGTCACTCAACAACCGTAGGATGACATCAGGTGACCTACAAAAATAATGGCAAACGGCAGCTGGGGTGAAGTGCACGGCGAGGACGGTTCGAAACAGGCTCCTAGGGGCAGGGCTGAAGTCGTGCAAAGCTAGAAAAAAGCCCTTAATCAATGAGAAGCAAAGAAGAGCCAGGCGAGGTTTGCAAAAGACCATAAGGATTGGACCGTAGAGGACTGGAGTAAGGTCATCTTCTCTGATGAGTCTAATTTTCAGCTTTGCCCAACACCTGGTCGTCTAATGGTTAGACGGAGACCTGGAGAGGCCTACAAGCCACAATGTCTCGCACCCACTGTGAGATTTGGTGGAGGATCGGTGATGATCTGGGGGTGCTTCAGCAAGGCTGGAATTGGGCAGATTTGTCTTTGTGAAGGACGCATGAATCAAGCCACGTACAAGGTTGTCCTGGAAGAAAACTTGCTTCCTTTTGCTCTGACATTGTTCCCCAACTCTGAGGATTGGTTTTTCCAGCAGGACAATGCGCCATGCCACACAGCCAGGTCAATCAAGGTGTGGATGGAGGACCACCAGATCAATTTTTTTTTTTTTTTTCACCAGATCAAGACCCTGTCATGGCCAGCCCAATCTCCAGACCTGAACCCCATTGAAAACTTCTGGAATGTGATCAAGAGGAAGATGGATGGTCACAAGCCATCAAACAAAGCAGAGCTGCTTGAATTTTTGCGCCAGGAATGGCATAAAGTCACCCAACATCAATGTGAAAGACTGGTGGAGAGCATGCCAAGACGCATGAAAGCTGTGATTGAAAATCAGGGTTATTCCACCAAATATTGATTTCTAAGTTAAAACATTAGTATTGTGTTGTTTAAAAATGAACATGAACTTATTTTCTTTGCATTATTCGAGGTCTGACAACACTGCTTCTTTTTTGTTATTTTGACCAGTTGTCATTTTCTGCAAATAAATGCTCTAAATTACAATATTTTTATTTGGAATTTGGGAGAAATGTTGTCAGTAGTTTATAGAATAAAACTAAAATGTTATTTTTACCCAAATACATACCTATAAAGAGTAAAACTAGAGAAACTGATAATTTAGCAGTGGTCTCTTAATTTTTTCAGCAGCTGTATATACAGTGGGGAGAACAAGTATTTGATACACTGCCAATTTTGCAGGTTTTCCTACTTACAAAGCATGTAGAGGTCTGTAATTTTTATCATAGGTACACTTCAACTGTGAGAGACGGAATCTAAAACAAAAATCCAGAAAATCACATTGTATGATTTTTAAGTAATCATTTGCATTTTATTGCATGACATAATTATTTGATACATCAGAAAAGCAGAACTTAATATTTGGTACAGAAACCTTTGTTTGCAATTACAGAGATCATACGTTTCCTGTAGGTCTTGACCAGGTTTGCACACACTGCAGCAGGGATTTTGGCCCACTCCTCCATACAGACCTTCTCAAGATCCTTCAGGTTTCGGGGCTGTCGTTGGGCAATACGGACTTTCAGCTCCCTCCAAAGATTTTCTATTGGGTTCAGGTCTGGAGACTGGCTAGGCCACTCCAGGACCTTGAGATGCTTCTTTCGGAGCCACTCCTTAGTTCCCTGGCTGTGTGTTTCGTGTCGTTGTCATGCTGGAAGACCCAGCCAAGACCCATCTTCAATGCTCTTACTGAGGGAAGGAGGTTGTTGGCCAAGATCTCGCGATACATGGCCCCATCCATCCTCCCCTCAATACGGTGTAGTCGTCCTGTCCCCTTTGCAGAAAAGCATCCCCAAAGAATGATGTTTCCACCTCCATGCTTCAAGGTTGGGATGGTGTTCTTGGGGTTGTACTCATCCTTCTTCTTCCTCCAAACACGGCGAGTGGAGTTTAGACCAAAAAGCTATATTTTTGTCTCATCAGACCACATGACCTTCTCCCATTCCTCCTCTGGATCATCCAGATGGTCATTGGCAAACTTCAGACGGGCCTGGACATACGCTGGCTTGAGCAGGGGGACCTTGCGTGCGCTGCAGGATTTTAATCCATGACGGCGTAGTGTGTTACTAATGGTTTTCTTTGAGACTGTGGTCCCAGCTCTCTTCAGGTCATTGACCAGGTCCTGCTGTGTAGTTCTGGGCTGATCCCTCACCTTCCTCATGATCATTGATGCCCCACGAGGTGAGATCTTGCATGGAGCCCCAGACCGAGGGTGATTGACCGTCATCTTGAACTTCTTCCATTTTCTAATAATTGCGCCAACAGTTGTTGCTTTCTCACCAAGCTGCTTGCTTATTGTCCTGTAGCCCATCCCAGCCTTGTGCAGGTCTACAATTTTATCCCTGATGTCCTTACACAGCTCTCTGGTCTTGGCCATTGTGGAGAGGTTGGAGTCTGTTTGATTGAGTGTGTGGACAAGTGTCTTTTATACAGGTAACAAGTTCAAACAGGTGCAGTTAATACAGGTAATGAGTGGAGAACAGGAGGACTTCTTAAAGAAAAACTAACAGGTCTGTGAGAGCTGGAATTCTTACTGGTTGGTAGGTGATCAAATACTTATGTCATGAAATAAAATGCAAATTAATTACTTAAAAATCAAACAATGTAATTTTCTGGATTTTCTAGATTTTTTAGATTCCGTCTCTCACAGTTGAAGTGTACCTATGATAAAAATTACAGACCTCTACATGCTTTGTAAGTAGGAAAACCTGCAAAATCGGCAGTGTATCAAATACTTGTTCTCCCCACTGTATATATATATATATATATATATACACACATACATACATACACACACACACACTACAGGTCAAAAGTTTTAGAACACCTACTCATTCAAGGACTTTTCTTTAATTTAAAAAATGTATTTTCTACATTGTAGAATAATAGTGAAGACATCACAACTATGAAATAACACATCTGGAATCATGTAGTAACCAAAAAAAGTGTTAAACAAATCAAAATATATTTTATATTTGAGATTCGTCAAATAGCCACACTTTGCCTTAATTCGTCAAATAGCCACCCTTTGCCTTCTTGGCATTCTCTCAACCAGCTTCACCTGGAATGTTTTTCCAACAGTCTTGAAGGAGTTCCCACATATGCTGAGCACTTGTTGGCTGTTTTTCCTTCACTCTGCGGTCCGACTCATCCCAAACCATCTCAATTCGGTTGAGGTCGTGGAATTGTGGAGGCCAGGTCATCTGATGCAGCACTCCATCACTCTCCTTTTTATAAAAAATAGGCCTTACACAGCCTGGAGGTGTGTTGGGTCATTGTCCTATTGAAAAACAAATTATAGTCCCACTAAGCCCAAACCAGATGGGATGGCGTATCGCTGCAGAATGCTGTGGTAGCCATGCTGGTTAAGTGTGGATTCTAAATCAATCACAGACAGTGTCACCAGCAAAGCATCCCCACACCATAACAACTCTTCCTCCATGCTTTACGGTGGGAAATACACATGATGAGAACATCCGTTCACCCACACCGTGTCTCACAAAGACACGTTGGTTGGAACCAAAAATCTCAAATTTGACTCCAGACCAAAGGACACATTTCCACCGGTCTAATGTCCATTGGTCGTGTTTCTTGGCCCAAGCAAGTCTCTTCTTCTTATTGGTGTCCTTTAGTAGTGGTTTCTTTGCAGAAATTTGACCATGAAGGCCTGATTCACACAGTCTCCTCTGAACAGTTGATGTTGAGATGTGTCTGTTGAACTGTGTGAAGCATTTATTTGGGCTGCACTTTCTGAGGCTGGCAACTCTAATGAACTTATCCTCTGCAGCAGAGGTAACTCTGGGTCTTCCATTCCTGTGGCGGTCCTCATGAGAGCCAGTTTCATCATAGCGCTTGATGGTTTCTGCGACTGCACTTGAAGAAACTTTCAAAGTTCTTGAAATGTTCCGCATTGACTGACCTTCATGTCTTAAAGTAATGATGGACTGTCATTTCTCTTTGTTTATTTGAGCTCTTCTTTTCATAATATGGACTTGGTCTTTTACCAAATAGGTCTATCTTCTGTATATCTTCTACCTTGTCACAACACAACTGATTGGCTCAAACGCATTAAGAAGGAAAGAAATTCCACAAACTCACTTTTAAGTCCCCTGTAGCTCAGTTGGTAGAGCATGGCGCTTGCAACGCCAGGGTTGTGGGTTTGTTTCCCACGGGGGGCCAGTATGAAAAAAATGTATGCACTCACTAACTGTAAGTCACTCTGGATAAGAGCGTCTGCTAAATGACTAAAATGTCAAATGTAAGAAGGCACACCTGTTAATCGAAATGCATTCCAGGTGACTACCTCATGAAGCTGGTTGAGAGAATGCCAAGAGTGTGCAAAGCTGTCATCAAGGCAAAGTGTGGCTATTTGAAGAATCTCAAATATAAAATATATTTTGATTTGTTTAACACTTTTTTTGGTTACTACATGATTCCATGTGTTATTTCATAGTTTTGAGGTCTTCACTATTATTCCTCAATGTAGAAAATAGTAAAAATAAAGAAAAACCCTTGAATGAGTAGGTGTTCTAAAACTTTAGTGTATATATATATATAGAAATGGTAGTGTATGTAAATGTAATGTAAATGTGTATATATATTTATGTACATTATATGTATAGGTATTTATATTCTGGTCTCTGACATTGCTCTTTCTGATATTTCTTAATTTCTTTCTTTATAATATATATATATACAGTGGGGGAAAAAAGTATTTAGTCAGCCACCAATTGTGCAAGTTCTCCCACTTAAAAAGATGAGAGGCCTGTAATTTTCATCATAGGTACACGTCAACTATGACAGACAAAATGAGAAAAAAAATCCAGAAAATCACATTGTACGATTGTTTATGAATTTATTTGCAAATTATGGTGGAAAATAAGTATTTGGTCAATAACAAAAGTTTCTCAATACTTTGTTATATACCCTTTGTTGGCAATGACACAGGTCAAATGTTTTCTGTAAGTCTTCACAAGGTTTTCACGCACTGTTGCTGGTATTTTGGCCCATTCCTCCATGCAGATCTCCTCTAGAGCAGTGATGTTTTGGGGCTGTCGCTGGGCAACACGGACTTTCAACTCCCTCCAAAGATTTTCTATGGGGTTGAGATCTGGAGACTGGCTAGGCCACTCCAGGACCTTGAAATGCTTCTTACGAAGCCACTCCTTCGTTGCCCGGGCGGTGTGTTTGGGATCATTGTCATGCTGAAAGACCCAGCCACGTTTCATCTTCAATGCCCTTGCTGATGGAAGGAGGTTTTCACTCAAAATCTCACGATACATGGCCCCATTCATTCTTTCCTTTACACGGATCAGTCGTCCTGGTCCCTTTGCAGAAAAACAGCCCCAAAGCATGATGTTTCCACCCCCATGCTTCACAGTAGGTATGGTGTTCTTTGGATGCAACTCAGCATTCTTTGTCCTCCAAACACGACGAGTTGAGTTTTTACCAAAAAGTTATATTTTGGTTTCATCTGACCATATGACATTCTCCCAATCCTCTTCTGGATCATCCAAATGCACTCTAGCAAACTTCAGACGGGCCTGGACATGTACTGGCTTAAGCAGGGGGACACGTCTGGCACTGCAGGATTTGAGTCCCTGGCGGCGTAGTGTGTTACTGATGGTAGGCTTTGTTACTTTGGTCCCAGCTCTCTGCAGGTCATTCACTAGGTCCCCCCCGTGTGGTTCTGGGATTTTTGCTCACCGTTCTTGTGATCATTTTGACCCCACGGGGTGAGATCTTGCGTGGAGCCCCAGATCGAGGGAGATTATCAGTGGTCTTGTATGTCTTCCATTTCCTAATAATTGCTCCCACAGTTGATTTCTTCAAACCAAGCTGCTTACCTATTGCAGATTCAGTCTTCCCAGCCTGGTGCAGGTCTACAATTTTGTTTCTGGTGTCCTTTGACAGCTCTTTGGTCTTGGCCATAGTGGAGTTTGGAGTGTGACTGTTTGAGGTTGTGGACAGGTGTCTTTTATACTGATAACAAGTTCAAACAGGTGCCATTAATACAGGTAACGAGTGGAGGACAGAGGAGCCTCTTAAAGAAGAAGTTACAGGTCTGTGAGAGCCAGAAATCTTGCTTGTTTGTAGGTGACCAAATACTTATTTTCCACCATAATTTGCAAATAAATTCATTAAAAATCCTACAATGTGATTTCTGGAAAGAAATGTCTCAATATGTCTGTCATAGTTGACGTGTACCTATGATGAAAATTACAGGCCTCTCTCATCTTTTTAAGTGGGAGAACTTGCACAATTGGTGGCTGACTAAATACTTTTTTTCCCCACTGTATATATATATATATATATATTTAAAAAATATATATCAGGATTATGTGTGTATTGTTTATTATTTATTTGTATTGCTAGGTATTACTGCAATGTTGGCACTAGAAAATTAAGCATTTCGCTGCACTTGCAATAACAACTTCAAATCTGTGTACGCGACCAATACGTTTTGATTTGAAAGAGCAGTACCCCTTATGGTCGCACCCACCCTCTCCAGTGACCCTGAGCTCTTCCTGAGTGTCAGTCTTCCATACAGCCTCTGCTGTTTCCTCATCTTTGATCAGTACAGGTTCAGTCTCCACTCTCTGTTCCACATCTGTAGGCTGTAACAGGGGACTGAAGTTATTATTCTGGACACAGACCAGAACCATCGTTTTTTTTATTTCACCTCTATTTCACCAGGAAAAGCCCATTGAGACAGAGTCTCTTTTGTAAGCGAGACCTGGCCAAGATGGTAGCAGCAATCAATACAACATTTAAAACATACAATAAGCACAACAATACAATATCAGCCTACAGGAAACATTTACACTCCTCCTGAACAGAGTTTTGTACCATAGTTCTAAACTCATTGAGGGGCACTAGCTTAGTACATCTAGTTTAAGCATACTTTGTAGAAAATGCCATGCTTCTGGTGCACAATAGGAGAAGGCTGTCTTTCTTAACTCAGGCTACAGAGGTAACATCTGGTAGGAGAGCAGGCTAGGTAAATAGGGAGTTTACCCAGAACAGAAGGGCTTAGTATATGAACAAATATCTAATGCTTTTCAAACTCATGAATCACACTAAAGCAGTAAATTCTCCTGATTTTCCAATAACAGAATTTATCCAATTAGTCAGGTCTCTGTAATTGTAAAAGGTGATGATGTATCACACCTGGCGTTCAGAGTCCTCTTCAACAGCCATCTCTCTGTATCTCCACTGTGAAGTACTCCTCTGCTTGTTGAAAACAATCTTGACTGGATATGAAGATCTCTCTGATGCCATGGGGTAAAAAACGGGAAAATTATTGTATTCAATCAAATATAATTGGAGCTATTCACACATTTGCGTTTTGCATATGCAATCAATTTATCATGAATAACACATCAACTACCTTTTTTCCTGACTCGTCCTTGTGTCTTCTTCAGCTCGCTCTCCATCATTTGACACTTTCTTTTCAGTACATCAATATCTCGCTGGTTTTGGGTCATTTCCAAACGTATAACTGCACAGCTATCATCTACACGATTGTTTATTTCTGCTACAGCTGCTTTAGCTAATACCTCCAGAATGGATACCAACTGCGCCTGAAAATTACTGCCCACCATCTTGTCCAGCCCAAATGATAGATTTTTATTCTCTGTTTGAAGTAAAATGTCTGCAATTTACAAGCTAATGTGCAAAAAACAATCCGTAGATGTTGCTAAATGACAACAATGTAGTGAAGTGCGAGATGCATGCGCAATTGCAATCGCACTTCCGTTCAACTCGTGATATAAGTATTTATTACGGTAAATATGAGCAGTTCAAAATTCTTAAAATTAGCACCGGCAAGGTAAATACTGTACCAGAGTATATTCCAGTCTGAATATACAGTGTAGGGTAGCCATATCTATTGACAAAAAAATAAGACGTTTTACTATCTGAATAAATAATTCAGATTGTAAAACGTCTTCTGTTTTTAAGTTAATATATATGGCTGCATGTAGGGGAAAGTGCAGTGCAATGCAGTGGCTCACATGGTTATTAAGCATAAAAGGCCGTAGATGCATAATGCACGACGCACTGTGATAAAACGTAAAATACAAAAACACTTTCTTCAACCATTCATAAACACTCATGGTTTATATATGATCAAATATTTTCATCTCCATTCTCATCAACACAACCTAATGAAACCCGTCTGAAAATGTGGTATGGTATTTATTTAAGGATATAAAAAGGTATAACTGATGGGACAATCTGTACCAAAATGAATGTATGGCGGGAATCAACGCAATTGCACATTAGATGACGCATTCTCAGTAGGATGAGCCTTGTATTTCTTGCTTATGGCATTTATTTTACTAAACAGTATGTTCTAAATATTATGTAATACAATTAGTACACAGTATGCAGTTTAAGTAATTGTTACAGAAAAACTATGCAATTATGAACTATTTGTTCCATCTGTTCTGAGACAACATTAAACTTGTGTGTGGATCCCCAGGGTATGTAGGTACCACATATTGAGACACTGGACTCTCTCCTATGTGAGTTCTCTGATGTGACTTCATTTTGGAGCGCTGGGTGAAGCATTTCCCACACTGTGTGCACTCATAGGGCTTCTCCCCGGTGTGGACCAGAGCATGTCTGATCAGGTTGCACTGCTTGGTAAAACTCCTGCCACACTGTTCGCAGGTGTACGGTTTCTCTCCGGTGTGACTCCGGAGGTGTACTTTGAGCTGGCATAAACGCTGGAAGCTCTTCCCACAGAAGGTGCAGCTGAAACGCCTCTCGGTGGTGCCGCCCGACCTCCACTGAGTCCTCATTCTCTTCACCATGTTAAAACTACTGCGACTCAGGCTGTATCCAGAGAAGGTGGAGGTGGTGGCCATGTTTGACCCTGTCATGCACTCACTCAATCTCACTGTTGCTTCTGAAGCCATGTATTGATGCTGCCTTGGCTGTAGGGCTAAGCTATTTCTGTCATTACTTGAGTTCAGCCTCTCGCTGCTCTGTCCTTCTGGCATCTGTTGTATAGTCTCATCAGCCAATGTCCTGATATGTCTTTTCATGTGTGATGCTGCACTGAACATGTTAGCATGTGGTTTCCATATAGAAGAGTGAAGCGATGGCCCTACATCATCTGTCATAGTAGGAACAGATGGCAGCCCACTATGAGATGGGAAAATTGAGATATTCTGAGAGTACTCTTCTGTGGCATGAAAGGAGAAATCTGGGTGGCCATCAGGGTCAGCGTCTCTGCCTGGATCCACAGAGGTCCACAGCTGTCCATCAGTCTCATCCATAACAAACTGGTCAGGTCCTGCCAGGGCCATGGTCTGATCCAGCTCCTCCTCTTTCACCATCACTAGGTCTAGTGAGTCCTCGTCCTTGGCTGGCTGGTGTTGCTCTGTGCTGAACACCTCTGTAGATGCGAGCCAGGGTGTACCTGGTTCCTCTGGACGATCAGAATTAGGGTAATGTTCCACTGAGACTTCGGGAGATAAGTTGGGTTGTGTGATAAAGTCCTCATCACAGTGTTTTTGCTCAAAGGATGGTGGTTTCCCAGGCTTGGAACCAGACTCTAATGATTTAGGGATAAACATCAATTAAACATTACAAAAGACCCTTAACAGTTGCAGAACATGACTGCTTTAGAACTGACTGTGTGTCCGTGCGCTACATATGCCAGAACATAAAACACCCAACACCAATGTAGCAATTTGGAACGTGCATACCACCACACCCACACAGTCTTCCATAGACAGACAGAGCAGTACCCCTTATGGTCGCACCCACCCTCTCCAGGGATCTTGAGCTCTTCCTGAGGGTCAGCCTTCCACACGTCCTCTGCTGTCTCCTCATCTTTGATCAGTATGGGTTCAGTCTCCACTCTCTGCTCCACATCTGTAGGCTGTAACAGGGGACTGAGGTTATTACTCTGGACACAAACCATATCTAACCATTGTCATACTCATGAATCACACAAAAGCAGTAAATTCTCCTGATATTCCAATAACAGAATTGATCCAAGAGGTCAGGTCTCTGTAATTGTAAAAGGTGATGTATCACACCTGGGGTTGAGAGTCCCCTTCAACAGCCATCTCTCTGTCTCTCCACTGTGAGGTACTCCTCTGCTTGTTCGAAACAATCTTGACTGGATATGAAGTTCTCTCTGATGCCATGGGGTAAAAACCTGGAAAATAATTGTTTTTAGTCAAATATTAGGGCTATTCACACATTTGGGTTTTGCATATGCAATCAATTTTTCATGAATAATAACACATCAACTACCCTTTCGTCTGCGCGTCTTCTTCAGCTCGCTCTCCATCATTTGACACTTCCTTTTCAGTACATCAATATCTCGCTGGCTTTGGGTAATTTCCAAACGTATAACTGCACAGCTATCATCTACACGTTTGTTTATTTCTGCTACAGCTGCTTTAGCTAATACCTCCATAATGGATACAAACTGCGCCTGAAAATTGCAGCTGGCCATCTTGTCCAGCCCAAATTACAGATTTGTATTCTCCGTGTTAAGTAAGTAGTATACTATTTAACTAAGCTAATGTGCAATAAACAATCCGTAGATGTTGCTAAATGACAACAATGTAGTGAAGTAGGAGATGAGTGCGCAATTTCAATAGCACTTCCGTTAAACTCTTGACGTAAGTATTTATTACCGTAAATATGAGACTGCAACAGCCCTTCAAATTGGTAGAATTAGCACTGGCAATGCAAATACCGTGGTCGATTCTAGTCTGCATATACAGTTTAGGGTAGCCATATCTATTGACAAAAAAATAACACGTTTTACTATCTGAATAAAGAATTCATATTGTAAAACGTCTTGTGTTTTTTTTGCCAATAGGTATGGCTACATGTGGGTGAGAGAGTGCACTGCAATGCAGTGGCTCACATGGTTAAACGTGGTAAAACGTAAAATACAAAAACACTTTCTTCAACCATGAATAAAAACTCATGATTTATATATGATCAAATATTTTCATTAATATTATCATATACACTCTCATCGACACAATCTTATGAAACCATTCTGAAAATGTGGTATGGTATTTATTAAAGGATAGAAAAAGGTATATAACTTGTTTAACACACAGCTGGGGAACAAAGACGATAAACTAGTTTCATGTAAACTTTAAATAAACTTAATTTCATGATATATTTAAAGTAACTTTTGCATACTACATGCATTATAGCTGATTTGCATTCAGAGGTTCTTCTCAGGGTTTTTAAGGCACAGTGCCTTCAGAAAGTATTCATACCCCTTTACTTATTCCACATTTTGTTGTGTTACAGCCAAATTCAAAATGGATTCAATAGATATTTTTCTCACCCATCTACACACAATACCCCATAATGACAAAGTGAAAACATGTTTTTAGAAATTTTTGAAAATGTATTGAAAGTGAAATACCGAAATATATTATTTACGTAAGTATTCACACCCGAGTCAAAACATGTTAGAATCACCTTTGGCAGCGATTACAGCTGTGAGTCGTTCTGGGTAAGTCTTTAAGAGCTTTGCACACCTGGATTGTACAATATTTGCCCATGATTCTTTTCAACATTCAAGCTCTGTCAAATTGGTTGTTGTTCTTTGCTAGACAACCATTTTCAAGTCTTGCCATAGATTTTCAAGCAGATTTAAGTCAAAACTGTAACCTGGCCATTCAGGAACATTCACTTGTCTTCTTGGTAAGCAACTCCAGTGTATATGTGGCCTTGTGTTTTATGTTATTGTCCTGCTGAAAGGTGAATTCATCTCCCAGTGTCTGATTGAAAGCAGACATGAACCAGGTTTTTCCCGCTATGATTTTGCCTGTGCTTAGCTTCATTCCGTTTATTTTTTATCCTGAAAAACTCCCCAATCCTTAATGATTACAAGCGTACCCATTACATGATGCACCCACCACTTTGCTTGAAAATATTGAGAGTGGTACTCAGTAATGCGTTGTATTGGATTGGCCCCAAACATAACCCTTTGAATTCAGGACAAAAAAGTGTATTGCTTTGCCACATTTTTTACAGTATTACTTTAGTGCCTTGTTGCAAACAGGATTCATGTTTTGGAACATTTTTATTCTGTACAGGCTTCCTTCTTTTCACTGTCAATTAGGTTAGTATTGTGGAGTAAGTACAATGCTGTTGATCCATCCTCAGTTTGATCCTATCACAGCCATTCAACTCTGTAACTATTTTAGTCACCATTGGCCTCGTGGTGAAATCCCTGAGCCGTTTCCTTCCTCTCCGGCAACTGAGTTAGGAAGGACGCCTGTATCTTTGTAGTGGTTGGGTTTATTGATACACCATCCAAAGTGTAATTAATAACTTCACCACTCTCAAAGGGTTAATCACATTTTTACTCATGAATTTATTTAGGCTTGCCATAACAAAGGGGTTGAATACTTATTGACTCAAGACATTTAAGCTTTTCATTTCTTTATTAATTTGTAAACATAAAAAAAAAACATAATTCCATTATGATATTATGGGGTATTGTGTGTAGGCCAGTGACAAAAAATCTCAATTTAATCAATTTTAAATGTAGGCTGTAACACAACAAAATGTGGAAAAAGTCAGGTGGTGTGAATACTTTCTGAAGTTACTGTACACACTCCCCTATATATTTATTTGGACAGTGAACCTAAAACGACAGTATGTCACCCTTTTATTTGAGGATATTTTCATACATACAGTTGAAGTCAGAAGTTTACATACACCTTAGCCAAATACATTTAAACTCACTTTTTCTAAATTCCTGACATTTAATCGTAGTACAAATTCCCTGTTTTAGGTCAGTTAGGATCACCACTTTATTTTAAGAATGTGAAATGTCAGAATAATAGTAGAGAGAATGATTTATTTCAGCTTTTATTTCTTTCATCACATTCCCAGTGGGTCAGAAGTTTACATACACTCAATTAGTATTTGGTAGCATTGCCTTTAAATTGTTTAACTTGGGTCAAACGTTTCGGGTAGCCTTCCACAAGCTTCCCACAATAAGTTGGGTGAATTTTTGCCCATTCCACATGGCAGAGCTGGTGTACCTGAGTCAGGTTTGTAGGCCTCCTTGCTCGCACACGCTTTTTCAGTTCTGCCCACACATTTTCTATAGGATTGAGGTCAGGGCTTTGTGATGGCCACTCAAATATCTTGACTTTGTTGTCCTTAAGCCATTTTGCCACAACTTTGGAAGTATGCTTGGGGTCATTGTCCATTTGGAAGACCCATTTGCGACCAAGCTTTAACTTCCTGACTGATGTCTTGCCATCTATTTTGTGAAGTGCACCAGTCCCTCCTGCAGCAAAGCACCCCCACAGCATGATGCTGCCACCCCCATGCTTCACGGTTGGGATGGTGTTCTTCGGCTTGCAAGCTACCCCCTTTTTCCTCCAAACATAACGAAGGTCATTATGGCCAAACAGTTCTATTTTTGTTTCATCAGACCAGAAAGGTACGATCTTTGTCCCAATGTGCAGTTGCAAACCGTAGTCTGGCTTTTTTATGGCGGTTTTGGAGCAGTGGCTTCTTCCTTGCTGAGCGGCCTTTCAGGTTATGTCAATATAGGACTCGTTTTACTTTTGTACCTGTTTCCTCCAGCATCTTCACAAGGTCCTTTGCGGTTGTTCTGGGATTGATTTGCACTTTTCGCACCAAAGTACATTCATCTCTAGGAGACAGAACGCGTCTCCTTCCTGAGCGGTATGACGGCTGCGTGGTCCCATGGTGTTAATACTTGCGTACTATTGTTTGTACAGATGAACGTGGTACATTCAGGCGTTTGGAAATTGCTCCCAAGGATGAACCAGACTTGTGGCGGTCTACACTTGGCTGATTTCTTTTGGTTTTCCCATGATGTCAAGCAATTTCCAATTGACTAAAATGATGTCAATTAGCCTATCAGAAGCTTCTAAAGCCATGACATCATTTTCTGGAATTTTCCAAGCTGTTTAAAGGCACAGTCAATTTAGTGTATGTAAACATCTGACCCACTGGAATTGTGATACAGTTAATTATATGTTAAATAATCTGTCTGTAAACAATTGTTGGAAAAAGTACTTGTGTCATGCACAAAGTACAGTGGGGAAAAAAAGTATTTAGTCAGCCACCAATTGTGCAAGTTCTCCCACTTAAAAAGATGAGAGAGGCCTGTAATTTTCATCATAGGTACACGTCAACTATGACAGACAAATTGAGAAAACTTTTCTCCAGAAAATCACATTGTAGGATTTTTTATGAATTTATTTGCAAATTATGGTGGAAAATAAGTATTTGGTCACCTACAAACAAGCAAGATTTCTGGCTCTCACAGACCTGTAACTTCTTCTTTAAGAGGCTCCTCTGTCCTCCACTCGTTACCTGTATTAATGGCACCTGTTTGAACTTGTTATCAGTATAAAAGACACCTGTCCACAACCTCAAACAGTCACACTCCAAACTCCACTATGGCCAAGACCAAAGAGCTGTCAAAGGACACCAGAAACAAAATTGTAGACCTGCACCAGGCTGGGAAGACTGAATCTGCAATAGGTAAGCAGCTTGGTTTGAAGAAATCAACTGTGGGAGCAATTATTAGGAAATGGAAGACATACAAGACCACTGATAATCTCCCTCGATCTGGGGCTCCACGCAAGATCTCACCCCGTGGGGTCAAAATGATCACAAGAACGGTGAGCAAAAATCCCAGAACCACACGGGGGGACCTAGTGAATGACCTGCAGAGAGCTGGGACCAAAGTAACAAAGCCTACCATCAGTAACCCACTACGCCGCCAGGGACTCAAATCCTGCAGTGCCAGACATGTCCCCCTGCTTAAGCCAGTACATGTCCAGGCCCGTCTGAAGTTTGCTAGAGTGCATTTGGATGATCCAGAAGAGGATTGGGAGAATGTCATATGGTCAGATGAAACCAAAATATAACTTTTTGGTAAAAACTCAACTCGTCGTGTTTGGAGGACAAAGAATGCTGAGTTGCATCCAAAGAACACCATACCTACTGTGAAGCATGGGGGTGGAAACATCATGCTTTGGGACTGTTTTTCTGCAAAGGGACCAGGACGACTGATCCGTGTAAAGGAAAGAATGAATGGGGTCATGTATCGTGAGATTTTGAGTGAAAACCTCCTTCCATCATCAAGGGCATTGAAGATGAAACGTGGCTGGGTCTTTCAGCATGACAATGATCCCAAACACACCGCCCGGGCAACGAAGGAGTGGCTTCGTAAGAAGCATTTCAAGGTCCTGGAGTGGCCTAGCCAGTCTCCAGATCTCAACCCCATAGAACATCTTTGGAGGGAGTTGAAAGTCCGTGTTGCCCAGCGACAGCCCCAAAACATCACTGCTCTAGAGGAGATCTGCATGGAGGAATGGGCCAAAATACCAGCAACAGTGTGTGAAAACCTTGTGAAGACTTAAAGAAAACGTTTGACCTGTGTCATTGCCAACAAAGGGTATATAACAAAGTATTGAGAAACTTTTGTTATTGACCAAATATTCATTAAAAATCCTACAATGTGATTTTCTGGAGAAAAAAAATCTCATTTTGTCTGTCATAGTTGACGTGTACCTATGATGAAAATTACAGGCCTATCTCATCTTTTTAAGTGGGAGAACTTGCACAATTGGTGGCTGACTAAATACTTTTTTCCCCCACTGTAGATGTCCTAACCGACTTGCCAAAACTTTGGTTTGTTAACAAGATATTTGTGGAGTGGTTGAAAAACAAGTTTTAATGACTCCAACCTAAGTGTATGTAAACCTCCGACTTCAACTGTATGTGTTTTTCCGTTTAGAAATTAATGCAATTTATGCATTTAGTCCCCCCATTTGAAGGTGTCTTAAGTATTTGGACAAATTCACTTATAGTGTATTACATTTATTGAAAAGTTAAGTATTTGGTGCCATATTCCTAGCATGCAATGACTATATCAAGCTTGTGACTCTACAATCTTGTTGGATGCATTTGCAGTTTGTTTTGGTTGTGTTTCGGATTATGTTCGGAGAATAAGAGCACCTCCTCCCAGCTACCCACTGCACTGAGGCTAGGAAACACTGTCACCACCGATACATCTACGACAATCGAGAGCTACCCTTACCCCGCCCACCGTACCTTCTCCGATATGCAATCTGGTTTCCGAGCTGGTCATGGGTGCACCTCAGCCACGCTCAAGGTCCTAAACGATATAATAACCGCGATCGATAAAAGACAGTACTGGGCAGCAGTCTTCATCGACCTGGCCAAGGCTTTTGACTCTGTCAATCACCACATTCTTATTGGCAGACTAAATAGCCTTGGCTTCTCAAATGACTGCCTCGCCTGGTTCACCAACTACTTCTCAGATAGAGTTCAATGTGTCAAATCGGAGGGCCTGTTGTCTGGACCTCTGGCAGTCTCTATGGGGGTGCCACAGGGTTCAATTCTCGGGCCGACTCTATTCTCTGTGTATATCAATGATGTCGCTCTTGCTGCTGGTGACTCTCAGATCCACCTCTACGCAGACGACACCATTTTGTATACATCTGGCCCTTCATTGGACACTGTGTTAACAAACCTCCAAACGAGCTTCAATGCCATACAACACTCCTTCCGTGGCCTCCAACTGCTCTTAAACGCTAGTAAAACTAAATGCATGCTCTTCAATCGAACGCTGCTTGCACCCACCCACCCGACTAGAATCACTACTCTCGGCGGGTCTGACTTAGAATATGTGGACAATTACAAATACATAGGTGTCTGGTTAGACCGTAAACTCTCCTTCCAGACTCACATTAAGCATCTCTAATCCAAAGTTAAATCTAGAATCGGCTTCCTGTTTCGCAACAAAGCCTCCTTCACTCATGCTGCTAAACATGCCCTCGTAAAACTGACTATCCTACCGATCCTTGACTTCGGCGATGTCATTTACAAAATAGCTTCCAACACTCTACTCAGCAAATTGGATGTAGTCTATCACAGTGCCATCCGTTTTGTCACCAAAGCCCCATATACTACCCACCATTGTGACCTGTACGCCCTTGTTGGCTGGCCCTCACTACATATTCATCGCCAAACCCACTGGCTCCAGGTCATCTATAAATCACTTCTAGGCAAATCCCTGCCTTATCTTAGCTCATTGGTCACCATAGCAACACCCACCCGTAGTATGCGTTCCAGCAGGTATATCTCACTGGTCATCCCCAAAGCCAACACCTCCTTTGGCCGCCATTCCTTCCAGTTCTCTGCTGCAAATGACTGGAACGAACTGCAAAACCTCTGAAGCTGGAGACACTTATCTCCCTCACTATCTTTAAGCATCAGATGTCAGAGCAGCTTACTGATCACTGCACCTGTACACAGCCCATCTGTAATTAGTCCACCCAACTACCTCATCCCCATATTGTTATTTATTTTGCTCATTTGCACCCCAGTATCTCTATTTGCACATCATCTTCTGCACATCTATCACTCCAGTGTTAATACTAAATTGTAATTATTTTGCACTATGGCCTATTTATTGCCTTACCTCCATAACTTAATATATTTGCACACACTGTATATAGATTTTCTATTGTGTTATTGACTGTACGTTTTGTTTTTGTTTATTCCATATGTAACTCTGTGTTGTTGTTTTTATCGCACTGCTTTGCTTTATCTTGGCCAGGTTGCAGTTGTAAATGAGAACTTGTTCTCAACTGGCTTACCTGGTTAAATAAAGGTGAAATAAATAAAAATAAAATAAATGTTGTGCCCAATAGAAATGAATGGTAAA
Source organism: Coregonus clupeaformis (assembly GCF_020615455.1). Classification (NCBI taxonomy): domain Eukaryota; kingdom Metazoa; phylum Chordata; class Actinopteri; order Salmoniformes; family Salmonidae; genus Coregonus; species Coregonus clupeaformis. Next base: position 50,995,671 of record NC_059212.1, on the reverse strand, counting down.
TAAGAATATAATATGTTTCTGAACAATTCTACATTCATGTGGATGCTACCATGATTACGGATGATCATGAATCAATCGTGAATAATGGTGAGTGAGAAAGTTAGAGGCATAGATATCATATCCCGAAAAAATGTTAGTATGTTTTGGGGGCATGATCTTTGTGCATCTGTAACTTTCTCACTCATCATAATTCACGATTCATTCATGATTATCCGTAATTATGGTAGCATCCACATTAATGTAAAAGTGTTCAGAAACATATTATATTCTTATTTACAGTTAATGTGACTCCAAATTTAGACAATACATGATTTATAATTAATTTATATTCAACAGAATCCGAAACACAACCAAAACAAACCGTAAACGCATATAACAAGTTTGTAGAGTCACATGCTTGATGTAGTCATTGCGTGCTAGAAATATGGGACAAAATGTAATACACTATAAATTAACTTGCGTCCTTCAAATTGGGGGGGGGGGACGACACAACATACATTAAGTGCATTAATTTCTAAACGGTAAAACAGATATGTATGAAAAATATCCTCAAATAAAAGGTGACATTCTGTACTGTCGCCTCATAAAAAACATTTGATCTCAAATCCAGAATGCTGGAGTATAAAACCAAATTAAATATTTTAGCTTCACTGTCCAAATAAATACGTAGGGGAGTGTATTATTGATCTAAAACCACAGAACAAATTTGATTGAATATAACATGTTTTTTATGATTTTTTGGTACAAATACACAATGTTACCAGTTGTAAATCGGTTGTTAAAATAAAAGTGAGGAGCAGACAAGCTTGTGAAAATGTCCCAAAATACCTTCTGTACCACATTTTCACATAAAAAGTGTTACAGAAAAAACAATGCAATTATGAACTATTTGTTCCATCTGGTCTGAGACAACATTAAACTTGTGTGTGGATCCCCAGGGTATGTAGGTACCACATATTGAGACACTGGACTCTCTCCTATGTGAGTTCTCTGATGTGACATCATTTTGGAGCGTTGGGTGAAGCATTTCCCACACTGTGTGCACTCGTACGGTTTCTCCCCACTGTGGACCAGAGCATGTCTGATCAGGTTGCACTGCTTGGTGAAACTCCTGCCACACTGTTCGCAGGTGTACGGTTTCTCTCCGGTGTGACTCCGGATGTGTTCTTTGAGCTGCCAGAAACGTTGGAAGCGCTTCCCACAGAAGGTGCAGCTGAAACGCCTCTCGGTGGTGCCACCCGACCTCCACTGAGTCCTCATTCTTTTCACCATGTTAAAACTACTGTGACTCAGGCTGTATCCAGAGAAGGTGGAGGTGGTGGCCATGTTTGACTCTGTCGTGCACTCACTCAATCTCACCGTTGCTTCTGAAGAAGCCCTGTATTGATGCTGCCTTGGCTGTATAGCTAAAATATTTCCATCATTATTTGAGTTTAGCCTCTCACTACTCTCTCCCTCTGGCATCTGTTGTCTAGTCTCATCAGCCAATGTCCTGACATGTCTTTTCAAGTGTGCTGCTGCACTGAACATGTTAGCATGTGGTTTCACTATAGAATAGTGAAGTGATGGCCCTACATCATGAGATGGGAAAATTGAGATATTCTGAGAGTACTCTTCTGTTGCATGAAAGGAGAAATCTGGGTGGCCATCAGGGTCAGTGTCTCTGCCTGGATCCACAGAGGTCCACAGCTGCCCATCAGTCTCATCCATAACAAACTGGTCAGGTCCTGCCAGGGCCGTGGTCTGATCCAGCTCCTCCTCTTTCTCATTCTTCACCATCACTAGCTCTAGTGAGTCCTTGTCTGGCTGGTGCTGCTCTGTGCTGAACACCTCTGTAGACCCGAGCCGGGGTGTGCCTGGTTCCTCTGGATGATCAGAATTGGGGTAATGTTCCACTGAGTCTTCGGGAGATTTGTTGGGTTGTGTGATAAAGTCCTCATCACAGTGCCCGTGGTCAAAGGATGGTGGTTTCCCAGGCTTGGAACCAGACTCTAAAGATTTGGGGATAAACATAAAATAAACATTACAAAATACCTTTAAAATGGACACTTTGGGATTTTGTCAATTATGTCCTTTAACTACTTCCCCAGAGTCAGATGAACTTGTTGATACAATTTGTATGTATCTGTGTCCAGTATGAAGGAAGTTAGAGGTAGTTTCGCGAGACAATGCTAACTAGCGTTAGTGCAATGACTGAAAGTCTATGGTTATCTACTACTGTTGCTTGCTAGAAGATACCCATAGACTTCCAGTCATTGCGCTAATGCTAGTTAGCATTGGCTCGCAAAACTACTTCTAACTTCCTTCATACTGGACAGAGACAAAAAAATGGTATCAACGAGTTCAACTGACTCTGGGGAAGTAGAAAAAAGGCCTCATTGACAAAATCCCAAAGTATCCCTTTAACAGTTGCATACCATGTCTGCTTTAGGATTGACTGTGTCTGTACGTTGGCTCCATAGGCTAACATAAAACACCCAACACCAATGTAGCCATTTGGAACGTGCATACCACCACACCCACACAGTCTTCCATAGACAGAGCAGTACCCCTTCCATTCCTTACTAGTTTTGTGTGTATTGGGTATATGTTGTGAAATTGTTAGATATTACTTGTTAGATATTACTGCACTGTCGGAGCTAGAAGCACAAGCATTTCACTACACCCGCTATAACATCTGCTAAACACGTGTATGTGAAAATAAAATTATTTGATTTGTTTTGATTTGCACCCACCCTCTCCAGTGACCCTGAGCTCTTCCTGAGGGTCAGCCTTCCACACGTCCTCTGCTGTCTCCTCATCTTTGATCAGTATGGGTTCAGTCTTCACTCCCTGCTCCACATCGGTAGGCTGTAACAGGGGTCTGAGGTTATTACTCTGGAAACACAGCATATCTAACCGTTTTCATACTCATGAATCACACAAAAGCGGTAAATTCTCCTGTTACAATAACAGAAATGATTCAATAGGTCAGTTCTCTGTAATTGTAAAAGGTGATGCATCACACCTGGGGTTGGAAGTCCTCTTCAACAGCCATCTCTCTGTCTCTCCGCTGTGAGCTACTCCTCTGCTTGTTCAAAACAATCTTGACTGGATATGAAGATCTCTCTGATGCCATGGGGTAAAAAAATTGAAAATAATTGTATTCAGTCAAATATTAGAGCTATATTTCACACATTTGGGTTTTGAATATGCAATGCATTCAATTGACTATGAATAACACATCAACTACCCTTTCTCCTGACTCGTTTATGTGTCTTCTTCAGCTCGCTCTCCATCATTTGACACTTCCTTTTCAGTACATCAATATCTCGCTGGCTATGGGTAATTTCCAAACGTATAACTGCACAGCTATCATCTACACGTTGGTTTATTTCTGCTACAGCTGCTTTAGCTAATACCTCCATAATAGATAACAACTGCGCCTGAAAATTGCTGCTGGCCATCTTGTCCAGCCCAAATTACAGATTTGTACTCTCAATTTCCAAGCTAATGTGCACTAAACAATCCGTAGATGTTCATAAATGGCAACAATGTCTGAATTGGAGATGCGTGCACAATTGCAATCGCACTTCCGTTCAACTCGTGACGTAAGTATTTATTACCGTAAATATGAGACTACAACATGCCTTCATATTGCTGGAATTATCACTGGCAAGACAAATACAGTACCAGGGTCTATTCTAGTCTGCATGTAGGGTAGACATATCTATTGAATAATAAAATCATTTTTACTATCTGAATAATGAATTCAGACCATAAAACGTATTCTGTTTTAGTCAATTGTTATTGCTACATGAAGGGGAGAGTGCAGTGCAATGCAGTGGCTCACATGCATGGTTTTTAATGCATAAAAGGCTATATATGCATAATGCATGTTGCACTGTGGTAAAACGTAAAATGCAAAAACACGTTCTTCAACCATTCATAAAAACTCATGGTTTATATATGATCAGATATTGTCATCGACACAACCTAATGAAACCATTTAGAAAATGTGGTATGGTATTTATTAAATGATAGAAAAAGGTTTATAACTTGTTAGACACACAGCTGGGGAACAAAGATGATAAACTAGTTTAATGTAAACTTCATTTAATAATACTGTATATTTCAAGTAACTATTGCATTATTCATGCATTATAGCGGAGGTTATTCTCTTAGGGATTATAAGGCACATGCATATACTCCCCTATTTATTATTTTGGACAATGAAGCTAAAACTTTTAATTTGGCTCTATACTCCAGCATTTTGGATTTGAGATCAAATACTTTATATCAGGGGACAGTACAGAATGTCACCTTTTATTTGAGGATATTTAATGCATATCTGTTTATGCACGTCATATATCTAGTCACCCCATTTAGAATAATAATTTTGGGGGTGATTATATTTGTCTCACAAGTGTGTAATGAAAATGTATTTCTTGCATATCCCATCTGCCCGAGACACCCGCAGGGAGTGGGGTCACAGGCAGGGTCTCCATTGTACAGCGCCCCTGGAGCAATTTGGATTAAATGCCTTGCTCAAAGGCACAAGGGCGAAAGATGTTTCACCTTGTCGGCTCCTTTATTCGAACCAGCAACCTGCGGTTACTGGCCTAATGCTCTAATCTCGAGGCTGCCTGCTGCCCCCATTTGAAGGTGTCATAAGTATTTTGGACAAATTCACTTAGTTTATTTAATTTAGTCAAAAGTTTAGTATTTGGTCACATATTCCTACCAAGCAATGACAACATCAAGCTTGTGACTATACAAACTTGTTGGTTTCATTTGCAGTTTGTTTTGGTTGTTTCGGATGATGTTGTGGCCAATATAAATTAATGGTAAATAATATATTGTGTCGGAGTCACTTATTGTAAATTAGAACATTATTAAGAATAAGAATATAATCTACATTAATGTGGATGCTACCATGATTACGGATAATCCTGAATGAATCGTGGATAATGATGAGTGAGAAAGTTACAGATGCACAAAGATCATGCCCCCAAAACATGCTAACCTCTCACCACTACCAATAACATGGGAGGTTAGCATCTTTTGGGTGGCATGATATTTATGCCTCTAACTTTCTCACTCATCATTATCTATGATTAATCCATGATTATCCGTAATAGTGGTAGCATTCACATTAATGTAAAAGGGTTCAGAAACATATTCTATTCTTATTTACAATAAAAGTGACTCCAAAATGACACAATACATTATTTACCATTACTTTCTACTGGGCACAACATAATCCGAAACACAACCAAAACAAACTGCAAATGCATCCAACAAGTTTGTAGTCACAAGCTTGATGTAGCGATTGTGTGCTAAGAATATGGGACCAAATACTAAACGATTGACAAAATGTAATACATCATATGGGAATTTGTCCAAATACTTATGCCACCTTATAATGTGGGGGACTAGATACATACAGTGCTTTCATTTCTAAACGGTAAAACATATGTATGAAAATACCCTCAAATAAAAGATGACATTCAGTACATTCAGTCGCCTCATATATAACATTGTATCTCAAATCCAAAATCCTAGAGTATAGAGCCAAATTAAAAGTTTTAGCTTCACTGTCCAAATAAATACGTAGGGGAGTATATCAGTAGAGGTATTAGATACAAAAAGTAAGCACATCAGATAGTGTAGAAGATAGCAAGTAATGTTGATTCAGCTACATTTTCACATTGAAAGTGTTTTCAAAACGTAATGCAATTATGAACTATTTGTTCTATCTGTTCTGAGACTACATTAAACTTGTGTGTGGATCCCCAGGGTATGCGGGTACCACATATTGAGACACTGGACTCTCTCCTATGTGAGTTCTCTGATGTGACGTCATGTTGGAGCGCTGGGTGAAGCATTTCCCACACTGTGTGCACTCATAGGGCTTCTCCCCACTGTGGACCACAGCATGTCTGATCAGGTTGCACTGCTTGGTGAAACTCCTGCCACACTGTTCGCAGGTGTACGGTTTCTCTCCAGTGTGACTCCGGAGGTGTTCTTTGAGCTGCCAGAAACGTGGGAAGCTCTTCCCACAGAAAGTGCAGCTGAAACGCCTCTCGGTGGTGCCGCCCGACCTCCACTGAGTCCTCATTCTCTTCACCATGTTAAAACTACTGCGACTCAGGCTGTATCCAGAGAAGGTGGAGGTGGTGGCCATGTTTGACCCTGTCATGCATTCACTCAATCTCACTGTTGATTCTGAAGCCCCGTATTGATGCTGCCTTGGCTGTAGAGCTGAACTATTTCCTTCATTATTTGAGTTCAGCCTCTCACTGCTCTCTCCCTCTGGCATCTGTTGTCTAGTCTCATCAGCCAATGTCCTGACATCTCTTGTCATGTGTTTTTCTGCACTGAACATATTAGCATGTGGTTTCCATATAGAAGAGTGAAGCGATGGCCCTACATCATCTGTCATAGTAGGAACGGATGGCAGCCCACTATGAGATGGGAAAATTGAGATATTCTGAGAGTACTCTTCTGTGGCATGAAAGGAGAAATCTGGGTGACCATCAGGGTCAGTGTCTCTGCCTGGATCCACAGAGGTCGACAGCTGCCCATCAGTCTCATCCATGACAAACTGGTCAGGTCCTGCCAGGGCCATGGTCTGATCCAGCTCCTCCTCTTTCTCATTCTTCACCTTCACTAGGTCTAGTGAGTCTTTGTCCTCGTCCTGCCGGTGCTGCTCTGTGCTGAACACTTCTGTAGACACAAGCCAGGGTGTTCCTGGTTCCTCTGGACGATTAGAAATGGGGTAATGTTCCACTGAGTCTTCGGGAGATATATTGGGTTGTGTGATGAACTCCTCATCACAGTGCTGTTGCTCAAAGGATGGTGGTTTCCCAGGCTTGGAACCAGACTCTAAAGATTTGGGGATAAACATAAAATAAACATTACAAAAGACCCTTAACAGTTGGAAAACATGACTGCTTTAGAACTGACTGTGTGTGTACGTGTGCTCCATATGCCAGAACATAAAACACCCAACACCAATGTAGCAATTTGGAACGTGCATACCACCACACCCCACCCCCCACAGTCTTCCATAGACAGACAGAGCAGTACCCCTTATGGTCACACCCACCCTCTCCAGTGACCCTGAGCTCTTCCTGAGGGTCAGTCTTCCACACGTCCTCTGCTGTCTCCTCATCTTTGATCAGTATGGGTTCAGTCTCCACTCTCTGCTCCACATCTGTAGGCTGTAACAGGGGACTGAGGTTATTACTCTGGACACACCATATATTTATTTGTATTACCTTTATTTAACCAGGAAAAGCCCATTGAGACACAGTCTTTGAACAATTTACACTGAACATTTCACAAAAACTGGAAGAACTGTGCAGATGTAAAGTTTGGTAACAGAATTACGGTAAAATTTTCCCTAGTTTGCCACATTTTTAAAATATCTGCTCCGAATTAAGATTCAAAGATGTCTGCAGAAGGAATGGGGTGTCAGCTATGACACCTTGAGTAAAAAAAAAAAAGTGGTTATTGAACTACAGTAGATTAAGTGGATTTACATCCGGTAATGGAATTACATCATGGGTCCCTGATCTGTACTATACAGAAATGAATAATTATGGATATGAATATCATTCTCTTCATGGTGATGTATCCTGAATAGGTACACAAAGGTAGAAATATGCAATATCCTTGTTTTGCAATGGTGTAAAAAGTACCCAATTATCGTACTTGAGTAAAAGTAAAGATACCTTAATAGAAAATGACTCAAGTAAATGTGAAAGCCACCAAGTAAAATCCTACTTGAGTAAACGTGTAAAAGTATTTGGTTTTAAATTTACTTAAGTATCAAAAGTAAAAGTATAATTAATTTCAAATTCCTTATCTTACGCAAACCAGACGGCACTATTTTCTTGTTTTTTTAATTTATGGATAGCTAGGGGCATGCTCCAACACTGAATTAGACCATTCCTGTCCTGCTAAGCATTCAAAATGTAACGAGTACTTTTGGGTGTCAGGGAAAATGTATGGAGTAAAAAGTACATAATTTTCTTTAGGAATGTAGTGAAGTAAAAGTTGTCAAAAATATAAATAGTAAAGTAAAGTACAGATACCCAAAAAAAACTACTTAAGTAGTACTTTCAAGTATTTTTACTTAAGTACTTTACACCACTGTTGTTTTGTATATTTGGGTATTATTCTACACACTGGCTATTATTGTAATGAGCTCCGCCCCCAAACACCACCACATTTGGTTGGTCCAGACCTGACCAAATCTGAAACAATCGTAGACATCTATGTTTCACAAGTTTGGGCATCACAGTACAGTTCCAAAACCGTACCTCAAGCGATGCATAGTAATGTAGCGTCCCCTGTACAGAAGACGCCTTCGTCCAATGATTGTTATGTGTAATGGAATGGAACTGCGAGTCATGATCAAGGGCTACACCTGGGGTTGAGAGTCCTCTTCAACAGCATTCTCTCCGTCTCTCCACTGTGAGCTACTTCTCTGCTTATTCACAACGATCTTGACTGGATATGAAGATCTCTCTGATGCCATGGAATAAAATAAAAAAATAGGAAAATATTCAGTCAAATATTAGGGCTATTCAGACATTTGGGTTTTGCATATACAATCAATTTACCATGAATAACGGATAAATCAACTACCTTTTCTCTTGACTCGTCCTCGTGTCTTCTTCAGCTCGCTCTCCATCATTTGACACTTCCTTTTCAGTATATCAATATCTCGCTGGCTTTGGGTCATTTCCAAGCGTATAACTGCACAGCTATCATCTACACGTTTGTTTATTTCTGCTACAGCTGCTTTAGCTAATACCTCCATAATGGATACCAACTGTGCCTGAAAATTGCAGCTGGCCATTTTGTTAAGATCCAAATTACAGATGTGTATTCTCTGTGTGAAGTAAGTTGTATACAATTTCCAAGCTAATGTGCGATAAACAACCCGTAGATGTTGATAAATGGCAACAATGTGGGAAATGCGTGCGCAATTGCATTTCTTGGTCGGCTTCTTCTTCTTCTTCTATGGTATTATGGCGGTCCGCAAACATACGTTAGATGTGCATGCCGCTGTGTTGTTATGCGTTAATAACATGAAGACTACGTTACCCAGCAGGCTATGCGAGGGGGGTGGGGGGGATTGTAGTATGGCTACACAGGGAGATTGCTAGCTAAAGTATCAGTTTATTAAAAGTGGTTCAACCTACGCCCCGGTTTGTCATTATTCAAAGGAACAAACATAACAGCCGCCACCTACTGTGTGGGGTGAAAACTGGGGAACTTTAACGCAGAAAAAACATGGGGAAATAGGGAAAGGGTGAAAAATATATGTCTACCCCAATCCCTTTAGGCGCTACTTCGACCTCCTTCACCTTCACAGGGCACTCTTGAAACTCGGGCACGTGGTTCCCACCACAAATGCAGCACGGTGTATCCATCCAATGACTCCTTCACAACATATTTATATATGATCAAATATTGTCATCTACACAACCTAATGAAACCATTCTGAAAATGTGGTATGGTATTTATTAAAGGACAGAAAAAGGTATATACACACTGAACAAAAATATAAATGCAACACACAAGAATTTCAAAGATTTTACTGAGTTACAGTTCATATAAGGAAATCACAAATCAGTCAATTGAAATAAATTCATTAGGCCCTAACCTATGGATTTCACATGACTGGGAATACAGATATGCATCTGTTGGTCACAGATACCTTTAAAAAAGGTAGGGGCGTGGATCAGAAAACCAGTCAGTATCTGGTGTGACCACCATTTGCCTCATGCAGCACAACACATCTCCATTGCATAGAGTTGATCAGGCGGTTGATTGTGTCCTGTGGAATGTTGTCCCACTCCTCTTCAATGACTGTGCAAAGTTGCTGAATATTGGCAGGAACTGGAACACGCTGTCCTACACGTGGATCCAAAGCATCCCAAACATGCTCAATTGGTGACATGTCTGGTTAGTATGCAGGCCATGGAAGAACTGGGACATTTTCAGATTCCAGGAATTGTGTACAGATCCTTGCAACATGGGGCCGTGCATTATCATGCTGAAACATGAGGTGATGGCTGCAGATGAATGGCACGACAATGGGCCTCAGGATCTCGTCACGGTATTTCTGTGCATTCGAATTGCCATTGATAAAATGCAACTGTGTTCGTTGTCCGTAGCTTATACCTACACATACCAGAATCCCACCACCACCATGGGGCACTCTGTTCACTCCAAAACGACACAAGTTTATTATTTGGTCCCATATTCCTACCATGCAATGACTACTCTACAAACTTGGATACATTTGCAGTTTATTTGGTTGTGTTTCAGATTATGTTGTGTATGGTAAATAATGTATTAATACACTAAGTACTTATGACACTTTCAAATGGGGGGACTAGATACATAAAGTGCATTCATTTCTAAACAGTAAAACAGATATGTATGAAAATACCCTCAAATTGACATTCAGTTCTGTCGCATCATAAAACTTTTGATCTCAAATCCAAAATGCTGGAGTGTCCAAATACATACATAGGGGAGTGTATCAGCAGAGTTGGCAAACTCACACTCACCATTTATGACACCATTGTCTCGCCATCCCCCCACACACGCAACCTTGGCATCATCCTGGACTCCACACTCCTTCGACCACCACATCCGACACTGTCAAATCCTCATTCTTCCACCTCCACAATATTGCCAAAGTCAGGTCCTTTCTCTCCCTTCCTTTCGCTGAAACCCTCATCCACACATTCATCACCTCCCGTGTCGACTACTGCAACTTACTACTCTCCGGCATCAACGCAAGCCTCCCTATATAAGCTCCAAATGGTTCAGAACTCTGCAGCCCGACTCTTTAACCACACTAAGTCCTCGCAACACATGCCCCCTGTCCTCCATGAACTCCACTGGCTCCCTGTCTCCCAACTTATTAACTACAAGATCCTCCTTCTGACCTACAAAGCCCTTCACCACCTTGCCCGCTCTCCGACCTTCTTCTCCCCTACCAACCCACACGCTCACGTTCCATCACAGCAGGCCACCTTGCCGTTCCCAAGTCCAAGCTCCAGATCTTCGGCGACAGGGCCTTCTCCAGGGTTGCACCAAGGCTCTAGAACTCCCTCCCACCAGCCATCTGTGACTGAGAACATCACCATCTTTCAGTCCCTCCTAAAGTCCCACCTCTTCAGCATAGCGTACTCCTTGTGACACTTTTGAATGCGAGTCAAGAGAAATAAAGGTATGAGTTTTTTCGCTCCTTCGCTCCTGCCTGCCGAACACCAGCCCTTACCGTCGTTAACAGAACTGAGGGAAAACTGCCTGACAGGAAGGGTTGAAGGACTGTGTCTACCGGTTGCCCCCGCCTCACGCTAGCACAGCAGGCGGGAGGCTGGGGCGACACCATGTGCTAGCTAACTAGCTAGCTTGTTAGTGACACCATGTGTTAGCTTGCTAGTTAGCTAGCACACAGTGTCGCCCACTCCTCCCGCGTGCTGTAGAAAACTGTGCCTGACAGGCGTGGGCGAAGGACACTGTCTACCGGTGTCTCCCCCGCTTATCGCTAGCACAGCAGGTGGAAGGATCGGGGGGCCACCATGTGCTAGCTAACTTGCTAGTTAGCTGGGACACTGTGTGCTAGCTAACTTGCAGTATAAAGAGGGGTTCCTGCAGATGCAGGAATGCCCACATACAGGAACGCCACGAATTGCAGGCCGCAATTGTGCCCTTCAAGAGTTTTGTTATCTGCCACACCCCCTTAGAATCAGCAGTTGTATTGTCGGAGGAGTAAAGCATGCACACATTTAAAGAGGAACTTCCTCCTAGAACCAACTTCTCTGGTTTAAACGGCCTATGTGGCATCGATATGAGTCAAAAACATACATTCTAGTGTCAACATTTTCTACAAAGTGTAAATAGGCACATTTTGTACCACCAGACAAAATGGTGATACAGTATTTTTATCGGCTGTGAATGACAATAGAAGATGAAAGACAAGTGTAATATTTGTACATTGTTATATTAGAAGAACACTTTCTACAGTATTATGTGAATTATGGTTTATTCTACATGGAACCATTACACTTGCAAGTTATCAAAACACTTTGTTTAGAATATCTACATAAGTTCAGCAATTGCACTCTTCTCATATTCCTCTGTAGGTTACTAACCGATTCAAAGCTTCTTCCTGGAGGAAGCTTGGTCAGTAGCTACATAATAACAGCTGTTGCACGAAATCTAATATTAAGGAAGTCTCAAGGTTTTGCTCGCCTGAGGTAGAGTTTCTCATGATAAGCTGTGCGCTGACCAACTGGCAAGTGTCTTCACTGACATGTTCAACCTGTCCCTGACTGAGTCTGTAATACCAACATGTTTTAAGCAGACCACCATAGTCCCTGTGCCCAAGAACACTAAGGTAACCTGCCTAAATGACTACCGACCCGTAGCGCTCACGTCTGTAGCCATGAAGTGCTTTGAAAGGCTGGTCATGGCTCACATCAACAACATTATCCCAGAAACCCTAGACCCACCCCAATTTGCATACTACCCCAATAGATCCACAGATGATGCAATCTCGATTGCACTCCACACTGCACTTTCCCACTTGGACAAAAGGAACACCTAGGTGAGAATGCTATTCATTGACTACAGCTCAGCGTTCAACACCATAGTGCCCTCAAAGCTCATCACTAAGCTAAGGACTTTGGGACTAAACACCTCCCTCTGCAACTGGATCCTGGACTTCCTGATGGGCCGATCCTCAACACGGGGGCCACTCAGGGTTGCGTGCGCAGTCCCCTCCTGTATTCCCTGTTCACCCATGACTGCATGTCCAATCACGACTCCAATACCATCATTAAGTTTGCCGATGACACAACAGTGGCAAGCCTGATCACCGACAACAATGAGAGGTCAGCGATCTGGCCGTGTGGTGCCAGGATAACAACCTCTACCTCAACATGATCAAGACAAAGGAGATGATTGTGGACTACAGGAAAAGGAGGACCGAGCACGCCCCCATTCTCATCGATGGGGCTGTAGTGGAGCAGGTTGAGAGCTTCAGGTTCCTTGGTGTCCACATCACCAACAAACTATCATGGTCCAAACACACCAAGATAGTCGTGAAGAGGGCACGACAAAGCATATTCCCCCCCAGGAGACTGAATAGATTTGGCATGGGTCCTCAGATCCTCAAAAGGTTCTACAGCTGCACTACTGAGAGCATCCTGACTGGTTGCATCACCGCCTGGTATGGCAACTGCTTGGTATCTGACCGTAAGGCACTACAGAGGGTAGTGCGTACGGCCCAGTACATCACTGGGGCCAAGCTTCCTGCCATCCAGGACCTCTATACCAGGCGGTGTCAGAGGAAGGCCCTAAAAATGGCCAACGACTCCAGCCACCCTAGTCAGACTGTTCTCTCTGCTACCGCACGGCAAGCGGTACCGGAGCGCCAAGTCTAGGTCCAAAAGGCTTCTTAACAGCTTCTATCCCCAAGCCATAAGACTCCTGAACAGCTAATCAAATGGCTAGCTGCTACTCTGTTTATTATCTATGCATAGTCACTTTATCTCTACCTACATGTACATATTACCTCAACTAACCTGTGCCCCCGCACATTGACTCTGTACCGGTACCCCCTGTATATAGCCTCGCTGCTGTTATTTTACTGCTGCTCTTTCATTATTTGTTCTTTTTTTACCTATCTATTTTTTACTTAACACTTATTTTTCTTAGAACTGCATTGTTGGTTAAGGGCTTGTAAGTAAGCATTTCACTGTAAGGTCTACACCTGTTGTATTCGGCGCATGTGACAAATACAATTTGATTTAATTTGATAGTGGTATAAGAAGAGTGCCAACTTCCTACATCTGACTGTTTTTATTTAACTGCCTGCTGGACCCATGGGTTGAGGCCAACTCTGTCATGTCCAGGATGGAGTGTCATGCACTCTACCCCTCCTATCACCTGACTGCACCTGTCCATAACCAGTAATACATTACATAGATGGAAGGGACTTCATCACCCACTGGAGACTTGAAGACAGAACCTCACCCAGAGAGATGTGCATGTCAGTGTGTGGTTAGACAGCCAAATCCTTAGAATAGACCAAAGAAATAGAATAGACTTCCCTGCTAGTTCTGGGACAGCTGAAGTTGTACCAAAGATGTATATGCTCCTTGTTCTGTGGTTGTGCTCTACACAACGTATTTTCATTTGCGAAGTCGAGGCATACAGTCGTGGTCAAAAGTTTTGAGAATGACACATTAATTTTCACAAAGTCTGCTGCCTCAGTTTTTATGATGGTAATTTGCATATACTCCACAATGTTATGAAGAGTGATCAGATGAATTGCAATTAATTGCAAAGTCCCTCTTTGCCATGAAAATGAACTTAATCCCAAAAAAACATTTCCACTGCATTTCAGCCCTGCCACAAAAGGACCAGCTGCCATCATGTCAGTGATTCTCTCGTTAACACAGGTGAGAGTGTTGACAATAACAGACTGGAAGCTTTAAAAGGAGGGTGGTGCTTGAAATCATTGTTCTTCCTCTGTTAACCATGGTTACCTGCAAGGAAACATGTGCCGTCATCATTGCTTTGCACAGAAAAGGCTTCACAGGCAAGGAAGGATATTGCAGCTAGTAAGATTGCACCTAAATCAACCATTTATCGGATCATCAAGAACTTCAAGGAGAGAGGTTCAATTGTTGTGAAGAAGGCTTCATTGCGCCCAAGAAAGTCCAGCAAGCGCCAGGACCGTCTCCTAAAGTTGATTCAGCTGCGGGATCGGGGCACCACCAGTGCAGAGCTTGCTCAGGAATGGCAGCAGGCAGGTGTGAGTGCATCTGCACGCACAGTGTGGCGAAGACTTAGAGGATGGCCTGGTGTCAAGAAGGGCAGCGACGAAGCCACTTCTCTCCAGGAAAAACATCAGGAACAGACTGATATTCTGCAAAAGGTACAGGGATTGGACTGCTGAGAACTGGTGTAAAGTCATTTTCTCTGATTAATCCCCTTTCCGATTGTTTGGGGCATCCGGAAAAAAGCTTGTCCGGAGAAGACAAGGTGAGCGCTACCATCAGTCCTGTGTCATGCCAACAGTAAAGCATCCTGAAACCATTCATGTGTGGGGTTGCTTCTCAGCCAAGGGAGTGGGCTCACTCACAATTTTGCCTAAGAACACAGCCATGAATAAAGAATGGTACCAACACATCCTCCGAGAGCAACTTCTCCCAACCATCCAAGAACAGTTTGGTGACGAACAATGAATTTTCCAGCATGATGGAGCACCTTGCCATAAGGCAAAAGTGATAACTAAGTGGCTCGGGGAACAAAACATCAACATTTTGGGTCCATGGCCAGGAAACTACCCAGACCTTAATCCCTTTGAGAACTTGTGGTCAATCCTCAAGAGGCGGGTGGACAAACAAAAACCCACAAATTCTGACAAACTCCAAGCATTGATTATGCAAGAATGGGCTGCCATCAGTCAGGATGTGGGCCAGAAGTTAATTGACAGCATGCCAGGGCGGATTGCAGAGGTCTTGAAAAAGAAGGGTCAACACTGCAAATATTGACTCTTTGCATAAACTTAATGTAATTGTCAATAAAAGCCTTTGACACTTATGGAATGCTTGTAATTATACTTCAGCATACCATAGTAACATCTGACAAAAATATCTAAAAACACTGAAGCAGCAAACTTTGTGAAGACCAATACTTGTCATTCTCAAAACTTTTGACCACGACTGTACTGTCTTAATTAGCAAATCAATATGATAGCCTATTTACAGCAGAAAATATTTTGTCTTTGTAACAAACACACCCTTCGATTTTTTTGTTGTTGATACATTTATCTACACTCTAGCTGGCCATGTTTTGTGCAATGTCCACATGTAGCTTCCACCTGTAGGGATATTAGTTCTGCTAATTGTCCCCCGGGAATGATCTAACAACAGACATAACGAGAAACGGGACTAGACAAAACTAGCCTGTTATAGAATATTGTGTTGACATCAGAGCTGACTGAAGAAGGGATATTCAACACATTTGTTGATATCAAGTTGCAAGCTATTTTGTAGCAAGGTGTTGTAGACCTAGTGTCTCATGAAAAACATTCCAGACACTTCTTGCTATCTTGGCATACAGTGCCTGCAGAAAGAATTCACACCCCTGGACTTTTTCCACATTTTGCCTGAATTTAACATGGATTAAATAGAGATTGTGTCACTGGCTTACACACACACACACACAATACCCCATAATGTCAAAGTGGAATTCTGTTTTTAGACATTTTTACTACTTAATTTTTAAAAAATGAAAAGCTGAAATATCTTCAGTCAATAAGTATTCAACCCCTTTGTTATGGCAAGCCTAAATAAGTTCTGGAGTAAAACATTTCTTAACAAGTCACATAAGTTGCATGGGCTGGCAATAAGTGTTTAACATGATTTTTGAATGACTACTTCATCTGTCCCCCACACATACAATTATCTGTAAGGTCCCTCAGTTGAGCAGTGAACTTCAAACAGATTCAACCACAAAGACCAGGGAGGTTTTCCAATGCCTCACGAAGAAGGGTACCTATTGGTAGATGGGTAAAAATAAAAAAGCAGACATTGAATATCCCTTTGAGCATTAATTATACTTTGGATGGTGTATCAATACACCCAGTCACTACAAAAGATACAAGCGTCCTCAGTTGCCAGAGGAAGAAACCCACTCAGGGATTTCACGATGAGGCCAATGGTGACTTGTAGTTACTCCACAATACTAACCTAAATGACAGAGTGAAAAGAAGGAAGCCTGTACAGAATAAAAATATTCCAAAACATGCATCCTGTTTGCAATAAGGAACTAAAGTAAAACTGCAAAAAATGTGGCAAAGAATTAAACGTTATGTCCTGGATACAATAACAATAACTTATAACAAGGCCAAATATACACTGGAGTTGCTTAGCAAGACAACATTAAATGTTCCTGAGTGGCCTAGTTACAGTTTTGACAAATATTGCAAATATTGTACAGTCCAGGTGTGCAAAGCTGTTAGACTTACCCAGAAAGACTCACAGCTGTAATCGCTGCCAAAGGTGATTCTAACATGTATTGACTCAGGGGTGTGAATACTTATGTAAATTACATATTTCTGTATTTCATTTAATACATTTGCAAAAAAAACTACATTTTCACTTTGTCATTATGGGGTAGTGTGTAGATGGGTAAAAAACAAACAATCATTTTGAATTCAGGCTGTAACACAAAGTGTGGAATAAGTCAAGGGATATGAATACTTTCTGAAGGCACTATAACTGATGACAGAGAAATATCAGCCAGCTAGATAGTTACAGCTCGATAGTCTATCCCGAAGCTGTGCTAGCTAGCTAGCTGCTGTCAGGTTGGCTAAACACAAGGTCAACACAGGCTTTAGCCTACACATAGAACTGAATTAGCAGATCATCTTGAGATGGCGAGTCAGTCAAGAGGCGAGAAGTCAACTTAAAAACTTCTAAGTCTCCATAGCAGATAGCTTAGCTTAACTCGCTGTCACTAAGTTACTCACCACTGCCCTTGTTTGTTTGTTGTGATTGAATGGCAAAGAAATATCCACATTAAACCACAAAGACAACTATTTTGGGCTTCAGTAATGGACGCTGCATTTCTTAATGAGCACCGGAACACAAGCAGAATCGGTGAGTGCAGTTCACCTTTAAAAATGATATGCTACTTATCCTTTTATCTATAAAAATGTCTTGCACAACTAACTTAAAAACGAATTATCACTTTACATTTATTTTGGGATCTATCCCTGTAAATGTCCTTTCCTGATGACGCTTGAGTGGATAAGGACTGTCATTACATACAAGCACATTTTCATGCCCATCACTCTCCTCGCCACCTCCCCTATTACCTTTTCAAGAAGAGACGAGAGGACTGAGGGTCACATCACACTTTTCCCTACTTTAAGCCCCTCCCTCTTCTCTTTGTTTCATCTTTTAGTTTCTTCTTGCTGTTAGTCTGGTGTCTTGCAGTGATCTGTTTTTTTGTGTTTAGTTTCTACAATTCTAAATCAACTTTGGCTAATTAAAAAGCTCTATATAGGTCCCATGTATTATTAATTTTAAAGCGCAGATTGACTCATAAAATCAATACGATTATTTATTATATAACATTGTTTTTATGATTGTGGTACAAATACACATTGTTACCAGTTGTAAATAGGTTGTTAAAACGAAAGTGAGGAGCCATCAATAGTCAAACATGAAAACCATTTTACAAATCAATTGTGAGGAAAACATTTGAAAATGTCTCAAAATAACTTCTGTACCACATTTTCACATAAAGTGTTACAGAACAACTATACAATTAAGTTCCATCTCATGAGACTACATTCAACTTTTGTGTGGATCCCCAGGGTATGCGGGCACCACGTATTGAGACACTGGACTCTCTACTATGTGAGTTCTCTGATGCGATGTCATTTTGGAGCGCCTGGTGAAGCATTTCCCACACTGTGTGCACTCATAGGGCTTCTCCCCGCTGTGGACCATAGCATGTCTGATCAGGTTGCACTGCTTGGTGAAACTCCTGCCACACTGTTCGCAAGTGTACGGTTTCTCTCCGGTGTGACTCCGGAGGTGTTCTTTG
Source organism: Coregonus clupeaformis (assembly GCF_020615455.1). Classification (NCBI taxonomy): domain Eukaryota; kingdom Metazoa; phylum Chordata; class Actinopteri; order Salmoniformes; family Salmonidae; genus Coregonus; species Coregonus clupeaformis. The sequence continues at coordinate 50,977,023 of NC_059212.1, read as the reverse complement.
AGCTGGCAGAGACGCTGGAAACTCTTCCCACAGAAAGTGCAGCTGAAACGCCTCTCGGTGGTGCCGCCCGACCTCCACTGAGTCCTCATTCTCTTCACCATGTTAAAACTACTGCGACTCAGGCTGTATCCAGAGAAGGTGGAGGTGGTGGCCATGTTTGACTCTGTCATGCACTCACTCAATCTCACCGTTGCTTCTGAAGCCCTGTATTGATGCTGCATTGGCTGTAGAGCTAAACTATTTCCTTCATTATTTGAGTTCAGCCTCTCGCTGTTCTCTCCCTCTGGCATCTGTTGTCTAGTCCCATCAGCCATTGTCCTGATATGTCTTTTCATGTGTGATGCTGCACTGAACATGTTAGCATGTGGTTTCCATATAGAAGAGTGAAGCGATGGCCCCACATCATCTGTCATAGTAGGAACGGATGGCAGCCCACTATGAGATGGGAAAATTGAGATATTCTGAGAGTACTCTTCTGTGGAATGAAAGGAGAAATCTGGGTGGCCATCAGGGTCAGTATCTCTGCCTGGATCCACAGAGGTCCACAGCTGCCCATCAGTCTCATCCATAACAAACTGGTCAGGTCCTGCCAGGGCCGTGGTCTGATCTAGCTCCTCCTCTTTCTCATCCTTCACCATCACTAGGTCTAGTGAGTCCTCGTCCTCGTCCTGCCGGTGCTGCTCTGTGCTGAACACTTCTGTAGACGCGAGCCGGGGTGTACCTGGTTCCTCTGGATGATCAGAATTGGGGTAATGTTCCACTGAGTCTTCAGGAGATATGTTGGGTTGTGTGATGAATTCTTCATTACAGTACCGTTGTTCAAAGGATGGTGGTTTCCTAGGTTTGGAACCAGGCTCTAAAGATTTCGGGATAAACATGAAAAACATTACAAAAGACCCTTAACAGTTAGAACTGACTGTGTGTCCGTGCGCTCCATATGCCAGAACATAAAACACCCAACACCAATGTAGCAATTTGGAACGTGCATACCACCACACCCACACAGTCTTCCATAGACAGACAGAGCAGTACCCCTTATGGTCGCACCCACCCTCTCCAGTGACCCTGAGCTCTTCCTGAGGGTCAGCCTTCCACACGTCCTCTGCTGTCTCCTCATCTTTGATCAGTATGGGTTCAGTCTCCACTCTCTGCTCCACATCTGTAGGCTGTAACAGGGGACTGAGGTTATTACTCTGGACACAAACCATATCTAACCATTTTCATACTCATGAATCACACAAAAGCGATAAATTCTCCTGATATTCCAATAGCAGAATTGATCCAAGAGGTCAGGTCTCTATAGTTGTAAAAGGTGATGCATCACACCTGGGGTTGAGAGTCCTCTTCAACAGCCATCTCTCTGTCTCTCCACTGTGAGCTACTCTTCTGCTTGTTCAAAACAATCTTGACTGGATATGAAGATGTCTCTGATGCCATGGGGTAAAAACATGGAAAATAATTGTATTCAGTCAAATATTAGGGCTATTCACACATTTGGGTTTTACATATGCAATCAATTTACTAGCCTGGAGACCCGACGTTAAATTTCATTGAATTCTACGTCGGGCATAAATGAGCATCTGGATCAGGAAAGTTTCCTCTCACAACCTATACAAGCCAGAATGTTGAATAAAATTATATTTTAACTTACTTTACCGGTTGTCCTTGTTGTTGTTGCTTTTGCAGGTAGGAAAAGCGGTACGGCAAGTGATACCGGAGTGCCAAGTCTGGGACCAAAAGGCTCCTGAACAGCTTCTACCCACCAAGCCATAAGACTGCTGAATAATTAATCAAATGGCTTCCCTGACTACTTGCACTGACTCTCTAGCACCGGCTCTATGCACACTCACTGGACTCCACACATACTACACACACTCCAACACACACATACACTACATAAGCTCACACAAAACACAGACAGATATATTGACGCCCCAAACACACACACCGACACTTTCACATACGCTGCTGCTACTCTGTTTATTATCTATCCTGACTGCCTAGATACTTTTAGCCCTACCTACATGTACATATTACCTCAACTACCTTGTACCCCTGCACATTACATTTACATTTTACATTTTAGTCATTTAGCAGACGCTCTTATCCAGAGCGACTTACAGTTAGTGAGTGCATACATTATTATAAAAAAATAAAAATCATACTGGCCCCCCGTGGGAAACGAACCCACAACCCTGGCGTTGCAAACGCCATGCTCTACCAACTGAGCTACATCCCTGCCGGCCATTCCCTCCCCTACCTTGGATGACGCTGGGCCAATTGTGCGCCGCCCCATGGGTCTCCCGGTCGCGGCCGGCTATGACAGAGCCTGGATTCGAACCAGGATCTCTAGTGGCACAGCTAGCGATGCAGTGCCTTAGACCACTGCGCCACTCGGTTGAGACCACTCGGTTGAGACCGAGTTTCTTTCTTTGAGTTCCCAGCTGTCTCGAAAGCACCAATAATCTGAATACAGGTCACTCCATAGTGCTGCAATAGAACAGGTGAATAGGCACAGCACCCAAACAGCATCATTACATATAGTATCTCTGTAGTTTTCTCACCCAGACATGTAGTTCTTTATCCAGGGGTCAAACTCAAACATGGTGGGTCTAAATCAGGGCTGTTCTATTCCGGTCCTGGAGGGTCGAAACATCAGTTTTTTGTTTCTACCTGGTAGTTAATTGCACTCACCTGGTGTCTCAGATCTGAATTAGTCCCTTATTAGAATGACTGACATTGAACAGCCCTGGGCCCGGTTTCCCAAAAGCATCTTAAGGCTGAGTTTTCAAGACCACCAACAGTATACTAAGTAAGAGACCACAGTGTCATAATCACACCACATACCTGCTCTGTGCTTATAGTCGTTTCATTGCAGGAAGACTTTACGGAGATGCTGAGTACGTGGATGAGAACCACAATGGTTCTAATGATGAACTTAGCCTTAAAATGCTTTTGGGGAAACCAGGCCCTGGTCTAAATAATTGAGTGCTACCAGCCCGAGACCGCCTTGCCAGCACACCTGTCAGACACACTCACCCACCTGTCAGACATCTCCTTCCACTTGGTAAGCATCTTCCTGGGGCGTGTCTCTATAGGAAGGTCTAGTCTCTGACAGAAGTAGCCCACCACCCCCTGGTCCTCCAGTAGCAGAGGCACTCTGTAGATTGACGACACGTCTGCCACGCAGATCACCTGTTCAGGTTCTACATGACATTAACTCTGTACCGGTACTCATTGTATATAGTCTCGTTACTGTTATTTTATTGTGTTACTATTTTTAGCAAAACATTTTAGCACATTTTTCTTCCTTTTTTGGGGGGGGAAAAGGCTCGTAAGTAAGCATTTCACGGTAAAGTCTAAACCTGTTGTATTCGGCGCATGTGACAAATAAAATTTTATTGTGAGACAATATCCACAGGAAAGTATAATTAAATCAACCTTTCAAAGCGCTGGTAGGGCATTCAGATTTCTATCACCTGAAGCATGCACAAAACCATGTAAACACGTGCAAGAGCTTGGCAAGTATGCATGGTGGCGCGTATGTATTTTCATACATGCACGTGATAGAAATCTGATTATAAACTGGGTGGTTTGAGCCCTGAATTCTGATTGGCTGAAGGCCATGGTATATCAGACTGTATACCAAGGGCATGACAAAACATTTAGTTTTACTGCTCTAATTACATTGGCAACCAGTTTATAATAGCAATAAGGCTCCTAGGGGTTTGTGATATATGGCCAATATACCACGGCTAAGGGCTGTGTCCAGGCACTCCTCATTGCGAATAAGAACAGCCCTTAGCTGAGGTATATCGGCCATATACCACACCTCCTCGGGCCTTATTGCTTAAATAAACTACTAGCACTTTGAAAGTCGATTTAATTATACTTTCCTGTGGATCTCACGCATTCCTACCTGCCAAAGGACCAACCGCACGGACAACCGGTAAAGTAAATTAAAATATATATATATATATTACATTCTGGCTTGTAGAGATCGTGAGAGTCAACTTTCCTGATCCAAATGCTAATTTATGCCCGACGTTGAATCCAATACAATTCAACGTCGACAGGCTATACATTTATCATGAAAAATAACAAACTACCTTTTCGTCCTCGTTTCTTCTCCAACTCGCTCTCCATTATTTGCCACTTCCTTTTCAATACATCAATATCTCGCTGGCTTTGGGTCATTTCCAAACGTATAATCGCACAGCTATCATCTACACGTTTGTTTATTTCTGCTACAGCTGCTTTAGCTAATACCTCCAGAATGGATACCAACTGCGCCTGAAAATTACAGCTCGCCATCTTGTCCAGCCCAAATTACAGATGCGTATTGCCTGTGTGAAGTAAATAGTATTCAATTTCCAAGATAATGTGCAATAAACAATCCGTATCTGTTGATAAATGGCAACAATGTAGTGAAGCGGGAGATAAGTGCGCAATTGCAATCGCTGCTCTTCTTCTATGGTATAATGGCGTTAACAACAATTTGATGTGTATTCCGCCACCTACTGTGCGGCTGAATAATAAAGATACTAAAAAAATGAAATAATGTGGGTAAAAAATAAATCTAATATCATACAAACTGACAAAAAATAAATTAACTAAACTAAATCAACCTGCTTTTGTGTAAAAAAAAATCATAATAAAAAAAATCAAATCAGGTCCCTTCACAGGCTCAAAAGACTCCTGTGAGGGCGGGACATTTCCTAGCTACAATGGTCCTTGCAGTGATTCTGCCTTGAAGTCTTGGAGCCACTGCTATCGCTCTTCCGTTCAATTCGTGAAGGTAAGTATTTATTACCGTAAATATGAGACTGCAACAGCCCTTCAAAAATTGTATAAATTAACACCGGCCAGAAAATAACAGGGTATATTCTAATCTGCATATACAGTGTAGGGTAGCCATAACTATTGACAAAAAAAAAGAAGACGTTTTACGATCTGAATAAAGAATTCAGATCCTAAAACGTATGATCTTATTAGTCAATATACTGTATATGGTTACATGTCGGGGAAAGTGCAGTACAATGCACAGTGCCTTCATAAAGTATTCACACCCCTTGACATTTTCCACATGATGTTACATTTTCCACTGATGGGCGGCAGGTAGCTTAGTGGGTAAGAGCGTTGTGCCAGTAACCGAAAGGTCGCTGGTTCTAATCCCCGAGCCGACTAGGTGAAAAATCTGTCGATGTGCCCTTAAGCAAGGCACTTAACACTAATTGCTCCTGTAAGTCGCTCTGGATAAGAGCGTCTGCTAAATGACTAAAATGTAAAATGTTACGTGACAGCCTGAATTAAAAATGGATTACATTTAGATTTTGTATCACTGGCATACACACAATACCCCATAATGTCAAAGTGGAATTATGTTTTTAGACATTTTTACAAATTAATTAAAAATGAAAAGCTGAAATGTCTTATGGCAAGCCTAAATAAGTACAGGAGTAAAAATGTGCTTAAGTCACATAAGTTGCATGATTTTTGAATGACTACCTCATATCTGTACCCCACACATACAATTATCTATAAGGCGCCTCAGTTGAGCAGTGAATGTCAAACACAGATTCAATCACAAAGACCAGGGAGGTTTTCCAATGCCTCACAAAGAAGGGCACCTATTGGTAGATGGGTAAAAAACATTCTAAAAGCAGTCATTGAATATCCCTTTGAGCATGGTGAAGTTAATAATTACACTTTGGATGGTGTATCAATACACCCAGTCACTACAAAGATAAAGGCGTCCTTCCTAACTCAATTGCGAGATGAAGGAAACCGCTCAGGGATTTCACCATGAGGCCAATGGTGACTTTAAAACAGTTACAGAGTTTAATGGCTGTGATAGGAGAAAACGGAGGACAGCTCAACAACATCGTAGTCAGTGGTGGAAAAAGTACCCGATTGTCATACTTGAGTAAAAGTAAACATACCTTAATAGAAAATGACAAGTAAAAGTGAAAGTCACCCAGTAAAATACTACTTGAGTAAAAGTATTTGGTTTTAAATATACTTATCAAAATTAAAATAATAGCAAATTCTTCACATTAATTAAGCAAACCACACGGGATAATGTTCTTGTTTTTTAAAGCCAGGGCCACACTCCAACATTCAGACATAATTTACAAATGAAGCATTTGTGTTTAGTGAGTCTAACTGATCAGATGCGGTTGGGATGACCAGAGATGTTCTCTTGATAAGTGCGTGAATTGGACCATTTTCCTGTCCTGCTAAGCATTCAAAATGTAACTTTCGGGTGTCCGAGTAAAAAGTGGAGTGAAAAGTCCGTTATTTTCTTTAGGAATGTAGTGGAAAAGTAAAAAGTTGTCCAAAATATAAATAGTAAAGTTAAGTACAGATGCCCCAAAAATCGATTTAAGTAGTATAAGTATTTTTGCTTAAGTACTTTACACCACTGATGGAAGTTACTCCACAATACTAACCTAAATGACAGAGTGAAAAGAAAGAAGCCTGTACAGAATAAAAATATCCCAAAACATGCATCCTGTTTGCAATAAGGCACTATAGTAAAACTGCTAAAGAAATTAACTTTATGTCCTGAATAGAAAACGTTTGGGGCAAATCCAACACAACAGATCACTGAGTACCACTCTTCATATTTTCAAGCATGGTGGTGGCTGCATTATGTTATGGGTATGCTTGTCATCGGCAAGGCCTAGGGAGTTTTTTTTAGGACAAAAATAAACAGAATAGAGCTAAGCACAGGCTAAATCCTAGAGGAAAATCTTGTTCAGTCTGCTTTCCAACAGACACTGGGAGACAAATCTATATTTCAGCAGGACACTTACCTAAAACACAAGGCCAAATATACACTGGAGTTGCTTAGCAATACTGTTATGTATGGTACGACGTGCTGTACGTCGTACTGTACGTTGTTATGGTTTACGACAGTGTGCTGCGTTACGGATGAATGGGTTGTCAGAATGCGTGGCACATGTCATTAAACGACAGAGTGATGTTCAATGTGAAACTGTGCAGATGTCCGTTCTTTTACAACTAGGCTAGATATAACATTGGCGACGAAGATGGCTGAATTCAGTTTACCACCGCCAGCACCATTCCTCGCCGTGCCTGGCGAACCTCCAGTCCCGTGGAATAACTGGCTTGATAGTTTTAACACTTATTTAGAAGCTATGGACTTTTCTACAATCTCCGACAAGCGGAGGACAGCACTGCTCCGTCACTGCCTTGGTACAGAGGGACAGAGGATTTTCAGAGCGCTTGGATCGGCTCCTACATTCACTGCTGCAGTCAGCCTCTTACGGAACCACTTCGCCGGGAAAGAGCGAGTGCTCCTCCGACGCTACCGGCTACGGAAGAGACACCAACGGCCGGGTGAGTCCATTCAAAGCTACGTGGCTAATCTGAGGGATTTGGCTAGCTCTTGTAACTACGGGACACTTCAGGACGAGATCATCAGGGATCAGTTGATAGAGGGGACGTTATGTGAAAAGACAAGGGAGAAACTGCTTTTGGAATCGGATAATTTACAACTAGATGGAGCTATTAAAATAGCACTCCAGGTTGAAGCGGCGTTGGAATGCTCTTCTATGCTAACAGACAGCTCTGCAGCATACACTCGGCCCCCAGCCATTCTCACACAGCAGCTTCAGCCCGAGCAGGCGCACTACAACGATCACGCGCTGCGCACGCCTCCCGCGTCGATAGCTGCATGGACACAGACACCGACATGCCCGTGCAGCAGGCACACAGACAAACAAACAGAACTAGCTGTGGCAACTGTGGGGCTAGCTCTCACAATTCAAGGGCTTCAAACTGCCCAGCCCGTGGGAAAATATGCAAGAACTGTTCAAAAATACAATCACTTTGCGAAAGTGTGTCGTTCTGCCCCTGCTACTAGCTCCACCCAGAACAGGCCCTTCGTTTCATCTCACTCTCAACATGAACACACGGGAAATCCGAACCGTCTCCACCAACCATGTGTCATTCAGGACATGCACTGTGCAGCTGGGTGAGGTGGGTTTGCCTTTGCTGCTGGATACTGGCGCTGCGGTGTCGTTGCTCAACCTTGCCACTTACTACAAGTTTTTCAGTCACCTACCACTCCAACAGCCCTCCACTGCCCTGTGTGGGTACGGTAGATCTAAGATAGACATTGTAGGCACCCTCCAGGTCCCAGTACACTACGGCACCAAACATCTGCCATCATTCACATTTCATGTTGCAAAGCGGGGTGCCAACCTCCTGGGCCTCGACCTCTTCACAGGCTTGGGATTCACACTGAGAGATGACAGTGGGTCAGCTATCTACCAGGTTACCTGCACATGGCAACAGAACTGGCCGACTCTGTTTGATGGACTGGGCTGCCTCACAGCCTTTACTCACAGGCCCCTAGTGAATCCGGGAAGTGACCCCAGTCATGCAGCCCCTGCGGCGCATTCCCTTTGCACTGCGTGATGATGTCACAAAAGATCTCCAGTCACAGTTGGATGCAGGCATCATTGAGCCAGTCAACGCTGCCCCCTGGATTTCAAACTTGGTCATTGCAACCAAAAAGTCCGGTGGAATCCGGACCTGTGTGGATCTCCGTGCTGTGAACAAGGCCGTTGTCCCGGATAAGTACCCCTTGCCTACAGCTGAGGAGCTGACCGCACAATTCCATGGCTCCACGATCTTCACGAAGCTTGACCTTCGTCAGGGTTATCTTCAGGTACCCCTCCATGCAGCTAGCAGAGACCTCACGGCCTTTGTCACACACGCTGGCGTGTTCAGATATACACGCATGCCTTTTGGACTTAGCTCTGCCCCCAGCTGCTTCCAGAAGGTGATGAGCACCATCCTCGCTGGAATACCTGGGGTGGCGGTCTATCTGGATGACATCGTGGTCCATGGCCCTGACCTCCACATCCATGATTATCGACTCCACAGAGTATTCAGTGCTCTACTGCGGAACAACCTGACCCTGAACGGTGGAAAGTGCACCTTTGCAGCTCCAGCCGTCGAGTTTGTGGGCTTCCGCCTGTCGGCCAAAGGCATTGCCCCACTCATGCTCGAACATTGAAGCCGTCCACCGGATCCCGAACCGACCTCAGCCTCTCAGGTGGCCTCATTCTTGGGCATGACAGCTTACTACCTCCGGTTTCTGCCCCACTACTCTCAGACCACAGCGCCCCTTCGCCAGCTCCTCAAGAAGGATGAGCCATGGGCCTGGACGGCAGCCTGCTCAGACGCGGTCCGCTCACTGAAGAGCCAGCTCACCACAGCCCCAGTCTTGGCTCACTTTGACCCCGTCTGCCACACCATTGTCACATGTGACGCCTCAGCTGGAGCACTAGGAGCTGTCCTCTCACAGCTGCAGAATGGCATTGAGAGGCCCGTCGCCTTCGCCTCAAGGGCCCTGAGCCCCACAGAACAACGGTACTCTGTGGGCGAACGAGAAGCACTGGCCTGTGTCTGGGCGTGCGAAAGGTGGCACCTCTACCTATATGGCCGTCTGTTCACACTCCGAACCGACCACCAGTCCCTCACAACGCTACTGTCAGCATCAGGAACTGGCCACAAGCCACTTCGGCTGCACAGATGGGCCGACCGCCTCAGACAGTATGACTATCAGCTGAAGTTCACTCCGGGGAGGGATAACGTGGTGGCAGACCTCCTCTCACGCTCCTTTGACGCTCCTACTCCAACCGTCTTGCCAGACGACAACGAAACAGAGCTTGTACAAATGCTCTACGCTCCTCTTCAGTCAGTCGTCTCACTGGAGGAGCTGAAGCAAGCATCGGAACAGGATCCCACACTGTCTACCCTGCGCACCTACATACGCACTAAATGGCCAGCACATGTGCCGGAAGAGCTGGCGACTTTCGCCAGAGTGAAGCACGAACTTTCTTGCTGGGAAGAAGTCTGTGTCTCTCGAGGGTTTTGCACTGTGGTCCCGAGTGGCCTGCGTGCGCGTGTTCTATCCATGGCGCACGAGGGTCACTTGGGCATAGTCAAGGTCAAACAGCGATGTCGAGACCTTGTGTGGTGGCCAGGCATCGACCACGACATTGAAGCCCTGGTCAGGGATTGTGCTGCATGCCTCCTCAGTGGGAAAACAGGACAGTCCGCCCCACCCCCTGCAGCCTCTCGCATGGCCGTCCCACCCCTGGGAGCACATCCAACTGGACATCTGTGGCGAGATCCATGGACACGCAGTCCCTCACCATCAGCGCTTCCTGGTGGTGGTGTATGACCTCCACTCTAAGTGGCCAGAAGTGGTTCCTGTCGGAACTGTCACAGCACAGGCCATCGTGGACATCCTAGACAGCCTGTTCACAAGGTGGGGCCTACCCTCACCCTTACCACGGACAATGGGCCCCAGCTAACCTCTGCCGAGTTCTCCTCATATCTCAGCAACAAGGGAATCAAACACATCCGCACGGCCTACTACAACCCACAAGCTAACGGAGGGGGTGGAACGCTTCAACCAAACGCTGAAGAACGGCATCAGAGCCGCACCTGGTCCAGGGGTGCACGCTCCAAACTGCTTTGAATCAAACGCTAATGCACTACAGAGCAAGCAAACACACAACAACACAGGTCTCCCCGGCATCCCTCATGCTAGGTCGTGAGATGGAACTGCCACTGGACAGACTCAGAACACAGAGAGTAGCAGAACCGGCGACTAGGCGCACCCAAGAACAGCAGGCAGTGACCAGGCACCAAAGAGCAATGAAACAGCGTTTTGACAAGGCACACAGGGTGAAGAAGTCGATCATTCAAGTGTCAGACTGGGTCCGAGCCCGACGGCCTCAGCGGTGCAACAAAATGGCCTCATTCTGGTCGGACCCCTTGCAGGTCAGTCGACAACTGGGGCCCGCCACATTCATGATGAGCAATGGATCACGCTGGCACGCCAGCCGCCTCAGAAAAGTCCCTGCCCCTCAAGGAACACGAAGGCACACAAAACAGACATGCAGGCCAGAGACGCCACCGGATGGACCTCCTCCACCACTACCACCTGAGCCCCAGCCTCTGTGGGTTCCCCAAGGGCCAGAGCCACAAGCGGTGACGGTGGAAGAAAGGCCTATGCGGGCACGAACTCGCCCTGCTTATCTGGGGGACTACTTAACCTCTTTTCATTCTTAGGCTCCGTTAGGCAATACGACATTGAAAGTTTCTGTGCAGCCTAATTACAGTTTTGACATAAATCGGCTTGAAAATCTATGGCAAGTCATGAAAATGGCTGTCTAGCAATGATCAACAACCAATTTGACAGAGCTTGAAGAATTTTTAAAAGAATGTGCAAATATTGTATAATCCAGGTGTGCAAATGTGCTGTAATTGCTGCCAAAGGTAATTCTATGTATTGACTCAGGGGTGTGAATACTTTCTGTATTTCATTTTCAATAAACTTGCAAAAATGTCTGAAAACATGTTTTCACTTTGTCATTTGTCATTATGGGGTGCTGAGAGAGAAAAAACAATTTAATCCAGTTTGAATTCAGGCTGTAACAAAACAAATGTGGAATAAGGTCAAAAGGTATGAATACTTTCTGAAGGCACTGTACATAAGAGTTTTGTTCCAAAAGGCTATATCCACCAAATTTTCACGTGTTTTTTCATCAGAAATGATTGCTTATGGGTACCTTGTACCTTCATGTGTGTGTAAAATATTACTGTTCTCAGATGTTTTAGTCATCGATTTTAGATGTGTATTAAAATGGGTTTTGTAAAACGCTATATATCCATTGTTTAGCTGGAATGGAATGTTCGTATCCTGTATATTTGACTGTTGACTCACCTAGCGATCTTAAGATGAATGTACTAACTAAGTCGCTCTGGATAAGAGCATCTAAATGACTAAAATGAAAATATTTTGGTACAGATCTTATTACTGTATTGATTAATTTTTTTAAATGTTTGATATTGATGTCACTAATGTATCATTTGTACAGTTATTTATAAAAATATCGTTATTTGTTACTTTTGACTGTAAAACATAGCAGTAATACGTATTATTATAATTATAATATATATTTTTATTTTATTTCTCTGAGAGAGGTGGATATAGAGTTTTGCAACAAAACATTATTATTTGTCTCTGAAATGAAACCATCAAGTGATAGATTTCAAACAAATACATCGGTCATTGAACAACCATGTCATGATTAGTTGGTGAAAAAAACACACCAATCTCTCTCTTTAAACAATAGAAGCTAATATACCAACATGCCTGAAAATTGACACATAGCGTTTTGTAATGAAACTCTTCATATACAATCCCTTACGTATTTATTTGGACAGGGAAGCTAAAACTTTTGGCTTTATACTCCAGCATTTTGGATTTGAGATCAAACGTTCCCTATGAGGCGACAGTACAGAATGTCACCTTATATTTGAGGGTATATTCATACATATGTTTTACCGTTTAGAAATGAATGCACTTTACGCATCTAGTCCCCCCATTTGAAGGGGTCATAAGTATTTGGACAAATTCACTTATAGTGTATTACATTTTGTCAAATGTTTAGTATTTGGTCCCATATTCCTAGCACGCAATGACTAAATCAAGCATGTGACTTGTTGGATGCTTGTGCAGTTTGTTTTGGTTGTAATTCGGATTATGTTGTGCACAATAGTAATGAATAGTAAATAATGTATTGTGTCATTTTGGAGTCACTTACATTGTAAATGAGAATAGAATATGTTTCATAAAAAATAAAAAGGTTTTTTAAATAAAACTGAGGAGCCCTTAACAGTCAAACATGAAAATCATTTCACTAATGAAGTAGGAGGAAATGCTTGTCAAAATGTCTCAAAATACCTTTCCCCATAGAAAGCTAGCAAAAAAATATGCAATTCTGAACTATTTGTTCCATCTGGTCAGAGACTACATTAAACTTGTGTGGATCCCCAGGGTATGCGGGTACCATGTTTTGAGACGTTGGAGGCGGTTTATGGTAGAGAAATTCATATTCAATTCTCTGTTCTCTGGCAAAAGCTCTGGTGGACATTTCTGCAGTCAGCATGCCAATTGCACGCTCCCTCAAAACTTGAGACATCTGTGGCATTGTGTTGTGACAAAACTGCACATTTTAGTGGCCTTTTATTGCCCTCAGCACAAAATGCACCTGTGTAATGATCATGCTGTTTAATCAGCTTCTTGATATGCCACACCTGTCAGGTGGATGGATTATCTTAACGTTTTGATAACCATGTAAATCTCTCTCGGACAAGGTGACTTTTATTAATATATTTGGCTCTATTTACTCTAAGATTCGAAAATGCTAAATAGCATCAACGTAAACATCATCCAAAACTTCAAATCCCTGCAAGCCCCTGCACGTCATCGCTAACTGACGCCTTCGCTAACAGGTATTGTTTCAATTTACAACTTGCAGAAGACAGTTCACAGAATTGTCCATTTAAATACATTTGGCCAATTTATTCATTACTACATTTAACTAACATAGTTAATCCAGAGATTCTTACCTTTGTCTCGATTTGGCAGTCCTGTCCAGATCATCATGGCATTTGTAGTTCTTTATGATAGCCACATTAGCAGCTAATTAACATTGCATTTTTGGGGGGTAAATACAGGCAAATATATTGATAAAGTCACCTTGTCCTATAGATATTTACACGGTTATCAAAACATCATCCCGAGGTAAGCCTACACCAAACACAGCCCTTATTTTAAGTTAAGAACAATTAATGGTGGAAAAACAATTGAAACCATTTCCCTGTTTGACCGCTAGGTTTTATGGATATTATGACTCATACTGTGGTAATCTATTCTTTAGTAGGCAAACTAAGACTTCTTCCCCTTCTTGATAGCCCCCTTTTGGAGAGGAAGCACAAGTGTATCCTAGCGCAGAAGAGTTTTGATATCTGCCACACACCCTTTGAATCAGCTGTTGTATTGTCGTTGGAGAAAAGCATGCATACATTTAAAAACGATATGCTAATTATCCTTTATCTATAAAATGTATTGCACAACTAACTTAATTCGTTAAAAAAAAATCACTTTACATATTTATTTTGGAATCCACCTCGGAAAACATCATTTGCCTGATGACGCGCGAGTGGATAAGGACCGTCTCATTTCATAAAAGCACATTCTCGTCCACATCACTCTCCTCGCCCCCTCTCCTCCATTACCTTTGACCTTTTCAAAAGCAGGCGAGAGAGGACTAGGGAGAAGACGCAGGAGTTGAGCAAATCTAATTGACAAAAGGCCCTACACAGACACATCACACTCCTTTCCCTACTTTAAGCCCCTACCCCCTTCTCTTTGTTTCATGTTTTTCTCCCTGCTGTTTTTGTTTGTTTCTACAATTGTAAAGCGACTTTGGGTCATTGAAAAGCGCTATATAGGTCCCATGTATTATTATTATTGATCTAAAAGCGCAGATTGACTCTTATAAAATCAAGTCGTCAAACAAGAAAACCACAAATCAATTGGGAGGAAAAGCTTGTCAAAATACCTTCTGTACCACATTTTCACATAGAAAGTGTTACAGAAAAACTATTAAATGATGTTCCAATTTGTTCCATCTGTCCATGACTGTAAGTCGCTTTGGATAAAAGCGTCTGCTAAATGGCATATTATTATTATTTCTGAGACTACATTAAACTTGTGTGTGGATCCCCAGGGTATGCGGGTACAATGTATTGAGACACTGGACTCTCTCGAGTGTGAGTTCTCTGATGTAATGTCATTTTGGAGCGCCGGGTGAAGCATTTCCCACACTGTGTGCACTCATAGGGCTTCTCCCCGGTGTGGACCACAGCATGTCTGATCAGGTTGCACTGCTGGGTGAAACTCCTGCCACACTGTTCGCAGGTGTACGGTTTCTCTCCGGTGTGACTCCGGAGGTGTACTTTGAGCTGGCAGAGACGCTGGAAGCTCTTCCCACAGAAGGTGCAGCTGAAACGCCTCTCGGTGGTGCCGCCCGACCTCCACTGAGTCCTCATTCTCTTCACCATGTTAAAACTACTGTGACTCAGGCTGTATCCAGAGAAGGTGGAGGTGGTGGCCATGTTTGACCCTGTCATGCACTCACTCAATCTCACTGTTGATTCTGAAGCCCTGTATTGATGCTGCATTGGCTGTAGAGCTAAACTATTTCCTTCATTATTTGAGTTCAGCCTCTCGCTGCTCTCTCCCTCTGGCATCTGTTGTCCAATCTCATCAGCCATTGTCCTGACATGTCTTGTCATGTGTTTTGCTACACTGAACATGTTAGCATGTGGTTTCCATATAGAAGAGTGAAGCGATGGCCCTACATCATCTGTCATATTAGGAACGGATGGCAGTCCACTATGAGATGGGAAAATTGAGATATTCTGAGAGTACTCTTCTGTGGCATGAAAGGAGAAATCTGGGTGGCCATCAGGGTCAGTGTCTCTGCCTGTATCCACAGAGGTCCACAGCTGCCCATCAGTCTCATCCATAACAAACTGGTCAGGTCCTGCCAGGGCCGTGGTCTGATCCAGCTCCTCCTCTTTCTCATCCTTCACCATCACTAGGTCTAGTGAGTCTTTGTCCTCGGCTGGCCGGTGCTGCTCTGTGCTGAACACCTCTGTAGACATGAGGCGGGGAGTGCCTGGTTCCTCTGGACGATCAGAATTGCGGTAATGTTCCACTGAGTCTTCAGGAGATATGTTGGGTTGTGTGATGAAGTCCTCATCACAGTGCCGTTGTTCAAAGGGTGGTGGTTTCCCAGGCTTGGAACCAGACTCTAAAGATTTGGGGATAAACATAAAATAAACATTAAAGACCCTTAACAGTTGCAAAATACGACTGCTTTAGAACTGACTGTGTGTCCGTGCGCTCCATATGCCAGAACATAAAACACCCAACACCAATGTAGCAATTTGGAACGCGCATACCACCACACCCACACAGTCTTCCATAGACAGACAGAGCAGTACCCCTTATGGTCACACCCACCCTCTCCAGTGACCCTGAGCTCTTCCTGAGGGTCAGTCTTCCACACGTCCTCTGCTGTCTCCTCATCTTTGATCAGTATGGGTTCAGTCTCCACTCTCTGCTCCACATCTGTAGGCTGTAACAGGGGACTGAGGTTATTACTCTGGACACAAACCATATCTAACGCTTTTCATACTCATGAATCACACGAAAGCGGTAAATTCTCAGATATTCCAATAACAGAATTGATCCAAGAGGTCAGGTCTCTATAATTGTAAAAGGTAATGTATCACACATGGGGTTGAGAGTCCTCTTCAACAGCCATTTCGTCTTCTCCCCACTGTGAGTTACTCCTTTGCTTGTTCAAAACAATATTGACTGGATATGAAGATCCCTCTGATAACATGGGGTAAAAACCTGGAAAATTGTATTCAGTCAGTTATTAGGGTTATTCACACATTTGTGTTTTTCTTCAGTTGTTCCACGATGCAATCAAATTACCATTAATAACTACTACCTTTTCTCCTGACTCGTCCTCGTATCTTCTTCAGCTCGCTCTCCATCATTTGACACTTCCTTTTCAGTACATAAATATCTTGCTGGCTTTGGGTCATTTCCAAACGTATAACGGCACAGCTATCATCTACACGTTTGTTTATTTCTGCTACAGCTGCTTTAGCTAATACCTCCATAATGGATACCAACTGAGCCTGAAAATTGCAGCTGGCCATCTTGTCTAGCCCAGTATTCTCTGTGATTAAGTAAATATAATAATTATCTAGCTAGCCAATATGTAAGAAACAATCCGTTTATTTCAAGTTCTCAGACTATGGCAAATGTTGTATTGGCCCAATTTGGCATGTGTAAGAAGAGATCGATTAACGCAAACAATGTTGTTGATAAATGGCAACAATGTTGGAAGTGGGAGATGCGTATGTAATCGCACTTCCGTTCAACTCGTAACGTATGTATTACCGTAAATATGAGACTGCAACAGCCCTTCGAATTTGGTATAGTTTGGCACGGACAAGGCACCAGGGTGTATTCTAGCCCAACCGGCCGCAAGATGGCGGTATTATTCCTTTTACGTCGTTTGTCATCTTACAAACGACGTAAAAGGAAAATTACCACCATATTGCGGCCGTTTGGGCTAGGCGTATTCTCGCCTGCATGTATGGCAGCCATATCTATTGACAAAAAAAAAGAAGACAAAGAATTCAGATAGTAAAACTAACTGTTTTTAGTAAATATATATGGCTACATGTTGGGGTGAGTGCAGTGCAGTGGCTGACATGATTATAAATGCATACAAGGCTATTTAAAATACAAAAACACTTTTCAACCATTCATACAAATTCATGGTTTATGTGTGATCAAATATTGTCATCTTCATTCTCATCCACACAACCTAATGAAACCATTCTGAAAATGTGGTATGGTATTTATTAAAGGATAGAAAATGGATATAACTTGTTTGACACACAGCTGGGGAACAAAGGACGATAAACTAGTTTCATGTAAACTTCAAATTAAAAACGTTATTTATATATTTCAAGTAGCTATTGCATACTACATGCATTAGAGCTGATTTACATTGAGGTTTGTCTCTTAAGTTTTTTAATGCATTTACATATATAAGTAGAGGTATTAGATAAAGAGTATGCATATCAGATAGTGTGTAGAATATAGTGTTGATAGCAGGTAGTGTTGATTGAGCTGCCTGAGAGAATATGCATAACAGTACAGTAGTACTGATATATCTGTGTGTGAGAGTAAGTTAATTATGATTGCATGTGTGTGTATGGAGCAGAGTGTGTATACAATGGACTGTGTGTGTACACTGGGTTATTCTCTCCAGGAGAGGAAGTAGAGCTGGCCCAGTGCATCGCCACACACCAGTTCCCTGGAGCAGTGTTGGTTCACCTCCAAGACCAGAACAGGACCCGCACACACCTGTACACAGTGGTGTAAAGTACTTAAGCAAAAATACTTTAAAGTACTACTTAAGTAGTTTTTTTGGGTTTCTATATTTTGCCAACTTTTACTTCACTACATTCTTAAAGAATAATGTACTTTTTACTCCATACATTTTCCCCTGACACCCAAAAGTACTTTACATTTTGACAGGAAAATGGTCCAGTTCACACTTATCAAGAGAACATCTCTGGTCATCCCTACTGCCTCTGATCTGGCGGACTCACTAAAAACAAATGCTTCGTTTGTAAATTGTGTCTGACTGTTGTGCCCCTGGCTATCCGCCAATAATTATAAAAAATATAAAATTGTGCCATCTGGTTTACTTAATGAGGAATTTGAAATGGTTTATACTTGTACTTTTGATACTTACAGTTGAAGTCGGAAGTTTACATACACCTTAGCCAAATACATTTAAACTCAGTTTTTCACAATTCCTGACATTTAATCCTAGTAAACATTCCCCGTCTTAGGTCAGTTAGGATCACCACTTTATTTTAAGAATCTGAAATGTCAGAATAATAGTAGAGAGAATGATTTATTTCAGCTTTTATTTCTTTCATCACATTCCCAGTGGGTCAGAAGTTTACATACACTCAATTAGTATTTGGTAGCATTGCCTTTAAATTGTTTAACTTGGGTCAAACGTCTCTGGTAGCCTTCCACAAGCTTCCCACAATAAGTAGGGTGAATTTTGGCCCATTCCTCCTGACAGAGCTGGTGTAACTGAGTCAGGTTTGTAGGCCTCCTTGCTCGCAGACACTTTTTCAGTTCTGCCCACAAATTCTCTAAAAGGATTGAGGTCAGGGCTTTGTGGTGGCCACTCCAATACCTTGACTTTGTTGTCCTTAAGCCATTTTGCCACAACTTTGGAAGTATGCTTGGGGTCATTGTCCATTTGGAAGACCCATTTGTGACCAAGCTTTAACTTTCTGACTGATGTCTTGAGATGTTGCTTCAATATATCCACATAATTTTCCTTCCTCATGATGCCATCTATTTTGTGAAGTGCACCAGTCCCTCCTGCAGCAAAGCACCCCCACAGCATGATGCTGCCACCCCTGTGCTTCACGGTTGGGATGGTGTTCTTTGGTTTGCAAGGTACCCCCTTTTTCCTCCAAACATAACGATGGTCATTATGGCTAAACAGTTCTATTTTTGTTTCATCAGACCAGAGGACATTTCTCCAAAAGGTACGATCTTTGTCCCAATGTGCAGTTGCAAACCATAGTCTGGCTTTTTTATGGCAGTTTTGGAGCAGTGGCGTCTTCCTTGCTGAGTGGCCTTTCAGGTTATGTCGATGTAGGACTCGTTTTACTATGGATATAGATACTTTTGTCCCTGTTTCCTCCAGCATCTTCACAATGTCCTTTGCTGTTGTTGCACTTTTCGCACCAAAGTACGTTCATCTCTAGGAACGCGTCTCCTTCCTGAGCGGTATGACGGCTGCATGGTCCCATGGTGTTTATACTTGCGTACTATTGTTTGTACAGATGAACGTGGTACCTTCAGGCGTTTGGAAATTGCTCCCAAGGATGAACCAGACTTGTGGAGATCTACAATTAGTTTTCTGAGGTCTTGGCTGATTCATTTTTATTTTCCTATGATGTCAAGCAAAGAGGCGCTGAGTTTGAAGGTACAGTGAGGGAAAAAAGTATTTGATCCCCTGCTGATTTTGTACGTTTGCCCACTGACAAAGACATGATCAGTCTATAATTTTAATGGTAGGTTTATTTGAACAGTGAGAGACAGAATAACAAAAAAATATCCAGAAAAACGCATGTCAAAAATGTTATAAATTGATTTGCATTTTAATGAGGGAAATAAGTATTTGACCCCTCTTCAAAACATGACTTAGTACTTGGTGGCAAAACCCTTGTTGGCAATCACAGAGGTCAGACGTTTCTTGTAGTTGGCCATCAGGTTTGCACAGATCTCAGGAGGGATTTTGTCCCACTCCTCTTTGCAGATCTTCTCCAAGTCATTAAGGTTTCGAGCCCGACGTTTGGCAACTCGAACCTTCAGCTCCCTCCACAGATTTTCTATGGGATTAAGGTCTGGAGACTGGCTAGGCCACTCCAGGACCTTAAATGTGCTTCTTCTTGAGCCACTCCTTTGTTGCCTTGGCTGTGTGTTTTGGGTCATTGTCATGCTGGAATACCCATCCACGACCCATTTTCAATGCCCTGGCTGAGGGAAGGAGGTTCTCACCCAAGATTTGACAGTACATGGCCCCGTCCATCGTCCCTTTGATGCGGTGAAGTTGTGCTGTCCCCTTAGCAGAAAAACACCCCCAAAGCATAATGTTTCCACCTCCATGTTTGACGGTGTGGATGGTGTTCTTGGGGTCATAGGCAGCATTCCTCCTCCTCCAAACACGGCGAGTTGATTCCAAAGAGCTCGATTTTGGTCTCATCTGACCACAACACTTTCACCCAGTTCTCCTCTGAATCATTCAGATGTTCATTGGCAAACATCAGACGGGCCTGTATATGTGCTTTCTTGAGCAGGGGGACCTTGCGGGCGCTGCAGGATTTCAGTCCTTCACGGCGTAGTGTGTTACCAATTGTTTTCTTGGTGACTATGGTCCCAGCTGCCTTGAGATCATTGACAAGATCCTCCCGTGTAGTTCTGGGCTGATTCCTCACCGTTCTCATGATCATTGCAACTCCACGAGGTGAGATCTTGCATGGAGCCCCAGGCCGAGGGAGATTGACAGTTATTTTGTGTTTCTTCCATTTGCGAATAATCGCACCAACTGTTGTCACATTCCCACCAAGCTGCTTGCCGATGGTCTTGTAGCCCATTCCAGCCTTGTGTAGGTCTACAATCTTGTCCCTGACATCCTTGGAGAGCTCTTTGGTCTTGGCCATGGTGGAGAGTTTGGAATCTGATTGATTGATTGCTTCTGTGGACAGGAGTCTTTTATACAGGTAACGAGCTGAGATTAGGAGCACACTCTTAAAGGGAGTGCTCCTAATCTCAGCTTGTTACCTGTATAAAAGACACCTGGGAGCCAGAAATCTTTCTGATTGAGAGGGGGTCAAATACTTATTTCCCTCATTAAAATGCAAATCAATTTATAACATTATTGACATGCGTTTTTCTGGATTTTTTTGTTGTTATTCTGTCTCTCACTGTTCAAATAAACCTACCATTAAAATTATAGACTGATCATTTCTTTGTCAGTGGGCAAACATACAAAATCAGCAGGGGATCAAATACTTTTTTCCCCTCACTGTAGGCCTTGAAATACATCCACAGGTACACCTCCAATTGAATCAAATGATGTCAATTAGCCTTTCAGAAGCTTCTAAAGCCATGACATCATTTTCTGGAATTTTCCAAGCTGTTTAAAAGCACAGTCAACTTAGTGTATATAAACTTCTGACCCACTGGAATTGCGATACAGTGAATTAAAAGTGAAATAATCTGTCTGTAAACAATTGTTGGAAAAATTACTTGTGTCATGCACAAAGTAGATGTCCTAACCGACTTGCCAAAACTATAGTTTGTTAACAAGAAATTTGTGGAGTGGTTGAAAAACTAGTTTTAATGACTCCAACCTAAGTGTATGTAAACTTCCAACTTCAACTGTAAGTACATTTTCGCAATTCCATGTACTTTTGATACTTAAGTATATGTACCATAGGGCGACGCACAATTGTCCGGGTTTGGCCGGTGTAGGCCGTCATTGTAAATAAGAATTTGTTCTTAACTGACTTGCCTAGTTAAATAAAGGTAAAAGAAAATAATAAAAACCGAATACTTTTAGACTTTCACCCAAGTAGTATTTTACTGGGTGACTTTCACTTTTACTTGAGTCATTTTCTATTAAGGTATCTTTACTTTTACTCAAGTATGACAATTTAGTACTTTTTCCACCACTGCCTGTACAGAGATAAAGAGAGATAGTGTAAGCAAACATACACAAACAGTGCATTACTGTGACTATTCATTTACATTTTAATCTATTCTTTGTGAAATTATTTGAATGCGATAGAATGACATGCATCTGTTTCTTGGTGTTTCTGCCCCACATTTTGACCGTTTTGTCATGGGAGGCCAAGATCACGATCGTGCTGTTGGGGAGTCGCAGTACACTGATCCTGTCACTGTGTGCCTAGGGAAAATCCATAAAAATAATCATCATTCGAAAAAGACATCAGTTTCATCAGAGGAAAAGGGAGAGGTCTTACAGCTTTCCTGCTGCTCCAGGAGTTGACGTTTGGTGGCTGCTTGAACCACGTTTCTCCACACACCCCCAACTCTGGAGACAGGACACAGAATAACAGTGCAGTTAATAAATTATTCATATAACAACTTGTTTACATATGATTCAAAATATGTATCACAATGTGTATGATTATGCTGATGGACACCCTGACACCCCTAACCACAGCTCTGGCTGTTCTCTGTGACCGATAAAGGCCTTCTCCTCCCTGCCTCTCGCAGCCATTGTGGCCCTCTCACTGCAGCGGAAGTCAGTTGAATTGTACGTCGTTGTGACTGCAGGCCCGTCGTAGAACATGACGCCTGAGCCTGACTCCACCTCTTCATCCCCCTGACCCCTACCATCCCACCCCTAACACACTGTCACTGTTACTCCTCTCATGTTTCGGGATGACTGAGGTAAGAACAAGAATAAGAAAGAGTAAGGAGATGTAAGACCTTGACTCTACACAGGCAAAAGCAAGCGATGAAAAAAAATCACTAAACTTCCCGTTGACTTCCTGCTCTCTCTTTCTCTCTCACGTTCTCTTTCTGTAATTCTTCCCCATTATCTCCATCCCTGTTGATTGGCAAATCAATGAACCAGTAAATCATAGAAACGACCAATCATAATCTATTTCTCTTATCTATTTAGCCATCTACAGTATCTAATGATCCTTGACCAGATTTACAGTCCCAGTGGTGTCAGTTTAGACAATGTACACAGTAAAAGTGTAGTTTCCAGATGTAAAATGTAAAGTTGTATGAACATGTATAGCTTATTGCACTGAAACAAATATTTGATTGCCTAGTTTTGAGATGACATAGAGTAACTTAATATTTTAAGGCAGCAGAGTAACTTCAAAATCGAACTCTGAAAATCAAGTTGAATTGAGTTATCAACCTGACCTGATATGACTGTCCCTTGTGGCAAGATGTGACATCCCAGATAGTCAAACACTAACTAGACAACACATACTAAATGGCTCCTATATATTATTGATCTAAAAGCGCAGATTGACTCTTTCATGAAATACATTTTATTGAATATAACATGGTTTTTATGATTTTGTGGTAGAAATACACAATGTTACCAGTTGTAAATAAATAGGTTATTTAAAAAAGTGAGGATCCGTTAACAGTCAAACATGAAAACCATTTCACAAATCAATTAGGAGAAAAAGTGTGTCAAAATGTCTCAAAATACCTTCTGGACCTGAATTTACATAGAAAGTGTTAACGGAAAATAATGCAATTATGCTCCTATTTGTTCTATCTGTTCTGAGACTACATTAAACTTGTGTGTGGATCCCCAGGGTATGCGGGTACCACATATTGAGACACTGGACTCTCTCCTATGTGAGTTCTCTGATGTGACGTCATGTTGGAGCGCTGGGTGAAGCATTTCCCACACTGTGTGCACTGATAGGGTTTCTCCCCGCTGTGGACCACAGCATGTCTGATCAGGTTGCACTGCTTGGTGAAACTCCTGCCACACTCTTCACAACTGTACGGTTTCTCGCCGGTGTGACTCCGGAGGTGTACTTTGAGCTGGCAGAAACGCTGGAAGCTCTTCCCACAGAAGGTGCAGCTGAAACGCCTCTCGGTGGTGCCGCCCGACCTCCACTGAGTCCTCATTCTCTTCACCATGTTAAAACTACTGCGACTCAGGCTGTATCCAGAGAAGGTGGAGGTGGTGGCCATGTTTGACCCTGTCATGCATTCACTCATTCTCACTGTTGATTCTGAAGCCCCGTATTGATGCTGCCTTGGCTGTAGAGCTGAACTATTTCCTTCATTATTTGAGTTCAGCCTCTCGCTGCTCTCTCCCTCTGGCATCTGTTGTCTAGTCTCATCAGTCAATGTCCTGACATGTCTTGTCATGTGTGATCCTGCACTGAACAGGTTAGCATGTGGTTTCCATATAGAAGAGTGAAGCGATGGCCCCACATCATCTGTCATAGTAGGAATGGATGGCAGCCCACTATGAGATGGGAAAATTGAGATATTCTGAGAGTACTCTTCTGTGGAATGAAAGGAGAAATCTGGGTGGCCATCAGGGTCAGCGTCTCTGCCTGGATCCACAGAGGTCCACAGCTGCCCATCAGTCTCATCCATAACAAACTGGTCAGGTCCTGCCAGGGCCGTGGTCTGATCCAGCTCCTCCTCTTTCTCATCCTTCACCATCACTAGGTCTAGTGAGTCCTTGTCCTCGGCTGGCCGGTGCTGCTCTGTGCTGAACACCTCTGTAGAAACGAGCCGGAGTGTGCCTGGTTCCTCTGGACGATCAGAATTTGGGTAATGTTCCACGGAGTCTTTGGGAGATATGTTGGGTTGTGTGATGAAGTCTTCATCACAGTGCCGTTGTTCAAAGGATGGTGGTTTCCCAGGCTTGGAACCAGACTCTAAAGATTTGGGGATAAACATTAAATAAACATTACAAAAGACCCTTAACAGTTGGAAAACATGACTGCTTTAGAACTGACTGTGTGTACAGTTGAAGTCGGAAGTTTACATACAGCTTAGCCAAATACATTTAAACTCAGTTTTTCACAATTCCTGACATTTTATCCTAGTAAAGATTCCCTGTCTTAGGTCAGTTAGGATCACCACTTTATTTTAAGAATGTGAAATGTCAGAATAATAGTAGAGAGAATGATTTATTTCAGCTTTTATTTCTTTCATCACATTCCCAGTGGGTCAGAAGTTTACATACACTCAATTAGTATTTGGTAGCATTGCCTTTAAATTGTCCTCTGTGGTCCTCTGTAGCTCAATTGGTAGAGCATGGCGCTTGTAACGCCAGGGTAGTGGGTTCGATCCCCGGGACCACCCATACGTAAAAATGTATGCACACATGACTGTAAGTCGCTTTGGATAAAAGCGTCTGCTAAATGGCATATTATATTATTATTATTATTATAACTGTTTAACTTGGGTCAAACGTTTCGGGTAGCCTTCCACAAGCTTCCCACAATAAGTTGGGTGAATTTTGGCCCATTCCTCCTGACAGAGCTGGTGTAATGGAGTCAGGTTTGTAGGCCTCCTTGCTCGCACACGCTTTTTCAGTTCTGCCCACACATTTTCTATAGGATTGAGGTCAGGGCTTTGTGATGGCCACTCCAATACCTTGACTTTGTTGTCCTTAAGCTATTTTGCCACAACTTTGGAAGTATGCTTGGGGTCATTGTCCATTTGGAAGACCCATTTGCGACCAAGCTTTAACTTCCTGACTGATGTCTTGAGATGTTGCTTCAATATATCCACATAAGTTTCCTTCCTAATGATGTCATCTATTTTGTGAAGTGCACCAGTCCCTCCTGCAGCAAAGCACCCCCACAGCATGATGCTGCCACCCCCGTGCTTCACGGTTGGGATGGTGTTCTTCGGCTTGCAAGCCATCCCCTTTTTCCTCCAAACATAATGATGGTCATTATGGCCAAACAGTTCTATTTTTGTTTCATCAGACCAGAGGACATTTCTCCAAAAAGTACAATCTTTGTCCCCATGTGCAGTTACAAACCGTAGTCTAGCTTTTGTATGGCGGTTTTGGAGCAGTGGCTTCTTCCTTGCTGAGCGGCCTTTCAGGTTATGTCGATATAGGACTCGTTTTACTGTGGATATAGATATTTTTGTACCGGTTTCCTCCAGCATCTTCCCAAGGTCCTTTGCTGTTGTTCTGGGATTTATTTGCACTTTTCGCACCAAAGTACGTTCATCTCTAGGAGACAGATCACGTCTCCTTCCTGAGCGGTATGACGGCTGCGTGGTCCCATGGTGTTTATACTTGAGTATTATTGTTTGTACAGATGAACGTGATACCTTCAGGCGTTTGGAAATTGCTCCCAAGGATGAACCAGACATGTGGAGGTCTACAATTTTTTTGCTGAAGTCTTGGCTGATTTCATTTGATTTTCCAATGATGTCAAAGAGGCACTGAGTTTGAAGGTAGGCCTTGAAATACATCAACAGGTACACCTCCAATTGACTCAAATTATGCCAATTAGCCTATCAGAAGCTTCTAAAGCCATGACATCATTTTCTGGAATTTTCCAAGCTGTTTAAAAGGCACAGTCAACTTAGTGTATGTAAACTTCTGACCCACTGGAATTGTATACAGTGAATTATAAGTGAAATAATCTGTCTGTAAACAATTGTTGGAAAAATTACTTGTGTCTTGCACGAAGTAGATGTCCTAACCGACTTGCCAAAACTATAGTTTGTTAACAAGAAATGGTTGAAAAATGAGTTTTAATGACTCCAACCTAAGTGTATGTACATTTCCGACTTCAACTGTACATGCGCTCTATATGCCAGAACATAAAACACCAATGTAGCAATTTGGAACGTGCATACCACCACACCCCACCCCCCACAGTCTTCCATAGACAGACAGAGCAGTACCCCTTATGGTCGCACCCACCCTCTCCAGTGACCCTGAGCTCTTCCTGAGGGTCAGTCTTCCACACGTCCTCTGCTGTTTCCTCATCTTTGATCAGTATGGGTTCAGTATCCTCTCTCTGCTCCACATCTGTAGGCTGTAACAGGGGACTGAGGTTATTACTCTGGACACAAACCATATCTAACCATTTTCATACTCATGAATCACACAAGTGGTAAATTCTCCTGATATTCCAATAGCAGAATTGATCCAAGAGATCAGGTCTCTGTTGTTGTAAAAGGTGATGCATCACACCTGGGGTTGAGAGTCCTCTTCAACAGCCATCTCTCTGTCTCTCCACTGTGAGCTACTCCTCTGCTTGTTCAAAACAATCTTGACTGGATATGAAGATCTCTCTGATGCCATGGGGTAAAAAACTGGAAAATAATTGTATTCAGTCAAATATTAGGGCTACTCACACATTTGGGTTTCGCATATGCAATCAATTTACTAGCCCGGAGACCCGATGTTGAATTTCATTGAATTCTACGTCGGGCATAAATTAGCTTTTGGATCAGGAAAGTTTCCTCTCACGACCTCTGAGCCAGAATGTCGAATAAAATAATATTTTAACTTACTTTACTGGTTGTCCGTGTATTTGTTCCTTTTGCAGGTACTTTACATGACCAAAAGTATGTGGACACCTGCTCATCGAACATCTCATTCCAAAATCATCGGCATTAATATGAAGTTGGTTCCCCCTTTGCTGCTATAACAGCCTACACTGTTCTGGGAAGGCTTTCCTCTAGATGTTGGAACATTGCTGCAAGGACTTGCTTCCATTCAGCCACAAGAGCATTAGTGAGGTCGGGCACTGATGTTGGGCGATTAGGCCTGGCTCGCAGTCGGCATTCTAATTCATCCCAAAGTTGTTAGATGGGGTTGAGATCAGGGCTCTGTGCAGGCCAGACAAGTTCTTCCACACCGATCTCGACAAACCATTTCTGTATGGACCTCACTTTGTGCACGGGGGCATTGTCATGATGAAACAGCAAAGGGCCTTCCCCAAACTGTTGCCACAAAGTTGGAAACACAGAATTGTCTACAATCTCATTGTATGTTGTAGTCTCCCGAGTGGCGCAGTGGTCTAAGGCTGTGCCACTAGAGATCCTGGTTCGAATCTAGGCTCTGTCGTAGCCGGCCACGACCGGGAGACCCATGGGGCGGCGCACAATTGGCCCAGAGTCGTCCAGGGTAGGGGAGGGAATGGCCGGCAGGGATGTAGCTCAGTTGGTAGATCATGGCGTTTGCAACGCCATGGTTGTGGGTTCGATTCCCATGGGGGGCCAGTATAAAAAATGATGTATGCACTCACTAACTGTACGTCGCTCTGGATAAGAGCGTCTGCTAAATGACTAAAATGTAAATGTAAATGTTGTAGTGTTAAGATTTTCCTTCACTGGAACTAAGGGGCCTAGCCCGAACCATGAAAAACAGCCCCAGACCATTATTCCTCCTCCACCCAACTTTACAGTTGGCACTATGCATTCGGTCAGGTAGCGTTCTCATGGCATCCGTCAAACCCAGATTCGTCCGTTGGACTGACAGATGGTGAAGCGTGATTCATCACTCCAGAGAACACGTTTCCACTACTCCAGAGTCCAATGGTGGCAAGCTTTACAACACTTCAGCCGACGCTTGGCATTGCACATGGTGATCTTAGGCTTGTGTGCGGCTGCTCGGCCATGGAAACCCATTTCATGAAGCTCCCGACGAACAGTTATTGTGCTAACGTTGCTTCCAGAGGCAGTTTCGAACTCGGTAGTGAGTGTTGCAACCGAGGATAGGCGATTTTTACGCGCTACGCGCTTCAGCACTCGGCAGTCCTGATTTGTGAGCTTGTGCGGCCTACCGCTTGGCGGCTGAGCCATTGTTGCTCCTATACATTTCCACTTCACAATAACAGCACTTACAGTTGACCGGCGCAGCTCTAGCAGGGCAGAAATTTGATGAACTGACTTGGAAAGGTGGCATCCTATGACGGTGCCACATGTAAAGTCACTGAGCTTTTCATTAAGGCCATTCTACTGTCAATGTTTGGCTATGGAGATTGCATGGCTGTGTGCTCGATTTTATACACCTGTCAGCAACAGGTGTGGCTGAAATCGCCAAATCCACTAATTTGAAGGGGTGTCCACATACTTCTGTATATATAGGAAAATGTTCTGGGATTCATCTGATAACATTGAAGAATCACCGGCTTCATTAATAAGTGCATCAACGATGTTGTCCCCACAGTAACTGTATGTACAGTGGGGAGAACAAGTATTTGATACACTGCCGATTTTGCAGGTTTTCCTACTTACAAAGCATGTAGAGGTCTGTAATTTTTATCATAGGTACACTTCAACTGTGAGAGATGGAATCTAAAACAAAAATCCAGAAAATCACATTGTATGATTTTTAAGTAATTAATTTGCATTTTATTGCATGACATAAGTATTTGATCACCTACCAACCAGTAAGAATTCCGGCTCTCACAGACCTGTTAGTTTTTCTTTAAGAAGCCCTCCTGTTCTCCACTCATTACCTGTATTAACTGCACCTGTTTGAACTCGTTACCTGTATAAAAGACACCTGTCCACACACTCAATCAAACAGACTCCAACCTCTCCACAATGGCCAAGACCAGAGAGCTGTGTAAGGACATCAGGGATACAATTGTAGACCTGCACAAGGCTGGGATGGGCTACAGGACAATAGGCAAGCAGCTTGGTGAGAAGGCAACAACTGTTGGCGCAATTATTAGAAAATTGAAGAAGTTCAAGATGACGGTCAATCACCCTCGGTCTGGGGCTCCATGCAAGATCTCACCTCGTGGGGCATCAATGATCATGAGGAAGGTGAGGGATCAGCCCAGAACTACACAGCAGGACCTGGTCAATGACCTGAAGAGAGCTGGGACCACAGTCTCAAAGAAAACCATTAGTAACACACTACGCCGTCATGGATTAAAATCCTGCAGCGCACGCAAGGTCCCCCTGCTCAAGCCAGCGCATGTCCAGGCCCGTCTGAAGTTTGCCAATGACCATCTGGATGATCCAGAGGAGGAATGGGAGGTCATGTGGTCTGATGAGACAAAAATTGAGCTTTTTGGTCTAAACTCCACTTGCCGTGTTTGGAGGAAGAAGAAGGATGAGTACAACCCCAAGAACACCATCCTAACCGTGAAGCATGGAGGTGGAAACATCATTCTTTGGGGATGCTTTTCTGCAAAGGGGACAGGACGACTGCACCGTATTGAGGGGAGGATGGATGGGGCCATGTATCGCGAGATCTTGGCCAACAACCTCCTTCCCTCAGTAAGAGCATTGAAGATGGGTCGTGGCTGGGTCTTCCAGCATGACAAAGATCCGAAACACACAGCCAGGGCAACTAAGGAGTGGCTCCGTAAGAAGCATCTCAAGGTCCTGGAGTGGCCTAGCCAGTCTCCAGACCTGAACCCAATAGAAAATCTTTGGAGGGAGCTGAAAGTCCGTATTGCCCAGTGACAGCCCCGAAACCTGAAGGATCTGGAGAAGGTCTGTATGGAGGAGTGGGCCAAAATCCCTGCTGCAGTGTGTGCAAACCTGGTCAATACCTACAGGAAACGTATGATCTCTGTAATTGCAAACAAAGGTTTCTGTACCAAATATTAAAGTTCTGCTTTTCTGATGTATCAAATACTTATGTCATGCAATAAAATGCAAATTAATTACTTAAAAATCCTACAATTTGATTTTCTGGATTTTTGTTTTAGATTTCCGCCTCTCACAGTTGAAGTGTACCTATGATAAAAATTACAGACCTCTACATGCTTTGTAAGTAGGAAAACCTGCAAAATCGGCAGTGTATCAAATACTTGTTCTCCCCACTGTACATACCCCAACCAGAAGCCATGGATTACAGGCAACATCAGCACTGAGCTAAAGGCTAGAGCTGCCGCTTTCAAGGAGCAGGACACTAATCCGGATGATTTTAAGAAATCCCGCTATGAACTCTGACAAGCCATCAAACAGGCAAAGCGTCAATACAGGACTATCCTACTATGCCGGCTCTGACGCTTGACAGATGTGGCAGGGCTGGCAAACTATCACGGATTGGAAAGACCAATCTGGAGGGAACCTCTGTGGCCTGATGAGAAAATATGCAGGTTGTGTATGTACAGTTGAAGTCGGAAGTTTACATACACCTTAGCCAAATACATTTAAACTCAGTTTTTCACAATTCCTAACATTTAATCCTAGTAAACATTCCCTGTCTTAGGTCAGTTAGGATCACCACTTTATTTTAAGAATGTGAAATGTCAGAATAATAGTAGAGAGAATGATTTATTTCAGCTTTTATTTCTTTCATCACATTCCCAGTGGGTCAGAAGTTTACATACACTCAATTAGTATTTGGTAGCATTGCCTTTAAATTGTTTAACTTGGGTCAAACGTTTCAGGTAGCCTTCCACAAGCTTCCCACAATAAGTTGGATGAATTTTGGCCCATTCCTCCTGACAGAGCTGGTGTAACTGAGTCAGGTTTGTAGGCCTCCTTGCTCGCACACACATTTTCAGTTCTACCCACAAATGTTCTATAGGATTGAGGTCAGGGCTTTGTGATGGCCACTCCAATACCTTGACTTTGTTGTCCTTAAGCCATTTTGCCACAACTTTGGAAGTATGCTTGGGGTCATTGTCCATTTGGAAGACCCATTTGCGACCAAGCTTTAACTTCCTGACTGTCTTGAGATGTTGCTTCAATATATCCACATAATTTTCCTTCCTCATGATGCCATCTATTTTGTGAAGTGCACCAGTCCCTCCTGCAGCAAAGCACCCCCACAGCATGATGCTGCCACCCCTGTGCTTCACGGTTGGGATGGTGTTCTTCGGCTTGTAAGGTACCCCCTTTTTCCTCCAAACATAACGATGGTCATTATGGCTAAACAGTTCTCTTTGTTTCATCAGACCAGAGGACATTTCTCCAAAAGGTACGATCTTTGTCCCCATGTGCAGTTGCAAACCGTAGTCTGGCTTTTTTATGGCAGTGGCTTCTTCCTTACTGAGCGGCCTTTCAGGTTATGTCGATATAGGACTTGTTTTACTGTGGATATAGATACTTTTGTACCTGTTTCCTCCAGCATCTTCACAAGGTCCTTTGCTGTTGTTCTGGGATTGATTTGCACTTTTCGCACCAAAGTACGTTAATCTCTAGGAGACAGAACGCGTCTCCTTCCTGAGCGGTATGACAGCTGCGTGGTCCCATGTTGTTTATACTTGCGCACTATTGTTTGTACAGATGAACGTGGTACCTTCAGTCGTTTGGAAATTGCTCCCAAGGATGAACCAGACTTGTGGAGGTCTACAATTGGCTGATATCTTTAGATTTTCCAATGATGTCAAGCAAAGAGGCACTGAGTTTGAAGGTAGGCCTTGAAATACATCAACAGGTACACCTCCAATTGACTCAAATTATGTCAATTAGCCTATCAGAAGCTTCTAAAACCATGACATCATTTTCTGGAATTTTCTAAGCTGTTTAAAGGCACAGTCAATTTAGTGTATGTAAACTTCTGACCCACTGGAATTGTGATACAGTGAATTATAAGTGAAATAATCTGTCAGTAAACAATTGTTGGAAAAATTACTTGTGTCATGCAGAAAGTAGATGTCCTAACCGACTTGCCAAAACTATAGTTTCTTAACAAAAAATATGTGGAGTGGTTGAAAAACGAGTTTTAATGACTCCAACCTAAGTGTATGTAAACTTCTGACTTCAGCTGTACATACAGTGCCTTCAGAAAGTATTCACACCCATTGACCTTTTCCACATTTTATTGTGTTACAGCCTGAATGGATTAAATTGAGATTTAGTGTCACTGGCCCACACAACACCCCATAATGTCAAAGTGGAATTATGTTTTTAGAAATGTTTACGAATTAATTTTAAATGAAAAGCTGAAATGTCTTGAGTCAATAAGCATTCAACCCCTTTGTTATGGCAAGCCTAAATAAGTTCAGGAGTAAAAATTTGCTTAACAAGTCACATAATAAGTTGCATGCACTCATTCTGTGTGCAATAACAGTGTTTAACATTATTTTTTGAATGACTACATCATCTCTGTGCCCCACACATACAATTATCTGTAAGGTCCCTCAGTCGAGCAGTGAATTTGAAACACAGATTGAACCACAAAAACCAAAGAGGTTTTCCAATGCACCTATTGGTAGATGGGTAAAAACAAAATAAGCAGACATTGAAACTCCCTTTGAGCATGGTGAAGTTATTAAATTACACTTTGGATGGTGTATCAATACACCCAGTCACTACAAAGATACAGGCGTCCTTCCGAACTCAGTTGCTAGAGAGGAAGGAAATCGCTCAGGGATTTCACCATCCATTACGCCTTGATCACACCTACCATGTTTTTGCGCAAAATGGTAGGCAGCATCAACATTTACTTTCTGCTACCATTTCTGTCAAGCATTCTAGGCATACAATTTGATGTATAAGTTAGATAAATCCACAGTATACACCACACAGGCCACTGCAATGCAATACTGCAAGGCAAACGTAGCATTCTATTGGAAATGAATGCACTTCTGGTGTCCCAAATCGCAACAACCCTGTCAGTGTGATCGAGGCGTTATGCGCATAATTCAGGTGATAGAAATCTGAACACACAACCAGCACTTTGAAAAGTTCATTTAATTATACTTTCCTGTGGATATATTTCTCACATTCCTACCTGCAAATGGACCAACTGCACGGACAACCGGTAAAGTAAGTTCAAATATAATTGTATTCAAAATTCTGGCTTGTAAGGTAGAGGTCGTGAGAGTTAACTTTCCTGATCCAAACGCTCATTTATGCCCGACGTTGAATCCAATTAAATTCAACGTCGGGTCTCCACTCTCCAGCTATTAATTTACCATGAAAAATAACACATAAACTACCTTTTCGTCCTCGTTTCTTCTTCAGCTCGCTTTCCATCATTTGCCATTTCCTTTTCAGTACATCAATATCTCGCTGGCTTTGGGTCATTTCCAAACGTATAACTGCACAGCTATCATCTACACGTTTGTTTATTTCTGCTACAGCTGCTTTAGCTAATACCTCCATAACGGATACCAACTGCGCCTGAAAATTGCAGCTCGCCATCTTGTCCAGCCCAAATAACAGATGTGTATTCTCTGTGTAAAGGAAATAGTACAAAATGTGCAATAAACAATCCGTAGATGTTGATAAATGGCAACAATGTAGTGAGTAGATAATGTGTGCGCAATTGCAATAGCTCTTCCGTTCAACTCATGAGGTAAGTATTTATTACCGTAAATAGAAGACTACAGCAGCCCTTCAAAATTGGTAGAATTAGCACTGGCCTATAAATACCTATGTATATTCTAGACTGCATGTAAGGTAGCAATATCTATTTACAAAAAATACGTTTTACGATCTAAATAAAGAATTTGGATCGTAAAACGTCTTCTGTTTTTAAGTTAATATATATGGCTACATGTAGGGGAGAGTGCAGTGCAATGCAGTGTCTCACATGGTTATTAACGCATAAAAGACTATTCAGTGCTTAATTTGAGCCGGATCCTGGCACCTCTATGTATCTCTCACAGAACTAGAATGAGATTCACTTTCTATGATCCCTCTCCCTATCTCTGCTCTGATAGACATGAGCCTGCAACTCTCATCTCCACCATTGCACTTCATCATTTATTTATTTATAGAATCTTAGCTGCGCGAAGGGTTCTGGAGGAGCTGCAGCACCCCTGATGAATTTAAATGCATTTGCCAAAGTTATAGAATAACTGCTGTCTGTTCAGAAATAAATGAAATAATTCAGAATAGCCTGCTACACCATGAAAATGGCCATCATTTAGCCACAGAGGATCAATAGCTTTTCAATAGTTTTTTTGGGCCAAATAATCGGGAACGCACAGCAAATCTGTCAGTGAACAGTATGCAGACAAAACAGGCCTTTTGCAATATTTCAAATACAATCGTGGGGAAACACAGGTTGGAAACCAAATGGCTCCTGCTGAAAAGAGAAGACTATAATCTGTCTGCTGTAGGCTAACAAAATATTTGATCAACTTCCAAATATTGTTTTACAAAGTAAGGATTTATACAGGATACTACCTTGTACATAAAACCTTCAAACCACATTTCCATACCTAAAACCTTGATTTTGGACAAAATTACCTGAATGGATTCTTACTACCGAGGACTATCAAGAAAAAACTTCTAACAAACCAAAACCTGCAAAAGAAACACAGCAGAAACCTGGAAATACCATCGGAACACAAAACTGAGTGAGTAATGTTCAGTCTGAAGCTACTTCTGAAGCCAAAAAGTAAAATACAATAATCTCTAGGTAATTGTGTTATATAAAGCTTAGTAAATAAGGCTAGAGAGCTTCAAGTTCCTTGGTGTCCACATCACCAACAAACTATCATGGTCCAAACACACCAAGACAGTCGTGAAGAGGGCACGACAAAGCCTATTCCCCCTCAGGAGACTGAAAAGATTTGGCATGGGTCCTCAGATCCTCAAAAAGTTATACAGCTGCACCATCGAGAGCATCCTGACTGGTTGCATCACCACCTGGTATGGCAACTGCTTGGCCTCCGACCGCAAGGCACTACAGAGGGTAGGGCGTACGGCCCAGTACATCACTGGGGCCAAGCTTCCTGCCATCCAGGACCTCTATACCAGGCGGTGTCAGAAGAAGGCCCTCAAAATTGTCAAAAACTCCAGCTACCCTAGTCATAGACTGTTCTCTCTGCTACCGCACGGCAAGCGGTACCGGAGCGCCAAGTCTAGGTCCAAAAGGCTTCTCAACAGCTTCTAACCCCAAGCCATAAGACTTCTGAACAGCTAATCATGGCTACCCAGACTATTTGCACTGTCCTCCCACCCCCACCCCATCCCCCTCTTTTACGCTGCTGCTACTCTGTTTATTATTTATGCATAGTCACTTTAACTCTACCCACATGTACATATTACCTCAATTACCTCGACTAGCCGGTGCCCCCACACATTGACTCTGCACCGGTACCCCCCTGTATATAGCCTCCCTACTGTTATTTTATTTTACTGCTGCTCTTTAGTTATTTGCTTTTATTTTTTTACTTAACACTTTTTCTATTTTATTGTAAGCATTTCACTGTAATGTCTACACCTGTTGTATTCGGCGCATGTGGCAAATAACATTTGAATTGATTTGATACTAAGCTACCAAGCTGCTAGGACTGATCAGTCCTGGCTGCAACTTCAATTAGCACTGAAGTGTGAAGTGAGATGTGTGAAAACTCTTGAGCCTAACAATGGCAGAAGAGTTTCACAGCCTCCCCCACCCAAATACAAAGGCCTTTGAAGCCCCCTGCGCTATGGCTTATCCCTGTGCAGATGTCATCACAGAACAGTACCCCTTGGATTTTAAAAATAACACTGCACGGAATAAGTACAAAAAGAAGCTCCTCAAGGACAATCCAGAGACACTATTTGCTGACTGCTGCAAAGAGGGGAACGTAAGCAACTTTTTTCCACACAGACCATCCCCTGGCATGGCACAGTACTATAAGAGCACACTACCCCGATGTCAAGAGAGGAAACCCAGGGTGGAAACTCAGAATACTAGACATCGAGGAAACTGAAACAACCTCTGTCAACATGTACAAGTCTGGGAGAGTAATGGTGTAGGGCATCCTCAAGCAGTTCCAGCAGGACTTTTACGGGATCAAAGAGAGAGCACAGCAGGAAAAGCTCTCTCTCTGTGACGACTCCCCCCATCCTGAGTGAGTCTGATCATACCTCTTCAGCACTGAACACACCCAGGTCCTACAACTGCACTGCTTTTCCATCATTGAGAGGGATACATTCACAGAACTGGAGAGAGACATGGTGGAGCTCAGAGAGCTAGTCCACACAATCCAGACAGAACAGACCCATAAAACAGACCAGCACAACAACACCCCCCCAACAAGACCCGGAGGGCTGAAGGTGGAGATGGACGGCTGTCTGAGAGAGCTGGCTGCACTCCAGACTGAGGTGAGAGAACTTAAGGAGGAGAGAGAGAGGAACACATGGCACAGCTAAATGCAGTGAAGGAGGAGGGAGAGGCACACATGGCACAGATAACAGCACTGAAGGAGGAGGGAGAGGAACCCAGCCGTGAGCTGCCCAGTGACGCGAGCCTACCAGACGGGCTAAATGCCTTTTATGCTCGCTTCGAGGCAAGCAACACCGAAGCATGCATGAGAGCACCAGCTGTTCCGGATGTCTGTGTGATCACGCTCTCCATAGCCGATGTGAGCAAGACCTTTAAACAGGTCAACATTCACAAGGCCGCGGGGCCAGACGGATTACCAGGACGTGTACTCAGAGCATGCACGGACCAACTGGCAAGTGTCTTCACTGATATTTTCAACCTCTCCCTGACCGAGTCTGTAATACCTACATGTTTCAAGCAGACCACCATAGTCCCTGTGCCCAAGAAAGCGAAGGTAACCTGCCTAAATGACTACCGCCCTGTAGCACTCACGTCGGTAGCCATGAAGTGCTTTGAAAGGCTGGTCATGACTCACATCAACACCATCATCCCGGAAACTCTAGACCCACTCCAATTCGCATACCGCCCCAACAGATCCACAGATGACGCAATCTCAATCGCACTCCACACTGCCTTTTCCCACCTGGACAAAAGGAACACCTATGTGAGAATGCTGTTCATTGACTACAGCTCAGCGTTCAACACCATAGTGCCCACAAAGCTCATCACTAAGCTAAGGACCCTGGGACTAAATACCTCCCTCTGCAACTGGATCCTGGAATTCCTGAAGGCCGCCCCCAGGTGGTAATATTCTCCATAGGCCCTTATATAAATCATTATTTGGGATATAAACCATTTGCATTTCTAAACCATTGAATTATATACTCCCCTTTTACATGCACTGAAACCCTCAGTGTTTTCACAACACTCTCTTAAAAACACCAATATTAAGGTTGAAGAACCACATTGGGTGTTTCAGAGTACTTCATTTATGTTTTAAAACACATTCTGTGCATTAAAACATTTATATTGGGTTTACATTCCAACACCCTCCAAACACCAGATCTCAGTTTAGGTGCACTACTTTTCATGGTTTCATTACGCAATCATGGTGTTTTGAGACTTTCTATTTTTACAGTGTAGCTGCCTGCTCCATAGACCTACAGTATATACTGTACAGTGGCAACCCGTCATTCATGGCAGGTGGGGCAGAGCCCCACAGGTTTTGAGCCCCACCTGTTTGTTGCCTGTTTTGCATGTTATTTTGGCATTAATACGTGTCGCATATCAGTTTGCAAACAATGTCACAAAAAAAATCTTTGAGTTTATAAAGCCACATACAAACTTGGTCTCTTTTTTGCTGTCTTGAGTAAGGCAGCTCCGAAATGCAGGTGTTTCAGCCTAGCCCAGTGCTTTCTGTGATTTATCAATCAATTAAAATAAATTCATTAGGCCCTAATCTATGGATTTCACATGACTGGGAATACAGATATGCATCTGTTGGTCAGATACCTTTAAAAAGGTAGGGGCGTGGATCAGAAAACCAATCAGTATCTGTGGGACAAATCTCCTTTGAATAGTTTATCAGGCTGTTGATTGTGGACTGTGGAATGTTTCACTCCTCTTCAATGGCTGTGCAAAGTTGCTAGATATTGGCGGCAACTGGAACAAGCTGTTGTACACGTCGATCCAGAGCATTCCAAACTTGTGTCTGGTGAGTATGCAGGCCATGGAAGAACTGGGACATTTTCAGCTTCCAGAAATTGTGTGCAGATCAAGTTTGAAGTTGTAATGTCACATGCACAAGTAGAGTGAAATGCATTTCTTGCAAACTCAAAACCCAACAATGCAATAATCAATAACAGTGTAGTACACTTTTTTTTTTTTTACACGAGAATTAGGAACAAATATTTAGAACACAGTAAGTAAGCAAGCATTCTATATACAGGGTCAGTTCCAATACCATATATACAATGTGCAGGGATACTGGAGTGATGGAGGTAGATATGTATAGGGGTAAGGTGACTAGGCAACAGGATATAAGATAAACAGAGTAGCAGCAGCTTGTATGTGAGTGGGTGTGCATGTGTGTAGAGTCAGTATAAATGTATGTGCATGTTATGTGTGAGTGAGCAGATGATGACGTGAGTGTGTGTGAGTGTGTATAGAGACAAATAAAAAGGTCAATGAGGATACAAGGTTAACTCAGATAGTCTGTGTAGCTATTTTG
The DNA here is from genome assembly GCF_020615455.1 of Coregonus clupeaformis. Classification (NCBI taxonomy): domain Eukaryota; kingdom Metazoa; phylum Chordata; class Actinopteri; order Salmoniformes; family Salmonidae; genus Coregonus; species Coregonus clupeaformis. The sequence continues at coordinate 50,938,224 of NC_059212.1, read as the reverse complement.
TTAGCTATTTATCAGTCTTATTGCTTGAGGATAGAAGCTGTTCAAGAGCCTGTTGGTGCCAGACTTGATGCACCGGTACCGCTTGCCGTGAGGAAGCAGAGGATGGTCTATGGCTTGGGTGGTTGGAGATCCTTGCGACATGTGACCATGCATTATCATGCTGAAACATGAGGTGATGGCACGACAATGGGCCTCAGGATCTCGTCACGGTATCTCTGTCCATTCAAATTGACATCAATAAAATGCAATTTTGTTCGTTGTCCATAGCTTATGCCTTCCCATACCATAACCCCACCGCCACCATGGGGCACTATGTTCACAACGCTGACATCAGCAAACCGCTCGCCCACACGACGCCATACACGTGGTCTGCGATTGTGAGGCCGGTTGGACGTACTGCCAAATTCTCTAAAACGACGTTGGAGGCGGTTTATGGTAGAGAAATGAACATTACATTCTCTGGCAACAGTTCTGGTGGACATTCCTGCAGTCAGCATGACAATGGCACGCTCCCTCAAAACTCGAGACATCTGTGGATTGTGTTGTGTGGCAAAACTGTACAAGGTGCACCTGTGTAATGATCATGCTGTTTAATCAGCTTCTTGATATGCCACACCTGTCAGGTGGATGGATTATTTTGGCATAGGAGAAATGCTCACTAACAGAGATGTAAACAAATTTGTGCTCAACATTTGAGAGAAATAAACGTTTTGTGAGTAGGGAACATTTCTGGGATCTTTTATTTCAGCTCATGAAATATGGGACCAACACTTTACATGTTGCGTTCATCTCTGTTTGAATTAACACTTTGAATCTATTCCACACCCAGTGATATTCCACACATCCATTCTGCAGCGATGGTATGGTGTAATTCTATGTCAAATCAAACTTTGTTTATAGAGCACATTTTTTTTTACAAGTTAATGCATTTCAAAGTTCTTAAAACAAAAAGTTAAATAATAAATAAATAAAAATGACAAAGATAAGATAGATGATCTAGACACATTTAAATGGTAAAATGAAACTGAACATATTGAAGACAGCGTTTAACACATCCCAGTGGGCATTACGAGTACCAAGTCATGCCGTTTGGTCTAGCGTTGGTCAATGACGTGCTCCGGGACCTCCTCGATTACAGCGTCTTCGTGTATTTGGATGACATCCTCATATTTTCGAAGGACATGAGTGAACACCAGCAGCACGTTCGGCAGGTCCTCCAATGCCTTCTCCGTCACCAGCTCTACGTCAAGGCGGAGAAGTGTGTGTTCCACACTGAGACAGTCTCCTTCCTGGGGTTCATCGTCACCCATTGGGACCTACAGATGGACCCAGCCAAGGTCAGCGCGGTACTGGATTGGCCCCAGCCCTCATCCCTCAAGCAACTTCAACAGTTTAGGGTTTGCTAATTTTTATTGGCGATTTATTCGCAATTTTAGCTCCCTAGTCCCTAGCCGCCCTCCTGACAGCCCTCACCCAGACGAGCGTACGCTCCTTCGCCTGGACCCCGGAAGCGGGGAACGCATTTGATACACTGAAGCGGCGCTTTACATCGGCCCCGGTCCTCGGGCATCCTGATCCATCCCTGCCCGTTCATTGTGGAGTTGGATGCTTCAGACGTTGCAGTGGGAGCAATCCTGTCCCAGCGGTTCCTCAATGACGGTAAGACTCACCCCCTGCTAAGGGGGATACGCGCGCCTTCGTGGCTGCTCTGTTTGAATGAACACTTTTCATCTATTCGTTCTGCAGCTATGTTTAATTTTCCCCTGCTTTGACTATGGCAATAGTAATTTTCTATCTGACAGCCTGCGTGACAGTTTAGCGGTTGAATTTTAATCACATTTCTCAATAAAAAATGCCCAGACAGGCTAGGTGTACTTCCCAAATGGCACCCTATTCCTTCTATAGTGCACTACTTTTGACCAACAATTGGGAATTGCAAAATTGTGATTTTGATGTGTGCTTGGGGTTATTGCCTTGCTGGAAGTTTCAGCTTCCTGGTGTGACAGAGGGGATACAAACCCTGAGTCTACCGCAGGAGAAACCAACGTCTTACCACGAAACCAAGAGGAAATTCCCTCTTGGGCCGAGGGCAGACATTGATTTTGAAGTCATGTGACCATGAGCAACCATTCTTCGCTATACTGGCAGAGGCAACCAGCATTTTGGCTAAATACTGTACATTAGAAATGTGTTTAAACATTATGCTGACCACGCTATCACAAGACAGCCTTCTTCTTCTAAAACAATTTGATCTGAAAATGGATCACTGACTCTAGAATTGAACGATGACAGAACATTAGTTTATCATGTGGATACACAAGGAAGCACTCTGTCATAATTGTAATTCATATCAGTCATCCAAAACAGCAACTCTTGATCTTTGATAAAATAAAGTCAATATGTCATTATTTACCTTGCTGAAATATATTTCTGATGCTTCTGATATCCTTATTAGGGAATATGGAAATATTTATTCTCTGTGGAAACAAGTGAAAACAGTTAATACAAGGAAGGAATTGATGTAGAGGCCTGCGATGGCTATCCTAATGGGACTCGCACACCCAAGTGACGATTAGAGTCTGCCTGATGTTGCAACAAACTAGCCAAGTCTGACCATCCTGATATCCTGAATTTACAGTGCCAGACAAATATATTGACAACCTTGCACTTTTCTGAAATAGTTTCCTATTTCTTCTAAAGTACGTTTTTTTACTTTTTATTTTATTTTTTAACTTTGGTCTCCACACCTTGTTGTTAGATTTTTAACATTGCAAAGTGAATGTTAGACAAATCTTTATAGACACGAAACTAGGCGTTTTCCAATGGACGAGCTAAGAGGAAAGACATCCAATAGCATCCAGGAAGCAGGTTCCTGATGATGATGACGCTACTGTCTTGGTGTTTGAAGAAGAGGAAGGACTCCTATGGATTCCTTATTTCTACATGTTAGAAAGACATGTTTGTTCTACGGAATGGCGTAATTCTATGTCAAATCAAACTTTATTTATAGAGCACATTTTTTTACAAGTTAATGCATTTCAAAGTTCTTAAAACAAAAAGTTAAATAATAAATAAAAATGACAAAGATAAGATAGATGATCTAGACAAATTTAAATGGTAAAATGAAACTGAACATATCAAAATAATAATAGGACAATAAAACAACAGTGAAACCAGAGAGACTGTTGGAAGGAAAATAAATAAGATAAATACAATTTATTAAAGCAAATAAAATTAAAATGTCTATTGTCTCTGAGGCCCTCAGATCCTCCAGCAGGCTGTTCCAACAGCCTGGTCTCATAGACTAGACATAACATAGTTAATCCGGGACACTCAAATTAGTATGATATGTTATGTTTGGTATGGTTACATAAGACAGAAGGTTACTTAAGGCAAAAACAAAAGTAGGGTGGTTGTTCGGGGTGGACGTATAACATGAAATGTTGCGAGTTCGAATCTCATCAAGGACAAGTTTAGCATTTTAGCAACGTTTCAACTACTTACTACTTTGCAACTACTTAGCATGTTAGTTAGCCCTTCCCCTAACCTTAAGCCTTTAAGCGAATCCTTCCCCTAACCCTTTAATTTAACTCCTAAACTTAACCCTAACCTTAACCCCTAGCCTAGCTAACATTGGCCAGCTAGTTAATGTTAACCACCTAATTAGAATTTGTAACATATCATAAGTTTTGAACATTTGTAAAATATTGTACGTTTAGAAAATTCTTAACATTTTATTGTAATTTGAAACATATCTGTTACAGGGGGGGGTCGCAGTTCCGGAGTGACCGACTAGGTGTCATCCTCCGACAACCTTAGGCACCTCCTCACTCACAGTCTGGACTTATCATGATCCTATTGGTGTCACCTGTGTCTACCTGTTCACCTGTGTATTTATGCCCTCCCTTCCCTTGCTCAGTTTTCTCTGCTAGTTTCACTATGCCAAGTAGTACTAATCAGTGTCTGATCGCGGGACGTATGGACAGGTACGTGAGAAGTGTTCTCCCTGTTTAGTTATTATTTCAGTCACAGTTAGTATTTCATATTTTGGCTGGCAGCCTGTTTTTTTTAGTCTTATTTGTTCCGGCTTTCTTTTTCGTGTAAAGTCCGTTATTTTGTATCCTGGTTTTTGGACCATCAGTAAAGATCCTTGTTTCACCATCTCTGCCTACTGTCTATCCTGCACCGCACCTGGGTCACATCTCACACCAACCCTTACACATAGCATTTGAAATGAGTGATGGACATCCACAAATTATCACATACCATACAAAATGTAACATATCATACTAAATGGAGTGTCTCGGATTTACGTACAGAATACGAAATGCTCTTAGACCAGGTTGGTTCCAAAGGCCAGAACGATAATGACTGAACGCAGCCACACCAAATGTTTTAAAACGTTGCATCTTGCTGAACCCGCCCGAGAACAGCAGAGTGGAGAAGAGTCAGGATGTTATAGGTTGAACAGGGAGGAGCGTTGGCTGTCGTAGTTCCAAAAGACAAAACTATGTTGAAAGGCTATAAGACATATTTCATGAACTTAAATAATATTATGAAAATATTGATGTGCATTTTGTTATAAAGCAGGTGATCGGCATCTTGAAGGGGAGGTTCCATATTCTTGATGGGCTACTTCCTCTTTAGTTTGTGAAGACTCTGCGGGATGAAATGGAAAACAGGGAGGTGGCCACAATTGACATAATTGTATGTGTGTGCAGCTTTGATATTGTCATCTCCATTCTCATTGACACAACCTAATGAAACCATTCTGAAAATGTGGTATGGTATTTATTAAAGGATAGAAAAAGGTATATAACTTGTTTGAAACACAGCTGGCGTACAAAGACCATAAACTAGTTTCATGTAAACTTCATTTTATGATATACTTCAAGTAACTATTGATGCATTATAGCTGAGGTTCTTCACCTTAGGGTTTTAAGGCACATTTATAAACACTCCCCTACTATTTATTTGGACAGTGAAGCTAAAACCTTTCATTCTGGCAGATTGACTCTTTCATTCAATCAGTTTTATTGAATATAGCATGGTTTTTATGATTTTGTGGCACAAGTACACGTTACCAGTTGTAAATAGGTTGTTGAAATGAAAGTGAGGAGCCGTCAACAGTCAAACATGAAAACCATTTCACAAATCAATTAGGAGGAAAAGCTTGTCAAAATACCTTCTGTACCACATTTTCACATAGAAAGTGTTACAGAAAAACTATGCAATTATTAACTATTTGTTTAATCTGGTCTGAGACAACATTAAAGAGCGACTGAACGCAGTAATTCCAAGTTTCTCTGTTGCTCATTAAGAAAAAAACGAGATTTCAGACTTGGGGGTGGGGTTCGATGTGGCAGTTAATGATGTTTCTCCCCCATGAGACACCATAGGAACGATGCTGGTATTACTTCCTCAAAATACTCAGAATGAATCTAAGATAACTCAAGAAGTCTAATTTGGACATTTTTGCAGAGGATGTTTTAGTTGTGTAATTTTACATATAGCTAAGGTGTTTGACGCAGTATTTCTCAGGTTAAACAAAGTGTAAACAAAGTGAGATGGGCAGGTGTGTCTCACCATGTGTGTTCTGCGGTGGATTGGATAGAGCGCAATCACCGCAGCTGTGTATCCAGTGTTAGTGGGCAAGTGAGCATTGTTGAAATCAAAACCCAACCCTAAAGTAAGTTATAACGAACTCACTTACAAAACTCTGTTTTGGACGAGACTGAATTTATGAACAAAATTATCCTATTTACAATTTGTAGTCTATTTTGACAATAGAATAAATGTTTCTGACTCATATCGGTGCTACATAGGCCTTTTTATATCAGAAGATGTTTATTGCCTTCAGTTGCGCTTTAAACTTGTGTGTGGATCCCCAGGGTATGCGGGTACCACGTATTGAGACACTGGACTCTCTCCTATGTGAGTTTTCTGATGTGACTTCATGCTAGAGCGCTGGGTGAAGCATTTCCCACACTGTGTGCACTTGAAGGGCTTCTCCCCGCTGTGGACCACAGCATGTCTGATCAGGTTGCACTGCTGGGTGAAACTCCTGCCACACTGTTCGCAGGTGTACGGTTTCTCGCCGGTGTGACTCCGGAGGTGTACTTTGAGCTGGCAGAAACGCTGGAAGCTCTTCCCACAGAAGGTGCAGCTGAAACGCCTCTCGGTGGTGCCACCCGACCTCCACTGAGTCCTCATTCTCTTCACCATGTTAAAACTACTGTGACTCAGGCTGTATCCAGAGAAGGTGGAGGTGGTGGCCATGTTTGACCCTGTCATGCATTCACTCAATCTCACTGTTGATTCTGAAGCAGTGTGTTGATGCTGCCTTGGCTGTAGGGCTAAACTATTTCCTTCATTATTTGAGTTCAGCCTCTCGCTGCTCTGTCCCTCTGGCATCTGTTGTCTAGTCATATCAGCCATTGTCCTGATATGTCTTTTCATGTGTGCTGCTGCACTGAACATATTAGCATGTGGTTTCACTATAGAAGAGTGAAGCGATGGCCCTACATCATCTGTCATAGTAGGAACAGATGGCAGCCTACTACAAGATGGGAAAATCGAGATATTCTGAGAGTACTCTTCTGTGGAATGAAAGGAGAAATCTGGGTGGCCATCAGGGTCAGTGTCTCTGCCTGGATCCACAGAGGTCCACAGCTGCCCATCAGTCTCATCCATAACAAACTGGTCAGGTCCTGCCAGGGCTGTGGTCTGATCTAGCTCCTCCTCTTTCTCATCCTTCACCATCACTAGGTCTAGTGAGTCTTTGTCCTCGGCTGGCCGGTGTTGCTCTGTGCTGAACACCTCTGTAGATGTGAGCCGGGGTGTGCCTGGTTCCTCTGAACAATCAGAATTGGGGTAATGTTCCACTGAGTCTTCGGGAGATATGTTGGGTTGTGTGATAAAGTCCTCATCACAGTGCCGTTGTTCAAAAGATAGTGGTTTCCCAGGCTTGGAACCAGACTCTAAAGATTTGGGGATAAACATTAAATAAACATTACAAAAGACCCTTAACAGTTGGAAAACATGACTGCTTTAGAACTGACTGTGTGTCCGTGTGCTCCATATGCCAGAACATAAAACACCCAACACTAATGTAGCAATTTGGGACGTGCATACCACCACACCCACACAGTCTTCCATAGACAGACAGAGCAGTACCCCTTATGGTCACACCCACCCTCTCCAGTGACCCTGAGCTCTTCCTGAGGGTCAGCCTTCCACACGTCCTCTGCTGTCTCCTCATCTTTGATCAGTATGGGTTCAGTCTCCTCTCTCTGCTCCACATCTGTAGGCTGTAACAGGGGACTGAGGTTATTACTCTGGACACAAACCATATCTAACCATTTTCATACTCATGAACCATACAAAAGCAGTAAATTCTCCTGATATTCCAATAACAGAATTGATCCGAGGTCAGAGGCCTCATTTATAAACCGTGCATATGTACAAAATATACCCCAAAACATGCGTGCACCAGTTTTCACGCAAAAGTTGACATTTATAAAAACCGAACATGTCGTGAGAATGTGCTCACCTTCCCACAAACTTTAGACCACGCCTACGCAGTTTCTAGTGGTTGAAGTATTGCATTGCAAGCAGGCAAGTAGCCTAGTATTTTGTGCAAATAGGGGTTAAGAAGAGCATGTTTGTCCATAACAAATAACAGGTTAATAACAAGATGCAATCGTTTGCCGTTAGTGAGAAGAGAGAACATCAATTTTGTTTATCTTTGTATTATAAAACAATTAGAAATAGGCATCTATTGCCTAGGCTATTATTTATTTCATTTCCATGATCATTGCAGAATAAATTCCTCACCTTTTCTGTGATGGTTTCATACTCATCAGGTAGCCTATAGGCCTACAACAAGTTAGATACCATTCTCCCTGTCTCTAATTTAATTGGCCCACTTCACAGTAGTAAATAGATAAGCTATTTCAAGTATTTTGCTCTATGCCATCTGATCTAGAGCGCAGTTTAAGTTTATACATTTCTATATTTTTGTACATGCGCAGTCTTTTCAGTAATGGCGCACGCAGATATTTAGTGTGAAATGTATGCAACAGTTATGAGGCCCCTGGATTTCTGTAATTGTACAAGGTGATGTATCACACCTCGGGTTGAGAGCCCTCTCCAACAGCCAGCTCTTCGTCTCTCCACTGTGAGCTACTCCTCTGCTTGTTCAAAACTATCTTGACTGGATATGAAGATCTCTCTGATGCCATGGGGTAAAAAACTGGAAAATAATTATATTCAGTCAAATATTAGGGCTATTCACACGTGTTTTTATTCAGTTGCTCCATGATGCAATCAAATTACTATGAATAACAACACATCTATATACCTTTTCTCCTGACTCGTCCTCGCGTCTTCTTCAACTCGCTCTCCATCATTTGACACTTCCTTTTCAGTAAATCAATATCTCGCTGGCTTTGGGTCATTTCCAAACGTATAACTGCACAACTATCATCTACACGTTGGTTTATTTCTGCTACCGCTGCTTTAGCTAATACCTCCATAACGGATACCAACTGCGCCTGAAAATTGCAGCTGGCCATCTTGTCCAGCCCAGTATTCTCTGTTATTAAGTAAATATGTTAAAATTTTTGTAGCTAGCCAATGTGCAATAAATACTCAATTAATTTACACAATGGCAAATGTTGATATTGGCCCAATTTGGCATATGTAAGAGATCGATTAAGGCAAACAATGTTTCAAGTTGGAGATGCGTGCGCAATCGCACTTCCGTTCAACTCGTGACGTACTTCTTCTTCTTCAGTGGGGTTTATCGGCGGTTGGCAACTCGTGACATAAGTATTTATTACCGTAAATATGAGACTGCAACAGCCCTTCCAAATTGGGAGAGTTTAGCACTGGCAAGGCAAATACCAGGGTGTATACGCTTCAGTCACGCAGGCGCTATTTTGAAACGAAGGCGAGGCAGGAAATCCTATGGGTGAACCACGGAAGTAAGCCCAGGCAATGCATTGTTGTTGCGTGATGGTAGCTAGTGAAAGATTGCATGTCGTACTGCTGTGTACCTGAATACACCTCATACAAGAGGAGAAAAATCTGGTAACCTCTATTTTCAACGGTTCCCTACCTACCCACAACTCCGTTGCGAGTGGATCATCCAAATACGCAAGGATATAACATATATTCAAAAAGCCACGAAGTTTGCGTACTTAATGTATATTATAGATCACGGAAAACACCAAAGTGTGCTCTAAACGTGACAGTAATAAATGTTTCTGAATTGTCCATAGTTGACATTTAACAAATCTTTAAACTATTTTACACCTGCCAATCTCTTATGAAAGTAGGCTACATTATCCCCACTTCTGTTGTCACCAGAAAATCCAAGTTCACAAATATCCTGACAGTTCCTTCTTCAGTTCCAACCATGTTGCAGAGCTACCATTCCCAAATCATGATTACACACAGAAGTCCCTGCCTTTGGAAGAGCGTGATGAAATAGATTGTCTGGCAAAGGAGAATGACTCACTAAGAAGCCAACAGTTTTGTCTCCAACGTTTCCAGTGTGAACCCAGGTTCATGTTCTACACTGGGTTCAAAGACTGATACCCTGAAAGCCAATTTCCAGGCTTAGAGCACATTTGATAGCTGATCCCCCTGACATTCGCAGGTTCAGTCAACCAGCTGTGGTATGTCCTGTACTCAACTTTCCAAGGGCCAGTTTTAAGGAACACTTATCATGTGCCCCTACCCACCTCCACTATATGTGCATGAATGAAGAATTGTCTTGTTTATTGTAAGAATTTCTAAATTTGTGTAACCCTCTGTCATTTGTCTAACCCTCAATGTACAGCACCACTTGTAACACTTAATGGAGAACCCTATATTTCTGTGATGTACAGTATATCAATCATTTCTACCTGAAAATAATACCATAAATGTTTTTCCAAACAATGACTATTTAATTATCAAAATGCATGTCTCCAGCGTCAATCATTTCACAAGAATTATAAACACAGTTCATTAAAAGCTCAAGCTTCAAACATTGGCTAATTCAATTATAGCCATTTAAAAAAAGATTCAATCATGTAACTGGAATTAAACACATTTCAAAGTCAAGTAAATCACTGAATCAAGTAAACACAATTATTTATTATCACCATGACACCAGGGTAGCACCTCTCCACCTACCAGTGGGATTCTTCTTTCTCTACCTGCACAGGGCTGGCAGGAAGTGCTAAAAAAAGAAGTGGTCCAACTTGGTCATCATGTCTGCCCACTTTTCAGACTCTAAAGGAAATAATGGTTGCATTTCACAAAAAATTATGTTTAAGGCCAGTAAGGTGTACATACATCTAGCAGTTGCTTCCTATTGCAGCAAGGTTTGGCATAAGTGGTGGTCCTCTGTAGCTCAGCTGGTAGAGCACGGCGCTTGTAATGCCAAGGTAGTGGGTTCGATCCCCGGGACCACCCATACACAAAAAATAATAATATGTATGCACGCATGACTGTAAGTCGCTTTGGATAAAAGCGTCTGCTAAATGGCATATTATTATTATTATTATAAGGTTTGTAGCAAACTATTTACTGGGCAATGGTGTAGGGACTGGACAATACATAATTGGCACAATCCCCTCAAGCCCTCCGGACCTTGTTGGCAGGTGCATTGTCTTTCCTTGGTGACTTTACTTTAGATCATTTAACTGTATTACAAGTTTGGAATTCAGGCCTGCCATACACGGGGGAATGTGCCATGATAGAGAGAATGGTGCCGGAGGAGATGGCTGCCGTTTTACGGGCTCCTAACCAATTGTGCTATTGTGTGTGCTTTTTTGTGTTATTTGTAACTTATTTTGTACATAATGTTTCTGCCACCGTCTCTTATGACCGAAAAGAGCTTCTGGATATCAGGACAGCGATTACTCACCTCGTACTGGACTAAGATTTTTTCTTTAACGAGTCGGACGCGAAGGATTTTCTTCAGACACCCGACAAGGCCCAAATCCCCATCATTCACATGAGAAAGAGACTGAGATATCAGGGACATAGGTCGAGGTGCCTTGTAAGGATCAGACGGCGAGTGGTTAATCTGCCTCTACCATCAGTCCTATTACCCAACGTACAATCATTGGATAACAAAATAGACTAATTACAATCACGGATATCCCACCAACGGGACCTTAAAAACGGTAATATCTTATGTTTCAACGATTCGTGGCTGAACGACGACATGGATAACATACAGCTGGTGGGATATACGCTGCATCGGCAAGATAGAACAGCTGCCTCCAGTAAGACAAGGGGTGGAGATCTGTGTATATTTGTAAACAACAGTTGGTGCACGAAATCTAATATTAAGGAAGTCTCGAGGTTTTGCTCGCCTGAGGTAGAGTATCTCATGATAAGCTGTAGACCACACTATTTACCAAGAGAGTTTTCATCTATGTTTTTTGTAGCAGTCTATTTACCACCACAAACGGATGCTGGCACTAAGACCGCACTCAATGAGCTGTATAAGGTCATAAGCAAACAGGAAAACGCTCATCCACAGGCAGCGCTCCTAGTGGCTGGGGACTCTGTTTTACCTCATTTCTACCACACACAGAGACACGTACAAAGCTCTCCCTCGCCCTCCATTTGGCAAATCTGACCATAACTCTATCCTCCTGATTCCTGCTTACAAGCAAAAACTAAAGCAGGAAGCTTTCGGTCAATAAAGAAGTGGTCAGATGACGCAGATGCTAAGCTACAGGACAGTTTTGCTAGCACAGACTGGAATATGTTCCGGGATTCTTCCGCTTGAGGAGTACACCACATCAGTCACTGGCTTCATCAATAAGTGCATCGATGACGTCGTCCCCACAGTGACCGTACGTACATACCCCAACCAGAAACCATGGATTACAGGCAACATCCGCACTGAGCTAAAGGGTAGAGCTGCCGCTTTCAAGGCACGGGACTCTAACCCATATGCTTATAAGAAATCCCGCTATGCCCTCCGACGAACCATCAAACAGGCAAAGCGTCAATACAGGACTAAGATTGAATCGTACTACATCGGCTCTGATGCTCGTCGGATGTGGCAGGGCTTGCAAACTATTACAGACTACAAAGGGAAGCACAGCCGCGAGCTGCCCAGTGACACGAGCCTACCAGACGAGCTAAATGACTTATTTTTTTTCGTGGTATCCAATTGGTAGTTACAGTCTTGTCCCATTGCTGCAACTCCCATACGGACACGGGAGAGACGAAGGGCGAGAGCCGTGCGTCCTCTGAAACACAACCCAACCAAGCCGCACTGCTTCTTGACACAATGCCCGCTTAACCCGGAAGCCAGCCACACCAATGTGTCGGAGGAAACACCATACACCTGGCGACCGAGTCAGCGTGCACTGCCCGCCACAGGAGTCGCTAGTGCGCGATGGGACAACAACATCCCTGCCGGCCAAACCCTCCCCTAACCTGGACGACGCTGGGCCAATTGTGCACCGCCCCATGGGTCTCCCGGTCGCGGCTGGCTGCGACAGACAACCATAGTCCCTGTGCCCAAGAACACTAAGGTAACCTGCCTAAATGACTACCGACCCGTAGCACTCACGTCTGTAGCCATGAAGTGCTTTGAAAGGCTGGTCATGGCTCACATCAACAACATTATCCCAGAAACTCTAGACCCACTCCAATTTGGATTCCCCCCCAACAGATCCACAGATGATGCAATCTCTATTGCACTCCACACTGCCCTTTCCCACCTGGACAAAAGGAACACCAACGTGAGAATGCTATTCATTGACTACAGCTCAGTGTCCAACACCATAGTGCCCTCAAAGCTCATCACTAAGCTAAGGACCCTGGAACTAAACAACTCCCTCTGCAACTGGATCCTGGACTTCCTGACGGGCCGCCCCCAGGTGGTAAGGGTAGGTAACAACACATCTGCCACGCTGATTCTCAACACGGGGGCCCCTCAGGGGTGTGCGTGCTCAGTCCCCTCATGTACTCCCTGTTCACCCATGACTGCATGGCCAGGCACGACTCCAACATCATCATTAAGTTTGAAACGACACAACAGTGGTAGGCCTGATCACCGACAACGATGATACAGCCTATAGGGAGGAGGTCAGAGACCTGGCCGTGTGGTGCCAGGATAACAACCTCTCCCTCAACGTGATCAAGACAAAGGAGATGATTGTGGACTACAGGAAAAAGAGGACCAAGCACGCCCCCATTCTCATCGACAGGGCTATAGTGGAGCAGGTTGAGACCTTCCAGTTCCTTGGTGTCCACATCACCAACAAACTATCATGGTCCAAACACACCAAGACAGTTGTGAAGAGGGCACGACAAAGCCTATTCCCCCTCAGGAGACTGAAAAGATTTGCCATGGGTCCTCAGATCCTCAAAAAGTTATACAGCTGCACCATCGAGAGCATCCTGACTGGATGCATCACTGCCTGGTATGGCAACTGCTCGGCCTCCGACCGCAAGGCACTACAGAGGGTAGTGCGTAAGGCCCAGTACATCACTGGGGCCAAGCTTCCTGCCATCCAGGACCTCTATACCAGGCAGTGTCAGAAGAAGGCCCAAACAAAGACTCTAGCCACCCTAGTCATAGACTGTTCTCTCTGCTACCGCACGGCAAGCGGTACCGGAGCGCCAAGTCTAGGTCCAAAAGGCTTCTTAACAGCTTCTACCCCCAAGCCAGAACAGCATCTCGGAATGCACAACTTGTCAATCCTTGTCACGGATGGGATATTGCAGCAGACGACCACACCGGGTCTCACTCCTGTCAGCTTAAAAACAAGACGAAGCGGCTCCAGTGGGCACGCGTTCACCAACACTGGACAATTGAGGAGTGGAGAAACATTGCCTGGTCTGACGAATCCCAGTTCCTGTTGCGTCATGCGAGGTCAGGATTTGGACCCATCCTGCCTGGTGTCAACAGTACAGGCTGGTGCATATTAGCTAGTGTGTAGAAGAAGATAGCAAGTAGTGTCGATTGAGCTGCATGATAGAATATGAAAAGAAAACACCCTCCCTACGATCAAAGATGGGGGAGGTTTGATAATGCTGTGGGGTTGCTTTGCTGCCTCTGGTATTGGGGGCATTGAACATGCGCGAGGCATCATGAAATTAAGCCGATTATCAGATGTTTGGAGTCCAACGTTCAACCCAGTGTGCAAAAACTGGATCTCTGTTGAAAGTTGTGGGTCTTCCAGCAGGACAACGACCCCAAATACATATCAAAAAGCACCCAGGAATGGTTCAAGAGATGCTGGACTGTTTGAGTGGCCAGCAAAGAGTCCAGATCTGAATCACATCCAAAACCTATGGCGAGATCTGAAAACAGCAGTTAGTGGAGGGCAACCCTCAAAAATGGAAGAATTAGAGCAGTTTTCTGCTAAAACGTGGGCCAAATTGCCAGTGGAAAGGTGCAGCAAGCTCATTAATGGCTACAAGAAGCGTTTGTCTGCAGTTATCTTGGCCAAATGCTGTGTAACCAAGTATTAGCTCCAGGGTGCAAATAATTGTATCTATGCCATTTGTCTTTATTTTCTGAATTAAAATTGTAAACTTAAGTTTACAAAAATAAAATTGGTTCTGCAATGTTGAAAATCCAATAACAAGGTGCGGTGAACAAACATTTTGTTGTTCAATTTCAACTTATTTTATAAGAAATGGGAAAAGTGCAAGGGTGACAATATATTTGGCCGCAACTGTATAATATTGATCTAAAAGTACAGATGGATTCTTTCATTAAATCAATTGTATTGAATATAACATGATTTTTTATGATTTTATGGTACAAAAAACACTTTACCAGTTGTAAATAGGTTGTTAAAATAAAAGCGGTCAACAGTCAAACATGAAAACCATTTCACAAATCAATTAGGAGGAAAGCTTGTCAAAATGTCTCAGAAAACCTTCTGTACCACATTTTTCACATAGAAAGTGTTACAAAAAAAACAATGCAATTATTAACTATTTGTTCCATCTGGTCTGAGGCAACATTAAACTTGTGTGTGGATCCCCAGGGTATGCGGGTACCACGTCTTGAGACACTGGACTCTCTCCTATGTGAGTTTTCTGATGTGACTTCATACCGGAACGCTGGGGGAAGCATTTCCCACACTGTGTGCATTTGTAGGGCTTCTCCCCGCTGTGGACCACAGCATGTCTGATCAGGTTGCACTGCTTGGTGAAACTCCTGCCACACTGTTCACAGGTGTATGGCTTCTCTCCGGTGTGACTCCGGAGGTGTACTTTGAGCTGGCAGAAACGCTGGAAGCTCTTCCCACAGAAGGTGCAGCTGAAACGCCTCTCGGTGGTGCCGCCCGACCTCCACTGAGTCCTCATTCTCTTCACCATGTTAAAACTACTGCGACTCAGGCTGTTTCCAGAGGTGGAGGTGGTGGCCGTGTTTGACGCCGTCTTGCACTCACTCAATCTCACTCTTGATTCTGAAGCCCTGTATTGATGCTGCCTTGGCTGTAAAGCAAAACTATTTGTGTCATTATTTGAGTTCAGCCTCTCTCTGCTCTGTCCCTCTGGCATCTGTTGTCTAGTCTCATCAGCCAATGTACTGACATGTCTTGTCATGTGTGATGCTGCACTGAACATGTTAGCATGTGGTTTCCATAAAGAAGAGTGACGCGATGGCTCTACATCATCTGTCATATTAGGAACAGATGGCAGCCCACTATGAGATGGGAAAATTGAGATATTCTGAGAGTACTCTTTTGTGGCATGAAAGGAGAAATCTGGGTGGCCATCAGGGTCAGTGTCTCTGCCTGGATCCACAGAGTTCCACAGCTGCCCATCAGTCTCATCCATGACAAACTGGTCAGGTCCTGCCAGGGCCGTGGTCTCATCCAGCTCCTCATCCTTCATCATCACTAACTCTAGTGAGTCCTCGTCCGGCCGGTGCTGCTCTGTGCTGAACACCTCTGTAGACACGAGGCGGGGAGTGCCTGGTTCCTCTGGACGATCAGAATTGCGGTAATGTTCCACTGAGTCTTCAGGAGATATGTTGGGTTGTGTGATGAAGTCCTCATCACAGTGCCGTTGTTCAAAGGATGGTGGTTTCCCAGGCTTGGAACCAGACTCTAAAGATTCGGGGATAAACATAAAAAAAACATTAAAGACCCTTAACAGTTGGAAAACATGACTGCTTTAGAACTGACTGTGTGTCCGTGCGCTCCATATGCTAGAACATAAAACACCCAACACCAATGTAGCAATTTGGAACATGCATACCACAACACCCACACAGTCTTCCATAGACAGACAGAGCAGTACCCCTTATGGTTTCACCCACCCTCTCCAGTGACCCTGAGCTCTTCCTGAGGGTCAGTCTTCCACACGTCCTCTGCTGTCTCCTCATCTTTGATCAGTATGGGTTCAGTCTCCACTCTCTGCTCCACATCTGTAGGCTGTAACAGGGGACTGAGGTTATTACTCTGGACACACCATATATTTTTATTTTACCAGGAAAACCCCATTGAGATACAGTCTCTTTTGCAAGGGAGACCTGGCAAAGAAGGCAGCAGCAATCAATACATTACAACACTTAAAACATACAACACAATCAGCACAGCAATACGATCCAGCCTACAGGAAACATTTACACTCCTCCTGAACAGAGTTTTGTACCAGAGTTTTAAAGTCATTGAGTGTCACTAGACTAGTATATCTAGTTTAAGCATACTTTGTAGAAAATGTCATGCCTCTGGTGAACAATAGAGAAGGCAGTCTTGCCTAACTCAGTAACGGCCCTGGGGACTTTAATTAGCAACCACCTAGTAGACCGGGTCTGGTAACTGCTAGCGGTGAAGAAGAGCAGGTCACAGAGGTAAAGAGGGAGTTTATATATAATATATAATATAATAATAATATGCCATTTCACATATCTAACGCTTTTCATACTCATGAATCACACGAAATAAGTAAATTCTCCTGATATTCCAATGACAGAATTGATCCAAGAGATCAGGTCTCTATAACTGTAAAAGGTGATATATCACACATGGGGTTGAGAGTCCTTGTCCCTCCGCTGTGAGCTACTCCCCTGCTTGTTCAAAACAATCTTGACTGGATATGAAGATCTCTCTGATGCCATGGGGTAAAAAAAAAAAAGGGAAAATAATTGTATTCAGTCAAATATTAGGGCTATTCACACATTTGCATATGCAATCAACTTTCTATGAATAACACATCAACTAACGTTACCTTTTCTCCTGACTCGTCCTCCTGTCTTCAGATCGTTCTCCATCATTTTACACTTCCTTTTCAGTACATCAATATCTCGCTGGCTTTGGGTCATTTCCAAACGTAGATCTGCACAGCTATCATCAACACGATTGTTTATTTCTGCTACAGCTGCTTTAGCTAATACCTCCATAATGGATAGAAACTGCGCCTGAAAATTGCTGCTGGCCATCTTGTCCAGCCCAAATTACAGATTTGTATTCTCTGTGTTAAGTAAATAGTTGACAATTTCCAAGCTAATGTGCAATAAACAATCCGTAGCAGTTGATAAATGGCAAGAATGTGACAGTGTTCGAGAGCATCAAACCCGTGATGTATCATGGGTAAATTGTGACTGACTGATATACAAATAATATTGAGTAGTTATTTATGTTGCAAGGGTTCTTGTAGATCAGTCAGTCTCGACTCGCTAGTAATGGCGTCTTTTTGTAGGCAGAAAATGAATGGCTTTTTTTTTGTAAGGTTTTTGGATAAACGCCGAAAATAAGGTATGTGGTAAACACAGGCTTAGGAGATCTTATGTTTTCTTCTATGAAATATTATTCATCAGCTAACGTCACTTTATGTGAATGTTGAAGAATGTATGTAATTTTAAAAAGCACATAAAGGCTTCATCATTCATAAAGGTAATATTAACTGACTGCGGTTACCTCATAGAACAAAACGTATAAGATATCCTAAGCCTTTGTTAACCTCAGACCTTATTTTGGGCATTTATTCCAAAACCCTGTTCTTTCGCCATTCATTTTCCCCGTAGCTTTAGGACTACAAGCTGGCGAGCTCTATGTCGAACGCGCCCTAGGACAAGTGAACTGGAACAAAGTCTCGTTGTTTTCTGGCAAATATTGTGTATCTAGTAAGGTGAAATAAGTATAATACAAACTCATTCATACAATCTACCCTCTAAAGACCTTCATTGTACACAGATTAAAAATTGCTATTGATAACAAATGTGTATTTTGTGGTTGTGACCCAGAGACTCTTAACCATTTATTTTGGGACTGTTCTTATGTCAGAAGATTTTTGGAGTGAGTTAGAAGATTTTATTTTAAAATAAACTACTATTAATGTTAATTTCAAAGACTCTGATATTATGTTTTATTTTGATCCAAATGATATGGACCCCGATTTAATTTTCATTGTTAATTTGTTTATTTTTCATGGCAGATTCTTTATCCATAAATTGAAGTGGGCGGAGAATAAAACCCTCTTCACATTGTTTAAGATATAATTGAAACATTATTTTGAAATGATCAGTAAGTGTAAAAACAAAAAAGCAATACGTAACGTTACCATAAAACTTTTTGACAAATTGAACATTTATCTTGACATGTAATACGACTGTCTATGTTAGGTTTATGTGCTCTTGTTTGTATATTTCTGTTTTTGTATTGGTTTTATGTTGTTCATAATAAAAATACAAAATAAATCGAACATGCCCTGTGTGAAATTGCAATCGCACTTCCGTTCAATTTATGACTTAAGTATTTGTTACCGTACAAATGAGACTGCAACTGCCCTAAACATTTGTTTGAATTAGCACTGGCCAGCAAATACCAGAGTATATTCTAGTCTGCATGTAGGATAGCCATATCAGTTTACAACAAAAAAAGAAGACGTTTTACGATCTGAATAAAGAATTCAGATCGTAAAGCGTATTTTGTTATTAGTCAATGGCTGCATGTAGGGGAAAGTGCAGTGCAATGCAGTGGCTCACATGGTTATTAATGCATAAAAGGCTATAGATGCATAATGCACGAAGCACTGTGGTGAAAACGTAAAATATATTATTCAACCATTCATAAAAACACATGGTTTATATATGATCAAATATTGCCATTAATATTGTCATCTCCATTCTCATCGACACAACCTAATGAAACCATTCTGAAAATGTGGTATGGCATTTATTAAAGGATAGAAAAAGGTATAGAACTTGTTTGATACAGCTGGGGAACAAAGCCGATAAACCAGTTTCATGTAAACTTCAAATAAACTAAATGTCATTATATATTTCAAGTTCTTATTGCATACTACATGCATTATAACTGATTTACATTGAGGGTCTTCTCTTAGGGGTTTTAAAGCACAAACACATATGCAAGGTTTAGCTACAGAAGGCTATATCCACCCATTTTTCACATTTGTGTTTTTTCATCAGAAATGATTGATTAGGGTACCTTCATGTGCGTGTAAAATATAACTGTTCTCAGATTTTTTTAAACATAGATTTTAGATGTGCATTAAAATGGGTGTTGTTGCAAAACGTTATACACTGAGTGTACCAAACATTAGGAAAACCTGCTCTTTCCATGACATATACTGACCAGGTGAAAGCTATGATCCCTTATTGATGTAATTTGTTAAATATACTTCAATATAGATGGAGGGGAGAAGACAGGTTACAGAAGGATTTTTAAGCCTTGACACATTACATTTACATTTTTACATTTACATCATTTAGCAGGCACTCTTATCCAGAGGGACTTACAAATTGGTGCATTCAACTTATGATAGCAAGTGGGACAACCACTTTTTTTCTTCTTTTTTTATGGGGGGGTGGGGGAGGTGGGGGGGGTAGAAGGATTGCTTTATACTATTCCAGGTATTCCTTAAAGAGGTAGGGTTTCAAGTGTCTCCGGAAGGTGGTCAGTGACTCCACTGTCCTGGCATCGTGGGGGAGCTTGTTCCACCATTGGGGTGCCAGAGCAGCAAATACAGTGAGGGAAAAAAGTATTTGATCCCCTGCTGATTTTGTATGTTTGCCCACTGACAAAGAAATTGTGATGTCACGAGAGGCTACACAGCTTTCAGCGGGATTGCTCAAGTAGTGCAAGGAGACCAGGTTCAACCAAAACAAGGATTTTATTAAAGGTCTTGGGAAACTAACGAAAGTATAACACAATTCTGTTCTCTGGTGGCTCTCTAAGGGTTAACAGTTCAGGGATGTCTCTTCCACATCCAAAATCATAACTCTCCCTCGCTCAAATAACTTTTCCCCAGTCTTACTGTATTCCACGTTGCAGCTAGTGGCCAACCCAGCAAAACGTCCTTCCAAATGTCCCACACGTATTTCCACAGGTGCATATATCCAAAGGTGAGTATTTCCCAAAGGTAAGTATCTCCAAATCCTTATATTCCTCATGGAAGTGGACGTGCAGCACTCTTGTCCTCCAGAGAGCCCAGTCTGGAGACTGTGTTCCTTCACTTCCCCAAACCTTCAGCTCATCAGCTCCTCATTTGTTTCAGCTGCGTGGGAAGATTGGCCATAGAGGGGTGGAGTTCCCGACCATACCAGCAGATGGAGCCATAGCTGTCTGGGTTTGCAGCCACCTCAGGGGGATGTAACGTCCCTCCAGGACACAGCCTCTCGTGACATCACAAAATGATCAGTCTATAATTTTAATGGTAGGTTTATTTGAACAGTGAGAGACAGAATAACAACAAAAAAATCCAGAAAACGCATGAAAAAAATGTTATAAATTGATTTCCATTTTAATGAGGGAAATAAGTATTTGACCCCCTCTCAATCAGAAAGATTTCTGGCTCCCAGGTGTCTTTTATACAGGTAATGAGCTGAGATTAGGAGCACACTCTTAAAGGGAGTGCTCCTAATCTCAGCTTGTTACCTGTATAAAAGACACCTGTCCACAGAAGCAATCAATCAATCAGATTCCAAACTCTCCACCATGGCCAAGACCAAAGAGCTCTCCAAGGATGTCAGGGACAAAATTGTAGACCTACACAAGGCTGGAATGGACTACAAGACCATCGCCAAGCAGCTTGGTGAGAAGGTGACAACAGTTTATTCGCAAATGGAAGAAACACAAAATAACTGTCAATCTCCCTCGGCCTGGGTCTCCATGCAAGATCTCACCTCGTGGAGTTGCAATGATCATGAGAACGGTGAGGAATCAGCCCAGAACTACACGGAAGGATCTTGTCAATGATCTCAAGGCAGCTGTGACCATAGTCACCAAGAAAACAATTGGTAACACACTACGCCGTGAAGGACTGAAGTCCGCAGGGAGTCTAGTTTTCCTCCATTTCCGCTCGGCTGCCCGGAGCCCTCGATTGTGTATGTGTGCCATTCAGAGGGTGAATGGGCAAGACAAAATACTTAAGTGCCTTTGAACGGGGTATGGTAGTATGTGCCAGGCGCACAGGTTTGAGTGTGTCAAGAACTGCAACGCTGCTGGGTTTTTCACGCTCCACAGTTTCCTGTGTGTATCGAGAATGGTCCACCACCCAAATGACATCCAGCCAACTTGACACAACTGTGGGAAGTATTGGAGTCAACATGGACCAGCATCCCTGTGGAATACTTTCGACACCTTGTAGAGTCCATTCCACGCCGACTTGAGGCTGTTCTGAGGTCAAAAGGTGGTGCAACTCAATATTAGGAAGGTGTTCCTAATATTTTGTACACTCATTGTTTAGCTGGAATGGAACATTCGTATCCTGTATATTTGACTGTGATATGTGGTTGTCTCACCTAGCGATCCTATGATGAATGGACTAACTGTAAGTCACTCTGGATAAGAGCATCCAAATAACGAAAATGTCAAATGTAAATATTTTACATATAGATCTCATATTACTGTATTTATTCCTTTTTAAAAACATTTTTTAAATATTGATGTCACAAATGTATCATTTGTACAGGTCTTTATTTAAAAATATATAGTTATTTGTCACATTTGACTGTAAAACCTAGCAGTACTACTTATTTCTCTGAGAGTGAGTGCCTTCAGAAAGTACTCACACCACTTGAATTTCCCCAAATTGTCATGTGTTACAGCCTGATTTTAAAATGGATTAAATTGAGATTGAAGTGTATTTTTTAATGGATTAGGAGATAGAACTGGGTTAATCACGAACATTGAGTTAGAATTATTTGTTACTGGGCCAGGAATTTAATTGGGGCATTTCACTGTGTGTTACCCCATAATGTCAAAGTGGAATTATGTTTTTGCTTAACAAGTCACATAAGTTGCATGGACTCATGATTTTTGAACAACTTTATCCTGAATACAAAGTGTTATGTTTGGGGCAAATCCAATACAACACATTACGGAGTACCACTCTCCATATTTTCAAGTATAGTGGTGGCTGCATCATGTTATGGGTATGTTTGTAATCATTAAGGACTGGGGAGTTTTTCAGGATAAAAAAGAAACGGAATGAAGCTAAGCACACGCAAAATCCTAGAGGAAAACCTGGTTCAGTCTAACCTAACACACAAGGCAAAATCTACACTGGAGTTGTTTACGAAGACGACAGTTAATGTTCCTGAGTGGCCAAGTTACAGGTTTGACTTAAATCTGCTCGAAAATCTATGGCAAGACCTGAGAATGGTTGTCTAGCAATGATCAACAACCAATTTGACAGAGCTTGAAGAATTTTGAAAATAATATTAGGCAAATGTTGCACAATCCAGGTGTGGAAAGCTCAGAGACTTACCCAGTTAGACTCACAGCTGTAATCATTGCTAAAAGGTGATTCTAACATGTATTGACTCAGGGGGTTGAATACTTATCTAATCAAGATATATTAGTGTTTTATTGTTCAATATTTTTTTTACAAATGTTAGAATTTTTCTCCCACTTTGACATTAGAGTATTTGGTGTATATCATTGACAAAAAAATTACAATTAAATGAATTTTAATCCCACGTTGTAACACAACAAAACTTGGAAAAAGTCAAGGGGTTTGAATACATTCTGAAGGCACTGTAGCGTTTTGGAACAACATGAAACCATCAAGTGATAGATTTCAAACAAATATATGTAAGCCTTTGAAAAACCCCATGCCATGATTAGGTGGTGAAAAAACACACCAATCTCTCTCATACACTGAACAAAAATATAAACGCAACATGTAACAATTTCAAAAGATTTTACTGAGTTACACTAGTCTCCCCATGAAAGTGTCATAAGTATTTTGAAAAAATTCACTTAGTGTATTACATTGTCAAAAGTTTAGTATTTGGTCCCATACTCCTAGCACGCAATGACTACATCATGCTTGTGACTACAAACTTGTTGGACACATTGGCAGTTTTTTTGTGTGTGTTTTGGATCGAAACGTTGTCATTAAGGCGGTGAATTGTATGCTAAATGACTAAAATGTAAATGTAAAATGAATTTGGAACATTGGGCCTTCCTCTTCTTTACAAGTATTCTTTATTAGCCCAGCACATCTAAGGATGTGCGTATGACCACAAACTTTTCTATAGTCAGATTTTTGTGCCCAATATAAATTAATAGTAAAAATGCATTGTGTTATTTTGGAGACATTTTCATTGTAAATGAGAATAGAATGTTTGTTTAAAAAAAATAATAACAATAATAAGTGAGGAGCCATTAACAGTCAAACATGAAAACCATTTTACAAATCAATTAGGAGGAAAAGCTTGTCAAAATGTCTCAAAATTCCACCTGTACAACATTTTCCCATAAAAAGTATTACAGAAAAACTATGCAATTATTAACTATTTGTTCCATCTGTTCTGAGACAACATTAAACTTGTGTGTGGATCCCCAGGGTATGCAGGTACCACGTATTGAGACACTGGACTCTCTCCTATGTGAGTTCTCTGATGTGACTTCATACCGGAACGCTGGGGGAAGCATTTCCCACACTGTGTGCATTTGTAGGGCTTCTCCCCGCTGTGGACCACAGCATGTCTGATCAGGTTGCACTGCTTGGTGAAACTCCTGCCACACTGTTCGCAGGTGTACGGTTTCTCTCCGGTGTGACTCCGGAGGTGTTCTTTGAGCTGCCAGAAACGTGGGAAGCTCTTCCCACAGAAGGTGCAGCTGAAACGCCTCTCGGTGGGGCCGCCCGACCTCCACTGAGTCCTCATTCTCTTCACCATGTTAAAACTACTGCGACTCAGGCTGTATCCAGAGAAGGTGGAGGTGGTGGCCATGTTTGACCCTGTCATGCATTCACTCAATCTCACTGTTGATTCTGAAGCACTGTGTTGATGCTGCCTTGGCTGTAGAGCTAAACTATTTCCTTCATTATTTGAGTTCAGCCTCTCGCTGCTCTGTCCCTCTGGCATCTGTTGTCTAGTCTCATCAGCCAATGTCCTGACATGTCTTGTCATGTGTTTTGCTGCACTGAACATGTTAGCATGTGGTTTCCATATAGAAGAGTGAAGCGATGGCCCTACATCATCTGTCATAGTAGGAACGGATGGCAGCCCACTATGAGATGGGAAAATTGAGATATTCTGAGAGTACTCTTCTGTTGCATGAAAGGAGAAATCTGGGTGGCCATCAGGGTCAGTGTCTCTGCCTGGATCCACAGAGGTCCACAGCTGCCCATCAGTCTCATCCATAACAAACTGGTCAGGTCCTGCCAGGGCCGTGGTCTGATCCAGCTCCTCCTCTTTCTCATTCTTCACCATCACTAGCTCTAGTGAGTCCTTGTCTGGCTGGTGCTGCTCTGTGCTGAACACCTCTGTAGACGCGAGCCGGGGTGTGCCTGGTTCCTCTGGATGATCAGAAGTGGGGTAATGTTCCACTGAGTCTTCGGGAGATATGTTGGGTTGTGTGATGAAGTCCTCATCACAGTGCCGTTGCTCAAAGGATGGTGGTTGCCCAGGCTTGGAACCAGACCCTAAAGATTTGGGGATAAACATTAAATAAACATTACAAAAGACCCTTAACAGATGCAAAATACGACTGCTTTAGAACTGACTGTGTGTCCGTGTGCTACATATGCCAGAACATAAAACACCAATGTAGCAATTTGGAACGCGCATACCACCACACCCACACAGAGCAGTACCCCTTATGGTCGCACCCACCCTCTCCAGTGATCCTAAACTCTTCCTGAGGGTCAGTCTTCCACAAGTCCACTGCTGTCTCCTCATCTTTGATCAGTATGGGTTCAGTCTCCTCTCTCTGCTCCACATCTGTAGGCTGTAACAGGGGACTGAGGTTATTACTCTGGACACACCATGTCTAATGCTTTTCATACTCATGAACCATACAAAAGCAGTAAATTCTCCTGATATTCCAATATCAGAATTGATCCAAGAGGTCAGGTCTCTGTATTTTTAAAATGTTATGTATTACACCTGGGGTTGAGAGTCCTCTTCAACAGCCATCTCTCCATCTCTCCACTGTGAGCTACTCCTCTGCTTGTTCAAAACAATATTGACTGGATATGAAGATCTCTCTGATGCCATGGGATAACAAACGGGAAAAGACTAGTAATTATATTCAGTAAAATATTAGGGCTATTCACACATTTGCATATGCAATCAACTTTCTATGAATAACACATCAACTAACGTTACCTTTGCTCCTGACTCGTCCTCGTGTCTTCTTCAGCTCGCTCTCCATCACTTGACACTTCATTTTCAGTACATCAATATCTCGCTGGCTTTGGGTAATTTCCAAACGTATAACTGCACAGCTATCATCAACACGACTGTTTATTTCTGCTACAGCTGCTTTAGCTAATACCTCCATAATGGTTACCAACTGCGCCTGAAAATTGCAGCTGGCCATCTTGTCCAGCCCAAATTACAGATTTGTATTATCTGTGTGAAGTAAAGTCTACAATTTCAAAGCTAATACTCAATAAACACGCCGTAAATGTCGATATGACAACAGTGTGTGATGCGTGCGCAATTGCAATCGCACTTCCGTTCCACAACTCGTGACCTAAGTATTTATTACCGTAAATATGAGACCGCAACAGCCCTTCAAAATGGTTAGAATTAGCATTGCCAAAGCAAATACAAGTGTCTATTCTAGGCTGCATGTACGGTAGCCATATCTATTGACCAATTAAGGGGGGGGCTGCAGATATTCTTACCTTTGCCATAATTCGGCAGTCTCGTCCAGATCATCATGGCATTTGTAGTTATTTATGATAGCCACATTAGCATTTCATATTTATTAAAACAAAACAAAACAAATTGGGGGGGGGGATAAATACAGGCAAATATTTAGATAGTCACCTTGTCCTCGAGAGATTTACACGGTTATCAAAACGTCAATTTTCCTGTTTGACCGCTAGGTTTTATTGGTATTATGACTCATACTGTTCTACTATTCTACTAGTGCCAGTATTTGGCTGTAGGGTGTCAGCAAATATAATTAAAAGTTTACACTATTCATCTATGGCAAAGATACTTATACAGTGAGTTCCAAAAGTACACTTTGGATTTGAAATGATACAAGTACTATTAGGTTAAAGTGCAAACTGTCAGCTTTAATTGGAGGGTATTTTCATCCAACACGTCTACATTAATGTGGATGCTACCATGATTACGGATAATCTGAATGAATCGTGAATAATAATGAGTGAGAAAGTTAAACGCACAAATATCAGTTAGTTATAAATGTAGTTATATTTGTTTTCGCACAGGCAATGAAAATACCAGGGTGTATTCTAGCCCAACCAGCTGCAAGATGGCGTTATTATTCCTTTAAAAAAATAATAACTCAATTTAGAATAATACTGCCATTTTACCAAAGTAAAAGGAATAATACTGCCATCCTGCGGCCAGTTGGGCTAGATGTATTCTAGTCTGCATGTAGGGCAGCCATATATTGACCAAAAAGAGAAGACATTAAAGAATTCAAGATAGTAAAACGTCTGTTTTTAGTAAACATATATATGACTACATGCAGGGGAGAGTGCCGTGGCTCATACGATTATAAATGCATAAAAGGCATTTATAATGTGCAACGCACTGTGGTAAAATACAAAAACACTTTCAACCATTTTTATTAAAAAGTAATGGTTCCTTATGAATCTAATGATGCCTTTATGAACCATTGAACACAGGTGTCAGGAAATTGTTAAACATATCATCTCCATTGTCATCCACACAACCTAATGAAACCATTCTGAAAATGTGGTATTGTATTTATTAAAGGATAGAAAAGGGATAACTTGTTTGACACAGCTGGGGAACAAGGACAATAAACTAGTTTCATGTCAACTTCAAATTAAACTTAATTTCCTTATATTTCAGGTAACTATTGCATGGTACATGCATTATAGCTGATTTACATTGAGGTTCTTCTCAAGGTTTTTTAAAAGGCACATACATATACTGTATATAAGTAGAGGTATTAGATATAAAGAGTATGCATATTATATAGTGTGTAGAAGAGAGCAGGTAGTGTTGATTGAGCTGCATGAGAGAATATTCATAAAAGTACAGTAGTACTGATACATTACATAAGTATGTGGACACCTGCTTGTCTAACATCTCATTCCAAAATCATGGGCATTAATATGGAGTTGGTCCCCCCTTCGCTGCTATGTGTGTTAATTATGGCTGCATGTGTGTGTGTATGGAGCAGAGTGTGTATACAATGGACTGTGTGTGTACACTGGGTTATTCTCTCCAGGAGAGGAAGTAGAGCTGGCCCAGTGCATCGCCACACACCAGTTCACTGGAGCAGTGTGGGTTCACCTCCAAGACCAGAACAGGACCCGAACACACAAACACACCCACCTGTACAGAGAGATAGTGTAAGCAAACACACACAAACAGTATATTACTGTGACTACTCATCCATTCTTTATGAAATTATTTGAGTGTGTGAAAATTGAAGAGTTAGAATGACATGCACCTGTTTCTTGGTGTTTCTGTCCCACATTTTGACAGTTCTGTCATGGGACGCCGAGATCATCGTGCTGTTGGTGAGTCTCAGTACACTGATCCTGTCACTGTGTGCCTAGGGAAAATCCATACAAATTATCATCGAAAATAAGACAACAGTTTCCTCTTCAAGTCAGTCACCACCACCACCACCATCATCATCATCAGAGAAAAGGGGACAGATCTTACAGGTTTCCTGCTGCTCCAGGAGTTCACATTTGGTGGCTGGTTGAACCACATGTTCCCCTTGGAATCTCCACACACCACCAACTCTGGAGACAGGACACAGAATAACAGTGGAGTTAATAGATTATAAATTGACAGATGATTCACAAGTAGTATCAAAATGTATATGAGTGTCATTGTACTGCAGTGCAGCTACCTCTCTCCACAGTCACTGCAGTTATCCAGCCACCTTTTCCACCACAAGTCTCCTCCATTTCTAGCTTAATTTCACCACATGATGACTGCAGGTCAGTCTTTGGGCCCATGGCATACTAGGGAAGGCAGATAGGACCATATTATCATCTACCAATAGTACTCTTATTAAAACAATAATCTAAAAACAGCAGCAGTGTTGTCATTGATGATGGTTATGATGTATGTGTCGGTGATGATGGTGGTAAACTCACCAAGAAGCCAAGTACAACCTGTCCTTTCTTCTCACCCACCAGCCAAGTGCTTTTTTCATCGTTGGCCACCATCCCAAGAATTTGTGTGTCATCCTTCCAACTGCAATTTATGTACATTTCAAGTCAGTATTTTTCAGTCTAGTCCTGGTCTACCACATAATAATGTGTGTATACCATAAGTGTGTGTGTGTGTGTGCTTTACTTGTTAATTTCTCTATCAGCGTCAGCGAGGACATTGATGATATTTCCATCCTCACAGGTTCCCAGCAGGATGGAGCAGTAGTACAGGTGCATCACTGGGGTAGGCACTGAGTATGTGGACACCTTCAACAGACTACGGACAAAAGGATGACAGTCTTTACCAGCAGGCATTGCAGGAGTACAAGAACAAATGGTGACTAAAATGTAATCCATGTACTACTGAAAGTTTTACAAATTTGCAACCAGCCGATACTGCCTTAATCTCTTACAAATGGCAAATTGGGCCAATAGCAACCGTCACCATAGTGTGAGAACTTGACATATAAATGGCCAAAAGCTGACCTTGCAGCATTGTGCTGAGGATTCCACTCCAGCTTCCACACTGACACAGAGCGTTGCCTGCATCCCACAGCAAACTGGCCATCAGGCATGGAGCATATCGCTGTTACACTACTGTCAGACACCTGAGCGACACAAGCAAATCAAAGATAAACCAACTTTGTTCTATTAGTCAGTGTGAGAAACACAATAACACTACAAGGTCCTGTATGGAGATACCTTTTTGTGGCCAACTGCAGAATTGTGTTTCCATATCTCCACTCTGCCAGACTCATAGCCAGACAGCAGCACATCGCCACTCTGGGAGAAAGACAGAGCAGTAACAGTGCCCCTCTGGTTGAGAGGACTCTCTGGAGGAAAGAATAAAGAGGGGGAATTAATACATTAAACAAAAAACAACAAGTATGGAAATTGGAGGATTGGTTTAGGTTGACAATTTAGGTTGATAAATGTGTTACCCATTGCCGCAGCAACGCTCCAAGACCTCAACGACCGATCTTCAGACACAGTGAGGAATGCCGGGACTCCTTCCTGCTTTGAGACTGCTCCGTGTATCCCTCCGCTGTGGCCTTGCAAGGTGCTGTGGTGCTGTACCTAGAATTAGAGGCAAAGAGACAATCAGACCAAGCATCACTGCATATTGATACATGTATCTGTTGATGTTATTGTTGAAGCATCTTATTCAAATCAACCTAAATCCTAGAAATGACAAGCAAATTGCATTCATCAAACCTGGAAAGGGTGCCACAGCTTCACTGTGCCATCATCAGATGCTGTAGCAACCACCATGTCCTCCTGCTTAGTCTCCTTGGTCTTGTCTGAATATATAACATTTAGGAACAATACACTACATGATCACAATGGTATGTGTATCATAGTATTTTGAAAAGGGAAATAATATTAATATGTGTGTAAGTATTTAGTAAAGATCCAGTACCTGGGTCAGGTAGCACAGAACAGTGGTGTATGCGTGACTTGTGAGCTGAAATCCGGCTGATTTCCATCCCTGAATCCCATTTCCACACGTGCAGTTCACCCTCGGCACAACCTGCTATCACAAACTCCCCCTGCGGACCCCCCAAGACAACACAAACATCATCAAGACAAAATGGAAACATCACAACTTACAGTGTTTCATATATTACATGAAGACACAACAATTTCACCCTGAAGACAGACGTTTTTTCCTCAACAACTTCTCCATTAAGACTACAGTTTAACGCCATCGATCTAGTACCAATTTAGAGAGGTCCACACTGCCATCCTACTGTTCGACTGACCAGACAGCAGACTGCACTGAGGGAGGATCTCGCCAGGATCTCTCTCACACTGCGACCCTTCTGTAGGTCCCACACACGGATCTTGCAGTCACTGGAACAGCTCACCTGAGAGACAGACAGACAGTAAGTTACTCAGGTTTAATTCAGTAAAGTCTCTTTCTAGTTAAAATGGGAATTATCATCAGATAAAAACAGGCAACAAATGGTCATATAAAAAAATATATATATACACAGACACACTCACCACACAGTTTGGGCCCCAGACACAGCCAGTTATCCAGTCTCCATGACAGTGTGGTAGAGACTGAGTGAGAGTAGGAGGAGAGGAACTGGCATTCCACACCATTAGAACCTGAGGAAAAATGTCACATTATCACCACAACAGTCACAAGTAAACAAGTGACAACAGACAGCTCTCAATATTCTTGGTCGTTGCCATCAACAGCATCCCCACTATTCACAATAAAAGTAAAATTGCAACACACCAACTAATCTCTCGTGGACTGACTACGTAAACAGAACTGGTAGCGTAGATCTGTCATGATACATCGGGATGCATGAGAAAAGGAGCAGCATTAGTTTCAGTGCTTGTTTTTTTTTGTCACTGGTTATTTCAGACAAAACACGATTTCACAGGTGTTAGCATCTTTCAAATTTCTGAAGGGAACATTTGGCCAATAGACTTGCTCGTAACTTGCAAAGAGAGTGGGTGGAGCTCTTAGTTCCGCTTCCGATCCCCGTTCTCCCTCTTCCTTTAACACGTATGGACCCAGAACTTAAATCGAGCATCTGACCAATTACAATTACTTTAGTTCTGGGTTAACTGAGATTACACACCAACCGAAACTCAAATATGAACACACTCTGAAAACCTATACCTGATCTTTTCCTCCAGACAGCAACTCCTCCCCAGTTGGACTGAAGGCCAGGCAGGTGACCCCTCCACTGTGACCTCTCAGGACAGAGATCACACTGGGGTCAACCCAGGTGTCAGAGGTCAAGTCCTTCACTGCCCACAGAGCAATGGAACAGTCATCTGAGGAAAGAGATGGAAAAAGTTAGTAAATTGTCTTAACACAATGATTAGATAAATTAGTGATTAGTACAAAATGAGTTAACTATTGATCAACTGAGTGTTTAATTTGTGTTTTAGTTATTGGTCTGACCTGAGGCAGAGGCCAGATAAGAGGAGTTTTGTGCCAGGGCCAGGATGGGGCCTTGTTGCAACCCAAAACGTCCCAGCAGCACCATGTCTGCCTCTCCCTCCTCCTGTCTCCTCCACACCCTCAGCCGTTGGTCCCCGCCCCCAGACACCAGCAGGTCGGGTTCCTCTGCAGCCAGCCACATCAGGCAGAGAATGGACACCCGCAGGTCCTCGCTAGCCCACGTCCTCTCACCTGCACAATAGGGTTGGGGTGGTTTCATTCAGTTCTGAATCACTGATGTTGTGTTCAGTAATTTATTAAATTTATTCATTTCCTTGGCTTGCAGAGTTGGTGTTTGTTAGCAAACTTAAAACCATATACCTGATTCAAGACTGAAGAGCTTCAACCCATCACCATGGTAACCAACTGCAGCATAACCACCAGTGACAGCCACACATAGAGCAGCAGGCTCCGTGGTTGACATCTTCTTTCCCTTCTGAACAACAGACTCCTGTCAAGGCAAACAAAGTGATTTTTGAGCTTCCGAATGACAGAAATGGAAATTGAGGAACTTCTGAAAGATGAGTGGAACAGCATACCTTGGGTTCTCCAAACACATTCACAGAGCGACCCAGACCACCTGACCATAACTGGACCTGTGGAGGACGGGGGACAGGTAAACAAGGAAGCTTTCAAAATGTGTGAATATGGGAAGATCTCAATTGTTTACTCCTAGCATCCGCTCGCCTCGTCTCCTTCTCAAAACCCATTGGATGAGAAAGACAGAGGTCCCTCCCCTCTGACCTTCTCCTCCAATGGGTTTTGAGAAGAAGACGAGGAGAGAGGACACAAGGAGTAAGCAATTGAGATCTTCACTGTGTGTGTGTGTGCGTGTGTAAACCATCCTTCTCACCGTGTGGTCAGATCCAGCACTCAGGAGTACCGTCCCTCCCAGCAGGAAGGTGAGCACCTCTGTAGATCCGCTGTGAGCCTGGTAGCGCCCCACGCAGGTAGAGGCTGGAACTGACCACAGCCTCACCTCTCCAGACAGACAGCCAGAGCAAAGCAGAGAAGAGGAGGGAGAGAAAGCTAGACTGCGTACTGACCTCTGATGACCAGAGAGAGTCTGGAAAGGAGGAATGATGAAAGAAAGGTTGTGTTAAAACGACGAGGGAATAAAACATTTAACAGTGTGACATCTCTGCTCGCAATATGTCCTTCATTCGACTCACCGTAACTTCACCCTTCAGCCAGTTCCACAGACGCACAGCTCCATCCCAACCCCCCGCAGCCACAAGATGACCTTCGGGGTCAAAGGTCACACAGTTCAGAGGGCTAGGGCTGGAGAGGGCTGTGACCAGACTGCCCTTTGGAGATGACCACACCTGTGGAGAATAACATTGATAACATTAACGTTCAAATGAATGGGTGAAGTAGTAATCAGAGCGACTGGCGTAGTCTTGATGCGAGACTCACTTTAAGCCTTAAGTCCAGGGACACAGTTGCAAGGTGCTTCCGGTCTGCACTGATGTCACTTCCTGTTATTCTGTTTGAGTGGCCATCGATGAGGGCAGTCCTAGAAAGACAAGACAGTTGACCATTTTGCATGTGACTGCAAGATCGGAATTTCGTAATCCCATATTTGTAAAGCTATTGTATATGCCTGGGGAATATATAGGCCTGGGGAATACTTTCTTTTATTCCAAGCATTGTCTCACCTGCAGCCATTCTCAACATCCCACAATTCAATTCGTCCATCAAATGAAGTAGTTCCCATAAGCCCCTCCCTCAGGAAGACACATCCTGAGATTCCGTCACAGCTGCTCACCAGTGACCTCACTTCCTGTTAACGGTCAAGGTAAAATGGACTTCGATTCAAATATATGGAGCATTTGAAAGACATTACTGTCATATTTTAGTGTTCATGGTGGCATATAGTCAGCAGTAAGTCCTGTCCTAGTCTGTTAGGTCAGTGGCATATTGTTTTTATGGACAGAGAGCAGGAGTTTACCTGTCCAGTCTCTGTGTGGACGAGGTGGAGGGTGCCCTGTCCAGTCCCTACTGCCATGACCCCACCCCCTGGACTCACAACCACACAGGTGGGCTCAGAGGGGAAGGTGGAGACCAGCTTACTGTGGTAACACAGAGGACACCAGCATCACTAAGATCATCACTACTAAGGTAAGAAACAATATAACTAACTCACTGAGGTAGCGAACACAGAGGTCAATATGGTCTAACTGCATTAACTGTAAATATCACTTGTACAAACGGCATGAAGATTAGCTACCTGGTTTCCGGCTGGGTATGTTGTTCATTGTTCAGCCACCTCATCACATGCACCCCTTTCCCTCCTTTTCCCATCATGCCTTGTGCCCATACATGGGCGTCAGTGTGGTTGGGCTCATTGAGAGCTTGCTGCAGAAACAGGGCTGGCCATGAGGACAGGAGTGGAGCATGGCGCTGCAGGAACCCGACACAATCCGTCAGACCGCTCTGGTCTTCACAGGAAAAAGGAGAGGAAGACTCAACTCTGGGCTTTCTGTCTGAGGAACAGATTCTAGAGAGACTTTTCTCTAGAGGTAACCGGTAGAAAAGGATCAATTCTATTACCTAAAGTGTCCCATGAACGAATACCTTCCGATTCGACCCTCTTGCCTGCAGTGAAGTAGAAGTAGAGTTGATGAAAAGTTACTAGATAACCTAACACCTATCATCGAATGAAGTTCTTACATATCTCCAGAGAGCTGACTTACCAAATAAGCTGTAGGTCTCCAGGAGGTGGTGCAGGAGGCCATGGCGCACGTTGGCAAACAGGAAATTATAACTAGAGAGCAGGCAATGCAGTGCCTCCCACTGGCCACTTCTCATCTGACCAAAGACAACCAAGAGTTAAGGTGTGGTCAACTGGGAGAGAGGTTAAAAGCTAGAGGCAGTGTCACTGACCAGGTGGAAAGGCAGGTTCAAGATGGAGCTGGCCTCACAGTGAAGAAATGTGCATGTTCCCTGAGGATCTGCCAGCACCCAAAGATGGGCTGAGAGAGAAAGACAAACAAATCCATTTGTATCTATGTCTGTGTGTTTTGTATGATTATATACAGATGTAAGCAGTGAATTCGTGTGTAGGATCTTTACAATAGTAGCTACCTGCCAACAGGATATGAGCCCTGGTCCAGTCAGCCTCTCCTGGTAGGAGGAGCTCTTTTTTAAAGGCCAGCCTGACCTCGGGATTGGTCAGTGCCAGGAGGTCATCCGGGCCGTGACAGTGGGACGGATCAATCAGGCTGCAGAAGAGGGTCAACAACAAAGAGATGGACTGTGTTTACGTTCAATTCCTTACCATTCTCCATTCCACAGTGTACAATTACTCATTCATTCCCCCTTCGTTAAAAGCAGTGGATAGTAGTGGTCGTTCCCATCATATTTCTTACACCAGCGCATTCCATGAGAGGGAGTGAACAAGTGCACACTTCTGGGAGAAGGGTAGAGAATTGAACATCAGCCGATATTCGTTTGATTGCCTCATCAACCCAAGTCTGACCTCTGACTCCCCATCATTTGACACAGTCTCATACCTCTGTAGACTCCGCACCATGTGGGAGAAGGTTGCCATTGGGACGCGCTTTATGGGCTTTCTGGCCAAGTGCAGCATATCTTGCCATGTTGCCTTCTCACCTCCAGAGGTCAGGCCATTGCACATGTTCAGTATGGCATACAGGTCTCTCTCCCTCAGGCCTGCAATGGAACCAGGGCGGAATTGTCATGACATGTCACAGAGCACAATTGCTGAATGAGATGAGTAACCGTGATTAGTAAGTAGGGTATGAATATTAGTGAGTGTTATATTTTAGTCACTTGAGCAGATATAACAATTGGTCCACACCACCGCCAGCCACCAGGTAAGGAGTGCATGTTGAGATGAGGGGATTTGGGTAACATATACATTTACATTTACATTTTAGTCATTTAGCAGACGCTCTTATCCAGAGCGACTTACAGTTAGCGCATACATTATTTTATCGAACCCACAACCCTGGCGTTGCAAACGCCATGCTCTACCAACTGAGCTACATCCCCTGCCGGCCATTCCCTCCCCTACCCTGGACGACGCTGGGCCAATTGTGCGCCGCCCCATGGGTCTCCCGGTCGCGGCCGGCTACGACAGAGCCTGGATTCGAACCAGGATCTCTAGTGGCACAGCTACTGCGCCACTCGGGAGATGATATAGGAGGTGTGTGTGTTGAAAAGACAGTGTATGCAGTCAG
This sequence comes from Coregonus clupeaformis, assembly GCF_020615455.1. Lineage (NCBI taxonomy): Eukaryota > Metazoa > Chordata > Actinopteri > Salmoniformes > Salmonidae > Coregonus > Coregonus clupeaformis. Next base: position 50,902,461 of record NC_059212.1, on the reverse strand, counting down.
TGAGTAGTGAATAAGGTGGTTTTGAAGTGCCCAGGTTCTCACCGGTGGTGCTGACAGTCAAGGCGGCCAACGCCCAGCCCAGTCCTACTTCTCTGTACTGGGACTGCAGTCTGCTCAGGCTGTGCTGCACCAACTCACTCAGAGATGGAGGAAGAGCCTGGAGGCTCTCCTTCATCTGGAACACAGACACAGATCATCATGACTATGGGTCACTATGGGTCGGGTCAATGTGATTGTGACATGCATGATGTCTGACCTTTTCAAAAGAGGCAAAGTTCCTCAGGTCCTCACAGGCCAGGTGCAGGTAAAGTGGACTCACTGCTCCCTTCTTCATCAGAAGGGTCTGAAGCTATACAGGTACACAGAGACAATAGTTAATTAATGGTGACAAAATTATACAGAGCAGGCCATACTATTCACAACACTGTTAGTAGGCTTTTCAGTGTGATGATATGGGATCCCATATGGCTCAGTTGGTAGAGCATGGCGCTTGCAACGCCAGGGTTGTGGGTTCGATTCCCACGGGGGACCAGTATGAAAAAGTATCCACTCACTACAGTAAGTCACTCTGGATAAGAGCATCTGCTAAATTACTAAAATGTAAAGATAATTACCTGATTATTGAAGGCAGAGTCACTAAGCTTCTTCCCATAAACGGCAAGTTCCTTTTGAACTATCTCCTTTCTGTCCGGCAAAGAAAGCTGTCCTAAAGGAAACAAGAAGGCCCGTTTGTTCTTGGCGAGGACTCGCAGCAGGGCCGAAGTGGAGGTGACACTCAGCACCAAAGACACACCCTGTCAGAAGAACACAACAAAAGAAAGAGTAGAAGTTTTGTATGCGTTATGTTAAATCCTATACTATATGATACTACAGTGGAGGCTGCTGAGGGGAGGACGGCTCATAATAATGTTTGGAACGGAGCTAACAGAATGGCATCAAACACATTGAAACCATGTGTTTGATGTATTTGATAAAACGTCCACTAATTCCACTTCAGCCATTACCACGAGCCCGTCCTCCCCAATTAAGGTGCCACCTCCTGTGATCACCATGTACACAGATAAACTGAAAACATCTGTGTATATTTAGGCTGAGTTTCTGACCTGAGGAAGGTGCTGTGGTATCCAATCAGAGGTCAGCTGTCCTCTACCATCCTGCACATGCTCCGCCCCATCAACTAGCAGGGCCAGTGGTTGGTCCTTCCTGGTGTCACTCAACTGGGAGTGGAATTCTGTCAGCAGATCTCTATGATAAAACAGTCATGGTTGGGTTAGTCTTGAACAGCAATGGCCCTTACTATTGACTCAAGCACATTTATTGGCAAGGACATTGAAAGGCCATTTGACAAAATCTGGATGAAATGTTTGCTGTCTGCACTCACTTATAAGAGGAAGGGAGAGGCCAGTCCTCTTTTTCCTTGCCTCTCCGTAACCACTGTACAAGGCAGCGTAGAAGGTTTTCCACAGTGCATGCTGATTGGGTAGCAACAGTGGAGTAGGAGATGACATCACCTCTAGGGGTTTTCTGGGACTTGGTAGGAGTTCTTAGGGCGTTCGCCAGAGCAGCCTGTGTGAAGGGAGGAGACAATGCATAAGAAAAACCTTACAGAAACCGGGTAGGACAAAAATATGGATAATATCTTTATACTGAGCGAATAAAGTATGTTTGTGTATCTCTGCTAAAGCTGCTGCTACGGTTTACCATGAAGACAGTCTTGCCCTCTCCTGGAGCTCCCTCCAGCAGCACCATTCCTCCTTTGAGCTGAGCCTCCTGCACCTTGCCCACCGCCCCAGAGAGCAGCTTGGCACGGCCAAAGAACTGCCGCTGCAGGGCGCCCTGGTGCACTTCCTGCTCTGACAGATCTGACCTGGAATCACTTTCATCCGGTTTCTGTCAGAGAAACAACATCAATACAATGATTGGTGGAAGTGGAACCCAAGATGGAGGGAGATGGCTTCAATGTTAAGTTGTCTGTCATAGTCAAAGTCTCTGACCTCCACAAACTGCTTCAACAGCGCCCCCCAAAGGTCCTCCAGCACCACCTTCCCAAACTCCTCCAGGCCTTTCACATAGGGCTTCCCATCCACAACACCACCCCACTCACAGGGGTAACTGAGAGAGAGAGAGCACATGATACCAATGCACATGAGACCAATTATCTTAATAAAGCTACTTCAAGACAATGTGTAAGGAACTACAACTGAGCTCACTTCTCTGTGACTTTAGCTTCACTATCCACTATTCTTCTTTTCAGGTCGGCCATCTTACATTCAGCCTCCTTGGACTCAGGAGCAAAGTCTGTCCTCCACGCCACAGGAACAGACCTGAGAAATCAGGAAGCAAACATTGTACACGTTTTGTATGACGATTATTAACATGATTATATTATTTAATATTCAAATGCATACAGTCATAATCTTATTGTTCATATGAGGCATTGGCAAATGAACGATTGGACAAATGAGTATTTTTCAAGGTGTGAACCTGGATATGTGAAGTGGACTGATTTGATATTGTCTACCTGGACAGGTGGGGTGACCTGAAGTAGCAAAACATGCGATTCTGAGCTGTGTCTGGATGAAGGGCCTGGAACTGTCGAATCTCCATCTCGGTGATGGACAACCCCGATGGAGCAGAATCCAGCTGTAGAGAAGGGTAACCAAATCATTCAAAAAATATCATCTTTATCTTAAACATGTTTTCTGACTAGATGTGGCTGCAAATAAAACTTCTCTCCTGATAGAAAACATGACATTTTGTGCAAACAGACAGCTTAGTAGGACTAAGAAAGAGAGATATGGAAAGAGAGATAGCGTCTTGAGAAGGCAAACCTTACCCAGCTGTATTGTGGGAGGTCTGGTAGGGATGGACGGGGAGGCAGCAGTCCATATCGCTCTCCCAGAATGCCTAGCAGCAGTTGGCTACGGCACACCTCTGAGAGGCAGAGCTCCACGACGCGCCCCGTCTCCTCCTCAGTCACCCCCCAGCGCAGTTCCACCTCCTGCAGGTAGAGGCAGTGTGGTGCCGCACGACGCCGGAGCTCAGGGAACACACTGCGCACCAGAACATCTCTCTCAGCGTGCATGTCTCTGAACGTGGAGGAGACAAACACACGCACGCCTCGCCATCTAAAGAGACAGGGAGGACATGGGCAAACGACAGGAGAACAGAGAGAGAAAGGACAGGGGGACAGAGAGAGAAAGGACAGGGGGACAGAGAGAGAAAGGACAGGGGGACAGAGAGAGAACGGACAGGGGGACAGAGAGAGAACGGACAGGGGGACAGAGAGAGAAAGGACAGGAGGACAGAGAGAGAAAGGACAGAGAGGACAGGAGGACAGAGAAAGGACAGGAGGACAGAGAGAAAGGACAAGCAGAGAAAAGGAGGGGGATAAGAGAGTCAGTGATACAAGAGGAGAGAAAGGAGAGTAATGCTCAGTTTGTTTCGTGTTCGTTCATCTCTGTGGTTTTACATTTACATTTTTGACATTTTAGTCATTTAGCAGACGCTCTTATCCAGAGCGACTTACAGTTAGTGAATACATATTTTTTTTTTTATACTGGCCCCCCGTGGGAATCAAACCCACAACCCTGGCGTTGCAAACGCCATGCTCTATCAACTGAGCTACATCCCTGCCGGCCATTCCCTCCCCTACCCTGGACGACGCTGGGCCAATTGTGCGCCGCCCATGAGTCTCCCGGTCGCGGCCGGCGGCGACAGAGCCTGGATTCGAACCAGGATCTCTAGTGGCACAGTTAGCACTGCGATACAGTGCCTTAGACCACTGCGCCACTCAGGTAACCCTATGGCTACCCTGAAATGAAGGCTCTATGTTGTCAGAGACAGCCCAATAATCAAGTATGGATAATCATGGACAACCAAACCAGTTTTGAAGGAAATGTATTCAACCTGCCCTGCCACAGTACCTCAACTTTGGGGTGGCAGGAAGTGGGGTGATGGCAGCTTCTAGCTCAGCCTCTTTAGCACACCCCTGTGGCGGGAGAATGTGATGCAGCTTGTCTATGTGCTCCACGTGATCCAGCAGTCTAGATGAGCCTCTTTCAGCCACAAACCTGTTGAGTTACACAAACACTTCAGAGACACCATGCCACAAGGTGTGTGTATGTGTGTGTGTCAGTGACAAGAGGGTGAATGAGAAGAAAGCTTGCCTGAGGATCTGCTCGCTGAAGCCTTGGAGTACCACACAGTTCCTGTCTGTGGATTGGTCTCCCGTCCTGCAACAGACAGAGGCAGGACACACACAGTGAAGGTTGTAGCTGTTAACACACTGGGGATACAGAACATGTACTGAAAATGCTCCTTATTGAAAGAAAAGGTTGTTTCTCATAGAATAGTAAATGCTTGCTCTCTCCTACGTGGCAGAGATGTGCTGCTGGTCAGCACACAGAAAAGCACCCCATACCTTTTCCCAAAGAAGATTTTCACTACGAGGGCTTTATTGTTCACATCCTTCCTGTATCGGTCAAGCGCCATATCCATGTTATTATCCAAGTAATGATCCGCCAGCACGATGATATTGTCCACCTGAGAAGGAAGACGGGAAGGTCACGATTCAAAGTACAATTAAGTAAAATGGATCCCTGAAAACAATTCAAATGTACAAATGTGCACATAAACACACCTTGTTTTTCTGCGTCATCTCTCTGCTCATGAAAGAAGAGAATGTTTCATGCTTGTCATAGGCATTCTGAGCCTCCTGTAAGAGAAATGATTCAATATACTATCGATCTCTCTAGTACTACGCACTTTGAATATTCAGTTCAAAGTCTTCTGAATATTAACTTCAGTTTATCTAAACTGACTTCACAGTGATGGCATTATGTTGGAAAAGTATTGAAACCATTACAACAGTGTGTAGATAGACATGAGGGAAAGGAAACGACAGCCTCACCTCTACCTGCTTCATCACATGCCTGACATTATCCAACAGCACGTCCGACTTGAGCTTTGCTTCTGCACAACCCCACCAGTTAAACTGGATCAGCTGGGGATGCTCAGCGCTGTGGGCTATCATCAGTGACAGCAACACTGCTACCTCCTGCATCTGTGAGGAAATTCACAAATCAGCAGGGTCAGTAATAAGCACAGATTATAGCTGCTGGGCGTTGTAGAGTATGGCCCTAGCCCCTACTCACTAGGCACTTGTCTGGGAGTACTGGACAAGTCTAAGCAATATGGAGAATGTAACCTAGCATGTCTGAGGGAAGGGTGAAGCTGCTACCATACTGACTATACTTCACCATTTATTTTAGATCTACACAAGTGCGTAGAGAGTAGAGGCTAGGGGTTGTTTCTGGTCAGGGACTCAGTGTGTTGAGGTTTTGGGTTCTTACAGAGGGTGTGAGTTTCTCTTCTTCATCTTCTTTTTCTGCCTCTGCGTCAGGCGGGCAGCAGAAGTCCTGAGCGGCGCTCCAGGTGTCATCCTCACCCATGTTACCAGCGAAGAAGATCATGGTGCGGCCAGGGAGGGGTGGCACGTTGTAACGGCACGAGATCTGCACCGCAGTTTCCAGAGCCTTGCGGTACTGCTCCAGAAGGGCCTGCGAATACAGTCTCTGACTGTAGACACACACACACACTTCAGAGTGCATCCTCCTTACTCAGTATAAACATACTTCTAATTATTATCACGCAACCACAGTAATGCAGATTTTTATATTACAGTTTTCCTCTGGACTTCCTCTACCTGATAAATATTCATTATCAAATCTCCCATGTCTCTCGGTTTCCCTGTCTGCATCCCCTGATTCCTCTCCCAGGTGAATACCCAGTGTTGCTGTCTGTACCTGGCTTTCTTCAGCTGGCTCTTCTTCATGTTGTAGATGCGGTAGACAAAGGGCACGCCTAACGCCACCCTCAGCCTCTTCTTCCCAGCCGTCTCCCAATCCAGATGACTGAAGCGCTTGTTCTTAGGCATCTTCTTCAGAATGCCCCTGAGGATCTCCCTAGAGCTGGAGAACACTTTCTCTGATGCACGGGCTAAAAGAGGGAGGTAAAGCTTTGTCCGACAACATCAAATGTAGACTTTTCCAAACTAGAATGTATTGATGTTGTTAGAGTTTATGTTTGTGTGAAAGATTCTTACCCATGTTGTTGAGCTCCATTATGACCTTATAGGCGGAGAGGAAACGGAAGGGAAACTGTCTGCTCTGAATCACTGCTTTCTGTAACAACACCACTCTTTTATTGGGATATGGGTGTTAATGTAAACATACTGTATTTCCTACTGCAATTTCTATCAAGTTTTATTTGATCCTTCAGTAGACTTGCACCCTAGTGGTCAGAATCTACATGGATCTACATGGACTGACAATATATTTTTTATTTGTCCAATGATTTATTCTGCCGATTGCGTGAACATATAATATAACAAGGGGTCAAAAAATGTAATAATTATTTATGGATAACTCACCCTGAAGGTCAGTCTGCCCAGAATCTTCTGATGATGCCGCTCACTGATGCCCTGGGTTATCATATTCCTCAGGTTCCTCAGCATTGCCATGAAGGGCAGAGAGTTACTGTCTGTAAAATAAATAAGGACAGCATTATAACAATGTTATATTACAACCACTAGCTGCAGCATTGATTCACTGTGAGAGTGTTTGTGTAGGTATGTGACTATACCTATCAGTTTCTCCCAGGTGGAGGCTTTATTTCCCTCTTGGCTGAGTTTGCGTTCCCATGTGTCTGGCTGTTTGAGCTTCATGCGCTGCCCTGCCCGCTCCCTGTCCCACACCCCACTCAGCCCACTGCGGGAGAACGCCTTGGGGTCACCAGGGTACCTGAAAACACACATGCAAAGCACAGTATCGAGATTGTATACAGCTCAGAAAAGTAGCAAAATGTTAGCTAATAGATCCTTGGATCTGTAAAATATAAAAAAACATCTGTCAACATCGGTGTTTGGTATACAGTACCTCTTTCCCAGTATGGCCAGGACATGCTGAGCAGGCTCTTTGATGTGGAGCCTCTTGATCAGCTTCTTCAGACTGAACTCACTCTGCTTCTTATCCACCACTGCTCTCTCCATCTTCAACTGCAAACATTTACATTTTAGTCATTTAGCAGACGCTCTTACAGTTGTGGGGGGGGGGTCTTTGTTTTCAGAAGATGGGTAGGCTATGGACTCTGCTGTCCTAGCTTCATAATCTCCTAGCTTCAAACAGTATTATCAAATAATACTACACAAATATATGTGGTCCTCTGTAGCTCAGCTGGTAGAGCACGGCGATTGTAACGCCAAGGTAGTGGGTTCGATCCCCGGGACCACCCATACAAAAAAAAAAAAAAAAAAATCTATGCACGCTAAGTCGCTTTGGATAAAAGCGTCTGCTGAATGGCATATTATTATTATTATTATTATTATATATACAAACACCAACTGTTTCCATCCAGTTTTTATGCGAGTAAAGTCAGGCCGTAAAAAAAGCACGACAGGAAGTTTCGGTACAATTTTATAAATCCTGTCAGGTAATTTGTTTGTTCGACATGGTGGGATCTTTTTGTGTCTATAAAATTCATTATATGAGAAATGGTGGTGGAAACGCCTTTATGCACACATATTGATATAATAACCATCATATCGATGTAAACTTGGAATCACGCAATGATATGGTGTGTGGTCCTCCCATTACGACTCGGTTTATTGCAGTTTATTAGGCTACAGATTAAATAAATGATAAACTTCACAGGGTGGCGAAAGTGCACGGTGATGAGTATGATGCTCTTTTCTAATGAATATCGAGGGTCTTATTCTGGTGACATGATGATAAATGCTTGACTGCCGTTTGAAAAGAAAAAATATTCTCGCTCTTATCCATAATAATCTCATCATCTAGACCAGCCTACCTGCACTGTGTCTGCCAGCTGTTGCTGGCTAGAGCACACATGCCAAGACGAGTGCGGGCACATTTGCTATTTAAAGCAACAGATTGTGACAAAACTAATCGGTAGAGTTGAAAATGCATTAAAAACACAGATATCATTTTTATTCGGTACATGAAAACTTTGTATGCACTAAGTCATCATGCACAGATTTTTATCCGCAACAGGACTGTTTGGTGGAAACACACCACTGGATGGAAATTTAGCATATTTTCTTCATTTGGATTTTAGAACGTTCACATGAAAATCTGTTGCCAATAGGATGGAAACCTAGCTCCACACTCACATATTTCTGCAGATTGGTGGCATCACTTCCAAGCATATTTGCCCATTTTTCCAACTGCTGAGTGGATGGTTTCTGTGATGGAGAGAGAGAGAGAGAAGATGGAGAAGATGGAGAAGAGAAAAAAACAAGGTGTGTGTGTGTTTGTACACACGCTTGCCGTACCTTGCCTTTGGGTCTAGAGCGATTGTGTTTGCAGCGATGTTTGCGTGTGTTGTATTTGGCCAGCTGATACTCGTTGAACTGCTTGAACTTGTCTCCCAAGGCTTTTTTCAGACAGGTGGGTAAAGAGTGGCCAAAACACTGAGGATGACATCACAGTGGAATGGTTAGAAGAGATATTCAGAATCACTGATCTACAAATCACCTTGCCTCCCAAACAACTACCCATTTAAAAAATCAAGACGAGCAAATATGTGCAGTACCTTACTGAGTCTGTCACATGTAGAGAGAGACAAACAAAGAGCAGTTGAGATTAGTAAGAGATTCACTGAGATTGACCAAGACTCACCGTGCTGTAGAGTCTCACCACTTCCAGCCAATCAGAGGGTAGCTGCACAGCTGCACAGAAGTACCTACGCACGTGTGGCTTAGAGGTGGGCAGATGGGCCGCAAGAGCCAATAGGAAGTTAGCTGTGATACGGATGTTCAACTCCTGTCTGGTGTAAACTGCAACCTAAAGGGGAACAGGAAAATATGGTAAAATAGGATAACTGTTTACTGCACCCCAAAATCCATAGAGGACCCTAGTGGGACATGACCAAGAGAGATTCTCCAGAAACACACACCTTGAGGAGAAACTGGGGATCGTCGGTAGAGATGGCCTTGGACAAGTTCTGGATCCTTTTCCAGACACTCTCCTCTGCATCCCAGTCCTTCTGACCAGGAGCAGTGCTCTTATTCACCAGAGAACAGCACACCTCATTCAGCAGCAGGTACTGATTGAAGGGAAAGTGTGAGGAAAATAAATGATGGAGTAGAAAGAGGAGGAAAGGGGAAAGGTTTTGAGGTTCAGGTTGATGTTGAGATACGTGGTTTTCTGTGCGAGACTAAATGCAGAATTACCTCCCTCACCTTTTTGTCTTTCAGTTCTTCCTCCAATTCATCTTTCCCCCTCTCCATCTCACCAAACTCATGTTCCCCGAATGGCATTATTTGGTCCAGCTCTTCTTCATCCAATACCATGTCCAGGACAGGCATCTCTGTGGATGACTCAGTCTCCTCAGCCATGAGGCTGTCCTGGTCAGAATCCTGCAATTTCATAAGGAGGAAAGAAAACACATTTGGTACAATGGCAACAAAATTTGACTGGATTGGAAGGGACCTTGTGGCAAACTATATCACAGAAAGATAGACTGAAAAGGATGCATTGTGCCATATACCACAGTCATCTCTTCGTAGTAAGACAGCGCGTCCTCAGAGGCAGGCTGCCTAATTCTTCCTTCTCCTTCCCCCTCTATCCGCTCTTCTACATTCAGAACCGGAGGGGGGAGAGAACAGGTAGGAGGCAGGACACGAGTAGAGGATCCCAGGGATGAATTGAACAGAGTGGGGAGGGGGGGGGGAGAGGGGAGAAAGAGGGAACGAGGGAAGAGGAGTGAATCCCTCTTTAGGAATTTGTTCTCTGTGCTGAGGAGTGGAGAGGTGAGAAGGTGGGAGGTAAGACAGGGAGAAGTGAGGGAGGAGGCAGTAGTGGAGAGGAGGTAGGAGGTGGTGGAGGTGAGCCTGGAGGGCTGGAGAGAGGAGCAGGAGGAGGGCTGGGATCCTGGCCCAGAGAGGGCCTGAGGCAGCACAGACGTCTGGACCAGGCATCTGTTCTCCATGCTCTGGCCAAGGTAGTTGGAGTAGAGTTCCCCTGATGCAGCCTGCTGTTCCCGGGCCCCATGAGGCTGGAGCAAAGTCAGCGCCTTCATCTCTCCTGGAAAACAGGTCAATAGACTGTCAGGCAAATATTCACTCAGCACAGGGAGGGTCCCTTTTACAGTACATCTAGGACAGCGTTTCCCAAACTCAGTCCTCCCTTTGAGGTCCCAAAGACAGAGTTTGAGAAACCCTGATCTAGGACAAACAGATTACACAGTACATCAAGGTACTGTCAATGTACTGTTTTACACCTGTTGTAACCTGTGCACGTGGAAAATAAACTTTGAAACTCGACTGACGACATTTGTTAATAGAGATCAGCATTCTAGCCAGGTCTATTATTTAAACAGTCAGCGGTAAAACATACAAAAGGGCATTCATGTATTTGGGTGGGTCACTTGTATGACAAAGAGAGTGGTAAAAAGGAACAAAGTTCACTCAACACAGATAAAGATTGTTGTCTTGTGCTTTAGATAAGACTGGCTCAATAAATGAATGACAAATCCAGAACCATGCAACAATGGTGTTCTGTCCATGTCCAGAACACCAGACTGAAGTGGTGCTTGTACACAATGATAAATTGGTTCAGTACAATGAGTACAGTACTACCTAGCTCTGGTCCAGGGCGTTAGGGACGCGCACTAACGCCCTGGACCAGAAGTACAGCCCATCAAAATGTTCTTCTTACAATCTAATTACACAGATACACGAATGTCCAGACTAGAATACATTGTGGCCATAGAATAATATATTGTGGAAACAGCACAGGGATGAAAACAGTCTAAAGCCAGGCAGTAATCAAAAGGCACATTGAAGTAGCTATGCTACCCAGATTTACATGTACTTTGAATGGGCGTGACTGTAGCTAAGTCTTCCGAGAGTCACAAAAAGGGACGCAAACTTACCTAATAAGTTCAGTTTCCAAAGCACTGGTTCAGAGCAGCAAGATGAAGTATTATTTCCGCATATGTCTACGCCATGTAGCTATCTGCCTACTGAAACACAGACGAGCGCACGGTCTATGTATATCCTCCACGGACACCGTAGATCATATGATCACGCTTTCCTCCCCTCCGTTTGTTTTCGCGGAAGTAAAAACTATCAATGTGGTAGCTAGCGAACTATTTGTCTTTCCGACTGAAAATTATGTTTTGAAACACAACACTATTCAGGTAAAATGTTGTTCCAGGAGAATATGACTAATTGTGTTACTTTACAAACCAAATTAAGCTCAGTTATGGATGTGTTGGCCAAAGCTGCGGTGGCAGAAATAAGTAAAATGTTCGATGATGGGTTTGCTGTTTTACGCTTGGAAATGTGCCGAAGAGAAAATGAAATTGAAACCTTGAAAAGACAATTATTGTTTATGGAGAACGATCGGCAAACCACGAGTTCCAAAGCGCAAGAAGCAGGCTGTTCTTCTACATGCTCGTCGTCTTCCATCAGAACGGATGAGGGACAGGGTGAGCCAGCTCCTGCTTACTGTACTCATATAAATATAATTATGAAATGTGTTGCTGTAAATCTCAACTCAAGGGTCAATTCTTCAAAAATATATCAAATGCAGTATGACTGACAATCATTTAGCACAATGCCTAACTACTGTAGATAGGTTTCAGTTCTATTGTTGACTTTGTTAAATTGTTCAGTGCTCTCTCAACTTTGATTTACGTTGATTTAGACATACCGGTATGCTTCTGACAATTCAATTCATTGAAACCTTCACTTTCAGGGTCCAAGGGGTCTGATGAGGATGCTAGTGAAAGGACTCCATTTGAGCAGAACGCCAGAGAGAATGATGACCAACTGGGTCGAAATAGACCACAGCCACCTGCAGAAGAAGTAGAGGGGCTCGATGAACAGTACAGGTCTGGCCACAGAGAGAAGGGTAGTGAACTAGAGTTAGTGAAGAGGGAGCAAGAGGAGGAGTATGATGTTATTTCACTACATTCGTCAGGAAGTGAACATGGCACAGAGAGACCAGATCATCAGGAAACTGAGTTTGATGTGGATGAGAGAGAGAGTCAACTGTGGGTGTCTTTAACAGAGAGCAACTGTGACTCGGAGGGTCCAGATTGCATTTTTGGTACAAAACAATATCCACAAGATCAAGATACAGACATACAGCTCATTCAAAGTGCAGTGGAGGGTCTCGATATCATTCCATCGTCAGAGATAGGTGACATTAACAGAGTTATGAAAGAAGAGATGCGAGCACAGTCTGTTTGGAATGACAGAAGAAGGACCCCTACAGATTTGGTTCAGGCACAGCACAGAGAAACCATGCACCCAGTGAGAAGGCAGGATGGGACAACTACCAGAACGCCGTCAGGCAAACAAACGCTAGCCAATGAGGGTGCAGCATATTCCAACATTTGGCTAAACAATGTATTTTCGCTTGCCCCAAATGGTTTTCTCTCAGCAAAAGTATCCCCAAGGAGAACCCCAGCAAGAGAGAAGTGGTTTGTTTGCTCCTTCTGTGGAAAGAGCTTTGACCGGTTCGGTCACCTGGAGATGCATCAGCGGATTCATACGGGAGAGAAACCGTACAGCTGTGTAACGTGCGGGAGGAGTTTTGCTCAGCAGAGTAATCTCCGCACACACCAGCGAGTACACAGGGGCCTCAGAACAAACCAAACTGTTTACTAATCCATCACCATGACGAGACAATTTAGAGCATCCTAGAGAAACCAGCTGGGGCCCACCCCACACATTGTGAAACACAACCTCATTGACATATCAACATTTTCTAATGAGAAGAACATCAAGACACTCTTGCAGAAAGCAGCAGTGTGTTGCTTTTGTCTTCCCATTCTGTAAAGTGAGAGCAGTGAGACCCTACCACAACTGTTGCACTAGTGGTGCTTATATACTGTAGAGTGGGATCAAAGTTGCAGGTTTACAGCCTCCTGCTTGTCACTTTTTAAGGAACACTTATCGAGAGGAAAATCTCCATCGTATTTTTTTCTTTTGTAGAACTATGCCAGACACTAACATCTGGAGAGAAAAACTACAATGGGCGTGCTTTTGTCAATGCATACCTTTTTATGAATAAACGTGAATTCTCTCAAACTTTGAGCCCTTTCATATACAGTTGAAGTCGGAAGTTTACATACACTTAGGTTGGAGTCATTAAAACTCGTTTTTCAACCACTCCACAAATTTGTTGTTAACAAACTATAGTTTTGGCAAGTCGGTTAGGACATCTACTTTGTGCAATTTTTCTAACAATTGTTTACAGACAGATTATTTCACTTATAATTCACTGTATCACAATTCCAGTGGGTTAGAAGTTTACATACACTAAGTTGACTGTGCCTTTAAACAGCTTGGAAAATTCCAGAAAATGATGTCATGGCTTTAGAAGCTTCTGATAGGCTAATTGACATCATTTGAATCAATTGGAGGTGTACCTGTGGATGTATTTCAAGGCCTACCTTCGAACTCAGTGCCTCTTTGCTTGACATCATGGGAAAATCAAAATAAATCAGCCAAGACCTCAGAAAAAAAGTTGTAGACTTCAACTTTGTATGTATATATATATATATATATGTGTGTGTGTATACAGTACCAGTCAAAATTTTGGACACACCTACTCATTCAAGGGTTTTTCTTAATTTTTACTATTTTCTACATTGTAGAACATCAACACTCTGAAATAACACATGGAATCATGTAGTAATCAAAAAAGTGTTAAACAAATCAAAATATATTTTATATTTGAGATTCTTCAAATAGCTACCCTTTGACTTGATGACATCTTTGCACATTCTTGGCATTCTCTCAAGCAGCTTCACCTGGAATGCTTTTCCAACAGTCTTGAAGGAGTTCCCACATATGCTGAGCACTTGTTGGCTGCTTTTCCTTCACTCTGCGGTCCGACTCATCCCAAACCATCTCAATTGGTTTGAGGTCGGGGGATTCTGGAGGCCAGGTCATCTGATGCAGCACTCCATCACTCTCCTTCTTGGTAAAATAGCCCTTACACAGCCTGGAGGTGTGTTGTGTCATTGTCCTTTTGAAAAACAAATGATAGTCCCACTAAGCCCAAACCAGATTCAATGGCGTATCGCTGCAGAATTCTGTGGTAGCCATGTTGGTTAAGTGTGCCTTGAATTCTAAATAAATCACAGACAGTGTCACCAGCAAAGCACCCCCACACCGTAACACCTCCTCCTCCATGCTTTACGGTGGGAAATACACTTATTTGGGCTGCAATTTTTGAGGCTGGTAACGCTAATGAACTTATCCTCTGCAGCAGAAGTAACTCTGGATCTTCCATTCCTGTGGCGGTCCTCGCGAGAGCCAGTTTCATCATAGCGCTTGATGGTTTTTGCGACTGCACTTGAAGAAACTTTCAAAGTTCTTGACATTTTCCGGATTGACTGACCATGTCTTAAAGTAATGATGGACTGTCGTTTCTCTTGGCTTATTTGAGCAGTTTTTGCCATATGGACTTGGTCTTTTACCAAATAGGGCTATTTTCTGTAAAAAAAAATATAAATGCAACATGCAGCAATTTCAAGTTGATCATGCTGTTGGTTGTGGCCTGTGGAATGTTGTCCCACTCCTCTTCAATGGCTGTGCGAAGTTGCTGGATATTGGTGGGAACTGGAACACTGTCGTACACATCGATCCAGAGCATCCCAAATATGCTCAATTGGTGACATGTCTGGTGAGTATGCAGGCCATGGAAGAACTAGGACATTTTCAGCTTCCAGAAATTGTGTACAGATCCTTGCGACATGGGGCCGTGCATTATCATGCTGAAACATGAGGTGATGGCAGCAGATGAATGGCACGACAATGGGCCTCAGGATCTCGTCACGGTATCTCTGTGCATTCGAATTGCCATCGATAAAATGCAACTGTGTTCGTTGTCCGTATCTTATTCCTGCTCATACCATAACCCCACCGCCACCATGGGGCACTCTGTTCACATCAGCTAACTGCTCGCCCACACAATGCCATACACGCTGTCTGCCATCTGCCCGGTACAGTTGAAACCGGCATTCATCCATGAAGAGCACACTTCTCCCAACATGCCAGTGGCCATCGAAGGTGAGCATTTGCCCACTGATGTCGGTTACGACGCTGAACTGCATTGAGGTCAAGACCCTGGTTAGGACGACGAGCACACAGATGAGCTTCCCTGAGACGGTTTCTGACAGTTTGTGCAGAAATTCTTCAGTTGTGCAAACCCACAGTTTCATCAGCTGTCTGGGTGGCTGGTCTCAGATGATCCCGCAGGTGAAGAAGCCGGAAGTGGAGATCGTGGGCTGGCATGGTTACACGTGGTTTGCGGTTGTGAGGCCGGTTGGACTTAATGCCAAATTCTATAAAACGACATCGGATGTGGCTTACGGTAGAGAAATTAACATTCAATTATCTGGCAACAGCTCTGTTGGACATTCCTGCAGGCCAATTGCAAACTCCCTCAAAACTTGAGACATCTGTGGCATTGTGTTGTGACCAAACTGCACATTTTAGAGTGCCCTTCTATTGTCCCCAGCCCAAGATGCACCTGTGTAATGATCATGCTTTTTAATCAGCTTCTTGATATGCCACACCTGTCAGGTGGATGGATTATCTTGGCAAATGAGAAATGCTCACTAACAGCCATGTAAACAAATTTGTACACAACATTTGAGAGAAATACATTTTTGTGCGTATGGAACATTTCTGGGATCTTTTATTTCAGCTCATGAAACATGGGACCAACACTTAACATGTTGCGTTTCTATTTTTGTTCAGTGTATATGCTTAGACAAGACTGGGTTTATAGTTGACACCAAGTGATGCTGCAATCTTGTCTAATCTCTACTTCGCTGGGAAATGTCTAACCGCTGGTAAATATTGTTTACATAGTGGGACACAAGAAGGCAATGCTGATGTAAAAAAGGACAAAGTCAACCACAAAAATGGCAATGAAAGTGAGCATGAGGTTGCCAAACGCTTACTTTTCAGTCCAACTGTATCCAAGTTCAGTTCACTGGAATAAGTAACAGGCCTCCATGACCATTGGGTTAGGGTGGAGCTGAGGGCAGTTCCCTTTTCAACCAACTTCTTCCACCCTTTCTAGATGCTCTGTCCTTTGGGGTGTAGGAGGATGGTGTTGGAGTGTAGTTTGGGCTGCAGGATCCCGTTACTGTAGTGGAAGTGGTTGGAGAGTGCCTCTGAGATCTGGTAAGAACTGGTGTCACAATCGGCCTTGTCAACCTGTCTGTGTCCCCAGTCTTCCCCTTTGGTCACCCCCTCCTTCTGGCCACCCAGGTCGCTGAGCATTGAAGGATGCCACACTGCCATCCTGGTCCTGGGGTTTCAAATTAAGTGGCACAGATAATATATATATATATATATATATATATATATATATATATATATATATACGTTTTGCTCTGAGAACAGGTTGGCTTCATGGGGAGAAGGGAGGAAGGCCAGAGTCCTGAGAAATTGAGCCCCACAGTGGAGGTGTCATAATACCAATAAAACCTAGCGGTCAAACAGGGAAATGGTTCCAACTGTTTTTCCCCGTTCATTTTTCTCATAGGGGATTTTATAAACACTTAAAATAAGGGCTGTGTTTAGTGTAGGCTTACCCTGACGTGACGTTTTGATAACCATGTAAATCTCTCTCGGACAAGGTGACTTTTATCAATTTATTCAGCTCTATTTATTCTCAGATTCGAAAATGCAAATTAGCATCAAAGTAGACATCATGCAAGACTACAATTCACTGCAAGCTCCTGCACATCATCTCTAACTGACACCTTTGCTAACAGGTATAGTGTCAATTTAAAACTTGTACAAGACAGTTCACAGAATTGTCAATTTAAAGACATTTTGCCAATTTATTCCTTACTAAATTTAGCCAACATTAGATGGTTAATCCAGAGTTTCTTACCTTTGCCTCGATTTGGCAGTCTCGTCCAGATCATCATGGCATTTGTAGTTCTTAATGATAGACACAATAGCAGCGAATTAGTATTTATTTTTTATTTTTGGGGGGGGGGGGGAGGAATACAGGTGAATATATTAATAAAAGTCACCTTGTCCTACAGAGATTTACACGGTTATCAAAACGTCATGCCAGGGTAAGCCTACACGAAACACAGCCCTTATTTTAAGTGTTTCTAAAATCCTGTATGGGAAAAATGAATGGTGGAAAAACGATTGGAACCATTTCCTTGTTTGACCTCTAGGTTTTATGGGTATTATGACTTATACTGTGGTACTCTACTGAGAGCCACATATTGAGAGAAACAGATAGGCCTGTGAGTTATTACATTGTAAACTTAATGCGCATTTTTTAACTTTCACAAATCCTCTTCCTGCCCTAAGGCCTGGAAGGAGGAGAGGAGCACGATATTTACAAAAAATACATTCCACTGCATGAGCCACATCAGACATTGCCTGACAACTCACCCCAAATGTAATTCCGCTGCTCTATCGATCGCTACATACAGTGCATTCGGAAAGTATTCAGATAATGACAAAGCAAAAATAGGTTTTTAGAAATCTTTGCAACCAAAATAATGAAATATGACATTTACATAAGTATTCAGACTTTTTACTCAGTACTTTGTTGAAGCACCTTTGGCAGCGATTACAGCCTTGAGTCTTCTTGGGTATGATTGTCAAATTGCCAGGGTTAGAGCGTCCAAACCCGTTCTATTCATTCTATTTCTATGGGTTTAACCCTCTTTGGACCCCAGGAAGAGTAGCTGCTGCCAAGGGGATCCTAATAAATACAAAATCCTCTCTGACAGTGATTTTCCACTTGTCTTATAAGAACCTAAAATGACTATGAACGCTTTTGATTGCACAATCTACACATCAGCACCTACAGCCAGTGAGCTCAATGAGACTTAGCAAGGGCTTACAGTCTGTACAAGTTGTCGAAAGCGTTCCACAGGGATGCTGGCCCATGTTGACTCCAATGCTTCCCACAGTTGTGTCAAGTTGGCTGGATGTCCTTTGGGTGGTGGACCATTCTTTATACACACAGGAAACTGTTGAGCGTGAAAAACCCAGCAGCGTTGCAGTTCTTGATACAAACCAGTGTGATTGGCACCTACTACCATACCACGTTCAAAGGCACTTAAATATTTTTTCTTGCCCATCCATCCTCTGAATGGCACACATACACAATCCATGTCTCGATTGTCTCAAGGCTTAAAAATCCTTCTTTAATTATTTCAAGTCTAAGACATTGTAGCCCATAGAAACACATTGAATAACACATTCATAAATGGCAAAAAGGACATATAAACAAATATTTTGTTGTTTTTTACACATATTTAACCCCTTTTTTGGGGTAGGAACAAAACTACCTTCATACTTCCATTTGGTTTTTTAAACCGGTACCAGTTACCTTCAGACGAGTCCCGTGACACTTGTGGGGGTCGTAGAGCAAAAGAACATCATTGTGTTCGTGAGAGTCTCCCCTTTCCATAGAGTGGTAAAATAGTTTGTAGGCCAAACCGTTCGGACACTACAGACGTTTACGTGAGAAGACCGATTTTCGGGATGCGTCATGGTCTGACAAACACCGCTCTAGCTCTGCCACCTTTCACCGCAGATGCAGAAGTGGGACACTGGCGGATGTGGTGGATTGAGACTTATCCAATGCAACAACAACAACAAAAATTGTATCTAGTTTAAGCTGACAGGTTTTGATGGGGATTTTTTTGTTATGTAACTTAGATATGTCAATCGACACTAGAGGGTTAACCTGTCTCCTCCCCCTCATCTACACTGATTGAAGTGGATTTAACAAGTGACATCAATAAGGGATCATAGCGTTCAACTGGATTCACCTGGTCAGTCTGTAATGAAAAGAGCAGGTGTCCTTAATGTTTTGTACACTCAGTGTACATGCATATATTATTACCAACCTCTGGGGAATTAGACACAGGTCCTGGTGCAGCCCAACCTCCAGCTCCAGCCCCAGCCCAACCTCCAGCTCCAGCCCCAGCCCAACCTCCAGCTCCAGCCTCAGCCCAACCCAACCTCCAGCACCAGCCCAACCTCCAGCTCCAGCCCCAGCCCAACCTCCAGCTCCAGCCTCAGCCCAACCTCCAGCTCCATCCCCAGCCCAGCCCAGCCCAACCTCCAGCTCCAGCCTCAGCCCAACCTCCAGCTCCAGCTCCAGCCCCAGCCTAACCTCCAGCTCCAGCCTCAGCCTAACCTCCAGCTCCAGCCCCAGCCTAACCTCCAGCTCCAGCCTAACCTCCAGCTCCAGCCTCAGCTCCAACCTCAGCTCCAACTCCAACCCTAGACCCTCCCCTAACCCTAGCCCCTCCCCTAACCCAACCTCCAGCCCCAGGCCCAACTCTAGGCCCAGCACTAGCCCAACCTCCAGTTAAAAGCCCAGGCCCAGCACCAACTATAGGCTTCACTCAGGCCCATCTCCAGCTCCAGCTCTAGGCCCAGCACCTCCCACAGCTGCAAAGATATATTCTAAAATCAAACAATTGCTCCATCTTTTCATAATCAGCAGACACATTGACCCAGAAAAAAACAATAACAAGTGGTGGGTGGCCATACATAGCAAAGCCCAACGTTGACCTAAGTGAGAGCAGTGGCCACAATTGGTATCTGTTCAAAGAGATTGTACTCATTGTCTAAAGTAATGGGTCAAATCACTGCCTGTACTGTACATGTCAATGTTGTTCATCTCATGACCCTAAGACATTACAATTCTGCATTGAAACATTGTAGAGAGCATTGCATCTTACTTATTGTGAACTTGATGCCACTGCCTGCCTCCAAAATGGCAGATAGTTGGTCCATGCCATAGGCTTTTTTTAAACTATCCCACCTGGCATGCCCTCTACTTCAATGACCACCTTCTTGGCAGCCACAGTCATATATGGAACTCTGCCCTGTCCACTTGCTTCATCTAAACATAAACAGAAAGAAGGCTTTAGTGAAGGACGATCAAGTGTACACATTATTCCAAGCTTCTATCAGTGATCCAGAACTCAAGAAATCTGCGTACTTGAATATCAACAATGTAAACCAACAAGGCACAGCTACCACATATGTTTTTATAAATCAAATGTCAGCCATTGCATCCAGAACACTGCCTGTGAATTTGAGTGGTTACATTTTTCAAGCTTGCTTAAAAGCAGCGCAGGACCGTTATTTAATCACATATATACAGTACATTTTAATAGTTATTTCAAATAAAATGATACATACTATACTTCTGGTTGAATAAGGCTTGTAGCCTTTGACTGTGAAGCTGCAGGTTGGCCTAGATGTCACAATAAAATAGGTACAGTGCTGTATGAGTGTGTTTAAAGGCATTATAGATGTACAGATGTAGGATCTTAATTTGAGTCAGTTTGATACAGCAGGAAAATAATCCTGCAGCACAGGAAACGTGAGTTATGTGGATTATAATAAATTGACATTTTTGTCAGGGTTGATACATTTTTCGTAAGGGAAAATCAAGTCTAAATTTAAAAGTGGAAATTACAAACTTCAGGAGCCTTTTCAAACCTCAAATACACTACAAGTAAAAAATGTCCTGCATTTAATAAAAGTTGTCCTGCAACAGGGTGATCAAATTAAGATCTACATCTGTATGCTTAAGGTTAAGCGTTACCAAAGTTATTTTAAAATATGTTTACGAGAAAAGTGTACAGAAAACTTTGCAATCAGATCCTGGCCCTCAACAAATTCCCCTCCCAGGTGAGGCTGTGCTGACTGGTATGGGGTCCTCCTGTAGCTCAGTTGGTAGAGCATGGCGCTTGCAACGCCAGGGTTGTGGGTTCGATTCCCACGGGGGGCCAGTATGAAAAATGTATGCACTCACTAACTGTAAGTCGCTCTGGATAAGAGCGTCTGCTAAATGACTAAAATGTCAAATGTAAATGTCCTCGAGGTTGTGGACAAGGAATTCTGTAGAAATAGACACAATAAATAATAAATGAAATTATATGTAAAAAAGACAATACCTAAAAATAGGAAAAGAGTTGGTGTGAAGACTGAAATCCTTCCATAAGAAAAATGCCTGTTCTCTGTATCTTAAATCTCTATCTCAAATCTAACTCCAACTATCAAATCCAAATCCATTACTTTTTTTAAGTAAAAGTTTCTGAATTTCATTATTTACTATTGTGACCCTATATATTCCCACCATTGATTTCAGCCGTCTTAAATAATCTTTGACTTTTAATGCCTTCAGGTTCCCCTTCAACTCCTGACCTCCTGCCTGTAGCTTGTCTGCCTCCTCACTGTAATGGGCTTTTGTGGCAGATGGTAATGCCTGCCATTTGCCCTGTGTACCTGCCATAACTCCTGCCATACAACAGAAAACATGACAATGTCAGGCATTACAACAACAAAACGATTTAGCTGTAGGGAGCTAGTGAAGAACTTTGATCAAAGATTTAACTAAACCAAGATAGACCACAGCCCATAGTTTCAAATGGGAACAAATGAGTAATAGTGTGCAGAACAAGCAAGGAGGTGGGCAGAGACAAACACGAGCTAGCGAGATCCTATTGGCGAGTTCTAGCATCATTTGCATATTTCCGTTAGAGAACGCCTACTCTGTTAAGTGCGCGTGTGCCATAACTCCAATTCGCCTTTGCAATTCTTCTAAACAAAGCAACAATAACAAAAATACTTTGGCAAATGATAAAGTCTAAAAAACTTAGTCCACTCTGATTCTAGTTTTGGGACCAGAAAACTGTATTGAGATCAAATGTTTCATCGATGACAAAACTAGCAGAAAGTCGGCCAAAATCCATCTTCTCCCACTGCCAGCCACTGGGCTTCCTCTCACTACCATATTTGGATGTGTCACATTTATACATCCGGTGAAATATGTATCATTGTTCTATCTGTGCTTTGATCACTTGTGGGGTTTAGATGACCCACAATTCAATGCAAACTGTAGTCACGTGTCAAATTTAATCAACACTGCTGCATTTTCGGCACGTCAGACAAAATTATGACGCTAGCTTGGTAAAAGATATATATATATATACAGTAACAGTCAAAAGTTTGGACACCTACTGATTCAAGGGTTTTTCTTTATTTGTACTATTTTCTACATTGTAGAATAATAGTGAAGACATCAAAACTATGAAATAACACATATGGAATCATGTAGTAACCCAAAAAGTGTTAAACAAATCAAAATATATTTCTACAATATGTAGATTCTACAGTGGCCACCCTTTGCCTTGATGACAGCTTTACACACTCTTGGCATTCTCTCAACCAGCTTCATGAGGAATGCTTTTCCAACAGTCTTGAAGGAGTTCCCACATATGCTGAGCACTTGTTGGCTGCTTTTCCTTCACTCTGCGGTCCAACTCTTCCCAAACCATCTCAGTTGGGTGGAGGTTGGGTGATTGTGGAGGCCAGGTCATCTGATGCAGCACTCCGTAACTCTCATTCTTGGTCAAATAGCTCTTACACAGCCTGGAGGTGTGTTTTGGGTCATTGTCCTGTTGAAAAACAAATGATAGTCCCACTAACCGCAAACCAGATGGGATGGCATATCGCTGCAGAATGCTGTGGTAGCCATGTTGGTTAAGTGTGCCTTGAATTCTAAATAAATCACAGACAGTGTCACCAGCAAAGCACCCCCACACCATCACACCTCCTCCATGCTTCACGGTGGGAACCACACATGCGGAGATCATCCGTTCACCTACTCTGCGTCTCACAAAGACGCGACGGTTGGAACCAAAAATCTATAATTTGGACTAATCAGACCAAAGGACAGATTTCCACTGGTCTAATGTCCATTGCTCGTGTTTCTTGGCCCAAGCAAGTCTCTTCTTATTATTGGTGTCCTTTAGTAGTGGTTTCTTTGCAGTAATTCGACCATGAAGGCCTGTTTCACGCAGTCTCCTCTGAACAGTTGATGTTGAGATGTGTCTGTTACTTGAACTCTGTGAAGCATTTATTTGGGCTGCAGTTTCTGAGGTGCAGTTAACTCTAATGAACTTATCCTCTGCAGCAGAGGTAACTCTGGGTCTTCATTTCCTTTTTTTATAGTTTGGTCATTTATTCCAATACATTTCATAATTCCATAAAATATGTTTATGAAGCTAGCTACATTTTATAGGCTCTTCACTACAAGACTAAGCCAATTTACCAACGCTAAAATCAATGTCATCTATATATTTTTTTTAGCATGCTAGCATCATCATTTTGTCTGACATGGCGAAAATGCAGCGGTGTTGATTACATTTGACACTTCGCGGCCACCGGAGATTGACACGTGACTACAGTTTGCGTTGGATTGTGGGTCATATCAACCCCACAAGTGATTAAAGTTCTTTACTCGCTCCCTCGAGCTAAATCGAGGGCCGAATTGAACTTCGATTTAAGATGGCAATCAAACTGCATCCGGTTTCGACGGGGATTTCGCCGAGGGAAAGTGGCTAGCGCGAGGGCTGAGGGGGTAAAAATAACGTGTTTGGACTGCAGCCCCTGCTCAACAGACGCCATAGGACTCTTTAATGATCATATGACCACTCGTTCCTCCCCTCCGTTTGCTTTCGCGGAAGTAAAATCTATCAATGAGGTGGCTAGCAAAGCAGAGCATCTATCACTATTTATTGTCTTTTCCGACTGAAAATCTTTAGTAACATAACACTAGTCAGAATGTTATTCCAGGAGAATATGACAAATTGTGTTACTTTTCAGACCAAATTAACCTCCGTTATCGATGTGTTAGCCAAAACTGCGGTGGCAGAAATAAGTAAATTATTCAATGATGGGTTTGCTGTTTTACGCTTGGAAATGTGCCGAAGAGAAAATGAAATTGAAGCCTTAAAAATCAAATTATTGTTTATGGAGAACGAACGGCAAACGACGAGGTCCAAAGCG
The DNA here is from genome assembly GCF_020615455.1 of Coregonus clupeaformis. Lineage (NCBI taxonomy): Eukaryota > Metazoa > Chordata > Actinopteri > Salmoniformes > Salmonidae > Coregonus > Coregonus clupeaformis. The sequence continues at coordinate 50,878,547 of NC_059212.1, read as the reverse complement.
CGAGAAGCAGGCTGTTCTTCTGCATGCTCTTCGTCTTCCAGCAGAGCAGAGCAGGGTGAGCCAGCTCGTGCTTGCTTACTGTACTAGCTAACTAGACCTAGGCCTATCTGAAATGTGTTGCAGTCCATCTCAAGGGTCAATTCTTCAAAAATATGCAGTATTAACAATGACTGACAATTATTTAGCTCAATGCCTAGCTAGTGTAGATAATGGGTTGCTCTCAACTTTGGTCTTTTAAAACCTGTAACATTCATCTCTATGCAGATAGTTATTTACTCCTGTGCCCCCTCAGTACAGCAAGCCATCCATGACCTTCAGCATGGTTTTGACTCAACTCAAAAATTGCCTACTGATCTTAAACTAGTGCTAAATGCTAATAAAACCAAGTTTGTTGTTCTGTAGGTCTCGTAATGTTGACCCTGAGGACCTGCATATTTGCACATTAATGGAGCCCAAATTGAGCAAGTTTCCCATTCTAAGTACTTGGGTATTTGGATTGACGATAAACTCTTTTAAAACACACATTAAAAAACTGACAATAAAGCTGAGAATTAAGATTGGTTTCTTTTATAGAAATAAATCCTGTCTCACTTTGGAAAGTAGAATTAAGATTGTTCAAGCAACGCTTCTCCCAGTACTTGATTAAGGTGATATAATCTACATGCATGTGGAAACCTCTGTTTTAAAACATTTAGATTCAGTCTCACCAGCACTGCGATTTATAACTGGAAATAATTTTCGTACACAACACTGCATTTTGTATAGTTCTGTTGCCTGGGTGTCTGACTACCAGAAGAGCCCAGCATTGGCTACTTTTTGTATATAAAGCGGTTCTTCAGAGACTCCCCAACTACCTCAGCTCACGTATTAATTGGAGATCCAGCAATTTTCAGACCCGCTCTCTGGACTGGCTGGTTCTGGAGGTCCCGCGGGTCTCCATTGACCTGAGGAAAAAGTGCTTTTAGTTTTTATTCCCCCTGCTTATGGAATAGCCTTCAGGCCACCTTGAAATTAGACTCGCCGGTCTCCATTGGACAGTTTAGATAAGAGTTTAAGGGAGGTGATATGTGAGAGTTGTTTGTTTTAATTAATCTTGTATTTTAATTTGGAATATTCTTACCTTGTGTATGTTCCTGTTCACAGGGCACTCTTGTAAATTAGACCCTGGTCTCAATGGTGACCCACCCTGTATAAATAAAAGTAAAAAGTATACTTTCTATTTCAAAAAATTACATTCTGACAGTTCATTTAAACCTTCACTTTCAGGGTCCAAAGGGTGTGATGAGGATGCTGGTGAAAGGACTTCATTTGAGCAGACCGCCAGGGAGAAAGTGATCGCACCTAAAGACGACCAACTGGATCAAAATAGACCACAGCCACCTGCAGAAGAAATAGAGGGGCTCGATGAACAGTATAGGTCTGGCCACAGAGAGAAGGGTAGTGAACTAGAGTTAGTGAAGACTGAGCAGGAAGAGTATGATGTTATTTCACTACATACATCAGGAAGTGAACATGGCACAGAGAGATCAGATCATCAGGAAACTGAGTTTGCTGTGGATGACAGAGAAAGTCAACTGTGGGCGTCTTTAACAGAGAGCAACTGTGACTCGGAGGGTCCAGATTGCACTTATGGTACAGAACAATATCCACAGGATCAAGATGCAGACATACAGCTCATTCAAAGTGCAGTGGAGGGTCTCGATAGTGATCCATCGTCAGAGATAGGTGACATTAGCGGAGAGATGCGAGCACAGTCTGTTTGGAATGACAGAAGGACCCCTACAGATTTGGTTCAGGCACAGCCAGGACAGCACAGAGAAACCATGCACCCAGTGAGAAGGCAGGATGGGACAACTACCAGAATGCCGTCAGACAAACAAACACTAGCCAATGAGGGTGCAGCATATTCCAATGTTTGGCTAAACAATGTATTCTCGCTTGCCCCAAGTTGTTCAAATGGTTTCAACTCAAAAGTATCCCCAAGGAGAACCCCAGCAAGAGAGAAGTGGTTTGTTTGTTCCTTTTGTGGAAAGAGCTTTGACCGGGTCGGTCACCTGGAGATGCATCAACGGATTCATACGGGAGAGAAACCGTACAGCTGTGTGATGTGTGGAAGGTGTTTCGCTCAGCAGAGTAATCTCCGCAGACACCAGCGAGTACACAGGGGCCACACAACAAAGCAAACGGTCTACTGATGGTTATCACCATGACGAGACAACTAAGAACATTGTGAAACAACCTCATTGACATATCAACATTTTCTAATGACTGAGAACAGAGTTGATAAGACAATCAAGACACACTTGCAGAAAGCAGCCGTGTGTTACTTTTGTCTTCCCATTCTGTAAAGTGAGAGCAGTGAGACCCTACCACAACTGTTGCGCTAGTGGTGCTTATATACTGTAGAGAGGGATCAAAGTAACAGGTTTACAGCCTCCTGCTTGTGACCTTTTAAGGAACGCTTATTAAGAGGATCTCCACCATCTTTTGTAGAACTAGACTAATACTACAATGCATACATTTTTATGAATAAAAATGAAAATTCTCAAACTTTGAGCCCTTTCGATTTTTTGTTGTTGAAATGAACATGAAAATAACATTAACTCACAAGGTCAGGATATATTTAGGATATCAGAACTATAAGGTTAGCTAAAATGACAGCACAAGCACAACTGATGAGCGCTTATTCAAGACTGGGTTTATAGTTGATACAAAGTGATGCTGCAATCTTGTCCAATCTGTACTTAGGCTGGTAAATATTGTTTACATAGTGGGACATACAAGAAGACAATGCTGATGTAAAAAAAAGGACAGTTACCCTAAAAAATGGCAATGAACGTGAGCATGAAGTTGCCAAACCCTCACTTATGTCCAACTGTATAATGACCATTGTGTTAGGGTGGAGCTGAGTGCAGTTCCCTTTTCAGCCAAGCCCCTCCACCCGTCTAGATGATCTGTCCTCTGGGGTGTAGGAGGATGGCGTTGGAGTGTGGTTTGGGCCGCAGGAACCCGTTGCTGTAGTGGAAGTGGTTGGAGAGCGCCTCTGAGAACTGGTAAGAACTGGTGTCACAGTCAGCCTCGTCAACCTCCAGCACGGCCTGTCTGTGGCCCCAGTCTTCCCCTTTGGTCACCCCCTCCATCTGGCCACACAGGTCGCTGAGCATTGGGGGGATGTCTGTGGGCCCCACACTGCCATCCTGGTCCTGGGGCTTGATGGGGACAAGAGAGGAAGGAAGGCCAGAGTCCTGCAAAATAGAGACCCACATATTGCAAGGCATTGAGAAAAACAGGCCTGTGAGTTATTACAGAATAAACGTAATGTGCATTTTCAAACTTTCAAGTATCCTTTTCCTCGATCAGACACAAATACACACCAGGGACATATCGCTTCTCTTCAGGTACGACTCCACCCTTCGTCTGCGCTCTTCCCTCTCTCCCTCCATCTCAGCGCCCCTAATACTCTCTCTGCCCTCGTGCCAGCTATACTGGTACAGGACAGGGCGGCCTAGGTAGTCCACATCCCCCTCTCCAACAGTCCCCTGCCTCCCACCAAGGGTTGATTCACTGCCTATGTAGATGGGACGGTCCTAACAGGAGGGATCAAAATAATCCATAGATTAAACATCAATGAAAAATACCTTTATGATAGTGGACATGTTGTAAAAGTATAATATTGCTTACAAATATTTTATTGAACTCACCTCAAGGGACATTAGGCTGTTTTTCATTCTACTGTCTAGTCTGAGTAGTGTACAGTCTTCATTCTGGGGTGAAAAGTAGAGAGACAATTATTGGGGGTATCACACTCATTCACAAGTAGATACTAACTGATCATGATGGATGATAACTGAACATTTGAGCAAAAGAGTGTTTATGAGTATGTATGCAAAGTACTGTGTACCTGTCCTCTGGGGTCTGTGCTGACAGAGTTGAGTCTCCGGGAGGAGGCCTGTCTGGAGAGTGTGTTGATTTTTAACCTGTGAAAGACAGGATGTCAAACTGAGGGGGATTTTAGGATTTGAAGGATAGGGGTTAAGAGCATTGGGCAAGTAACCAAAAGGTCGCTGGTTCGATTCCCCGAGCCGACTAGGTGAAATATTTGCCGGTGTGCCCTTGAGCAAGGCACTTAACCCTAATTGCTCCTGTAAGTCACTCTGGATAAGAGCGTCTGCTAAATGACAAAAATAGAAATGGAAAGGGGTAGCAAAGTATTGTGGAAATCAACTCACGTTCTTTCGCTAAGCTCCATCTCTAATTTTCTGTTTTTGCGCCTGTGGTATCGGTTGACTAAGATGATGATGATGATCATGACAATGACCAAAACCCCAGCAGCCACAACTATAATGATCATCACTAGAGTGTCAACGGTGGTTTCCTGCACACTGCGAGATTTCTCTGTGTGAGGGAAGGGAACACACACAATTGTAAACACAAACTGCAGTGATGTACAGTTGAAGTCGGAAGTTTACATACACCTTAGCCAAATACATTTAAACTCAGTGTTTCTCAATTCCTGACATTTAATCCTAGTAAAAATTCCCTGTCTTAGGTCAGTTAGGATCACCACTTTATTTTAAGAATGTGAAATGTCAGAATAAATTTTCTGAGGTCTTGGCTGATTTCTTTAGATTTTCCCATGATGTCAAGCAAAGAGGCACTGAGTTTGAAGGTAGGCCTTGAAATACATCCACAGGTACACCCCAATTGACACAAATTATGTTAATTAGCCTATCAGAAGCTTCTAAAGCCATGACATCATTTTCTGGAATTTTCCAAGCTGTTTAAAAGCACAGTGAATTATAAGTGAAATAATCTGTCTGTAAACAATTGTTGGAAAAGTTACTGGTGTCATGCACAAAGTAGATGTCCTAACAGACTTGTCAAAACTATAGTTTGTTAACAAGAAATGTGTGGAGTGGTTGAAAAACGAGTTTGAATGACTCCAACCTAAGTATATGTAAACTTCCAACTTCAACTGTAGTTTAGTTGCAGATTTTCTATTTGAGCAAAGTTGGTCTTTCAAATTATTATCACAAGGGGGCAGCAATGTTGCACAAATGGTACCAAACACACATAGGGAGATAACAGAACTTATGTTATGAGGTCCAGGTCCTCCCAAAATACAGGAGTAACTTTGCCCACTGCCCCTTACCTGTCACTGTGATGTTATATTCTACTTTCCTTGTCCCAACGCCGTTGTTCACCACACATTCATAAACTCCAGTGTCATTCTGTCTCAGGGCTCGGCCAAACAGAAGCCTTGCTCCATTCACAGTGAGGCCGTCTGGCAGGGCCTTACCATCCCTGCAGATGGAGACAAACAAACACATACATGAATGCCCACATTAATACTGAGCCACTCAATGTAATCGTAACCTACTTAACATGCACTACATGACTAAAAGTATGTGGACGCCTGCTTGTCAAACATCTCATTCCAAAATCATGGGCATTAATATGGAGTTGGTCCTCCCTTTGCTGCTATAACAGCCTCCACTCTTCTGGGAAGGCTTTCCACTAGATGTTGGAACATTTCTGTAGGCACTTGCTTCCATTCAGCAACAAGCACATTAGTGAGGTCGGGCACTGATGTTGGGTTATTAGGCCTGGCTCGCAGTAGGCGTTCCAATTCATCCCAAAGGTGTTCGATGGGGTTGAGGTCAGGGCTCTGTGCAGGACAGTCAAGGACAGACTATTTTTTACGCGCTTCAGCACTCTGCGGTCCCGTTCTGTGAGCTTGTGTGGCCTACCACTTCCCGGCTGAGCCGTTGTTGACCCTAGACCTTTCCACTTCACAATAACAGCACTTACAGCAGCTCTAGCAGGGCAGAAATATGATGAATTGACTTGTTGGAAAGGTGGCATCCTATGATGGTGCCACGTTGAAAGTCACTGAGCTTTTCAGTAAGGCCATTCTACTGCCAGTGTTTGTCTATGGAGATTGCATGGCTGTGTGCTCGATTTTATAAACCTTTCAGCAATGGGTGTGGCTGAAATAGCCGAATCCACTAATTTGAAGGGGTGTCCACATACTTTTGTGTATACAGAGGGGAGAATTAGTATCAAAAGTATTTGATACACTGCCGATTTTGCAGGTTTTCCTACTTACAAAGCATGTAGATGTCTGTCATTTTTATCATAGGTACACTTCAACTGTGAGAGACAGAATCTAAAACAAAAATCCAGAAAATCACATTGTATGATTTTTAAGTAATTCATTTGCATTTTATTGCATGACATAAGTATTTGATCACCTACCAACCAGTAAGAATTCCAGCTCTCACAGACCTGTTAGTTTTTCTTTAAGAAGCCCTACTGTTCTCCACTCATTACCTGTATTAACTGCACCTGTTTGAACTCGTTACCTGTATAAAAGACACCTGTCCACCCACTAAATCAAACAGACTCCAACCTCTCCACAATGGACAAGACCAGAGAGCTGTATAAGGACATCAGGGATAAAATTGTAGACCTGCACAAGGCTGGGATGGGCTACAGGACAATAGGCAAGCAGCTTGGTGAGAAGGCAACAACTGTTGGCGCAATTATTAGAAAATGGAAGAAGTTCAAGATGACGGTCAATCACCCTCTGTCTGGGGCTCCATGCAAGATCTCACCTCGTGGGGCATCAACGATCATGAGGAAGGTGAGGGATCAGCCCAGAACTACATGGCAGGACTTGGTCAATGACCTGAAGAGAGCTGGGACCACAGTCTCAAAGAAAACCATTAGTAACACACTACGCCGTCATGGATTAAAATCCTGCAGCGCACGCAAGGTCCCCCTGCTCAAGCCAGCGCATGTCCAGGCCCGTCTGAAGTTTGCCAATGACCATCTGGATGATCCAGAGGAGGAGTGGGAGAAGGTTATGTGGTCTGATGAGACAAAAATATAACTTTTTGGTCTAAACTCCACTTGCCGTGTTTGGAGGAAGAGGAAGGATGAGTACAACCCCAAGAACACCATCCCAACCGTGAAGCATGGAGGTGGAAACATCATTCTTTGGGGATGCTTTTCTGCAAAGGGGACAGGACGACTACACCGTATTGAGGGGAGGATGGATGGGGCCATGTATCGCGAGATCTTGGCCAACAACCTCCTTCCCTCAGTAAGAGCATTGAAGATGGGTCGTGGCTGGGTCTTCCAGCATGACAACGACCCGAAACACACAGCCAGGGCAACTAAGGAGTGGCTCCGTAAGAAGCATCAAGGTCCTGGAGTGACCTAGCCAGTCTCCAGACCTGAACCCAATAGAAAATCTTTGGAGGGAGCTGAAAGTCAGTATTGCCCAGCGACAGCCCCGAAACCTGAAGGATCTGGAGAAGGTCTGTATGGAGGAGTGGGCCAAAATCCCTGCTGCAGTGTGTGCAAACCTGGTCAAGACCTACAGGAAACGTATGATCTCTGTAATTGCAAACAAAGGTTTCTGTACCAAACATTAAGTTCTGCTTTTCTGATGTATCAAATACTTATGTCATGCAATAAAATGGAAATGAATTTCTTTAAAATCATACAATGTGATTTTCTAGATTTTTGTTTTAGATTCCATCTCTCACAGTTGAAGTGTACCTATGATAAAAATTACAGACCTCTACATGCTTTGTAAGTAGGAAAACCTGCAAAATCAGCAGTGTATCAAATACTTGTTCTCCCCACTGTATATAGTGTACTTACAGTGCATTCGTAAAGTATTCAGACCCCTTCACTTTTTCCACTTTGTTATGTTACAGCCTTATTCTAAAATGGATTAAAGTGTTTCTTTTCCCTCAATCTACACACAATACCCCATAATGACAAAGCAAAAAACTGAAATATCACATTTACTTAAGTATTCAGACCCTTTACTCAGTACTTTGTTGAAGCACCTTTGGCAGCGATTATAGCTTCGAGTCTTCTTGGGTATGACGCCACAAGCTTGGCACACCTGTATTTGAAGAGTTTCTCCCATTCTTCTCTACAGATCCTCTCAAGCTCTGTCAGGTTGGATGGGGAGCGTCGCTGCACAGCTATTTCCAGGTCTCTCCAGAGATGTTTGATCGGGTTCAAGTGCAGGCTCTGGCTGGGCCACTCAAGGACATTGTGACTTGTCCCGAAGCCACTCCTGTGTTGTCTTGGCTGTGTGCTTAGGGTTGTTGTCCTGTTGGAAGGTGAACATTCGCCCCAGTCTGAGGTCCTGAGCGCTCTGGAGCAGGTTTTCATCAAGGATCTCTGTACTTTTCTCTGTTCTCTTTCCCTCGATCCTGACCAGTCTCCCAGTCCCTGAAAAGCATCCCCACAGCATGATGCTGCCACCACCATGCTTCACCGTGAGGATGGTATTGGCCAGGTGATGAGCGGTGCCTGGTTTCCTCCAGACATGACACTTGGCATTCAGGCCAAAGAGTACAATCTTGGTTTCATCAGACCAGAGAATCTTGTTTCTCATGGTCTGAGAGTCCTTTAGGTGCCTTTTGGCAAACTCCAAGCGGGCTGTCACGTGCCTTTTAGCAAGGAGTGGCTTCCGTCTGGCCACTCTACCATAAAGGCCTGCTTGGTGGAGTGCTGCAGAGATGGTTGTCCTTCTGGAAAGTTCTCCCATCCCCACAGAGGAACTCTGGAGCTCTGTCAGAGTGACCATCGGGTTCTTGGTCACCTCCCTGACCAAGGCCCATCTCACCCGATTGCTCAGTTTGGCCGGGCAGCCAGCTCTAGGAAGAGTCTTGGGGGTTCGAAACTGCTTCATTTTAAGAATGATGGAGGCCAATGTGTTATTGGGTACCTTCAATGCTACAGAAAATGTTTGGTACCCTTCCCCAGATCTGTGTCTTGACACAATCCTGTCTTGGAGCTCTACAGACAATTCCTTCAACCTCATGGCTTGGTTTTTGCTCTGACATGCACTGTCAAATGTATTTTGTGTTATAGATATGTGGTAGTAGAAATATGTTATGAATGTATTGTAATGTATAACTGCCTTAATTGTGCTGGACCCCAGGAAGAGTAGCTGCTGCTAATGGGGATCCATAATAAATACAAATACAAACTTTCCAAATGCACTGTATGACTAATGGAACAGCAGACTCACCGCATGAAACAACAGCTATGTTCATGGTTCATGAAGGCAGATGTATTGGGCAGGGTTGGTCAATTCTCAATTCAAGAGTTATAATTCAATTTATGAAAAATTAAAAGCCTTGTGTTCAACTAGACATTACCAGAATATAAACCTCTGATGGGAATGTCAGTTAAGCCACACAGAAGTAGCCTAGTAGCCTATAATTAAATCCAAACAATAGGTCAGTGTGCATTGGTGAGGTGTTTTAGCTAAATACATTTTCGTTACATCAGGTTTACCACAAAAGGGAAACCAGCAATTTGCTTTCATCTGTAAAACCAGTTTAATTACTGCTCCTATTGATCTGAATAGACAAATGCTGCTTGGCTTGGTATGAGCCAACTACTATATGAAGGAAGACTAAGAGGCCCCTGAATAAGCTCAGACGTCCCAGTGAGCATAATAGAGAGGCAGTTTCTGATCCCACCAGGAACTAGGTCCACTGAGAGGGCTCATGTTGCCCAAGTTTCACTGTGCAGGGCAGAATGCCATTTTACTGCTCACCCAAACAAGGGGCTTCTCACATTTCTGTTCTTACTCACTCAGCCCCACCTTATAACCAATCCTTTATAATGGAATCAACGCCAGAGAATACATCTGACATTGAATACAGTGAGGGAAAAAAGTATTTGATCCCCTGCTGATTTTGTATGTTTGCCCACTGACAAAGAAATGATCAGTCTATAATGTTAATGGTAGGTTTATTTGAACAGTGAGAGACAGAATAACAACAACAAAATCCAGAAAAACGCATGTCAAAATTGTTATAAATTGATTTGCATTTTAATGAGGGAAATAAGTATTTGACCCCCTTTCAATCAGAAAGATTTCTGGCTCCCAGGTGTCTTTTATAGAGGTAACGAGCTGAGATTAGTAGCACACTCTTAAAGGGAGTGCTCCTAATCTCAGCTTGTTACCTGTATAAAAGACACCTGTCCACAGAAGCAATCAATCAATCAGATTCCAAACTCTCCACCATGGCCAAGACCAAAGAGCTCTCCAAGGATGTCAGGGACAAGATTGTACATTTACATTACATTTTAGTCATTTAGCAGACGCTCTTATCCAGAGTGACTTAGTTAGTGCATACATTATTTTTAAAAAATAATATCCCCCGTGGGAATCGAACCCACAACCCTGGCGTTGCAAACGCCATGCTCTACGAACTGAGCTACATCCCCTGCCGGCCATTCCCTCCCCTACCCTAGACGACGCTGGGCCAATTGTGCGCCGCCCCATGGGTCTCCCGGTCGCGGCCGGCTATGACAGAGCCTGGATTCGAACCAGGATCTCTAGTGGCACAGCTAGCACTGCGATGCAGTGCCTTAGACCACTGCGCCACACAAGGCTGGAATGGGCTACAAGACCATCGCCAAGCAGCTTGGTGAGAAGGTGACAACAGTTGGTGCGATTATTCGCAAATGGAAGAAACACAAAATAACTCCCTCGGCCTGGGGCTCCATGCAAGATCTCACCTCGTGGAGTTGCAATGATCATGAGAACGGTGAGGAATCAGCCCAGAACTACACGGGAGGATCTTGTCAATGATCTCAAGGCAGCTGGGACCATAGTCACCAAGAAAACAATTGGTAACACACTACGCCGTGAAGGACTGAAATCCTGCAGCGCCCGCAAGGTCCCCCTGCTCAAGAAAGCACATATACAGGGCCGTCTGAAGTTTGCCAATGAACATCTGAATGATTCAGAGGAGAACTGGGTGAAAGTGTTGTGGTCAGATGAGACCAAAATGGAGCTCTTTGGCATCAACTCAACTCGCCGTGTTTAGAGGAGGAGGAATGCTGCCTATGACCCCAAGAACACCATCCCCACCGTCAAACATGGAGGTGGAAACATTATGCTTTGGGGGTGTTTTTCTGCTAAGGGGACAGGACAACTTCACCGCATCAAAGGGACGATGGACGGGGCCATGTACCGTCAAATATTGGGTGAGAACCTCCTTCCCTCAGCCAGGGCATTGAAAATGGGTCGTGGATGGGTATTCCAGCATGACAATGACCCAAAACACATGGCCAAGGCAACAAAGGAGTGGCTCAAGAAGAAGCACATTAAGGTCCTGGAGTGGCCTAGCCAGTCTCCAGACCTTAATCCCATAGAAAATCTGTGGAGGGAGCTGAAGGTTCGAGTTGTCAAACGTCAGCTTCGAAACCTTAATGACTTGGAGAAGATCTGCAAAGAGGAGTGGGACAAAATCCCTCTTGAGATGTGTGCAAACCTGGTGGGAAACTACAAGAAACGTCTGACCTCTGTGATTGCCAACAAGGGTTTTTGCCACCAAGTATTAAGTCATGTTTTGCAGAGGGGTCAAATACTTATTTCCCTCATTAAAATGCAAATCAATTTATAACATTTTTTACATGCGTTTTTCTTGATTTTTTTGTTGTTATTCTGTCTCTCACTGTTCAAATAAACCTACCATTAAAATTATAGACTGATAATTTCTTGGTCAGTGGGCAAACGTACAAAATCAGCAGGGGATCAAATACTTTTTTTCCCCTCACTGTACATGTTCGATGATAATAATACTGATAGGGAAACCCTATTACCAAGTGGTCAGGATACAGTTTATTTTCATTCAAATGCATTAAGGTTTTAGAAACATGCCATATGGGCTCCCAAGTGGCGCAGTGGTCTAAGGCACTGCATCTCAGTGCTTGAGGCATCACTACAGACCCCCTGGTTCGATTCCAGGCTGTATCACAACCGGCTGTGATTGGGAGTCCCATAGGGCGGTGCACAATTGGCCCAGTGTCGTCCGGGTTTGGCCGGTGTAGGCCGTCATTGTAAATAAGAATTTGTTCTTAACTGACTTGCCTAGTTAAATAAAGGTAAAAAATAAATTTGATACTCCACACACATTGAGCAATTTTGGAAAAGTATCTCTCCTTGAATTATATTTAACTACTGCAGAAACTGACACGAGTTGTTAGCATGCTGCAATGGTGGGTATTTAATTGTGTATTCTGTCATTATTGTAATGCTCAGAGAATAATCTTTAATTACGTGCAGACCCTGTGTTTTACAGCGTATTAGAGTGATATTTAAAGCGAGGCACTATGATTAAGTGCTTAAGATGTGTCTCCAGCGCTTCCTCCCTCCATGGCTCCCTCTCTCCCTGGCTCGCTCACTCGTGTGAAAATGTCTCCCTTCCAATCGGTTTTCTAATTTTGTATCTTTACACTATGTATTTATTCCATATTGAATGGAACAAAGAGAAGAAGACACCCTCCTCTAGTTGACATACTCTATCGTGTGTGTGTGTGTTTCTCTTGCAAATATTTGAATAGTACATTTAATAGTGCAGAGTGTTACATTATGCAAATAGTGACAGACAGAAACATAGTCAGTCAGACAGGTAATACCTGGTCCAGGTGAAGCTCTGTGGTTTGGGGTTTCCTCCACTCTCACACTTGAGTTCAGCTCCCTTCAGTCCCATGTACCAGTTTCCATTATAGCCAGTGACAGCTGCATCTGGGGGAACTGTCAACACAAACCTTGTCACTTTAATCCAAGCATGGCCATTTAATTATACTATCCCACCATAGTGACAACTGAGGGTAAACTCACATTGCACTACCAGGCGGTTGCTGATCCTCCGGGGTTGCTCCAGAGCAGGGTGCCAGACGAGGCAGTCCAGCCGCATGCCGTTCATACTCCTCAGGGGGTGCAGGGAGAAGTGGGTGGACACGGCCCCACCCTCGGAGCTGCGGTTCTGGGTCTGGCCAGGGAGGTCCGTGTCCCAGGTCAAGCGGGGTGGAGGACGGGCCACGGAGCGGCAGGAGGCGGCCACGCGGAAGGACTGGCCCTCCTCCAGAACCACCGGGTCCAGAGAGGAGATTGGTAGGGCTGAGGGGGAGGGAGGTAGAGGGGGAGAGGTAGGGCCAGGCTATATGAGATTCCATGTTGTGCAGGTAAAATTGAGTGTGTAAGTAAGGCTTTGGTTAGTCAGAACAGAGATTTCCTTCAGTGGTTGACTCCAACAAATCAAGTCAAATGTGGGGTTATTAACAGGAAATGACTATGATGAAATAGTCACTTGGTTTACAATTAGGACGGTGAAAGGAATTAGTCTTACTCCACACAGTGAGTGACAGCTGCCTCTCAAAGTTCCCATAGGGGAATGTGCTGATGTGACAGGTGTATTTCCCCTCATAAGATTCCTCAGTGTTCATGATGAGCAGAGCAGAGTTCACCGTGGGGCTACTGCTCTCAAACCTCACTCTCCCAGAGTACCGCCCAAACTCTGACAGAGACACAGAGAGACAAAGACAGGTTTATTCCTGGTAAACATTACAGTCATTGCAGACAAATGCAAGAAAACAACATTATGTTATAGTGATTGAGTGACTAAGTGGTTAAGATGAGAGACTACTCTGTGTGAGTTGGTGAGGGCATGGTGTACCAACCTGTGTGTCCCTCTGTGAGGTGGGCAGTGATGATTTGTTCCTTGGTGCCATCAGGTATCTCCTTGAACCAGCTGACCTGAACTACCTGCTCCTCCTCCTGAACTTGGAACTGACAGGGCAGCCGCGTCTCAGCCTCCGTCAAGGAACGCAGGGAGAAGGATGGAGGAGGCTCCACAAACCCACCCCTCACACATGCTGCTGTATGAGAGAGAGTGGTGTGTATGTGTGTGTTAGAGAGCGTGAAACAGGGTGAGTGAAGGGGTTGAGAAAGAGTAATGCATCATCACCATAAACAAGGATGCGCAAACATTGCCCTTTGAAGTGTTGAGGTGGGTATAGACTGTCTGTAGTTAATGATTACTTCACTCATTAATGATTACACAGTTAAGAGACCATGGCACATACACGTAACTGCCAAAATAAAGAAAACACCAACATACTGTAAAGTGCCTTAATAAGACGTTGGCCCACCACAAACCACCAGAACAGCTTCAATGCGCCCTGGCATAGATTCTACAAGTGTCTGGAACTCGACACCATTCTTCCACGAGAAACTCCATAATTTGGTGTTTTGTAGATGGTGGTGGAATCGCAGTCTCAAGCGCCACTCCAGAATCTCCCACAAGTGTTCAATTGGGTTGAGATCTGGTGACTGAGACACACACACCCTTTAAACCCCCCATGCTCCTTTGAGCCCAGTCTTTCAAAGTCCCTGAGATCTCTTCTTCTAGCCATGGTAGCCAAAATAATGGGTAACTTGCTTAACTAACTCAGGAACCACCTGCTTTCAATATACTTTGTATCCCTCATTTATTAAAGTGTTTCCTTTATTTTGGCATGTTACCTGTATACGAGTAATTCCGTTCATTTCAACCACACAAGAACAAGGTCACAGACCCTTCAGGCACACTGACACAGAGGAATGCAAACAAACTTTCTCACGCACACAGGCTCACACTTATTTCTAGTGAACACAAAAAGGGACTTGTTGTGACCTATTTTACAGACATGGGAGAGGGAGAAACATTCAGGCGCACATAGGGCCTCAGACAGAGGTAGTTTGTGCCACAAAGCTGTTTTACTTGCTTTTCCTGTTCATGGCGTTCACTGACCTTTATCACACCTCAGTTTAGCAGTTATGCTAAGGCCATTATTAACACACTGACAGACAGTGTATTTACCACAAAGGAAGCTTACTTTTAAAACAGATATAGGCCTACACATGCTACAAAAATGTGTTTGTTGAAACACTCATTACTACTCAACCAAAACAAAAATATACTTCAGGGAAATAGCCTGCACTTTTTTGTTTTCCAAAGAATGTTACTCTTACTCTAGTTAATTTCTATGATGCCGATGTTGGTCTGTACTTGTCACCACTCCATTTCCTTATAGTATCATGGTATGCAACAAACATACACACCATGCAAATGTGTGTTTTTGTTAAGGAAAAAAACATTCCCAAATCTTACCAAATGCCCATAGCACCAACCACGCTGTCCCCCACTGGCTCTGGCCCCAGACAGGTAACTCCATCCCTTGATTCAGTAGCACTCCCAATATCAAACTTTGGGAGTTCCAAAATCTATCCACGTTGAACA
This sequence comes from Coregonus clupeaformis, assembly GCF_020615455.1. Taxonomy (NCBI): domain Eukaryota; kingdom Metazoa; phylum Chordata; class Actinopteri; order Salmoniformes; family Salmonidae; genus Coregonus; species Coregonus clupeaformis. The sequence continues at coordinate 50,863,428 of NC_059212.1, read as the reverse complement.
ACAAGCTTCAAAATGGTATGAAATAATGCATTTTCGTTATCTAGAAATATGAGAGTAAGTTGTTGCCACTTGAGTAGCCTATTTGGAGAAACATTTGTCCGCACCTTACGTCGACGGCAGGTAGACAAACGGGTCAGGTGTTCGTCTCTCTTCGTAGTTCTTGCCAATCAAAGCTAACCTAATCTATTTATTTACAGTAGCACACAAATTGTGTCCACATTTTCTACAGTATAACTACATCCCAAAACGGTCCCAACTTTTGGGTTTACTTTTCTAACATTTATTTTGCTCACTCTCTCTCCAGAAGTCCGTAGCCTACCTGACGCACGAGGTAAAATTTTAATTCCAACTCGAACAACTGCAAACACCAGATAATCGGGTAACATTACCTACTCCACAACATCGGAACAGAATTAGATTAAGTCGTTAGCCTAACATTCTTCAGTGAAATGTCTCTAATTCTCGAATTTACACCTTGCTCAGGCTTTTGCACTCCATTGCTGAATACATATGTTACGCCTGCGTCTCTCCACCCCCTAATTATCATACAACGTAAAGTAGCGTTGAGTTTGATTTGAAGAACCCTTTTAAAGGGTTCTTCAAATACCTTATAGTGGTTCCCCCACAGTTTCAATTTGAAGAACCCCTAAAGGATACTCCAGGAACCTTTTCTTTTTAGAGTGTAGCTAGCTAACGTTACAGTCCTGTATTGAACTCTGAAAGCCATCAGCTAAATCATATAGCTGTATTATTTGGCATACACATTGTCAATCAATTTTGCCAATGCAATGGTAGGGAAAAAAGTAAGCAACTTGTCTGTCGGCCCTGCATTAACCTCTTAAGGATCGGACCCTTTTTTTCAATTTTCGCCTAAAATGACATACCCAAATCTAACTGCCTGTAGCTCAGGACCTGAAGCAAGGATATGCATAGTCTTGATACTGTAGCGACCCGCACAGACAGCTGTGTGTTATGTGTTAGGCTAGTAGATGGTTGTGTTGTACCTACCAGTACCCAGTGTTCGCGGGGTCCGACATGTCAATCAACCTGCTATCTGCCAATCACGGGAATGCCTGGAATGTTCTGATGCCGGGTATCCTGGCGGTTGGCGGAGTGGCGTGGAGGGGGGTTGGGCAGGGGGATGGAGCATTGGAAGTTAAGACCAGGTTTAGCCTTTGTTCTCTCTCTTTTTACGTCTGGGCTTCACAAGAGAAGGTCACGATTGGCTTGTGGGTTATCTTTCATTTATTTGGCGTGGGCTACGGCCAAACAGTAGCCTGTGTAAAGTTGGTTTAATAAACCGTCCATTCGTAAACTCAAACCTCTGTCTGGACAGTTGTTCTTTTATGATCTAGTCAGGTCATCACAATACTATTTGAAAGGAAACACTTTGAACTTTGTGGAAATGTGAAATTAATGTAAGAGAATATAACACATTAGATCTGGTAAGAGAGAATACAAACAAAAAAACATGCGTTTTCTATTTTTGTTTCATCATCTTTGAAATGCAAGAAAAAGTCCACAATATAATATTGCAGTTTAGGCGCAATTTAGATTTTAGCCACTAGATGGCAGCAGTGTGTGCGCAAAGTGTCAGATTGAGCCAGTGAAGCATTGCAATACTGGACTATTTTGTATCAAGTCTGCCTGAATGTGCGGAATTGGTCAATTGATACATTTTCAAGTACATAACTATAGAGAACATACCAAAATGATATGGTAATACAACATGTAAGTTTACACACTCCCAGGAATGTCATACATGATGGATCATTAGCTTATACACTAACCTTCACACATCTAGATGGCCGGGAGAGGTGGGTGTGGAGCCAGAGACAGCAAGGATTCAAACTGTAGAACCCAGTTCCTACATTTGAATATAAAAATGGATTTTATCAAACAAAACTATGCTACATTTTTATCTCTGGGACCCACAGGATGACAAATCAGAGCAAGATTACTGAATGTAAGTACATTATTTACCTTCAGAGGTGAATGTAGCAAACCAGTTGCAGTGATAAATTTGTTGTTGTTGTGCACTCTCCTCAAACAATAGCATGGTATTTTTTCACTGTAACAGCTACTGTAAATTGGACAGTGCAGTTAGATTAATAAGAATTTAAGCTTTCTGCCCATATAAGACATGTGGCTTACGAAAGTATTCACCCCCCTTGGCATTTTTCCTATTTTGTTGCCTTACAACCTGGAATTAAAATGGATTTTGGGGGGATTTGTATCATTTGATTTACACAACATGCCTACCACTTTGAAGATGCTAAATACTTTGTTGGGTGAAATAAACCAGAAATAAGACAAAAAAACGGATCTTGAGCGTGCATAACCATTCACCCCGCACAAGGTCAATACTTTGAAGAGCCACCTTTTGCAGCAATTACAGCTGCAAGTCTCTTGGGGTATGTCTCTATAAGCTTGGCACATCTAGCCACTGGGATTTTTGCCCATTTACATTTACATTTTAGTCATTTAGCAGACGCTCTTATCCAGAGCGACTTACAGGAGCAATTAGGGTTAAGTGCCTTGCTCAAGGGCACATAGACAGATTTTTCACCTAGTCGGCTCGGGGATTAGAACCAGCGACCTTTCGGTTACTGGCACAACGCTCTTAACCACTAAGCTACCTGCCGCCCCCATTCTTCAAGGCAAAACTGCTCCAGCTCCTTCAAGTTGGATGGGTTCCGCTGGTGTACAGCAATCTTTAAGTCATACCACATATTCTCAATTGGATTGAGGTCTGGGCTTTGACTAGGCCATTCCAAGACATTTAAATGTTTCCCCTTAAACCACTCAAGTGTTGCTTTAGCAGTGTGCTTAGGGTCATTGTCCTGCTGGAAGGTGAACCTCCGTCACAGTCTCAAATCTCTGGAAGACTAAAACAGGTTTCCCTCAAGAATTTCCTTGTATTTAGCACCATCCATCATTCCTTCAATTCTGACCAGTTTCCCAGTCCCTGCCGATGAAAAACATCCCCACAGCATGGTGGTGGCAGCATGATGTTCTCGGGGTGATGAGAGATGTTGGGTTTGCGCCAGACATAGCGTTTTCCTTTATGGCCAAAAGCTCAATTTTAGTCTCATCTGACCAGAGTACCTTCTTCCATATGTTTGGGGAGTCTCCCACATGCCTTTTGGAAAACACCAAACGTGTTTGCTTCTTTTTTTCTTTAAGCAATGGCTTTTTTCTGGCCACTCTTCCGTAAAGCCCAGCTCTGTGGAGTGTACGGCTTAAAGTGGTCCTATGGACAGATACTCCAATCTCCACTGTGGAGCTTTGCAGCTCCTTCAGGGTTATCTTTGATCTCTTTGTTGCCTCTCTGATTAATGCCCTCCTTGCCTGGTCCATGAGTTTTGGTGGGTGGCCCTCTCTTGGCAGGTTTGTTGTGGTGCCATATTCTTTCTTTAATAATGGATTTAATGGTGCTCCGTGGGATGTTCAAAGTTTCGGATATTTTTTTATAACCCAACCCTGATCTGTACTTCTCCACAACTTTGTCCCTGACCTGTTTGGAGAGCTCCTTGGTCTTCATGGTGCCGCTTGCTTGGTGGTGCCCCTTGCTTATTGGTGTTGCAGACTCTGGGGCCTTTCAGAACAGGTAAATATATACTGAGATCATGTGACAGATCATGTGACACTTAGATTGCACACAGGTGGACTTTATTTAACTAATTATGTGACTTCTGAAGGTAATTGGTTGCACCAGATCTTATTTAGGGGCTTCATAGCAAAGGGGGTGAATACATATGCACGCACCACTTTTCCGTTATTAATTTTGGAGAAGTTATTTTTAAAATTTCACTTCACCTATTTTTGGACTATTTTGTGTATGTCCATTACATGAAATCCAAATAAAAATCAATTTAAATTACAGGTTGTAATGCAACAAAATAGGAAAAACGCCAAGGGGGATGAATACTTTTGCAAGGCACTATATTGTCACGATCGTCGATAGAAGTGGACCAATGCGCAGCGTGATAAGTGAACATACTTCTTTTATTAGAGTCACCACACAAACAAAACAACAAACGATACGAAACGTGAAGTCCTACGGTTACACAAACCAAACGGAACAAGATCCCACAACACACTGTGGAAAACAGGCTGCCTAAGTATGGTTCCCAATCAGAGACAACAAGCAACAGCTGATACACGTTGCCTCTGATTGAGAACCACACCGGCCAACATAGAAACAAATTAACTAGATAATCACCCTAGCACACAAAACACATAGAAACAACACACCCTGGCTCAACATAACAGAGTCCCAGAGCCAGGGCGTGACATATATATATTTGCGAGAGAAAAAAACATATGAGGGATTGGAAGTGATGCAGACAATTACATTGATGTAAGTTGCAATCTATCTGCAATATTAAAGCTGATCTACCCCTCTTGCCGTGCGGCAACAGATAAAATAGTCTATGGCTTGAGTGGTTGGGGTCTTTGACGATTATTTTCACACCGCCTGGTATAGAGGTCCTGGATGGCAGGGAGCTCGGCCCCAATAATGTACTGGGCTGTCCGCACAACCCTCTGTAGTGCCATGCGGTCGAGGGCGGTGCTATTGCCATACCAAGCAGTGATGTAGCCAGTCAATATGCTCTCAATGGTACAGCTGTATAAACTTTTTAGGATTTGAGGGCCCATGCCTTCTTCACGACTGTGTGTGTGTGTTTGGACCATTTTAAGTCTTTAGTGATTTGGACACCGAGGAACTTGAAGCTGTCTACTTGCTCCACTGTTGCCCCGTCGATGTGGATGGGAGTGTACTCGTCTGAACAGAGCCATGAACCTCCCATAGGAACCCAGCTCCTCCTCTCCTCTCTCCCAGACGGCCATAGCCCACTCCAACGCCCGCTCGGTCAGCAGGGAAATAACTGCGGCAACCTTGGACCTCTCTGTGGTGGGGTCTCCCGTTTGATGAGAAAAATAGAGGGAGCACTGGAGGAGGAAGCCACGGCATTTGGATGGAGTCCCGTCATATTTGTCCGGAAGGGACAAACGGCATCGCTGACCTGGGCAGACTGCTGAATGGGCTGGGGTGCTGGCTCGCTGGGTCAACTCATGGTAGAAGATCCTCTGCTCGTTGGGGGTGACGTCCTTTGAGGAAGATCTAGACGTTGAAGAATGCAGAGGATCTCATCCATAGCCAGCTGGTCGTGGTGTTGGCAAAGTAGGTCCCCCTGTTCGCCGACCATTTTCGAGATGTCTCGGTTGGCTGCTGCTTCCATTCTGTGAGGTATTATTCTGTAATGGAGACGCAAGGAGTCAAGAAGCAAGTGCAGGCGGTGAGTTTAATAGGAACGAACATGGAGTGAATACAAAAACAGGAGTAGTGTCTAAACATGAAAACAGGAAACAATACTACTTAATTGGTGATACAACGGAGTGCTAGATAAAGGGGAAGTACTCAGGGAGTGATGAAGTCCAGGTGTGCCTCATGATGGAGAGCAGGTGGCGGTAATGGTGGTTGCCAGGTGTGCGTAATGATGGGTTGCCAGGACCGGTGGTTAATAGACCGGCGACGTCGAGCACCGGAGCGGGAGTAGACGTGACAGACACGCAGGCAAAGGAATTCTGTTTCTGTATCCACTCCAGGAAGAAGCCCAGGCAACCACAGTATTTTCTGTAAGACAAATTTTTTTTAAAAATTATACTCTATTGTAGTTTGAACGACAGTTGAACTGTGTCAGCATAACAACATTAGGGTAGACTAGTTGAACATGCATACATGTGCACAGGCACAGCGATTACATTTACAACAATATCTAGCCTAATAGAAAGAAACATGACATAACCCTCAACCTTTACACAATGACCAGACAGTGTCTGCCTAAGTAGGTAGGCAGACAGTATCTACCTACAGCTATGTCTATCAGGCATGCTTAGGCAAATATTTTAATAGTAAAACCAACTTCAGTTTTAGAGATTTACGAAAGTAAATTGTTGCATTATTGTTTCTCCTTATTGTTTGCTAGTAAACTTAGCTAGCTAGCTTTCTTGATATACAATACTTGTTATTTAAATCTGTTTGGAATCCTATCTTGCATCATGCCTACAATTTTGTGAGATTGAAAGGCATCCACGGTCATAATCATAACCAATGTCAACCCTCGTTAATTATGTTACATAGCTAGCTAGTAAAATTATTTAGTTTCTGATGTTACATGTTTGTTAACAAGTTACAAACGCGAGGCATGGCGCTTAACAAGTTAGCAGGCACCAGGCAAACTAGCTAGCAAACTCTAGTCATGTGCTAACATTTGCTGGTAAACCTAGCTTTAGTTGGCTGGTTGTAATGTTGTAGCTTGCTGTTTAGTAGCCATATCTTCAACCAAAAAGATAACAGGTTTTACAATCGAGATACAAAAGATCTCCGATTGTAAAACCTCTTCTATTTTTAGTTATAGATATGGCTACCGGTAGTTGTTTAGCTAACTTAGCTACCTAGCTAGATAGCTACCTAGTGAAGTTAGCAAACAGAAAAATAATTAGATTTCCCCCCACTGTAACAAAGTAGTATGTTAGCCAGCAATACACAATATGGGTTTCAGTAGATAAACTAAAGTTAGCTAACTAGCTAGGTGGCTTGCAGGAAAAATTACTTAATTACTTACTTACCCATCAGTACACCGGAAGCCGTCATAGGGTGTATCATTCAGGGCGCAAAGCCCAGACCTGCCTTCCTTCTAGGCAATTATGTGTGAAACACATCTCACTGTCCTAGAAATGCCTCGGACATGATAAAAACAAGCCTCCAGGGTAAAATTATGGCAACCCACTGGTGTGTGGGTAAGTCTCAATGTAAAGGCACCAATAATTTGGAACTATGGATCTGTGAATGCCATCTACTGTTCTTTCTTGAGCTCAAGCAAGGATACCTTGCTTTGACAGATAAAATAATCTCACATGCAGTCGGTCGGTCAGTCAGTCAGACTCAGGTTGTTGAGCCTTTTTTTGGGTTCTTCCCACGGTGACACAGTAGTATAACACTCATATGGTTTTGTCATATCAATTTAAACATGGACAGAATACATTAATGTCAATGAAGCTGTAATAAAAAAAGACATCGGACCCTGATTTAAGGTTGTTTCTGAATCATTTAATATTTTAAATAAAAACATTTAAATGACAAGTTAATTGATAGTCAATTATAGAAAGTGAAAGGGCTGCTTTACAGAATAATCTAAATGCATCTTAAACACTGCCCATCTTGGGCCCCCAGTCAACAGCCACCAACACTACTGGCCCTACCTCACCTAAGCATGATGATTTGGAAAGGAAAGCAAGCAGTCATGTAGATCTAAACTAATTGAAATGCCATGTTAGACCGGGTTGTGGTTTGTTGTTTACCACCACTCATACTACTGCCTTCTTCCTTTATCACACCAGCATCGCTTTATTCTGCACCTTGATGGTCTCATAGGTGTCCTGACCTTTATGGGTCAAACCCTGTGAGAGGAAGCACAGTGAGGGACTTGAAAACAACTTGAAATCCTTAAAACTGCAATCTTCTTTGTGTCATTTATGATATACTTTAAGTTATAATAAGAATAAGAAAAATTATCTTACTGCGTAAAGTCCCTCTCCTTTCTGTAAAATGGAAATTATGAGAGCTGTTATCTGCGCTGTTATCTGCTGAAGGCACACATACACACATGCACATGCACACACACAAACACATACACATGCACACACACACATGCACACACACATAATTTACTTTATCAGAAGAACATTTAACAGGAGAACATCATTCCTCCTTCCCTATATCTCATGTTCTCCTTCTCTATTTATTTTTATCGGCAAAGACAGGAATTGGTGTAGAAGACTAGAGACAGAGGGTGATGATATGACCGTTTAAAGCTTTCACTACTCTTAGCTTCCACTGTAGTTAGATTTTCTTTCTATCACGTAATCTTTTCTGTGTAACAGGATATAGTGTTGCGTTTTAGTCTGACTGTAATGGAAACTGTGTTTATAAGTAGCAGGGTTGGTGGTCAGTTCTCGTTAACAGGAAAAGCAGAACTGTGGGCTTCGAGGTGACATGGTAAAACAGCATATGACTTGACATATTCCTCTTACATCGCTAATTTCTTGAACAACCAGGATGAATCATTTCGCCAGCTGAATTTGATCAACATTCAGATGTATACATACATTTTCTGGTTTGTAAAGAAAGCTACAGTTGAATATTGGTTATTGAGAGTATTGTGTCATATATACATGCCCAATACACATTCACATTCTCTCTCGCTCTTATTTTCTCTCCCTCTTACACACGCACACAAATGTTTATTGTACCTGTGGATACCCGCCAGTGCCCTGTGGATACCCGCCAGTGCCCTGTGGATACCCGCCAGTGTTTATGTAGATGGGATGCATCTGAGGAACATGATGAATATCATTTTAATTAAACAACTGTGTGAATGTGAAACGTATTCTATTTATGTGGGAGCTGATCTTCAATTGCTGAGGCAGTTATATTGTTATTGATGTCTTGAATGTGCTATTATTGTTGAAATATAAATAGCATTTTACAGTATGAATATTATTAATGTGGTCATGGAGATATGTGTGAGCTGCATACCCAGATGTATCATATGTTTTGTGGATGGTGAGATGTTTTATAATGTGTTATAGTGCGTTTATAATTCCTTACCCTCAGTCTGCAGTACAAGATGGTGAGAATGACGCCGTAGATCACGAGAATCCCATCCAGGATATAACACAGTTTCCCATCTGGCACTTGGGCCTCTGCACACATTATAGGATCACATTGCATCATCATCATCATCATCACTATACCATCATAGATATCACTAATGAAAAAAAAATGTATCAACCGCAGGCCTACTATTTTTATCTGTTCATGTTGTAATACTGCAAATAATGAATTACACATGTAATGTAAAGATAATTATAAACTGGGTGGTTCAAGCCCTGAATGCTGATTGGCTGACAGCCGTGGTATATCACGGGTATGACAAAACATTTATTTGTACTGCTCTAATTACGTTAGTAACCAGTTTATAATAGCAATAAGGCACCTCGGGGGTTTGTGGTATATGGCCAATATACCACAGCTAAGGGCTGTGTCTAGGCACTCCGTGATGCGTTGTGCGTAAGAACAGCCCTTAGCCGTGGTATATTGGCCATATACCACACCCCCTCGTGCTTTATTGCTTAAATAATCTATTGCATAGAGTGCTGTATTACTAGCCCATTAGGTTGAGGATCAGGAGTAATTGTCATAGTACACTGATTATACATGTCCCTGTCACGCCCTGGCCTTGAGAGGCCGGTTGTCTTTAGTTGGTTTGGTCAGGGCGTGAGGATCTATGTTAGAATTTCTATGTTTAGGATCTAGATGTGTATTTCTAGGTTTGGCCGGGTGTGATTCCCAATCAGAGGCAGCTGTCGCTCGTTGTCTCTGATTGGGGATCATAATTAGGTAGCCTATTGTCTACTGTTGATTATGGGATCTTGTTTCCTGTCAGGCTGGTATGTGTATAGCCCTTTGGACTTCACGTTACGTTGTTTTCTTGTTTTGTTTATGTTTATTGAGTTAAATAAACATGTACGCTTTTCACGCTGCACCTTGGTCTGACCCGTCTCTCAACGTTCGTGACAGAAGATCCCACCAAAAACGGACCAAGCAGCGTGCCCAGGAGCAGCAGACACCCTGGACACAGGTGGGGAAGTCATTTTGGACTTGGGAGGAGATATTGGCAGGTAAAGGACCCTGGGCGAAGGAGGAAGCCCAGGCAGGAGAGGATCAACGGCGACATCAACAGTGCCGGCCGAAGAGGAAGCCCGAGAAGCAGCCCCAAGAAAACATTTTGGGGGGGCTCACGGGGTGGACGACGAGGCAGCAGGAGGCCGGGAAAGGGCTGACTAGAGAGGAGGAGGCCGCTATTCTAGAGGTCCTCCAAGACCTGCGGATCGAGAGTCTGAGAGAGGAGGCCACCACGTTACGGGGGCTGTTAGATCAGAGGGAGCAGGAGGTATCCGTTCAGAGGGAGGCGCTACAGGAGGCTCAAAGGGAGAAGGAAGTAGTGGAGGCAAGGAGAGAGGAGCTGGTCAGGCAACAGAAGGAGCGTGTGTTCATAGAGGAACCTAAGTATGCGGAGATACGCACTGTGTCGCCAGTGCGCATGCACAGCCCAGTGCGTCCTGTGCCAGCGCCCCGCACGTGTCGTGCGAAAGTGGGCATCCAGCCAGGACGGGTTGTGCCGGCTCAACGCTCCTGGTCTCCAGTGCGCCTCCACGGTCCAGTATATCCTGCTCCGGTTCTACGCACTGTGTCACCAGTGCGCCTCATCAGCCCGGTAAGCCCCGTACCTGCTCCCCGCACCAAACCAGTGGTGCGTGTATCCAGTCCAGTACGGCCCGTCCCTGCTCCCCGCACCAAGCCAGTGGTGCGTGTATCCAGTCCGGCACGGCCTGTTCCTGCTCCTCGCACCAGACCTGTGGTGCTTGTCTCCAGTCCGGTCCGGCCCGTTCCTGCTCCTCGAACCAGACCAGTGGTTCGTGTCCCCAGTCCGGCCCGGCCCGTTCCTGCTCCTCGCACCAGACCTGTGGTGTGTGTCCCCAGTCCGGCCCGGCCCATTCCTGCTACTCGCACCAGACCAGTGGTGCGTGTCCCCAGTCCGGCCCGGCCTGTTCCACCGGTGCCCAGTCCAGTTCCGGTCAGCGGCTCTACTCCGGCGCCAGAGCAATCCGCTCCACCGGTGCCTGATCCAGCTCCGGGCAGCGGCTCCACCCCGGAGCCAGAGCAGTCCGCTCCAACGGGTTCCAGTCCAGCTCCGGTCAGCGGTTACACTCCGGAGCCAGAGCAGTCTTCTCCACCGGGGTCCAGTTCAGCTCCGGTCAGCGACTCCACTTCAGACCCAGAAGTCAGCCCCTCTCCAGGTTCGGGGTCTTCCACACCAGGGTCCAGCCTATTGCCTACTGTTGATTGTGGGATCTTGTTTCCTGTCAGGCTGGTACAGTGGGGAATTTTTTTTTTGTCAGCTACCAATTGTGCAAGTTCTCCCACTTAAAAAGATGAGAGAGGCCTGTAATTTTCATCATAGGTACACGTCAACTATGACAGACAAAATGAGGAAAAAAATACAGAAAATCACATTGTAGGATTTTTTATGAATTTATTTGCAAATTATGGTGGAAAATAAGTATTTGGTCAATAACAAAAGTTTCTCAATACTTTGTTATATACCCTTTGTTGGCAATGACACAGGTCAAACGTTTTCTGTAAGTCTTCACAAGGTTTTCACACACTTGCTGGTATTTTGGCCCATTCCTCCATGCAGATCTCCTCTAGAGCAGTGATGTTTTGGGGCTGTCGCTGGGCAACACGGACTTTCAACTCCCTCCAAAGATTTTCTATGGGGTTGAGATCTGGAGACTGGCTAGGCCACTCCAGGACCTTGAAATGCTTCTTACGAAGCCACTCCTTCGTTGCCCGGGCAGTGTGTTTGGGATCATTGTCATGCTGAAAGACCCAGCCACGTTTCATCTTCAATGCACTTGCTGATGGAAAGAGGTTTTCACTCAAAATCTCACGATACATGGCCCCATTCATTCTTTCCTTTCAGTCGTCCTGGTCCCTTTGCAGAAAAACAGCCACAAAGCATGATGTTTCCACCCCCATGCTTCACAGTAGGTATGGTGTTCTTTGGATGCAACTCAGCATTCTTTGTCTTCCAAACACGACAAGTTGAGTTTTTACCAAAAAGTTCTATTTTGGTTTCATCTGACCATATGACATTCTCCCAATCATCTTCTGGATCATCCAAATGCACTCTAGCAAACTTCAGACGGGCCTGGACATGTACTGGCTTAAGCAGGGGGACACGTCTGGCACTGCAGGATTTGAGTCCCTGGCGGCGTAGTGTGTTACTGATGGTAGGCTTTGTTACTTTGGTCCCAGCTCTCTGCAGGTCATTCACTAGGTCCCCCCGTGTGGTTCTGGGATTTTTGCTCACCGTTCTTGTGATCATTTTGACCCCACGGGGTGAGATCTTGCGTGGTGCCCCAGATCGAGGGAGATTATCAGTGGTCTTGTATGTCTTCTATTTCCTAATAATTGCTCCCACAGTTGATTTATTCAAACCAAGCTGCTTACCTATTGCAGATTCAGTCTTCCCAGCCTGGTGCAGGTCTACAATTTTGTTTCTGGTGTCCTTTGACAGCTCTTTGGTCTTGGCCATAGTGGAGTTTGGAGTGTGACTGTTTGAGGTTGTGGACAGGTGTCTTTTATACTGATAACAAGTTCAAACAGGTGCCATTAATACAGGTAACGAGTGGAGGACAGAGGAGCCTCTTAAAGAAGAAGTTACAGGTCTGTGAGAGCCAGAAATCTTGCTTGTTTGTAGGTGACCAAATACTTATTTTCCACCATAATTTGCAAATAAATTCATTAAAAAATCCTCCAATGTGATTTTCTGGAGAAAAAAATTCTCAATTTGTCTGTCATAGTTGACGTGTACCTATGATGAAAATTACAGGCCTCTCTCATCTTTTTAAGTGGGAGAACTTGCACAATTGGTGGCTGACTAAATATTTTTTTCCCCCACTGTATGTGTATAGCCCTTTGGACTTCACGTTACGTTGTTTTCTTGTTTTGTTTATGTTTATTGAGTTTAATAAACATGTACGCTTTTCACGCTGCACCTTGGTCTGACCCGTCTCTCAACGTTCGTGACGGTCCCTCTATATATATATATATATAGTATAAATGTACTTGTCCATGATGGAATAAAACATTTAATGTAAAATAAAACAGGATTCTCACCTGCAAGGCTGAAGTTCAAGAGTAGAGCGACCAAGATCAGAGATCCCCGAAACATCTTCGTAGGAGGCACAAAATGAGAGACACGGTTAAAGAAAGTAGATGGAGAGTTGGAGTACTTGCTGTTATTTCAATGGCTGTCTGTGGGTTTCTGACACCTCTGAACAGAAAGTGCACAGAGCTGTAGCAGGAAGTTATAGGCTCATACTGGTGTCCGTTTTTAAATGTTAAAACCACACGGTTGTCCCCTCCCCACCCACAGAGATACAGTACGTGTCAACTTCAGTATGTGAGAAGAGAAGATAGAAACACAAACATGTACACATTTCTGATGCATACATTATTGCACTGTTCCTGGATACCTCATTATGTGCCATATTGTAATTAATAAGTATGGATACTGTGTAAGGCTACTTGTTAGTGTGATTAACTTTTTGAAAAACTTGTAATGTAAATATTAAATATGGTGGTCAGAAACGTAAACTTCTTCAACTTAGTATGATATCCATACACATGGCTAAATAAGAAGTTACTTTTCAGTGTGAGGGTGTTGACATGGTGTTGCATGTTTTCACTAAAGCATTGTTCACACTGCAGGCCTTAATGCTCAAATCCGTTTTGGAATACTGACTGTCCAAACAGCAAGTTACAAGTGACCAAATCGGATTTGTGCGTGTTCAGACAGCAGTCATTTGCTGACATGGCTACGCTAGTTGTCATAGTAACGACAGGTGTGTGCTCAGCAGTGTAGGCTGATTGGTGGTGGTGCTCCTGCTTCCTTTCACACAGAAGTTATGTAGCAAGCTAAGGCGAAAACAATGCCTGCCAAGGACATTTCCCAGTTGATTTGAATGTTCAAAATCATAGTGTAAGAACACTTTTAAAGCCTCAAAGGATATGATCCAACTTTCGAAATGAGTCCTTTTTGGCTAGCCACAGCAGACAACTAGCTAGGTGGCTGTTTAGCTTTCTAGCACATTCACTACTTTGTAAACAATTAACAAGCTAGTTAGCTACCAAATGTTATTGTCAAACTGTCAACAAAGTAGCTAGCAAACAACAAGATATGCCAAATAACATTCTAAAAACCACTTGAGGGCAAATAAATCAGATTTGACCATTCAGACACAAGTCGCATGGCCACGAATCAGATTTGGGGCTTGAAATATCCTATTCCATGTGCTTTTTGACTATTCAGACCGCAGGAAAAAGAACAGATTCGAATCAGAAATTCCAGAAAATAGGACGAGTCACTTCAAACTGCCAATGTGAACAAGGCTTAAGAGCCATATTGAATTGAGTAATGGGGTACTATGCAAAAAAATTAAATAAAGACAATGGGACTGATCAGGAAAAAAAAGTGTTTTAGGTAAGAAAGGGAAGTTTAAACTCAATCTGAATTATTTATCAATTCTTTATCCTTCTCTGAATTATGACGGAGCTCTGAGATCAGGGGTTAGAGATACTGAAGATTGAGGTCTTTAAACAGGAAGCACATATTCCATTACGTCTTTAATCATCTTCTCATCAATAGGCTAACAGTACTATTTTTGCTAAAAGGGCAGGATAATGATAACCAATATCCAGAAGTCTCGCAAAATTACATTCTGTTTCGCTACACAGAGTTCAGCAGTAATCAGTCTGGTAATATGAGGCTAGGAAAATGACAGACAGGGCTTCACACAATCACAACTCGGTGTGTGAGAAAGAGTAGTGACAGAGAGAACCGGTGCACAGGAAAATGTTTTAATAATGTCAAAAACATCTAGCACACTATACAAGCTACAATTATTAATAAAATAAACAATACAAGTCAAATCTACACATTTGTGTACAAGCAGTCCTCTTTTCCAAAAGTACAATTTTTGTTGAATTGCATTATCATAACTTAGGTATCATAAAAAATAGAAACAAACAAGCTCATCATATAAAATGTACTTAAACGCAAAATTCTAGCATGCATAAAAAACTGGAACAATCATTTGTATTCTGTCATCCAGATGTTCTCATCAGTTATGTCAACCAGTTCTGAACTTTGTTTCATTGGTTGTTCTCACAGAAATGAAGGGCATTTCAGTTCGAACTGCTTGAATAACAATGACTGGCAGTCATATTGTGGCTCAGTTGTCCAAAAGAAGGTAGACAACAGTTTGGAGCAGTTCAAGTCAACACCAGGCTGCCAGTTACGGTACGTCTTGGTTAGAACCGAGAGGTTTAGTGGTCAGAGAAGTGGTTCTTTGCCAGAGATGACCAGACAGCATTTCGTAGTTCACACATGGGTAAGGCTGTTGGATGTAGGAATCATACTGTGCTTGTTTTAATGTTTTACAATGTGGCACAATCTGGTGATTTGCTACGACTGCAGAGGACTTGCAGTGAGGATACAATCACGTCCCTGGTCAGAGGAAGATGGATGGAGGACAGTGGACACAGGGTAAAGACAAGAGGAGTCCATTCAAAAAAGCTTCATTGAATTACAGGTTATTCAGGACAGTCTGTCTGAGAAAGCTGTCCCAAGGCAGGGATGTATACTCAGTTTCTCATTCAATGTTACCAGAATCATGATAACATTTGTGTAAAAAGGCAAGCATAAAATGAAATGAGAGCCACATATACACAGAATATGTGACTCCTTACAACACACAGTCTCAGGTACAACAAGCTCAGGAATGTAGTTCCTTCCCAAACAGATTGAGATAGTTGGCCTACAGGCAACAAGAAACACCTTATCAATTCAATACATTCAGTAATTTAAAAAAAAGTCACACCCTATATAAAAACAGGCCTCATCTTTCCTAATCATCACTTCCAAGCACAACAACACACTGGCAGTGGAAGCAGTATACCAACTTTGCAGTCAGCTGACTTACATTATAGTCATGTAGCAGATGCTCTTATCCAGAGCGACTTAAAGGAGCAATTATGGTTAAGTACCTTGCCCAAGGGCACACCGACAGATTTTCCAGCTAGTCCGCTCGGGGATTCGAACCAGCAACCTTTCGGTTACTGGCCCAACACTTTTAACCGCTAGGCTACCTGCCACCTTTGTGAGTTGTACTCTGATTGGTCCATTTGTAAGACATCAGGAAATGGAACAGAGAGGCCAATGACACAGCCCCTCTAACGGGGTCATGGCTAGAAGGGATCCAGCTTTTGTCAAATTAACGTCAGGTTCGACTTTTCGTAGCAGGTTAGGAGAACTTACACAGCAGGTTAGGATAATTAACGTAGCAGGTTAAGATAATTAGATTAAGAAAAGGGTTAGGGTTAGCTAAAATGCCACTTTTGACGTTAATTTGACAAAAGCTGGTTCTATTCTAGCCATGACCCTCTAGCGGTCAGCTAGGGATCTTTATGTGATGAGTCTACTACACAGTTATGTATTCCAGTGGTTGCAGTCAAAGTAGCAAAAATGCTGTTATTCATCAGAATAAATGTAGGCCTATGCTCCCTTTGGAAAAACAAGGGAATTGTACAGCGTATCATAAAGACATGGTCAAGGCATCCATCTTCGTCTATGGAAGATTGTAGCTTTATCACATTCTGTTAACATCCATGACAATGGTTCAATAGGAGATTACATGATGATCTAGCGCCCTGCGTATCCCAGTAGGATCAGGGGCCTCCACTGACCCCCTTTACACAGACGTCTCCGACTGCAGCCTCATCACAAACTTGTGGCTCTTGGGGTCGATAAACTCCTCACCGATACGCAGGAAGGGGAGAGGCTGTACCGTGACGACCAGGGAGAAGTCAAGGCGGCGCAGGGAGAAGACCAGACCCTGACGCAGGGCAGAGGTCACAGGCTCCTCGCTCACTAGAGTCCAATGGCGCCCCCTGCCGTTCTCACGCTGGTACTGCAAGGTAGGGCCCGGGCTGAGGTAACGCTCCAGGAAAGCCTGAAAATACAAAAATACAGCCTTTCAAAATCAACCTTAATGAGGAAGACCTGTGAATGGGTACAGAGAGGATGAGTACTTGAGCACAAGTGACTATTTGAATTGTAGATCTGATCAAATGCATGCCATTTATCCCAAAAGCTGTTGTAACATTATACCCAGGAAGTAACAATGTATCCCTTCTCTTTGAGGGTTATACATTATAGACAAGTGAACGTGACACGTTGTTTCTCACCTTGGGGGTCATGTTGTGAGTGATGCAGAACTGCAGGTGTGTGAGGATGCTCTCCATGCTGTGGTATGGCTGCTGGCGCGTGGTCCTCAGGTACTTCTGCATGGCCCGGGCCATGGGGGCGAAGATGGCCTGAGCCGCCTCACGGGGGTCCATCACCTCACGGGGGTGTTTTGGGGACGATGCTGTGGGGTCATCATCCTGGAGACGCTTGATGTGGGTGAAGGCCTCTTCCACTGCCACTACCAGCCTGGACAACACAACAATCATCATTATGATAACCAAAAGCAGTATGATACAGGAGAACTCAATGGATAGTGTCATCAGTCATCATTACTGTGCCTGAAATACACTATTAAAGGGACTGGTCATTCACTAGCAACGTACGTAACAACAAGATTCACTGGCGCAAACAGAACAGTACAGGGACATTAACAGGGTTTGTCCCTCTAATCACTTAAAAGCATATTAAGGAAACAGGATGTTGTCTGTCTTACCTGGCCTTCCGCTTGCGGCACCTGCGGTCCAGCTCGGCCTCCTCATAGTAATACTCGCTGTGAGAGTTGTCTCTCCTGCGGGCTGCAGCAGCAATCATGGCCCGGGACTGACTGTTGGTGTTATTGGTGCTGTTCTCTGTGGATCAAGACATATACAGTACCAGTCAAAAGTTTGGACACACCTACACATTCAAGGGGTTTTCTTTGTTTTGACTATTTTCTACATTGTAGAATAATAGTGAAGACATCAAAACTATGAAATAACACATATGGAATCATGTAGTAACCAAAAACATGTTAAACAAATCAAAATATATTTTATATTTGTGATTCTTCAAATAGCCACCCTTTGCCTTGATGACAGCTTTGAACACTCTTGGCATTCTCTCAACCAGCTTCACCTGGAATGCTTTTCCAACAGTCTTGAAGGAGTTCCCACATTTGCTGAGAACTTGTTGGCTGCTTTTCCTTCACTCTGAGGTCCAACTCATCCCAAACCATCTCAATTGGGTTGAGGTCGGGGGATTGTGGAGGCCAGGTCATCTGATGCAGCACTCCATCACTCTCCTTCTTGGTAAAATAGCCCTTACACAGCCTGGAGGTGTGTTGGGTCATTATCATGTTGAAAAACAAATGATAGTCCCACTAAGCGCAAACCAGATGGGATGGCGTATCGCTGCAGAATGCTGTGGTAGCCATGCTGGTTAAGTGTGCCTTGAATTCTAAATAAATCACAGACAGTGTAACCAGCAAAGCACCCCCACACCATAACACCTCCTCCTCCATGCTTTACAGTGGGAACTACACATGAGGAGATCATCCGTTCACCCACACCGCATCTCACAAAGACACGGCGGTTGGAACCAAAAATCTCCAATGTGGACTCCAGACCACCGGTCTAATGTCCATTGCTCGTGTTTCTTGGCCCAAGCAGGTCTCTTCTTCTTATTGGTGTCCTTTATTTGTGGTTTCTTTGCAGCAATTCGACCATGAAGGCCTGTTTCACGCAGTCCCCTCTGAACAGTTGATGTTGAGATGTGTCTGTGACTTGAACTCTGTGAAGCATTTATTTTGGCTGCAATTTCTGAGGCTGGTAACTCCAATGAACTTATCCTCTGCAGCAGAGGTAACTCTGGGTCTTCCATTCCTGTTGCGGTCCTCATGAGAGCCAGTTTCATCATAGCGCTTGATGGTTTTTGCAACTGCACTTAAAGAAACTTTCAAAGTTCTTGAAATGTTCCGTATTGACTGACCTTCATGCCTTAAAGTAATGATGGACTGTCGTTTCTCTTTGCTTATTTGAGCTGTTCTTGCCATAATATGGACTTGGTCTTTTACCAAATAGGGCTATCTTCTGTATACCCCTACTACATGATTCCATATGTGTTATTTCATAGTTTTGATGTCTTCACTATTATTCTACAATGTAGAAAATAGCAAAAATAAAGAAAAAACTTTGAATGAGTAGGTGTGTCCAAACTTTTGACTGGTAGTGTACATCAGTCAGTGGATGGATGGATGAATGGTGGTAGGGGTTGGTTGGTTGGTGGATGAATGGATGGATGGGGAGATGAGGTAGAGAGATAAAGTAAGTAGTCTACAATGCTATTTACCGTCCAGAGAGTAGACTTTGAATCCAGACATCTTCTTGGAGAGGATGGACTTGGGCAGGTTGAGCAGAGCAGGGTTGTAGACAGGGAAGTCCCTGTAGTACTGATCCAACACCCACACTGCTGCCCTCTGGATACTGGAACACACAGACACCATTAATATCAGCATCACATTGAGCATACAGAAGCAGCTATAATGCACATACTTGCCCTGTGTAAAAACATGACAGGACGGACCATCATCATCATAATCTTTATCATCGTGTTAGTAATGATCATCCTCATCCTATGACACACCACAGTCACACACAGACAGCACAGACTGACCTGAGGTGTCCCACGTTGTAGAAGCGGCTAGCCCCATCTGTGGTGCGCACCACCTTGAGGCAGAAGGCAGGCTGCAGGTGTCTGACCTCCAGCAGCACCAGGGCCAGGTACTGGATGAAGAGCAGCGCATCCACCAGCGATGCCGCATACTCCACGATGCCTCTATAGTCCCTTTCCCGGGGCTCCAGCACACGCACGCCATAGAACAGCCAGTAGGACGCCACAAACAGGAACACCAGCACCATGAGAAGGCAGCGGAAGATGAAGAAGCGGGGCAGGGTGGCGCGCGGCGGGCGCAGGAACAGCGCCCAGGAGGAGATGAGGAGAACCAGGAGCTTGAAGGCCAGAGAGACGTAGAGGCCTTCACAGGGCGTGCCGCAGGGCTCCAGGGCCTCGCGCCACAGCAGCTGGGGGAGGACCAGGAAGGCCAGGGGGGTGAACAGGGCGAACAAGCCCAGGCAGCCGCCCAGCACAGGCCCCAGGAAGCGCTTGCATTCCAGGGGAGACGATTCCTCCAGCTCCTTGGAGACGCGCGTCAGGTCCTCGTTGGACACGCTGTGTTCTGATGTGCCTGTGACCACGGTGGTGGTCTCACCCCAGTTGTCATCCTGCAGACAGGGACAGAGACAAGACATGGTGTAAACGTAGAGGAGTGATTGAGGGGGGCTTTAATGAGATATGAAAGGATAGAGAGTTTTTCTGACCACATAACCTGATCTGAGTTTTTCCTGGTTAGGTCACATTTTACATTTTGCAGACGCTCTTATCCAGAGCGACTTACAGTTAGTGAGTGCATACATGTTTTTTTTCATACTAGCCCCCTGTGGGAAACGAACCCACAACCCTGGCATTGCAAACGCCATGCTCTACCAACTGAGCTACACGATCAGGAAAACCTCTGGCCCTATTATGAGATAAAGATTTAGAGAAAAAAATATGGAGATCTAGAAGTGTTGGAGAGGAGAAGGTTGTGATTCTGTCTGACCCTGTCATCTCCACGGGTGGACTCTGCGTCTAGTAGTGGCTCCCCAGGGGCCTGGATGGTGACAGACTTGTCTCCACGGCTGCTGCCGTCTCTGCTCTTGGAGCGATGCCTGTCCCTCCGATCCCTGGAGTACAGAAACAGGACAACCACACAGTTATGTCAGCGTGCTAAGCCCCTGTCCTTGTGTGACCGAAGCTTGTGGGTACATGTGTGATCCGTGTGTGTGGTTGCTCATCAATGTACCCATTGACTAATGGATCGATGTATATTACACATGCCTTTGATCTTAGTGTTTAACTAAAATGTGTGGAATGATTGTTTAAAGTGTGCGTGCATGCTTGTGTGTATATGTGGTTTTTGGGGGCATTTGTGACCACCCTTCTGGTACCTGTGCTTGCGAGAGCTGCGGGAGTGGGACGACTTGTAGGAGTAGCCCGAGTACTGTGACTCGTTGTCCATGTCTCGGGTCGGTGGGCAGGGTTTGCGGGCCCCTCCTCCCCCCGTGCCTCGTTCCCTGGCTCCGCCCAGCTGGCTCTTGCGCTCAGAGATGGACTTGGTGGATAGGGCCAGAGGCAGCTTCAGCAGGTCAACCTTACTCCTGAAGGAATCTATTTTGGAGGCCAGAGGACAGGGAGAAGAGCCCACCAGATAGAGGGAATCAGGGAAACGATTGACTAGAGAAAGGAGAGGAAGAAGAAGAAAATAATACACTAGACAGGAGGAAAGGGAGAGAGATAAAAAGATAGGAGGGGGGTGTTGAAGTGGACAGGCCCTGAAATAGAGGAGAGAAGGGGTAGAATTAGTGACAAAGTGGCAAAAACAAACTCCTATCCCTAATCTGTGGTGTTTAAATCCAACCTGTTTCTTGGTATTTGACCCTGACTGTCTGCGCAACTCAACACGACGTTAGCCAATTGAGCTAAAATATGTTAGCTCTAGGAGTGAATATAAGCTTTTAGATCTCAGGCAAGGTTGGCCCTCACGTGAGCGTAGTTCTACAGGCCATAAGACTGCAGTGAGACGAGGTCCAGGAAAGCCTACAGATGTGATACAATGGCGGCCACATTGGATTACTGTGTTTTCCCAAACTTATTTAGGCCTCTCCCTCTCTTTCCCCATCTCACATTCCCTCTTGGTCTCCCTTGGTAACAGGGCCTCTCCGCTGCTATGGTGATGAAAGAGGGTGTTCAGCTGGAGGGGATTTGAGGTTGATAGTTTCCATGGAAACCTGACCTTACGCCACCCTCTCGTACCCTGAGGAAAATGCCCCCTAAATACAAGTGTTTGTGTGACTGTCTTGTCTCATGCTTAATTGATATGGGCACTATGTTAATTGTATGGGCTAACCATGTTAATTGGAGAGCTTGATGTTAATTGGAGAGCTTAATGTTAATTGGAGAGCTCGATTTGTCACGTGGGGCGATAGTCAGTCATAGCCTTGCAGGGCATTAAATTAAACAACTCCACCAAAATGCCATTCTATTCTCAAGTTCCCTCCTTCTATAAAAAATTGAAAAGTCTGTGTGTCTGCTCGCACAAGTTGACATAAGCCTCGTCTTGGTAGAGTGCCCCACTGTTTATGCTAATAAATTCATTTTAGCCTTTGTACCACCAATAAAAACCTATGAGCCCCATCGCATGTGCTGAACTTCAGCTCCCATCGCATGCTGAAAATAAACACAATCTATAAATCAGTCTCTGTGGAGGTGCTGTGCAAAGGATGTGCGTAAAAATTTATGCGTAATGTATAGGCATACTCCTGAAATTGTAGACAATGTAGGCTACGCTACATAGTGCGGAGCTGGGAGAAGACACATGCTCATCCCAGCTTGCTGTTAGTATTCCCATGATCTGGACTTGATCCCCAGGGACAGACTAGGCTGTCTGCTTGATACTGGGGATATGATGAACACCTGATCCATCAAGGTGTGGTCTGCTGGAGAGATGTATAGGCCTAGATAGAGTTTCCTTTCCCTATTCAACCCTGTGTGTCCTGTGACCCAGTTAATTAACTGTGCGGTGGTGGTGACTCCTCACCCGACTAACGCCAACCTCACTAAACCACATCATCACGTCATAAAGGCTAACCAGAGACCATGTAATTAGAGAGTTGGGCCATTGAGGTTTCTGCATTTTGATGCTTTAACATGACACTCCAACATTATGTGGCAGCCATGTTAGCGCCTCATTAACATTACATGGGGAATATTTAAATAATGGTATGTCTAGAATTAGAACAATATTAAAAATGTAAAGAATTGGCCCAACTCTCTAAATACACAGCTCTGAGGCTAACCATACCATAGCAATCTAAAACATAGAAGGCTGTCAGATGCATCTGCCTGTGATTGTAGAAAATCGCTGCAACTCCCCAACGGGCTCGGGAGAGGCGAAGGTCGAGTCATGCGTCCTCCGAAACATGACCCGCCAAACCGCGCTCCTTAACACCCGCCCGCTTAACCCGGAAGCCAGCTGCACTGTGTTTTCGGAGGAAACACCGTCAGCCTGCAGGCGCCTGGCCCGCCACAAGGAGTCACTAGAGCGCAATGAGCCAAGTAAAGCACCCCCGCTAAACCCCAATTGTGCGCCGCCTGGGATCGAACCCGGGTCTGTAGTGACAACTCATGCAGTGCCTTTGGCCACTCGGGAGGCCCCCATTTATTTATTAACCTTTATTTTAACAGGTCGTCCCATTGAGACCATAGTCTCTTCAGATGATCCAGTCAGACAAGCCAACGGCAGGGCTTTCCTGACAGTGTATAAAATATGATGCACGTCTCGTTGCCTCCCAGTGAGTATCACAGATGCCTTGCCTTCTCTGAGTACATTACACATCTCTCTTCACATTACTCTACACCAATACCTAGACTACCATAACAGCACACATGCCTGCCAAATGACACCACCATCTCCTTCCTCTCTCACAAAACTTAATCCCTTAATGTCGCTTGGTAAATATAAGC
The DNA here is from genome assembly GCF_020615455.1 of Coregonus clupeaformis. Classification (NCBI taxonomy): domain Eukaryota; kingdom Metazoa; phylum Chordata; class Actinopteri; order Salmoniformes; family Salmonidae; genus Coregonus; species Coregonus clupeaformis. Next base: position 50,840,104 of record NC_059212.1, on the reverse strand, counting down.
AGGGGAGGTGATATACCCCTAACTACATGCCCACACAGAGAGACCATTCAAAACCATTTTTACAATTTACAGTTTCTTTTTTTCCCCCTTTCCTTTTTTACAACTGAATGAAATCATAATCCAAACTTTCACCAACTGCTTGAGGGAGTGGCAAAGTCCAAACAGAAACAATTATCAGTGTCAAAGCGGTATGTTACTTCATGTCAGTGTAATATGAAGGCAAAAACAGACAACTGTGCACTCTCAACCCTTGTGCCCAATCTGCCCATGTGATATGAAGTGGAGCAGGTGTTTGTACAATACAATGTGGAAGATAGGGTGTGGTCAAATCAATAGATTATGGACTGGACAGTGCAGTCTTGTTACAATTATTACACGAGGGGCAAGACAATTTACCAAACACACCTAGCCAACACAAACTATGATGTGCCCATAAGCCATATTCAAGCCCATGCATGGGTTAGAGGTTACCACTGTCCCAAGTCTTGCCTCTGTCACCATTGACTTTGCCTCATCTATAGGCCTATGACTTGTTGGCCTGTTTATTATGAGAGCCACGGCAGCTGGGACAATAGCCTGGGCATTGGGAACTCTACAGTAGTCCAAGCAAAAGATAGTGGCCGACTACTACATTATAAAAGTAGGCATAAGACGAGCAAAATAATAATTTTGTACCAAGCTGTTATTTTGTTGATATATTTTGGATGATTGCAGTGGCAAAGTTGGTTAATTGTTGTACTTTCATTAGCTTCTGATAATTTTACAAGACCATTTTGATTTCATTATGCTTAACACAACAGTTAACTCAAACCTAACACAACTTTGAAATGAAAACGTTGTAATTGTGTACATTTTAGTCATTTAGCAGAAGCTCTGACTTAACAGGAGCAATTAGGGTTAAATGCCTTGCTCAAGGGCACATAGACAGATTGTATCACCTAGTTGGTTCGGGGATTCGAACCAGCGACCTTTCGGTTACTGGCCCAACGCTCTTAACCACTAGGCTACCTGCTGCCCAGTTTTTGTAATTTACTTTGATCTGAAATTAAAACAAGCACCAGCATTTGAGCTGCTGAAGTATTCTACATTCATACTACATACATTTAGTCTCTAGACTGGACAATACATTTGTAACATGCATAGCAGCAGTCATTTTTCCAATGTTACAATCTTGTTACAATGGGAACAATCCTTGCTACGATGTTACAAACATGTACTTCAGCCACCAGCTGAATCAGATACACTGTAGCTAGCTATATTCGTAACATTGGGACATGCCTCAGCCTCATTTCGTGCCCAGCCTGTTTGTAACAGGGACCAACATGAAGGTCCATTAATAATTAAACCTCACAACCACAAAGGACTGAATGAAACAATAACCTGTTACTACATGAGCAATAAACTAACAAACAAAACATGTTAACCGAAGATTCAACTACGAAAAATAAGTTATAAACGCCAATTGTATGCAACATCAGCATGAATGTTTCCTCCATTTAGAGGGTTAGGGCAAACAATGGGGCGAGACTGGCATTTCCCGTCGGCGAATATTTTCACCCTTTTCTTTTCGAAAGGGAAAACCCTGGATGAATGGATCATGCACATTGAAATAAACACCAACCTTCAGCGAAAATTCTCACGAAGCTTGAACCCAAGTATCCTCTCCGAGTCTAGATCCCATGCCGTCGCAATGAGGGTAGGCTACTTCCTCCCAAATTGTTGGGGACTCAGGACTCAATTCTTCGAACCGTCCGATATCTGGTTAGATACCGTAGATAAGTGTCCAGGGTGAAAATAACAATAGGCCCGATCAGGGGTCCTCTCTAAACTTCCCTGCAGCTGCGGTCTCGAGCGATAAGCGACTTATTGTTTAGGAAACATGAGACCCTAGCGCCTATTTATTTAATCTTCCCCTGTACTTCAATGGTCAATGATGTCCAAACATTGTTCTCTATACCTATCCACACTGAAAAAAACATTTTCCACCCCAAAAAACTACTTAGCTGTCCCAAAATATACATTCAGGTATTTTCTCACTTTCCTCTCCCCCCTCCTCAACCGTAGCACCCTGCCGCCCGCCCCGGATTCATTGCCCCTCCTCCACTCCTTTCTTCTTGTGGAACCTCAAGGCTGATGATGTAGCTAACTTCAGGCCCTCCAATGTAATATACCACTTAGAACTAGTACTAAAACTCCAATATCAAATGTACAGTGCCTTCAGATATTCACACCCCTTGACTTTTTCCACATTTTCTTGTGTTACAAAGTGAGATTAAAATGGATGTAATTGTCTTTTTTTTGTGAACGATCTACACAGAATACTCTGTAATGTCAAAGTGGAAGAAAAATTCCAACATTTGTAAAAAATGAATAGATCTTGATTAGATAAGTATTCAACCCCCTGAATCAATACATGTTAGAATTACCTTTGGAAGTGATTACAGCTGTGAGTTTTTCTGGGTAACTCTCTAAGAGCATTCCACACCTGGATGGTGAAACATTTGCCCATTATTCTTTTCAGAATTATTCAAGCTCTGTCAAATTGGTTGTTGATCATTGCTAGACAACCATTTTCAAGTATTGCCATAGATTTTCAAGTAGATTTAAGTCAAAACTGTAACTCTGCCACTTAGGAACATTCAATGTCTTGGTAAGCAACTCCAGTGTAGATTTGGCCTTGTGTTTTAGGTTATTGTCCTGTTGAAAGGTGAATTCATCTCCCAGTGTCTGGTGGAAAGCAAACTGAACTAGCGTTTCCTCTAGGATTTTGCCTGTGCTTAGTTCCATTCTGTTTCTTTTCCTAAAGAACTCCCCAGTCCTTAACGATTACAAGCATACCCATCACATGATGCAGCCACCACTATGCTTGAAAATATGAAGAGTGGAACTCAGTAATGTGTTGTATTGGATTTGCCCCAAACATAACACTTTGCTTTCAGGACAAAAAGTTAATTGCTTTGCCAATTTTTTTTGCAGTATTACTTTAGTGCCTTGTTGCAAACAGGATGAATGTTTTGGAATATTTGTATTCTGTACAGGCTCCTTTCTTTTCACTCTGTCAATTAGATTAGCATTGTGTAGTAACTACAATGTTGTTGATCCATCCTCAGTTTTCTGCTATCACAGCCATTAAACTCTGTAACTGTTTTAATGTCAGCTTTGGCTTCATCATCAAGGACCCCACACACCCCAGCAACAAGCTGTTCTCTCCCTTATCTCACCATGCTCAACGGGATATTCAATGCCTAGTTTATTTATTTCTACACATCAATAGGCGCCCTTCTTTGCGAGGCATTGGAAAACCTCCCTGGTCTTTGCAGTTGAATCTGTATTCGAAATTCACTGCTCAACTGTGGGACCTTACAGATAATTGTGTGTGGGGTACAGAAATGAGGTAGTCCATGCAATTTATGTGACTTGTTAAGCACATTTCCTGAACTTATTTAGGCTTGCCATAACAAATGGGTTGAATACTTATTGACTCAAGACATTTCAGATTTTCATTTTTAATTTATTTGTAAAAATGTATAAAAAACATAATTCCCCTTTGACATTATGGGGTATTTTGTGTAGGTCAGTAAAAAAAAGAAGAAAAAAAAGAAGATATTTAATCCATTTGAAATTCAGGCTGTAACAACAAAATGTGGAAAAAGTCAAGGGGTGTGAATACTTTCTGAAGGCACTATATGTAATTGCATACTGCAGTATGTTCTCCTGTCCTAGACCATGTCCTGTACCAAAACCATGCCGGAAAATAGTAGAGAAGCAACACTAGACGATGTTTATTTAGTTATCAAGGCAATAATCACATTTATTCCACAGTTGGTCAGAATCAGAGATCCCCTTCACATACAACCCCCCCAGATAAATTAACATAATTAAAAACCTCTGGGCATGATGTTACTAAATCCTGCAATTTATTTATAGTTTTAAAATAAAGTTGATTTTTAAAGACTGCAACCCAAATAAAAAAATACTATTTCGATATCCGAATGTTTAAGTATAGTACCCACATCCATAAGTATAGAACCCACATCCATTTTTGCCGACATACGGTTTAATTCTCCTGAGAAATGACAGATCAGTATACTAAAGAGAAAGGAAAGCTATTCTACATACACTACCGGTCAAAAGTTTTAGAACACCTACTCATTCAAGGGTTTTTCTTTATTTTTTAAAAACTATTTTCTACATTGTAGAATAATAGTGAAGATGTCAAAACTATGAAATAACACATATGGAATCATGTAGTAACCAAAAAAGTGTTAAACAAATCAAAATATTTTGTATATTTGAGATTCTTCAAATAGCCACCCTTTGCCTTGATGACAGCTTTGCACACTCTTGGCATTCTCTCAACCAGTTTCATGAGGTAGTCACCTGGAATGCTTTTCAATTAACAGGTGTGCCTTCTTAAAAGTTAATTTGTGGAATTTCTTTCCTTCTTAATGCGTTTGAGCCAATCACTTGTTGTGACAAGGTAGGGGGGGGTATACTGAAGATAGCCCTATTTGGTAAAAGACAGAGTCCATATTATGGCAAGAACAGCTCAAATAAGCAAAGAGAAACGACAGTCCATCCTTACTTTAAGACATGAAGGTCAGTCAATACGGAACATTTCAAGAACTTTGAACGTTTCTTCAAGTGCAGTCGCAAAAATCATCAAGCGCTATGATGAAACTGGCTCTCATGAGGACCGCCACAGGAATGCTGCAGAGGATAAGTTCATTAGAAATTGCAGCCCAAATAAATGCTTCACAGAGTTCAACAGACACACCTCACCATCAACTGTTCAGAGGAGACTGTGGGAATCAGGCCTTCATGGTCGGACACCAATAATAAGAAGAGACTTGCTTGGGCCAAGAAACACGAGCAATGGACATTAAACCGGTGGAAATGTGTCCTTTGGTCTGGAGCCCAAATTTGAGATTTTTGGTTCCAACCGCCGTGTCTTTGTGAGACGCGGTGTGGGTGAACGGATGATCTCCGCATGTGTAGTTCCCACCGTAAAGCATGGAGGAGGAGGTGTTATGGTGCTTTGCTGGTGACAGTGTCTGTGATTTATTTAGAATTCAAGGCACACTTAACCAGCATGGCTACCACAGCATTCTGCAGCGATACGCCATCCCATCTGGTTTGGGCTTAGTGGGACTATCATTTGTTTTTCAACAGGACAATGACCCAACACACCTCCAGACTGTGTAAGGGCTATTTTACCAAGAAGGAGCGTGATGAGTGCTGCATCAGAAGACCTGGCCTCCACAATCCCCCGACCTCAACCCAATTGAGATGGTTTGGGATGAGTCGGACCGCAGAGTGAAGGAAAAGCAGCCAACAAGTGCTCAGCATATGTGGGAACTCCTTCAAGACTGTTGGAAAAGCATTCCAGGTGAAGCTGGTTGAGAGAATGCCAAGAGTGTGCAAAGCTGTCAAGGCAAAGGGTGGCTATTTGAAGATTATCAAATATAAAATATACTTTGATTTATTTAACACTTATTTGTTTACTACATGATTCCATATGTGTTATTTAATAGTTTTGATGTCTTCACTATTATTCTATAATGTAGAAAATAGTACAAATAAAGACAAACCCTTGAATGAGTAGGTGTTCTAAAACTTTTGACCGGTAGTGTACGACAACCGCATCCTCAACAAACACACTTGCACACACTCACTCACCTCCCATTTGGTGATGGGTGCCTAATCCCATGATACAGTAAACAAAATATTATTTGATAAAACAAAAAAACAGAAACATGAACATATTTTACATTGACCAGTGCAATCTGACCCAGACCAGTGCAATCTGACCCTGGTGAGTCCACATCCATCCAGCCCAATCAAATCCAGTTATGTGTTAAAACTCATCTGTGTGAGTCCATCAGGCCATTCACGGAGTTAAAACAACCAGTTCTGCCTAACCTGTCTGTCGGTCCGCCTAACCTGTCTGTCTATCTGTCTGTGTACCTATCATGTGTAAAAAAAAAAAAACAGCTGTCTGTCCTGTTTGGTTGTGAGAGTAGTGGTCGCTGGTCACAGGTTAGTATGAGGCAATCAGTATGCGGCTCTGGCGGGTTCCTTGACGTCGCTGAAGAGGACATCTGCCTTGGTACTGACAAAGTATGTCACCAGTAGGGATGTGAACAATACGGCCACTCCCACGCCTAAGGTCAGCACCTATGAGAGAGAAATGAAGAGGAAAGAAAAGGTAAATAATTTGATTCTCTTCTACCATCAACTCTATCAACCAATGAATACAGTCAAACGTGTAGAAAAATCAACATATTTTACTACTTACACAAACAGAACTACTTTAACGTAAACAACAAAACTGTAATTGATTAAACAAATGGATCACGGTGGGAAAATTGAGTGCAGTTTTACCTCCAGGTCCCGGCTGGCTACTAGGAAAATTCTAGCTTTGATGAACTTCCACTGCGATTCTGTCCACGTGGAATATTCTTTGGAAGCGTAATCCTCCAGCTCGAAGGCAGGGGACTCTGCCTTGGCCAGGCGTACTGCTGCGCGTACGCAGAAAGACTCCCTCTGGGTGCTGTTGGGTGGGACCATGCCCTGAACCCAGAGATAGGAGTACATCTGAGGGAGAGAAGGAGCGAATCAGAGTGTGGTGGGGTTCCAGCAATACAGTGTGCAAATAAACACATTTTTGTTATTTGTAAACAGCTGTACATCTATCCATCAGCACAGACGGACAGATCCAGTAGCACATTTACATGTGTGCTCTCGTTCGGCAGCTCATCTGGCTTCTGGCACTGGCTCTGGGTGAGGTTGGTGGCTGTTCCCGTTAAATTGGCCAGGAGATATTGGACCAGACTGGTCAGTGCCTTTGCCTGATGGGACGACCTGGCAACCCCAACGTAGTACTGCGGTGGGTTGGGCTCTGAGAGACAGAAAACACAACGCAATGAAGACCCAAGTACCTTCTTTATGTATGTGAATGTGTCTGTGACTAGTCCATATCTGCATGTGTGTTTACGACGTCGGTAGTAGCAGAATGCCTCTGTAGTGTCAAAGGGTGTGTCCCTGTGAAAAAGTATCAGACTAAAACTCACGGAGAAAGTCCTTCAGTTCTGGGGCCATCACTGCCTGAAACCAGCTGTTGTTGGATCTAACCAGAAACCCATACAGCATCTGGGTCACCTGAGAGAGAGATGCATAGTACTGGTCAAACAATTCTGCTCACTGTCCCAAAAACTTGAATTTTAAAAGATGTTAGACGTTGAGAATGAACAAGTGACATATGTTAACAGACATTGACAGTGTCATGGAAAATAACAGACTATAACAGTATGACTGATCAGTTTGACATGTACAACAGCTGAACAGGTCATCAATCATCGGGTCTTACCATTTTGGGGTCTGCGTTGATGTTGTTGACTTGGGCGTCATTTCCCCCAGCCTGCTTGTAGAGAGCGCGGGCAACCGCAGTAGCCACCTCGGTAAGAGACTGAAAGAGTACAGTGAGGGAGGGAAGAGCGAGAGATATTATTGTAACAGACAGTGGACAATGTAATGGAAACTGTGACTACTACAAATAAATCCACCATTGGGTTTACTATGGTAACAATACCTTTGCAGTATCAGTAACAAACTCTAGCTGTTCCTCTGGACTCAAGTTAGATGGATAAGTCAGGTTCAGGTGGGCAGCGTTGTCGTAAAAACTCTCATAGTACCTGCACATTGGTAAACAGGCTAGAACACTCCTCTTTACTAATAAAATCAATATCAGGCAAGATAAAGATTGCAGTAATAAAAATGAACAGCAACGACGGCCCATAGTCAAACACTCACCTGTTGTTGAAAGCAGTTTGATGGTCTGCAAGCACAATCCCTGGAATTGCCCGAGCTCGGAGGAAACGCTGGAGGGAGGAGGGCGGGAGTGGCTGAGAAAAACCTGCCTCAACCAATGAGAAGTTGAGCCCAGCCGTGGAGGACTGCAAGTTGTTCACAAGATTCGTAACCTGAAACAGAGGAAGAGGTTGGTAAAAGAGGGTTGAGAATGAGCATATGTGGTCCTCTGTAGCTCAGCTGGTAGAGCACGGCGCTTGTAACGCCAAGGTAGTGGGTTCGATCCCCGGGACCACCCATACACAAAAAATGTATGCACGCATGACTGTAAGTCGCTTTGGATAAAAGCGTCTGCTAAATGGCATATTATTATTATATTATTATTATAATGAAGAGAATATAGAAAAAAGGGGTGGATGGGATGGACCAGACAAGAGAGGCACAAATAGAAGCATTTCACTCCACCTTACCTCGTTATTGACGGTGTAGTTCCTCCTGGACACAGGGTCTGAGTGGAGAAATAGGTTGGCGCCACTGCGCACGGCTACCTAACACATTACATAACAGATGAATCGTTATTTGTTGATTGTATATCCATGTGTTTTACTCATTGATGCCTGTTGTTTGCTTGAGTATTCAATGAGAACGTATACATATGTCTTAACCTGTCCAATCTCCAGTATTGAGTGAACATTGTCCAGGTCTATCACAAACTTGTCATTCTTCATGTCGTAAACCATTCGAGAGCTGCCAATGTAGTCAAATACTTCCTGAAAGAGAGGAATAAGCTATAAACATCCTCTCTCATACAGTACAACAACACTAAACAATACTGCTATATGATAAAGTGACCACATAATTGACATACCGCAGATTGACTTGCTCAGGGAGACAGAAGGAACTCACCCCTTGGAAGAAGGCAAAGAGGATATTCCGTGTGGGAGGGGCCTCCTGAGTGACTTCACGTAGTGCCTGGGCAGCAGCCAGCAGAGTGACAAACCCTGAGATACTCCCCTCCGCTCCTGTAGAATCCTGCAAGAAAAATGCCCTGCTATCCAGCTACAAAAACAGAGAAAGATGCAAAGTGTCCAGTAAATTGTCCATAAACTCCAAACAAGGAAAAACCATGAAGGAAATGGTACTGAGCAAATTACCAAAGCACTTTTCAGGATGTGTATAACACACACTAGAATGTGGCTCATCTTGTATCTACTATTTTGCAGATTTCAAAAGGCTTAGACATCTGTGAACATGTGACAAGATGTGTCAGTGGGAGGCAGGGCCTCAATGTGTCACTCACCCTGGCTGCTGCTATAACGACGCTCTCATTCTCCTTGTGACCAAAGGCGGTGTTGTTATAAGGCCGGATGGAAGCCCACACATTATAATCACCAAGAGGGTCACACACTATCACTGTGACAGAGAGGGGAGAGAGCTGTCTGTGAGATTTACATGACAGTGTGTGTATTGACTATTCACGCATACACAATAATGCATCTTTGTATACCTGGGGAGCTGCTGAAGTCGATGTTTTTGCGTCTAATGCAGGTTGCAGTGTCAGTGACAGCATACATATGAGAGAAGAGCTGCATGGCACACAGAGGGTACTGCAGGCCACTGCCGTTCACCGCACGATTATGATCAAAGTAGCACTGCAGGTAGAGAGTGGATACATTTATCAGAATGAAGAGCACATTGTTTTAATACACAGAAATACTGTAGAATAAGACATCACCTCTGTTCTTTGGATAAAGACAGTTTATTGTCAGTAAGTGACATGATTTTACCAGACTGGGTTGTGACTGCTTGAAGTGACTCCTCACCTGTTTGATGACCTCTGTTTCGTTGTCTTCTTTCAGGGAGAAGACAGGGAAGTCAAATTCCTCATAGGATAGACCGTTCCCCTGAGGGTTCCATACAGTCGTGTTACAGTGCGCCAAATTATGATCATAGGTGTCCGTGTATACACCTGAGGATAAAAGTAAACAAACAACATTCAAAAAGCATGCTGGTTAGCAAAGATCATATGGTCATTTTGACGGACTGGAGTCCTAACATCTGATCCACCTACCTGTGTTCTCATTGGGGCATGTCGTATGTGGCGAGAACTCTGGTGGGCTAGTTTTTAGGACCACCACAACCCCTGCCACCCTGCTGGAGGCATTCTTCATCTTCATCATGATGGACCTGTAAAATGAAGACAATGTTTGAGTATGACGGGGCTACTAGGATATAGATCATATCATTGTGGTGCTGAACAATAGTCACAGTGAGTGTGTTCCAACTTTGTTCTGGAGGTGAATGGAGATGGAGTTGACTGTTTTTGGCTGTGTGTAGCCTACCTGGTGAAGAGGGATGACTCCAACAGGACCATATAAGGAGGATTGGGTCCTTTGCTCAAAGGCCATTCCAGATCTGCCTCAGACTCCAAGACATGGATCACCCCTGTATCACCTGATATCGAGGCTGAGACACAGGATAGAAAAAATGCTTGTCTTAATATGCAAATGTTCAACAGTTTGTATTCCAGCATTACAAAAATACAGCAAGGACACAGAGCACAGTATTGTACCGAGCAGAGTGTGTGGGTCATGTCACTCACACTGGCAACCAATCTGATGTGTAGCATTGAGCAGTCGGACGCATGGTACAGTGTTATTCAGCTCGACATAAATCTTCTGCGCAACAGAGTTACAACTCACATCTGAAAGACAAAAGGAGAAATACAATTGAATTGAAGTGGCCAGTTTCTGTAATGATGTATTCCCAAGACACCAAACCAAATCAAATGTTATTGGTCGGTACACAGTTTAGCAGCGAAATGCTTATGTTCATAGTTCCTATCAATTAATGCAGTAACTGCCAATAAGCACAATTTTTTTTTTTTGTACAGTAGTAGATATATAAATAGAATGTCAACATTATATACACGTCCAATGTTCTTTCATCCTGAGTCACCCTAAAGCCTACATATACTGAACAAAAATATAAACGCAACATGTAAAGTGTTGGTCCTATATTTCTCTCACATTTTGCGCACAAATTTGTTTACATCCCTGTTAGTGAGCATTTCTCCCTTTGCCAGGATAATCCATCCACTTGACAGGTGTGGCATATCAAAACGCTGATTAAACATCATGATCATTACAAAAGTGCACCTTGTGCTGGGGACAATAAAATGCCACCCTAAAATGTGCAGTTGTGTCACACAACACAATGCCACAGAAGTCTCAAGGTTTGAGGGAGCGTGCAATTGACATGCTGACTGCAGGAATGTCCCCCAGAGCTGTTGCCAGAGAATTGAATGTTCATTTCTCTACCATATGCTGCCTCCAACTTCATTTTAGAGAATTTGGCAGTACTTCCAACCGGCCTCACAATCGCAGACCACGTGTAACTAGGCTGGACACAACATTTTTAACAACGCTTTTTTCTGATAAAAACTAGTTCATTGCATCCGCCGTGGAGCCCAGTTTCATAATATTACCATATGTCCCAGCTGCTTGCCGTAGTTTTGAAGTAATCACGAAAAAACAGGCCTTATTTCAGGGTATTTTTCACCCTGCCAGCTCCAATTAGTTCCATTGAGCACCGTGACACCAACTCGCCTTCCGAATGTTTTATTCCCAGCCCATTGTTCTACGTCACAATGCCTGATTCGCTATTGTTGGCAATGAGACCTGCCCAGGTTGAACCAATTGCTGGTAGTTAAAACGTCAACAACAACATAAAATTACTCATGGAACTCTGAGGTCGTCCCATTGTGTATATTTCGATTTTTTAAAGTCGGGCACCATTTCAATTATGTAAAGCTGGGCAGCGTACTCAGTTGTCGTCAAACGCTAACCCCTAAATACTTTTTGCCCTTGGAACGCTGAACTCCCCCCATTGTTTTCCTATGGAGAGGCATGCTGGTATATTTCGCCAAATATCTCGCAATGTGCACATTTAGATTTTTTCAAGTAGGACACCATTTTAATCACGACAATCTCCTCTTTCTAATTATGTAAGGCTGGGCAGCGTACTCCGTTGTCATCGATCACTAGACCAGAAATAGTCAGAAGTTGCCATTTGTTTCCTACTTCCTCGTTATGCAGACATATGCACAGTTGACACCATCGAGGTGTGGATGTTTACTTTCTACACAATATGTTATTTTTCAGTTTCGTCCTAAGAACAGATTGTAGTGGTAAATTGAAAAGGTATACATGTTTTGGTGCCATTTAGGCAAAATTGAATTTCTAAGCATAATTCCAGTCAAAATAGGCTCTGCGAATGTTCGATTCAATTCATTTGCTATGGGCTCGCGCTAGTTTTCCAGCTTAGCCAACGTTCTATTCCCGTTTTTCAGCCTTGGGTGAATTTTGACTCATTCTATTGTCCAGCCTAGCGTAACCACGCCAGCCCAGGACCTCCACATCCAGCTTCTTCACCTGCGGGATAATCTGAGACCAGTCACCCAGACAGCTGATGAAACTGAGGAGTATTTCTGTAGCTGAGGAGTATTTCTGGGTCTCCCGGCCGCGACCGGGAGACCCATGGGGCGGCGCACAATTGGCCCAGCGTCGTCCAGGGTAGGAGAGGGAATGGCCGGCAGGGGATGTTGGTAGAGCATGGCGTTTGCAACGCCAGGGTTGTGGGTTCGATTCCCACGTGGAGGGGGGGCCAGTATGAAAATAAAATAAAATATATATATATATATATATAATGTATGCACTCACTAACTGTAAGTCGCTCTGGATAAGAGCGTCTGCTAAATGACTAAAATGTAAATGTAAAATGTCTGTAATAAATCCCTTTTGGGGGAAAACCTATGCCCACCCAAGGCTGCGCCCCTGCCCAGTCATGTGAAATTCATAGATTAGGGCCTAATTTATTTATTTCAATTGACTGATTTCCGTATATGAACTGTAACTCAGTAAAATCGTTGAAATTATTGCATGTTGCATTTATATTTTTGTTCAGTATATAATGCCTGTATAGCCGCCCACCCACTGCTTGCCTTGAGCTTACGCTGAGGCTGACTCAAGTTGTTGTGACTAGCAGCAACAGTAAGTATCAGTTTCTCAAGTTTGCTAGCTAGCCAGCTGGCTAACCTAGCTATCTAGCTGGCTAACCTAGCTATCTATCTAGCTAAGTGCATCGCATACGGGACTTCAAAGAGCTTGCTACATAATTCGGTTTGTCGTGGGTGAAATTATAAAGCATTATCTATAGGACCTCACTGCCAGCAACATCGTTGGCTAAATAATTGGGCTATAACTTTAGCTGAGTTACAATAAAGCCAATGCCCCAACAAAGAGGTTGTAGCTTGCTCAGCCAAACTAAAACGGTAATAAGATATAGGTAAGTGAAAGCATGTAGCTAGTATTAACGTTATAAATGAAAGGTATTCTTACTTTTGAAATGCCAACAAACTAAGAACATAAGCCATTTCGACGATTCCAAAACCATCTTCCTGGTTTCATAAAGAACAGGTAAAAACACAGGAAGTGCAGCAGTAAAACTTGTTCTTGGTTCCGATATTGCAAAACCTCATCAAAATGGGAGCGAAAACATTACATAGAGATAGATAGAGGACTCATCTTTATAGCCATTATAGCCTCTTTGACAGCATGGGCAGCGATAGAAATCTCACCCAGTCAAAGTATGTGAGCAGAGTTGAACCGCTAATGAAGCACCTTCAGGTCCTTTCCAACCACTCCAGCTAAAAACCTTTCTGCCTCACAGGAGAAAAAACTGCAGCTCCTAATTCGCTCCATTCATTAAAATCACAATTTAACCAACACCCATCTATTTTGTGACTACCTGGACCTACCGTTTGGTTTTGAAGTATTGAAACAAAACCATATGATTTGAATGAAAAGTATTTTAATAAACATGAAAAGGTGAATGTAAGAAGAGCTCATCATTTCAAATAGGCTATATGTCATATTAAACAGCATATAAACACTCTAAATAGGTCAGGAGCCAGACAGGCATAGCTGGGGGAAGTAGAGTTTTTGTCCAAGCTTCAGAAGGCGATATTGGTCTGCTAATACAGGACTATTAAAGGCCCAGTGAACTACTTTAGTGAAAAAAATATTGTTTTCAAAAAACAAAACAAAAATAAATATTTTTTAAAAATGTAATGATTTTTCCAGCACCCCTACTTCCCGCGGCTATGTAGACAGGGAGCCTAAAGGAACAAAAAATAATTATTTAGGCTTTATTATTTCAATTATTTCAAGGATATAGCCTACAAAGAAATACATTATGAAGCATTTGTAAGTGCGACACAATAGACTGGTAGGGACATTAAGCGCTCAGCATTTAAACAACATTTTACTTACTTAGAATTAAATACAAATTAAACGGAAAATGGCTTTTTAGGCTCAGTCCACGGTGCCTTTGAATTCATTTTTAGAAACACAAGTTTGGCCAGTCTGTGCCTTCAAGCTCATGTGATGGTGCCTGGAGAGCAGGCCAGCAGCGGAGAATATCCTCTCTGCGCTTGTAGAGCCACTGGGGATGCTAAACACCCTTTTGGCCAATCTTGCCAGGCTGGGCAGAGATGCAGAGTTGTTTTTTTAATTTTTCAATTAGGTAGTCCTAAAGGTTTTTAGGCTAAATAACCCAATCAAAATAGAAAGCTCCTTGAAAGTGGGAATATGCCAGGCCTATTGGGCAGAAAGTATGGCCTACTGTATAAATAATAACAAAAATGAACGAAACTTTTAAGAGATCTGATTTATAGTTTATAAATACTTTGCTACAATGACACACTTAGTTATCTACCCACCTCGTTCCTTTCTTTTAGCATGTGCACATAGTAAGTAGGCCTACACCATCATGCTTTCGGGATATGTGTCTTTTCAGATTCCACAATGATTTAGTTGTGGACATTACATCACCGCACTCCCTCTCTTGCTCTTGGTCCTCATCTTTGTAAGTCACCTTGATTTTGCACCTGTGTGTTTTATCAGTTTCTTTATGAAAATATTTAGCGTACTCCATGACAGTAACTAAAGCAAGGGGCTATAGCAGCACACAAGTAGTCTACAAATGCATGCTGGGCCGGGCATGCCCTGAGTTCGTGAATTGAGCGCTACTGGAGCGAAATTGGAGCGTACGAGAAGGCCGAGAAACTCAGCGCTCCAGTGAAATTGGGCACGCTCCGCTCCAGCTCCGCTCACATATTCTGCACCCAGTTAACTACTTTAAAATGGTGGAAACCCTCAATGGTGCTGCCCATGCTAAAACTTATTTTTGGCTACTAGAGGCCTCTATCAATCTCTATGAAACAGACACACCTTGATAAAGCAGTTTCTCAGAGGGGATTCATTAATCTCGCCCAGGCGTGTTTTGCACCGGCTGAAAGTTGATCGCATTCGATTTGGAACCGGGTTGCCTCCCGGGCCTGAGCCAGGTGCGGTGCCCCGCTCTGTCCAACGACAAAGTCTGCTCAAAACAAAAGTGATGTAATTACGCACGTGTAGTTAGGATTCTTTGTTTTCCCATGCAAAAGTGATTGCTTTTGATAAAAACGCTTTATCTGCCTTCCCAATGAAAACTAGTTTGAAAATTGTATGTTTCTGGACGACGCACTATGCTGCCTTGTTGACAACATGACAGAGCGGTGCAGATTACTGCTCTATTTGAAAAGGGTGCTCCTCCCGCTCCGCTTTCGCCCAATGACATGAAGGGCCTTTGCCCGATTCAATCCAACCTGCTTAAAATAACTCCCTCATACATTAAAGTCTCGTTCCCCAGCACATCATCAACTGTGTCATCAACTGACAGATTGCTATAACATATGTGGTTAGCTGATACGTAAAATACCTATCCAGGCGTTTTAAGATCTGGCTGGCATCAGCAACGCCTGGGCAGAGGAACACCCATTAATCAATGGCCGCGTTCGAGCGGATCACCATTGTCAAGTCTTTCAAAGTGTGTTGCATTATGGGGTTAAACATTTTCCAACTTGCGCCTACATGGACTGCATGAAGTTTTGAATGCAGTCGACTGCAAGTTTCTGCAGTTGCTCTTCACCAAAGGTGCTTTCAAGACAACTAGGAACTCCAATTTTTTATTATTATCATGAAGTCAGTGATCTTCAGGTTGGAAAGTTGGAGCTCTAGAAAGATGCCAGAGTTTCCAACTTGGAATTCTGAGTTAGATGACCGTTCAAAACTGTTTTTCCCAGTCGTAGCTCGTTTTTTCCAGAGTTCCCAGTTGTCTTGAATGCACTAAAGTCTGAGATTTCCAAGTTTCCAGTTGTTTTGAACGCAGCACAACTTCATCCTGCAGCCATCACCTGCATTGTGGGAGGCTCTGTCAACCAATCATTAGGGTGTTCTTGTTTGACCCATGCGAATGTGACCAAAGACGTGACTGAAACAGGAACCAACTTCATGTAGGCTCTCTCTCTCAGTACTTGACTGTACAATGAACCAGTGGTGACCCGTCATTCATTTTAGTCATTTAGCAGACGCTCTTATCCAGAGCAACTTACAGTTAGTGAGTGCATACATAATTTTTTTTATACTGGCCCCCCGTGGGAATCGAACCCACAACCCTGGCATGGCAAACGCCATGCTCTACCAACAGCGTCATGCCAGCCAGGATGCCCCTGATGCCCTTGTTTCTTAACAATATCCGGTACAGACAGGGATGACAGGGAGGGTAGCGGTTGTTCTGGCTCAGGTTCAAGGAGACATGCCATTCCACTGAACCTGCCCTGGAGATGGTTCCTTAGCCACTGAAGATACTCCTCTGTGGGCTCTTGGGACAGAGGGTTGTAGTCCTTGGCCAGGTACAGGTCCTCCACTGACTGCACCTGGTTGGGCACGGCTGGCTTCCCGCACTCATATTCCACATCCTAACGGCCGATATTGTGGACTGCCAAAATGGGCTGCATGGTTACACTGATGAGCTCCACGGAAGCATTCACATGTGGTAGAGAATCCCCTGGTCACCTATAGAGACCTGCCAAGAGGAAGGATGTTAAGTGCCACATGCCTTTCAATACATGACTTTGAACACCTTGAAATGCATTGGTTGTAAGAAATGTGCTATATAAGTAAAGTTTGATTTGATTGATGACATTGCAGCTGTAGAATATTTAATAAACTGTCATTTTCACAAGTGCAATTTTTCTCTAAACTTTGAATTGATAACTTGGGATTTTATCACTTGACATATCAATCATATAGTGGGAAGGATCCTATAAATCAAGACTGTGTGAATGCATGAACCCCTCCGAATACATAAATACTGTGCCTTTGAAGATTTGTCTCTGGTCATGCAACTACAATACTGGATACAGGCTGGCTGTCTAAACAAAGTCAATTCTGAATGTCAATAAAATTTTTATTCATTCTCATCAATGACAACATTCTAGAACTGAGTTATCACTCATCTAAATCTGGTAATCTGGTTAATGATTATATAATTGATTAAGTGCCTCTTTCCTTGTAGAATGTTGACAGCTGTATAGAAAACATTGTATTGATAAGATGCTCAAACTTAACTTAATAGCTACACTCACCGACACAGGACAAACTTTATCCCTCATGCTGGCCCTGACCAAACCAGTAAATTGCCCCTCACTATAGCTGCATTTCTCCACATGGCCAGACATAGTGGTATTCTCCCCTTTTAACGCTCATCCTTGAAAAATACCGTAAGGTCTGAAATAGACACCTAGGTCGACATCCTGTACAAACACTTATCTAGGCTAAGTAATACAACATTATTTTTGTATCTACTGATCTGTTAACTAGCTAGCTAAAGCGTCGTCAGCGGCTAATTAAGCCAGAGAACGGGGACGGAAGAAGTTCAACACTTTATTCAATTAATTTCAATAGAACACATGGATTCATCATGGATTGGGTACAGGTCTCTGATCGCGCTGGTGAATTGTAGCTGACAGTGTTGGCTAGAGAAGCTGGCAGAAGCTTCCTGCAGGAATTTGTAGTCTTGATGAGGTCTTCTCAGTTGCTAATTAGCGTTTACATTTTTTTAGAGTAAATTGAGACGAATATATTGATAAAACTCACCTTGTCCGAGAGAGAATTACACGGCTATCAAAACGTCACGCCAAGGTAAGCCTACACTTAACAGATACTTAATTTGAAGTGTTTGAAAAATGAATGGTGGAAAGACGATTGGAAACATTTCACCGCTAGGTTTTATGTGTATAATGACGCGACCACTGTGGCGGAGTATTTAAACTGAACGGGTCCGCTCACTCATTGTGCTGCTGCTTCTATGCGATGGTTTCTTTTTCCTGTATTGACGCTTGCTGCTGTTTTCTGATATAGTTTTCTTTGAGAACGCTCACTATCTGTGTTTGAACCTTACCCGTGTCGTTTACATAAATACGTGAGTTTGTATTTTGAGTTTCGTGGTTGCACATTGAGATTCGTGGTTGCAAGTAGGCTTCGCTAATGTGTCATTTAAGCTTGTATTATGTGTTAAATATTTAATGGTAGTGTTGGTGAAACCATAAGGAGAGGAAGTACAAACCAACGACGCTAGACAGAGAGGAATATGCTTAAGCAAAAGGCAGTTTATTAAACACAGAGATAGCTGGTACTGCTCAAGCTACATGCATGGGCCCAATGCATGGACCCAATCAATTGCCTCTTATGGAGACAGTTGAGAAGGATAAAAAACAGAGTTTACAGCATTACTTTATACAATGTAACACAAAGGAAGGGGTCCTTCTTCTAGTCCCTTGATTGGTTCCCGAGGCGTAGGAGGCGGGTCTGCTCTGTCCAGAGTAGAAGCCCCTTTGGTGCACGGCAGAGTCCTCTGCCCTTGGCACCCGACCAGTAGAAAGAAGTGCAGTTTGTGTGTGTGCGTAACTCGTGAGGCATGAGGATGAGTGTGCGTATGCATGGAGATGTATGTGTGTATGTTCTCAAAGGAAAGACTCGTGGGGAGCAACCAGATTGTGGCCTGTGGCGTGGGTGTTGTCCTTGAGAAGATATTGGCTCTGTCCATTGTTCTTGCATAGGAACAGCATTGATTGAAAACAAGCTCCTAACATTAAAATGGGTCATATTTACTACGACAAATCCCCCTCTTCACGTCTCCCCAGAGACGTGACCAAGTAACAGTAAAGAAGGAAAACTTGAGACGTGACACAAGCTAACAGTGTAATTGGCAAAATAGGGAAAACTTTATCAAAAGATAAAGTTTTACATTCCCCCTCTTCACGTCTCACAAGAGACGTGACACAAGCTAATAGTGCAATTGGCAAAATAGGGAAAACTTTATCAGAAGATATCAACAGCAATTCTATTATGAAAAGCCATTAATGAAGTTGCAGCTAGTTGTCCATGAACAGCCTCAAAACCTTGTTGAGTCCAGTTTTCTAATTTCTGGACATTAATGTATGTAGTTAATTCTATCGACGTTTTTTATTAATGGTACAACAGTCAGCACCCAAAATGTACCCATGTTCAAGGACAGTTTCACAGACAACAAAGAGAGAGTGTTCTTATCAGCCTGTTATGTGAAACAATCCATATCAGTACAGTGCTCCTCCTTAATGCATTCCTTCCAAGCTATTCATCACATACAGATCCAATTAAAAATAAAAGCCAACAATTTTATGGTGTCACTCTAAACAGAGTATAATCACCCTTAAGAATAACAGGATATGGAAATTAAATCACAACATTTAATGTTAATAAAAAATAAAAATAATAATTTTAACCCTCTATTCCTCCCCTACACCTAACATGTACTGAGTTGGCTACCAGCCACCCAGGAATCCTTTACCTTCACATCAGGAAGAATAAACAATCACAGTGGTTATTAAAAACATAAGGTAATAAATGAGCAAGAACTGAAAATAAATGTGTGTATGTATTTTACTAGGCAAAACATGAATCATCCAGCTTGGTCTCAGAGTCAGTAGCAGAGTCACCTGCATCATCCTGGGCCGGTAACAACAGCATCATACCTGACGCCTGCACCACTCCTACCACTGACCTCCTGAGACAGGGGACGATGCAAGCAGCACAACACATTAACAGCAAAAACACAATTACTAGGGTCAGAAATCCAGTAACCACCATAGAAGAGTACTCACCAAACCAGTCACTCAGCCAGGAAATAAGGCAACATCCACAAAGAACAAGTATACCCATAGAGGCCATAACTTCACCCAGAATAGTCACAACAATAGTTTTCCATTTACCAAATATGTTATCAAACTAACCGTCTATGGAGCTATCAATACCAGAGTTCTCAACCAGTTCGTTCTCCAGCGTGGTGATGGTCACTCAAGCGCTTTGGTCACGGGCCCGTCCGGTGCTATATTGTTGGAGATGAAAGTACAGCACATATATCCAAACAGAACACAAACCCCGTCCCACTCAGCCAAAAGCATATCTAAAGCTATTCTATTCTGCCATGTCATTAAGCTAGTTGCCACTGTCTGCTCAGCTAATCCCTTTATTGCATCACGAGTGTGGTTTATAAATATTTTGCTGGTTATATTAAATATAATTTATCCAATCTACATTTTTATTAATTGTTGACCACCAGAAAATACTTGATTCAAACCCAGCTGCGATCTGATTGTGGATCCCATCAATATATATCCTTTCATCAAAGGATCCCGGGGAGGAGGTCCTACTTTCTATGTGACAACTCACCAGTCTCTGACACGTTTGATTGTTTGCGTATGTAGGTGAGTTCACAATCAGTTATCACCACACATCCATCAGATGTCAGCACGGGTCTGGTTTTTTGCTCCTAAAATCCTCTGGCTGCAACAAAGA
Source organism: Coregonus clupeaformis (assembly GCF_020615455.1). Classification (NCBI taxonomy): domain Eukaryota; kingdom Metazoa; phylum Chordata; class Actinopteri; order Salmoniformes; family Salmonidae; genus Coregonus; species Coregonus clupeaformis. The sequence continues at coordinate 50,819,516 of NC_059212.1, read as the reverse complement.
GGAGAGATTAGTCATGGTCTCTTTAGGTGTAACATTCTCTGTGTGGGAGCAGGAGCTAAAAGGCCCTACCCTGTATCCTATCCTTACTAGTCCTAGAAAAACAATTTAGAATCCCCTGTGACTTCAAACGGAGGCAACCCAGGTCGGGATGACTTTGTTATCGGGGGAAACAGATAGTGCAAGTTACCATAAGACTCTTCCACCACATTCCCAGGTGGCTTGCATGGAGGAAAAACCTGACAGAGAGTTAAAGCCTGTCAAGGGGAACGGAGTAGTTGTTAACCCTGGTTTGGCTGTCCCACAGGCAAAACAGTCTTCTTTAGACATAGTTTTTGCCGTATACTGAATCCATTCCAACCACAGGTTAAGATTTCTATACCCCGTTTCCACCTGTACTACTTCCTCCAGGTCTATAGTTTTGCACTATCTTTACCACAGCCCCGGTCTCACTACCTCCCTCAGAGAGGTTTACTCTAGAATTTCCCTTTTCCCTACGTCTAGCTGTCTCCTATGCCTTTTCAACTTGTGTTAGGTTAACTACCACTTCTGGCTGAAACAGGAGGGTCCGTGTGTGTTAGGAATATGGCCCCCCACAATCAGACAGCTACCTACCGTCGGGAGACCTGTGAATCCCCACCCCTTGCCCTGAGAACATGTCAGATGCCAGAGGCCAACCCATTGCTTTACCTTCTATCGAACTCACACAGGGATGATCAGACAGGGTAAGGGAATCTTCGTTAAGGAGCCAACCCCCGAGCCCTAGTGGTAATCGGATCTTTCTCCTAACTCTGTGTTTGTTCGTCAGGTGTAGCTGGTTTTGCCTTTTTACAGTGTGTGACATGCACCCAGATGGATCTCTCAGCTATTCTGCTGGCAAAGGCAGTACTTGGTAGGGCCCTTCCCGCCAGGCCTGATTCAGTCTCCTGGTTAGATAGAGTGGGTCACCTTCTCCTTTAGTTCACCTGTGGGGCACAAAACCTCTGACATCAGCTGTGGTTAATAAACTATCATACATGTTTTTTTTGTTTTTTTTAAGTATTTTGTCCTCTCCTTCGTATATATTTAATATTTAATCCAACCATCCCCCCTTTTTGACACATGATTTGGCCATGTGTCAATATCTACCACCTACCTAAACAATCACTTTAGTTAATATTGGTATTTCATTATCCAATTGCCATTCCTCCACTCTCTCTTCTGTTATTTTATGGTTCAAATCAAATATATTATTACCAAATTATAATCTTCTTCACAATTTTCACAGTACTATAAATTACCCTCAACTTAGTAAAATAAACTATCTTAAAGTCCTCCTCTCATGCCTTTAGAATTTACTAGTGTGGATGATTAAAATAACACCAGAATGTTAAAACAGAGTTCAGAGGCCATTGAAATCATTTAACGAACTGTTTAATCCCATAGTATACTAAACATTACCATTATTCTAAATATTTCATAAATGTTAGTTATCCCAAGTGTTCATTAAGTCCTCATGACATTCATTCTCATAAGAAATCATATATACCCCAAACTCAGCCAAAACCTAAAAAACTCCATAAAATTCACTGTGTGCTTCTCTAAGACCTATCACCCTTGACCTGCTGAAAACCCTCCAAAATTGAAACAACAAGACTTTATTAACATCATACTAGGTGTGTTGTTTTCTATTTGAAAACCCCAATTAAAAAACAACAACCAAACAGCCAGGTCATGAGGACTCCTGATTTCTCTCTTCCCCTTCTGCCTACAGTTTCGTAACTGGTGCCCTTTCCTTACAGTAACTACACGGTTCCTCACATTCTCTAGCAAAATGTCCCGTTTTGTCACAATTGTAACACTTCCACTCACTCCTGTCTCCACTATTACCGTTTCCTTCTTGTCTGTCTTTGCTACCGTAACCTCTCTTCTCTCCTAGGTATTGACTAATAGTCTCACTGTCTCTAATTCAACACAAAACCCCATCATCCAATTAATTTTCATACCCATTACTGTCAATGCCAAATTAGGTTTCTCTGTTCCTGTTGAAGTGCTAAGTCAATAGTAGCCAATTCAAACACCTCACAATTTGGATCAAAGGGTTCCTTAGTCTTCCCCCCACTAGTCTACTATTTCTCCCTCAAGGACTAGTCACGCCTTATCTTCCTCTTTCTCACGCTCAAAGCTGGGGGATGGACTTCTCTATCCTCTCTCCTGTCTGATGGATTGCATGTCTCTCTGAGGCTATTACACAATTCAGTTATTTTCCCAACATACTCTCCGTAATCGGCCCATGGCAAAAGTGTCCTATGGGCATCCCCTGAAACCCACTGCCCTCTAACGGCAGCCCAAACCTTACTATTCCTGTCATGGGGTGGGTCATTCTTTCTACCGCTCTGGCCACGTCCTCTGTGTTCATGGCCTGTCTGCTAAATGGCATATTATTATTATTACTGTATACATCTAAGGTTGCTGGGGCCCCTTTCATTCCCCGCCAATAGATTAGGTAAGGCTATCAGTGGGTACTGGCCCCCTCCTACTCTCTCTCTCTCTCACTGCTTATTTCTCCATAACACACCTTATGTATCTGTTTAAGCATGGATTCGAGTTTATCTGCGTCCAGACGTCCCTCAAAACCATACCTCTCCCTCCACCTGGTTATATAATGGAGATTTCTTCTATCTCTGGATTCCATTTTAATTACATCAAGCATTTCTCGTCCCCAGTAAATTCTGGGACCTCTTGTGAGGATTTGCCCCCCGTTTGGTACTGTTAAAAATCCCTTAGCCACCTCTTCTATATTACAAGTCAATTTAACAAGTAATTCAAAATAGCTTCACACAACAACACCTCATAAGGAGTGCCCAGCAGGAGTCCAATTCCTATCAGAAAACATACATACAAACATTCAGACACTCCCAATCTCTCCCAAGGGGAAAAAGTTATTCTTCACCCTGAGTGAGATTGTTGTTCCCATAAGGGTTTCTTCATTGTGTTGTCAGGATTGGTTCTCGCTGCTCAAATCAGCTCTTACTTCAGACAATGGTCTGGAAGGAGTGGGGGCTGGAGTGCAATGTGTTAGATGGTGCCAGGGTGCGCCTGATTTACCTCTGACCTGGACTGAGTGTGAAGTAACCTCCTTCACTTCGTACGGTCCAGTCCACCTGGGTTCCAGCCACTTTCTTTTGTGGACTTTCACCCTCACCCAGTCTCCCACTTTTACCTTCAGTGGTGGCGTGTTTCCCGACAGCTCCCCCTCTTGGGCCTTCCGCACCTGAGAAGAGAGTGCTGCAGAAAATTCCGTCAATTTCTACACATAATCAGTCATTTCTATCTGTTGTACATCAAAGGCGGGCATATGACCTCCCTCCCTTGGTGGACCTGGCATTACTCTCCCTGTCATTCGTTGTTCTAAGTATTCATTGAATTTGGGTATGGTTATGTTTGGTCCTGCCATCTTGCTTTCTCTATCTTTATACACTTAACCCGTCCCTGGTGTTTTATTTCCAAGGATGTATTATCGGTATCAATTACAGACTTATCTCATGTACGACACCCTCGTATATAAAGAGGCTGATTGTTTTTATATTATGTGTAATGCAATCATTATCATAAAAGTCAGAATTCCAGTCACATATACCAATGCAGTAATTTCTACACACAGCACACACCACGCTTTAGTTATCTCACGCTTGTTCTAGAATCATTGCACAACCTCAATATCAGTCTCCCCAGTCCCTGGTTCCTGAAACCCTAGGTCAAATTCACTCAATTCCACAGATTGGTGTTCGGTCTCATAAGTCTCACTATAACTTCCCATCATCCATTACACGTTTAAGATATAACACAGACACGTTAAAATATAAAACACAGCAAATTCCACATAGATCTATACTATGATTCCACTATGCCTTCACATAGATTTAACTTCCACATAGATCTATACTATGATTCCACTATGCCTTCACATAGATTTAACTTCCACATAGATCTATACTATGATTCCACTATGCCTTCACATAGATTTAACTTCCACATAGATCTATACTATGATTCCACTATGCCTTCACATAGATTTAACTTCCACATAGATCTATACTATGATTTCCACTATGCCTTCACATAGATTAATTAATATAAATCACAGTACGAGATATCTCATGTATGCCTTAATTCATTTAGGATGGAAATTATTTAACAAGTATTCATACTCACGCTCAGTACTACTGATCATAATTTGGTATTGGTCTATAATACAATATGCAAGATTTCGTTTTAACAGGCTCTGCATACCTTTTTAGAAGAGCGCGCTCTGATCAGGTTCCTGAGCCAAGACGAATAGTTGATGTCTCCAGGATTTTCAGGTCACTCTTCCGTCTGTTTTTAGATCGATGATTTGCCTTTTCCTCTCGCACCAACTTTTAGATCGAATTAATAACCATCCTCTGCTACCATTTTTGTTGGTGAAACCATAAGGAGAGGAAGTACAAACCAACGACGCTAGACAGAGAGGAATATGCTTAAGCAAAAGGCAGTTTATTAAACACAGAGATAGCTGGTACTGCTCAAGCTACATGCATGGGCCCAATGCATGGACCCAATCAATTGCCTCTTATGGAGACAGTTGAGAAGGATAAAAAACAGAGTTTACAGCATTACTTTATACAATGTAACACAAAGGAAGGGGTCCTTCTTCTAGTCCCTTGATTGGTTCCCGAGGCGTAGGAGGCGGGTCTGCTCTGTCCAGTGTAGAAGCCCCTTTGGTGCACGGCAGAGTCCTCTGCCCTTGGCACCCGACCAGTAGAAAGAAGTGCAGTTTGTGTGTGTGCGTAACTCGTGAGGCATGAGGATGAGTGTGCGTATGCATGGAGATGTGTGTGTGAATGTGTGTATGTTCTCAAAGGAAAGACTCGTGGGGAGCAACCAGATTGTGGCCTGTGGTGTGGGTGTTGTCCTTGAGAAGATATTGGCTCTGTCCATTGTTCTTGCATAGGAACAGCATTGATTGAAAACAAGCTCCTAACATTAAAATGGGTCATATTTACTACGACAGTAGCAAACTTGTATCTTGACATTTGAATACAATCATAAGATTTGCAAGTATAATTTTATTTTCTGAATTAATACAAGTCCATTTACGAGTATGAATGTTCTGCTGTGAATCAAAAATACACGTGAAGATTTTGAATCTGCACGTGCTTGGAGTTCTGTCACGTTACCAAGAGATAAATACGCTTGTAAAAAGTTTAAGTTTGTAGAAAGATATTCGCAAGTAAAAATGTGATTTGTGCTCTGGGGGCAGGACATTTTACTCCTAACCAATCAGTTCCCTCTGCCAAAACCACAACTACCTAGCCCTTGCCTGTAATGTTTGTTAATAATAATAAATAATAATATGCCATTTAGCAGACGCTTTTATCCAAAGCGACTTACAGTCATGCGTGCATAATTTTTTTTGTGTATGGGTGGTCCCGGGGATCGAACCCACTACCTTGGCGTTACAAGCGCCGTGCTCTACCAGCTGAGCTACAGAGGACCACCAAATCAAATCAAATCTCAGGAAGTAGCTCCCACATTAACAAGAGAGGAGGTAAATGAAACCAAAACGATCTACTTGAAGGTAATCGTCTCTTATCTGTGTTTTATTTTTAATTTGTTTGTGAAAAAGCATGACAGTAGTTTACTTAACATGTCAAATATAATGCTACATTTCAGACGAACTCCAGACCAGCCATTGCATTGACAGCCGATATTGCGATATTGAGCTACATCCCTGCCATTCATCCTAGCTTTAATATTAACTGGCTAGCTTTATCAGGCAGCTTTAGATGCGAGGGGAAAACAAATATATTTGCTAGTTAAGTTGATTTATAAATGCCATTTAGAAAGCTGGCTAAATTAAAACTACTGGGGGAAAGCTAGCTAACTCCCACCATCACTGCTAGCTAATGCAATAGCGGCTGTCAATGCAATGGTTGGTCTGGAGTTTGTCTGAAATGTACCATTGTAGTTCACATGATAAGCAAACTACTGTCATGCCTTTTTACAAATAAAACAAAATCGATTATTACTTTCAAGTAGATCGTTTTGGTTTCATTTACCTCATCCTCTCTTGCTAATGTAGGGAGCTACAACTCTGAGATTTGATTGATGGATCAATCCAGCCAATGGTTAGACGGTTGTGTTTTTGGTAGCGGGAACTGATTGGTCAGGAGTAAAAGGTCCTACCCCCAGAGCGCAAATAACACTATTTTTGATTCACAGCAGAATATTCATACTTGTAAATGGCTTTGAAATCATTCTGAAAATAAATTATACTTGCAAATCTTATTGAATGTATTCAAATGTCAAGTTACAAGTTTGCGACCGTTGTTAAATATTTCACACATCATGATACAAGCTTGCAAAATTTAAATTACACATTTGCGAATCGTACTTGCAACCACGGATCTAAATGTGCGACCACGAAATTCAAAAGCCTTCAGCACAGGTAGACTATATTGTAGGTCTAGGTTTTGATTTTCATGTCACTTTCACTGTGCACGTGGTTGTGCTGCAGATGCATCAGCTACTGCTGAGCAATTTTAGTAGGACATTAGGCTATTTAGATAGTAAAGGCGGTTACGTAACGTTTAGTTGCGGTTTTGGGGAGTTTGTTAGTAATACTGCATTTTTTTAATGCTATATGATGGTACACTACATGGGAAAAGGTAGGTGGACACCTGCTCGCCGAACATCTCATTCCAAAATCATGGGCATTAATATGGAGTTGGTCCTCCCCTTAGCTGCTATAACAGCCTCCACTCTTACGTTTTACATTTGAGTCATTTAGCAGACGCTCTTATCCAGATCGACTTAGTTAGTGAGTGCATACATTTTCATACTTCTGGGAAGGCTTTCCATTAGATGTTAAAACATTGCTGCAGGGACTTGCTTCCAGTCAGCCACAAGCACATTAGTGAGGTCGGGCACTGATGTTGGGTTATTAGGCCTGGCTCGCAGTAGGCATTCCAATTCATCCCAAAGGTGTTCGAGATCCACACCGATCTCAACAAACTTTGTGCACGGGGGCATTGTCCAAACTGTTGCCACAAAGTTGGAAGCACAGAATCATCTAGAATGTCATTGTATGCTGTAGCGTTAAGATTTCCCTTCACTGGAACTAAGGGTCCTAGCCCGAACCATGAAAAACAGCCCCAGACCATTATTCCTCCTCCACCAAACTTTACAGTTGGCACTATGCAGTCGGGCAGGTAGTGTTCTCCTGGCATCCGCCAAACCAAGATTTGTCCGTCACACTGCGAGATGGTGAAGCGTCATTCATCATGAAGCTCTCAACAAACAGTTATTGTGCTGACGTTGCTTCCAGAGGCAGTTTGGAACTCTGTAGTGAGTGTTGCAACTGAAGACAGACGATTTTTACGCGCTTCAGTACTCGGCGGTCCTGTTCTGTGAGCTTGTGTGGCCTACCACTTCGCGGTTGAGCCGTTGTTTCTCCTAGACGTTTCCACTTCACAATAACAGCACTTACAGTTGACCAGGGCAGAAATTTGACAAACTGACTTGTTGGAAAGGTGGCATCCTATGACGGTGCCATGTTGAAAGTCACTGAGCTCTTCAGTATGGGCCTTTCTACTGCCAATGTTTGTCTATGGAGATTGTATTGCTGTGTGCTTTATTTTATACGCTTGTCAGCAACGGGTGTGGCTGAAATAGCAGAATCCACTCAATAGCAGAATCCACTCATGTTCATGTAATGTATGTCATGGTTGCTCTTCTCTCTGTACAATGTCTTCTGTTACATAACCATGTATGCCTTTTCTATTCCAATTTCAACAAATGCAGCCTTATCATGCTCTGATAGCAGGTATTCTGTTCATATTGGGCGTCAAGGCCTTTTCTGCATGCTGTCTGCTCAGGAATCCATGTCTGCCTACTCTTCATTGCCTATGGATAATCAATGAACATGCATATCAAACAGTATCTCCTCTCTCAGTAGCACACTTTTGAGTTCACATTAAGGCAACGGTGTTGGGTTTACATTACGCTTTTCCAGAGGCGGTCCGTATGACGGCTTTACGGGTTCTACAGGCTGAAATACACTTAATGTTCCTTCCCTTTTTATTTTGCATGATCTCTTAAGTTCTTTTTGCATTATGGACTCTCACATGTTAACCGTACTCTCATACACCCCTGAGATGAAATAATTATAATGGAACATCAGTCGTCATCACCAGAACTAACACTGCTTTGTCTTGTCTTTCATGTTGTGCTGCCTGCGTGCTGAGCACTGGCAGAACCTGGCGAACCTCTGTTCAACATTGATGCTTGCAACCAATGACAAGCTACTGGAACTCATCACGGCTCTGGTTCCTTCGTCAGCGCTGAGGGCTAGCTCTGAGCTGTTGGCTGCCCAATTCTGCATCGGTGCTGCTACTGCTTCTCAATTGATCCCAGCTTCACTCTGATCCTCTGCTGCTACGATGTTGCAATTGATTTATTCTGAGATTGTGAAACCTACATGAGTTCCTGCAGTATTGCTATATGATAATGATTCTGTCAGCCTGCGGTCCAGTAGCTATGTTGCATAAGTAGAATTTCCTCGTACACCAAGATATGTATTTACTATGGATCCCCATTAGCTGCTGCCAAGGGTCCAGCAAAATTAAGGCAGTTATACATTTACAATACATTCATAACAGATTTCGCAACATATTAAGTGTGTGCCCTCAGGCCTCTACTCTACTACCACATATCTATAACACAAAATCCATGTGTGTATAGTGCGTATGTTATTGTGTGTTTGTGTTGCTTCACAGACCCTGCTGTTCCATAAGGTGTATTTTTATCTGTTTTTTAAATTAATTTTAATGATGGCATGAGTTACTTGATGTGGAATAGAGTTCCATGTAGTCATGGCTCTATATTGTACTGTGCGCCTCCCATAGTCTGTTCTTGACCTGGGGACTGTGAAGAGCCCTCTGGTGGCATGTCTTGTGTGGTATGCATGGGTGTCCGAGCTGTGTGCCAGTAGTTCAAACAGACAGCTCGATGCATTTAACATGTCAATACCTCTCTCAAATACAAGTAGTGATGAAGTCAATCTCTCCTCCACTTTGAGCCAGGAGAGATTGACATGCATATTATTAATGTTAGCTCTCTGTGTACATCCAAGGGCCAGGCATGCTGCCCTGTTCTGAGCCAATTGCAATTTTCCTAAGTCCCTCTTTGTGGCACCTGACCACACGACTGAACAGTAGTCCAGGTGCGACAAAACTAGGGCCTGTAGGACCTGTCTCGTTGATAGTGCTGTTAAGAATGCAGAGCAGCGCTTTATTTTAGACAGACTTCTCCCCATCCTAGCTACTGTTGTATCAATATGTTTTGACCATAACAGTTTACAATCTAGGGTTACTCCAAGCAATTTAGTCTCCTCAACTTGCTCAATTACCACATTATTCATTACAAGATTCAGTTGAGGTTTAGGGTTTAGTAAATTATTTGTCCCAAATACAATTATTTTAACTAACTTATTCCTTGCCACCCATTCTGAAACTAACTGCAGCTCTTTGTTAAGTGTTGCTGTCATTTCAGTCGCTGTGGTAGCTGACGTGTATAGTGTTGAGTCATCTGCATACATAAACACACTGGCTTTACTCAAAGCCTGGCATGTCGTTAGTAAAGATTGAAAAGAAGTAAGGGGCCCTGGGGAATTCCTGATTCTCCCTGGATTTTGTTGGAGAGGCTTCCATTAAAGAACACCCTCTGTGTTCTGTTAGACAGGTAACTCTTTATCCACAATATAGCAGCGGGTGTAAAGCCATAACACAAGTTTTTCCAGCAACAGACTATGATCGATAATGTCAAAAGCCGCACTGAAGTCTAACAAAACAGCCCCCACAATCTTTTACAATTTCTCTCAGCCAATCATCAGTCATTTGTGTAAGTGCTGTGCTCGTTGAATGTCCTTCCCTATAAGCGTGCTGAAAGTCTGTTGTCAATTTGTTTACTGTAAAATAGCATTTTATCTGGTCAAACACAATTTTTTCCAAAAGTTTACCAAGGGTTGGTAACAGGCTGATTCATCGGCTATTTGAGCCAGTTAAGGGGGCTTTGCTATTCTTAGGTAGGGGAATAACCTTTGCTTCCCTCCAGGCCTGAGGGCACACACTTTCTAGTAGGCTTAAATTGAAGATATGGCAAATAGGAGGGGCAATATCGTCCACTATTATCCTCAGTAATTTTCCATCCAAGTTGTCAGACCCCGGTGGCTTGTCATTGTTGATCGACAATAATAATTTTCCACACTTACCTTACGGAATTCAAAATTACAATGCTTGTCTTTCATAATTTGGTCAGATATACTTGGATGTGTAGTGTCAGCATTTGTTGCTGGCATGTCATGCCAAAGTTTGTAATCTTGCCAATGAAAAATCATTAAAGTAGTTGGCAATATCAGTGGGTTTTGTGATGAATGAGCCATCTGATTCAATGAATGATGGAGCGGAGTTTGCCTTTTTGCCCAAAATTTCATTTAAGGTGCTCCAAAGCTTTTTACTATCATTCTTTGTCATTTGTCTTTGTTTCATAGTGTAGTTTCAAATTCTTTTTATTCAGTTTAGTCACATGATTTCTCAATTTGCAGTACGTTTGCCAATCGGTTGTACAGCCAGACCTATTTGCCATCTCTTTTGCCTCATCCCTCTCAACCATACAACTTTTCAATTCCTCATCAATCCACAGGGATTTCACAGTTTTTACAGTCATTTTCTTAATGGGTGCATGCTTATTAGTAACTGGGATAAGTAATTTCATAAATGTGTCAAGTGCAGTGTCTGGTTGCTCGTCATTACACACCAGACCAACAAATATTCTTCACATCAACAACATAGGAATCACTACAAAACTTATTGTATGACCTGTTATACACAATATTAGGCCCAGACTTTGGAACTTTGGTTTTCCTAGATATGGCTACTATATTGTGATCACTACATCCAATGGATTTGGATACTGCTTTCAAACAAATTTCTGCAGCATTAGTAAAGATATGATCAATACATGTTGATGATTTAATTCCTGTACTGTTTGTAACTACCCTGGTAGGTTGATTGATAACCTGAATCAGGTTGCAGGCACTAGTTACAGTTTGAAGCTTTCTCTTGAGTGGGCAGCCTGATGAAAGCCAGTCAATATTTAAATCACCCAGAAAGTATACCTCTCTATTGATATCACATATATTATCAAGCATTTCACACGTTATCCAGATACTGACTGTTAGCACTTGATGGTCCATAGCAGCTTCCCACTAGAATGGGCTTTGGGGGAGGCAGGTGAACCTGTAGCCATATTACTTCAACAGTATTTAACATGAGATCCTCTCTAAGCTTTACAGGAATGTGGTTCTGAATATAGACCGCAACACCGCCCCCATTGGCATTTCTGTATTTTCTGTAAATGTTATAACATTGTATTGCTACCACTGTATCATCAAATGTATTATCTAAGTGAGTTTCAGAGATTGTCAGAATATGAATGTCATCTGTTACTAGCAAATTATTGATTTCATGAACCTTGTTTCTTAAGCTACATATGTTAACATGGGATATTTTTAACACTTTTCTGGGATACTTTATTATTTTTCTTGCTTTACTGGGAAGCTTAGCAGAGGTAGACATACTCAGGTTATTTTTATGAGTGCAGGGTGAGCTGCACACAGTGGACTTCCTACTTGGGCACACCACCTCAGTGCTAACAGTATTACTCTGGTTCGTAGGCATATGATTACTGCATAAATAGCTGTAGGATCAGCAGAGGCATTCCGGGCAGTAAGAGGGACATAAATTAGGCTATTTACATTGTGTCTTCCAATGCCCCTAGGATAATGTACATTTGCTGAATCATTATATCAACTCAGCGACAGAATGGTAGAGATTAAATGAGCTGGACTTGGGTCATTGTCTCAACGCATCCTTATAATGCTGTGAAAGGATCCAGGAACCCAAATTATTTGGGTGGATCATATCCTCCTTATAATACGAGCTTTGTTTCCAGAAGGTATCAAAATTGTCAATAAATGTTACACCCACAGAGCTGCAATAGTCTCGTAGCCAGTTATGGAGGGATAAAAGTCTGCTGAACCGTTCAATGCCACGATTTAGGGAGGGCAGACGGCCAGATATTATGGGGCGTTTGTTGGTGTCAAGTAGAGACCCATCAGTTCTTTAAAATCCATCTTCAGCTGTTCTGAGCAGCCCTTCATAATGTCATTTGACCCCACATGAACCATGACAGTATCAGCTCCCGGTGACTGACTCACAGCCTCGGGAAGCAACCTGGTGATATCCTGAACTTTTGCCCCAGGAAAACACAAAGTCTTTGCCCCAGGTACAGGTACATGCCTCACCATCGAACTCCCCATCACAATCGCTGGAATGATCCGGCCTCTGCCGTGTCTCGAAGCAGATTGTGAGGCCGATAATCACCAAGCCGTGTGAAAGAGAAAAATTGAATGATGTGATGATCCCGTAAATCCAGTGGAAACGTCATAAAAAAAAGAATTATGTCCCGAGATCACTGGCGCAGAAAACTCTTGAGGGCCCAGAATAGGCTAGTTGACACAATGTTGCAAGTTCGCTAGCAACAGCTTCTGGCCAGACCAAGGGTGCGTTCGTAAATTCACTCTGGCTATCTACTCCGACTTCAGAGCACTCTCGTCTGAGTGTGCCAGAGCGCAGAATAACTGATAGATTTACGAACGCTCAACACCCGTTGAATATGGCCAGTGTCTGTAAACGACGGCAAAAAAAGCATAATTAAATTGTTGCCAGCAGCACAGTTACAGTCACCAACGCTCCGGGTAACATGAAAATAGCCTAACCAGCTCTGCTAAGGCGAGTAAAATGGTCAGAGTGAGGTGTTCTCTCATTTGTGGCTGGAAGAAGCTAGGAAGTTGTAAGGGTCAGAACGATCGGATCAATCCTACACCAAGGCCAGACCGTCTATTGAGCGCTCCGAACGTTCTGAATTTAGAACGGACAATCTGACAAGGCTCTGAATTTACGAACGCCCAGAGCGCTCTCTGGCACTCCGGATTGAATTTACAAACACACCCCAAGTGATCATTTAATACAGGGGTGTCAAACGTCCGGCCCGCGGGCCGGATCAGGCCCGCAAACTGGTTTAATCTGGCCCGTGAGATGATTTTGTAAAGTATAAAAATGAGCTGCAATTTTTCAATAAAAGAAACTGCTGTTCCAATTGTGTCCACTGGATGGCGCAATAGCAATTGTGTTAAGCAAGCAAACTATTTATACCGGGGCAGAGCAAATAGGTCAAGCAAGTGCAGCCAGTCCGGATGAGATACTTTGTTTTGCCCGCGATATTTATTACGGCTTCTACTTTTAACATTATGTGCTTTGGCACCCTCATTGCCCCAATATGTCTCTGTCAAAAAAGAGAAAAGTGGACGCAGAGTGCAGAGTGTTCCAAGAAAAATTGTCATCCTTCTATTTATTCATGGAATTGAATGGGAAAGCTGTATGTTTGGTGTGTTCACAGCATGTTGCAGTGCTGAAAGAATATAACCTTCGTCGCCACTATGTGAGTCTTCATGCCCGACAAATATGACAACTTTCAAGGACAGCGGAGAAGAGAGAAGGTGAATGAACTGTTGGTGGGTCTGAAGAAACAGCAGTCTGTGTTTACTCACAGCCAAGACATCAGTGACGCTGCAGTGAAAGCTAGCTACCTCATTGCTAATGAAATCGCAGTGGCTTCAAAACCATTTAGTGAGGGTGAATTTGTAAAAACATGCATGATGAAGGCAGCAGAGATTGTGTGCCCTGAAAAGCACCAGGCTTTTGCAAATATCAGCCTGACAAGAAACACAGTTGCAGACAGGATTTCCGATCTTTCAGTGGATTTGGACAGCCAGTTGAAGCAAAAAGTAAAGTCATTTATTGCGTTTTCGGTTGCAATTGATGAAGGCACGGACATTACAGATGTTGCACAACTGGCCATTTTCATCCGCGGAGTTGATGACACATTGACCGTCACCGAGGAGTTCGTGGAGTTGGTGCCGATGACAGATACAACGACAGCAGCTGATATTTTCACTGCACTCGTCGGCGCGCTGGACAGGGTCGGAGTGGACTGGTCCCGCGCTGTCAGCCTGGCTACAGATGGTGCGCCCTCAATTATCGGGGAAAAAGCAGGCGTTGTGACAAAGTTCAGAGAGAAAGTGCAATCTGCAAATGGAGGACGTGATTTTTGGACTTTTCACTGTATTTTGCACCAGGAGGCTTTGTGTTGCAAGTCATTAAAGATGGATAACGTCATGAAGGTGGTCATCCAAACTGTTAATTTCATCCGATCCAGAAGCCTGAATCACCGTCAGTTTGACAGCCTTCTCAGAGAGAAAGACCACATCTATGGCCTGCCATACCACACTGAGGTAAGATGGTTAAGCCGAGGTGCTGTGCTGAGGCGTTTCTTTGATTTACGAGAAGAAATTGAACAGTTCATGGAAGAAAAGGGCAAACCAGTGTTAGAATTTAATTCCGCAGAATGGATGCAGGACCTTGCATTTATGGTGGATGTTACAGAGCACCTGAATAACTTAAACAAACAGCTGCAAGGGCGCAACAAAGTTGCCACCGTGCTCAGCTGGTAGAGCACGGCGCTTGTAACGCCAAGGTAGTGGGTTCGATCCCCGGGACCGCCCATACACAAAAATGTATGCACGCATGACTGTAAGTCGCTTTGGATAAAAGCGTCTGCTAAATGGCATATTATTATTATTTATTATTATTATGACAGCATACGTTCTTTCAAGTTGAAGCTGTCATTGTGGGAGACGCAACTCGCCGGTGGTGATGCAGCTCATGTTACGCCCCTGAAAAAGGGGAGAAATAATCACGAGAGTGACGCAGTTGTTTCCTCACTGAAAACTTTAGTGTAATGAGAAAAAGACCGCGATTTCCCCAGAAAGTTGGGTGGAGACCAGAGCAATCGATCTCAGGCTCATAGATTAAGAGCATTTAGTAGATCACAGATTAACACTTTTACCCTTAAATTAGGCACCACAAAATAAAGTAGTCAATATAAAGTTTACACATTCCTCTTACAATATTTTACCCTTTTACACTTGACGGATTTTAACACATTTATGAATTTTATCAATCTCTATGAACTAGTATTGGATGCATGATCTTTTTAACCTTAGATATTTTAAGATCCTTACATACCATGAACTTACTAATACTTTTTAGTGTATAACAGGCTATGAATATGTCCTTTAACCTGTCACACTCACTTCCCCTGTCTGAAAAATGTGTGCGCGACCCAACATGTGGCAGACATGAAGCGGTTCAAAGATAAAATAACGGGACTGTTAAGGGAGTTTGAGCAACGCTTTCAGATTTTTGGTGAACTGGAGAAAGACTTCAAAGTTTTTTGTTCGCCATTCACCGTGAATCCCTCTGATCTGCCTGTCAGCATCCAACTTGAAATAATAGACTTGCAGTGTGACTCGGATTTGAAGGGCAAATTTGCCGCAGCCTGCTTGGACACATTTTATCAGAATCTCTTGCCAGGTTACCCCAACTTGACAGCCCTCGCTGCAAAACTGTTGTGCATGTTTGGAACCACATATATTTGTGAGCAAGTTCTCTGTAATGAGTATAAATAAAACAAAGCTGCACTCAAGGCTCACGCACAAGCACTTGAATCACATCCTGAAGTTGGCTGCCACTCAGGATGTGACGCCGGATATTGATGCGCTGGTGAAAGCTAAAAGATGCCAGGTATCAGGAGTCAAATAAACTATGCAACCCCACTTAAAGTGCTGCATGAGACACCCTGATATAGTTCTGTGATCTGTGATATACTTCTGTGAATCACTGAGGCATTGTGTGTTTGTGTGTTGTTTGTCCTCAGAATTTCAAATAACTTGAGGTGTTTTATGATTAATAGAGATGTTGTGCTTTTGGACACACTGTCCTCAGGCTCCAGCTTTATGTTTTTATGTTGATGTGCTATTGTTTTTAATTGATTTTATTTTATTTGTATATTTAACCTATTCTTGACTCTGTGGTTCTTGCACTTGTTTGGGGAACAGGATTTCATTATTTGTATCTACATTTCTGCCTGAGAAATGACACCCTGATATAGTTCTGTGATCTGTGAAACAGTTATGTGAATCACTGAGGCATTGTGTGTTTGTGTGTTCTTTTTGTTTAGAATTTTCAAATAAACTTGGTGTTTTATGATTAATAGTGATGTTGTGCTTGTACTATTTTGGACACACTGTCCTCAGGCTCCAGCTTTATGTTTTATGTTGATAGTATTAAAACAAAGAAAACAATCTGAAGTTGTTGTTTTTAAGTTATATATACCATGATTTTACCGGTCCTGTCCACTTGGGAATAGATTTTCCTCCATGTGGCCCCTGAGCTAAAATGAGTTTGACACCCCTGATTTAATACAATGTTGCACTTCACTAGCAATAGCTCAAGTCAATACGCATAGAAAGGGAGGCAGACAGGCGGAATACAGAGATGAATGTGATTGAAAGCACCAGAATTTTCTTTCATCAGCATATTTTCTACTGTTTGTATTTGTCAGCTTTAGGCCTTTGCATTTTACTAGTTGATGATGGATGTTTTAAGTCTAGGCTATTGCTGCATCTCGGAGTTCTATGCTCTCATTTCTTTAGCCGCCATTGGATCACAGTGTATCAATGTGTCCATATGACAGAGGCTAGTGCTCTCGCCATAGTTACATTTTTACTTATAGATTATCATTTCACTTCAGATTTGTATGATTAACCACGTGATAATGATTTTGAGGAACGAAAACGTTAGGTTCTATGTTCCTGTGAGGGGATTGCGCGCACTACCTGTATGCTATTTTATTTTGACGCTTTGCTTGGGCAGGGAGCTGAAGGAGCAGAGTTTGTCGACTTTACATTTTAGTCATAGCAGACGCTCTTATCCAGAGCGACTTACCGTTAGTGAGTATACCATTTTTTTTCTTCTTCATACTAGCATTATTACATTGCTTAATAAATGGTTAAACATTTCTACATGGCGTTTTCTTTCTGAAATTAAGTGTCTGACTTTCGGCTATCGCAGATGCAGCTCCCCCCTCGTCAATAGTCTGTTACTTTTGCCTTACCACTCAAACGTGCCCATAATTTCACCATAAAAAAATCATGGGCTAATAGAAATGATAAACTGTGTGGTTCGAGCCCTGAATGCTGATTGGCTAAAAGCCTAGTTTAGACTTTAGACCGTTAAAAGGCATTTCGAATCTCTGGCATGTATTCTATTTCCAAAGATGCACATTAAAAACTGCAACTTGGCCCTTTTATGCTTTACCTGCAACATTTGTAGGACATGACTTTCATCCAGAGCTGTCAAAGCTTTGATTGGGGTGTCAATTTTGAAAACCAGGACTTGAAACAAGCTAGAATGACACTTGTGGAATTAAAGAATTGAGCACACAACAATTTTATTTCACGAGTTAAACAAAGCATTGATACTCATTTTGCATTATTACATTTGATGGTGTATAGAAGTCAGAAAGAGACAGACCGGGATGTCTAGTAGGGTTCTAATAAAACCACAATTCTCAATCGCTGGAGCAGAGAACATGGCACTCAAGTACAGCCTCACAGGAAAGGTAAAGCAGTCAGTCTGAAAAATATAAAGGCTTAACATCAAGATAATTCTCTCACCAATAAATCGCATGTCATCCTATCAAGCGTTCTCTCTCCTCAACCACGTTTTGTTCTCTTCAACCCTAGTGAGAAAGAAACTGTATATATAGAATAAAGTGTGTATGTGTTTCACTGAACGGATCAATGCCGTTCTTCCCCATTCCTGGTCCTCTTCGTGTCCTCTAACGGAACTGCAGGGGGCTGACACGCAGACCAATCACATCCTTTCCGATCTCCGTCACCTTGGAAATAAGGTTAAAGGTCAGATATCACTGGGGAGAGGATGTCTAAAATCTGTTAAGACTCACCAGTTACAAAGCAATTAATACAACATTTACACCAAAGCGGCACACTTCTAAATAGAGGGTCTTTCTGTACATAACACAGTAGGGCAGTTCTCTTGACTGACCTGTGTGACCCTGCAGACCTGGCCTTTGTAGGGGGGGCAGTAGCAGGCTCCAGACAGAGGGCACTTCTCTACGGGGCGTCCACGGTACAGGGGCGTGTAGGAGGCAGCGCACAGGTCAAATGGATTGTGGGGGTCGTAGTTCAGCTGGTGAGCATCTGTCAGCGTCTTCTCGCATGCTGCCAAGATCTTGCGTGTCTAAAAGACAGCAATAGAGATGGTAAAAAAGTGATATGGAAATAATTAAATGTAAAGTGCATTCGGAAAGTATTCAGACCCCTTGACTTTTTTCACATTGTTTCATTACAGCCTTATTCTAAAATTGATTAAATTGTTTTTTCCCCCCCCTCAATCTACACACAATACCCCATAATGACAAAGCAAAAACAGGTTATACATTTTCGCAAATGTATTAAATATTAAAAAATTGAAATCTCACATTTACATAAGTATTCATCAGACCCTTTACTCAGTATTTGTTTAAGCACCTTTGGCAGCGATTACAGCCTTGCCTTCTTGGGTATGACGCTACAAGCTTGACACACCTGTATTTGGGGAGTTTCTCCCATTCTTCTCTGCAGATCCTCTCAAGCTCTGTCAGGTTGTATGGGGAGCGTCGCTGCACAGCTATTTTCAGGTCTCTCCAGGGTTCAAGTCCAGGCTGTGGCTGGGCCACTCAAGGACATTCAGAGACTTGTCCCGAAGCCACTCCTGCGTTGTCTTGGCTGTGTGCTTAGGGTCGTTGTCCTGTTGGAAGGTGAACCTTCACCCCAGTCTGAGATCCTGAGCGCTCTGGAGCAGGTTTTCATCAAGGATCTCTGTACTTTGCTCTGTTCGTCTTTCCCTCGATCCTGACTAGTCTCCCAGTCCCTGCCACTGACAAACATCCCCACAGCATGATGCTGCCTCCGCCATGCTTCACTGTAGGGATGGTGCCAGGTTTCCTTCAGACGTGACGCTTGGCATTCAGGCCAAAGAGTTCAATCTTGGTTTCATCAGACCAGATAATCTTGTTTCTCATGGTCTGCGAGTCCTTTAGGTGCCTTTCGGCAAACTCCAAACGGGCTGTCGTGCCTTTTACTGAGGAGTGGCTGCCATCTGGCCACTCTACCATAAAAAGGTCTGATTGGTGGAGTGCTGCAGTGATGGCTGTCCATCTGGAAGGTTTTCCCATCTCCACAGAGGAACTCTGGAGCTCCGTCAGAGTGACCATCGGGTTCTTGGTCACCTCCCTGATTAAGGCCCTTCTCCCCTGATTGCTCAGTTTGGCCGGGCGGCCAGCTCTAGGAAGAGTCTTGGTGGTTCCAAACTTCTTACATTTAAGAATGATGGAGGCCACTGTGTTCTTGGGGACCTTCAATGCTGCAGAATTTTTTGGGGTACCCTTCCCCAGATCTGTGCCTCGACACAATCCTGTCTCGGAGCTCTACGGACAATTCCTTCAACCTCATGGCTTGGTTTTTCTCTGACATGCACTCAACTGTGGGACCTTATATAGAGACAGGTGTGCCTTTCCAAATCATGTCCAATCAATTGAATTTACCACAGGTGGACTCCAATCAAGTTGTAGGAACATCAAGGATGATCAATGGAAACAGGATGCACCTGAACTCAATTTCAAGTCTCATAGCCAAGGGTCTGAATACCTATGTAAATAAGGTCGTTTTTTAAAATTTGTAATACATTTGCTTAAATTTCAAAATCCTGTTTTCGATTTGTCATTATGGGGTATTGTGTGTAGATTAATGAGGAAAATATATTATTTAATACATTTTAGAATAAGGCTGTAACGTAATAAAATGTGGAAAAAGTCAAGAGGTCTGAATACTTTAGGAATGCACTGTACATACAGACAAACAGTCAGATTGTTACCTGCTGTGCAACCTCTGGTTTGGGCCCTAGTTCAAGCAAGCGACGGGCAAAACTTGCGGCTGTCTTGAAGTTCTTCAGTTTGAAGAACAGATTTAGTGCCGTGCGTAAGACCAGGACCATGTGGACTGGCTGGAGACTGCAGTGGGTGAAGTAAGCTGCCATCTGAAAATATCAAACAAACAAATACAATCATTAAAAGAAGACTACAGGGTAGTAAGCTCTTATGATTAGGGATATTGAGTGATTGGGGAAGTAGTGATAAACACAATGACAATACCTCACACAGTCTCTTCTGCTGGTCCAATGTGTCTTTAGGCAATTTCTTCCTTTCTGTTTCCATGGTGAGGCCAACAATGTATTCTCTGCAGATTGTGATCAACTGCTGAGCCTAAGAGAGACAGTAACGTCAATCAGGTAATCACCACCAACTACCATCCGGCCCACACTTGATTAACCTCAGTAAATAACATTGACCACAATGAAATCATTTCACTCTAAACAAGTCTGCGTACCTCTGCGATCTCCTGCTTGTTGTCGACCACCAGCAGTGGCACAGACAGCAGGATGGCGCGGAATCGTTCAACGGCTTCCTCGAAGCGGCCGGCGGTTGTGAGCTGGTAGCACTGCTGCAGGCGGGCGATGAGGTCAGAGAGACGAAGACCCACGGCAGGCAGCCCCTGCTTGGCCCCACAGTCCTTCCAGTTCCTCTGGGGGTTGCCACGCAGGCAGGGTAGAGACGGCAGGCCCAGGTAGCAGGTCCGCCCGCGGGACAGAGTCTGCATGAACAGCTGCTTATAGGGCCCGAACTGCACCACCCCAACCTGGTCATGGAGCAACTGAAAAGTAGAGGAAGAGAGAGACTTTAGTATAAAGTATAAACCTGTATAAAATGTGTGTGTGTGTGTGTAAGTGTGTGAGCTTACCCTCATGGCAGTCTCAAAGGAGCCAGCCAGGACGTGGTCCACAGGGAGCTGGGAGTTGTTGCACCACAGCTGGGTGGGGCTCATGCCCTTAGTGGGCGGGACAAAGAAACCATCTTCAACCCCTCCTCCAGCACCAGCTGACAACTCCTAGTGGTAGAGAAAATAAACAACATTCTCAAACTGACATGTCATCAGTCCTGCTATGATTTGCATTCCTTAAGCAAAATTGTCAAGAGAACTGATGTCAAAGAAGAGCGAATAATCTCACCAGCTCTGGAGGAAGGTCCAGATCTTCCTCTACCTCCCAGCCTCCTCCTTCCTCCTTCGCTGCACCTCCTTCCTCTCCTAATCCATCCTGGGCATCCATGAAGCCATCTGATGGAAACAGAGGAGAGAAATGAGAGGAACATAAGAAGAGATGGAGTAAGAGACAGGGTCCATCTGAGATGTTTTGTCTCTACTTTCAGGGTATTTGAAGAGGGACTGACTCACCCTCCTCCAGCTGAAGCTCTGCGTCATCTCCCCAGCCCTCTCCTCCTGGGGCATCAACATCCATGTCTGCAGCCATCTGACCAGCCTTCCCTGCATCACACACACAAACACATTTAACATCTCTACACAACAAATACTCTGACCACTTCCCACTCCAACATTAACGTTAAAACATTTTAAACTCAATACACGCCATTACATTACCTCTAAACTCAAATTAGTGCATGGAGTGTCAGGGCTGGGGACTCACCTTTGGCTGCAATGGCTCCCTCGAAGAAGCCCTTGGACACAGTGAGCAGGGGCCAGTTGGTATCCAGGGGGTTGATAGGAGGAGGTGGCTGCAGCAGCTGGGCATTGAGGTCCACCTCAGGGACAGTCTCCTTCTCTGGGTCAAAGGTCTCTTTCAGGGCTTCTGCCTCTTCGTCCATCCCGTGGGTGGCAGCAGTCAGATATGCCAGTGACTCTACATATGGAAGACAGCCACACAGAGGTCGGAGTTACAGAGAAGCAGTTTAGACCAAAAGCACCAGAAACAAGAGTCTTGTGTTAAATGTCGAGGGAGTGGGAAAGAGATATTGTGTGTGTGTGTGAGAATTAAAGGGGACTTACTCTGGCCACAGTTCTTCAGGATGCGGACTCTCTCGCTGACATCCCCCAGATACAGAGCACCCTGGTAGTGTCCACTCATGTCCTTCCTGATCTCAGCTGCAACACAACACAGACGTTAGTCACACAACTCTGACAAACAGACATACCGTCAGTCAAACAAAAGACAAAAATAAAAGAATGGCGTCTCTCTCACCGATCTTCATCATCTTGCGGAGCTTGGCCAGGTTGCCGGTGATGAGGTAGAGGAAGGTGAGCTTGTCGAAGTTCTTGGTCCTCTGGTAGCACATCTCCACGACCTGGTGGTGACCCTGAAGCAGCGCCGCCTCGCCTAGCCGTTCCCAGCAGCCCCGCTCATCCAGAGCCTTGGCAGCCTCCAACGCCACCTATAGACATGGAGGAAAAATTACGTCACCCAGTGTTTCACACAGACGATCTCAAGAGATTCAGAATGAAACCTGGGGTCTCAAACTCACTTCAATGTTGCCACACTCCAGAGCCAGACTGAAGCGGGTCTTCTCATCCTTGACGAAGTGCAGCGCCACCTCAGGGTAACCCTTCTTCTGCAGGTATGCGATAATGGACTGGCCAACCAGCTTGGCGTTACGCACCATGTGCAGCACCTGGAGGAGACAAAGGTCAGGGGTCACAAAGTCAGTCTAAAAGAAAAAAAAAGAGATAAGCATGTTAACTAAGAGATAGGAGCATCTAATTACATCGTCCTCACCTCTTCATATTTGCGGTTGACCAGGGCCAGTTTGAAGCGGTACTCCGTGGGGTCGATGGTCAGCACACGGGGTCTGCACTCACGGTCCAGACAGTAGACGCTGTTGCCTCTGACCCGGGTCACGTAGATGGGCAGGTCCAGAGTCCGGATGATACCATGATCACTACAGACAGAGTAGAGTGTGATTAGAAAAGTTGGATACACCTCTCGTCTATCAAATGCATCACCGAAGGAGTAAACAGCTTTCATTTTCCAGTATGTTCACAAATTGATGAAGGACTAGGAAGTGAATGAATCAATATACTGTACTTTGAATATACTCTGAATAAAGTGTGCATTAGTGGTGTCTTGTGCATTACCCTGAGGTGAGGGCGTATTTGATGTGGTTAGATGTGGTGTAAATGAAGACTCCACTCTCGTCCCAGGCTCCACTCTTCACACGGATGTTCTCATGGATGTTGCACAGACTCTCCAGCTTCCTGTTGCAGATCATAATGGCTGTAGAGGAAAGCAGAGATTTATCAACAGATTTAATACCAGGTAAATCTGGGGTACTAGAGAGCGAGTGAACAGCTAAAAAGGGTGTAAATCTAGGATAGGTTGTTGACAACAGCTATAGAGAGTGAATCGTGATAAGTTTAAAAAACAGCAAGAGGGCCCAAAATCTTGGCAGCAAAGCTGGAGAGAAAGTATTGGACAGATAATATCCTGATATGGTTCTGAGTGAGTACAGTACATACCGTGTTTAGCCAGCAAGGCCACGTGGCTGGTGTCAGCGCTCCACACCACATACTTGACCTTGGCGATCTTCACGGTGGCCAGAGAGCGTTTCTGCTGCACGTCAAAGAGGGTGACCCCGTCTGCGTCGCGCAGCAGCAGGGAGCCTGTCCCGGCGTAAAAGATCTCCTCACAGCTGGGCACCTGCACCTTTTTCACAATCTCATTCTTCAGGTTCTTGATCAGCAGCTGGAGGGAGAGCAGGGTACAACAATTATTTTAGTCATCCTCGGACCACTCAACTGTACAATAACCATACTTAACTACAGCCATTGGTCCAGAAAATACAACCTATTTAATAATGTGCACACACACACTTACAGAATGCATGCGGTCCAGAACAGCAAACCTGTTCCTTGCGACCCAGACTGCGGTCAGACCAGAGGACCTCTTCCCCTCAGGAGCTGCATGAGGGGGAGAAAGAATGAACATGGGTTTAGTGGATTTTCATCATCTAAAAAGCAGGATGTGAAACTGGAATTACATTCACATTTCACAGATGCCGTCTTGCTATAAGAGAGAATAAAGGTGCAGTTTTACCATCTGGGTTCTGAGAGTCGCTCTCTTTGGGAATGGAGTACAGGTCATAGGTGCTGTTCTCCAGGTTGGTTGCCCTCTGCACGAGCAAGAGACACGGCATTACATTTTCAACAACTAAAGAAACTGTCTAAATTATGAGTGTGTGTATGTACTGTATAACCTATTATGTGCATGCACGTTTTTTTTTTTAAAGTGCGAGACTCACAGTGCAGAGCAGGACAGCATTCTCTGCGGGGTTGTAAGACATGCTGAACACTGGGAACTTTGACCCACTAGTAGAAAAACAGAACGGTGGTTAGAATCCACATAATGACAAAACCAGCTGACCTCCCGCATTATTTTACAAAATCGCAAGCAGTCACTCAGTCTCATCCTTCAGAATTCAGATAAAGGACAATACAGACGTCGCAGTATTATATGAGCATGTATACGCAAACACACACCTGCGCAGCTGCATGACAGCAGTGTCCTTGCTGCTGTTAAAGTCGAGCTGGCGCAGGAAGCGTTCCTTGACGTAGTAGAGCATGTTGCCGTACACAGCATAGGCCGGACGCTCACGCTCCAGCTTAAACACCAGCATACCACTGTCATGACCTGGAGGACAAACAGCCTGGTTATACACTCCGCTTTAATTAATAAATGTCTTCAACAACACACTGTCACTGAAAGACAGTGAAATTAAGTGCAGCAATATTCAGTATGTGTGCCTATCTGCATATGAGGTGGGTCAAGAGTCAAGACTACCACCTCCACCCGCCTTACAATGTAATCTACTTTGAGCACATTAAAAAGCCCCATAACAATTCAATTCATTGCTATCATTATGTGTAAGTCACTTACCAGCAGCAAATAGATTGAGGTTGGGGTGAGCCCCCAGCACCCAGAAGCGGTCGTGGTCCCTGCGGAAGGTCTGGACACCGGTCCTCTTGGACATGTCCCATACACGGATGCTCTTGTCCTCAGAGTTGGACAGGATGAGCTCCTGGCGGGGGTGGAAGACAGCACAGGACACGTTGTTGTAGTGGCCCCTGCAGGTGTCCAGCTCCCACGCCTTGGACTCTGGGGAGGGGGAGAAAGTAAGACAATCAAGTTATCAAATTGCTAGGATCTAGGAAAAATCAGCAACCAAGCATGTTCTTTAAATAGCACTGTACCTTTATTTAAAACATTTTCTACAGTTCATAAACATGTACATAGAAGACAATTCATTATCTGGGTCGTTCCACGAAATGAGTCCCTTTTTGGGCAGTGTAAAAAAAATAACCCAAACCTTCTGTCATCGAGGTTAAATAAAAAAAATGACTATAGTAAGTGCCAAATAAAGTAACAGGGCGAATGGACGCTTCTTGTGTGCAACAGTGAGGGACAAAAAATGAAATTGTTAAAACATTTCTAGCCCATCTATCTTTGGGTAACAGGGTTGACGTGTTATGCTCGACCCACTCAGTTTCCACCACAAAACAGAAAATGCCCAAAAAGAGTAGAATCAGCGCACCTGATTTTACAGTGTGATTTGACAAGATGTTCAATGTTTCTTTTGAAAACAATTGTTAAAAAGGAATAGTCTCACCTTATTAAAACAAAAGTTCAGGTTACGTAACAGGGTTGACCTTAAAACGAGGGACAGGTTGTTTTTTTTAACCTTAAAATATAAATCACATGAAATAAATAATGTTCAGAAATGACTGTTAAAGCAACAAAATAACTGGCTTTACAGTAGCGAGGTTTCCATCCAATTAGCGACAGAGTTTCCTGCAAATATTCTAGAATCTGCATAAAGAATTTGCGCATTTTCCCACCAGTGGTGTGTTTTCACCAAACAGACTTTTTGCGGATAAAAATCAGTGGGTGATGAAGTAGTGCACACATTTATTTTTATCGCTTAAGTTTTCATGTACCAAATAAAAATTCAAAAGTTCAATGTTTCCATCGCATTTTCAACTGTTGCGTTAAATAGCAAATAGGACTACTCTGGTCTTGGCATGTGCGCGCTAGCCAAAAGCTCGCAGATACTGTGCGGGTAGGCTAGTCTACATGATGAGATTATTATGGATAAGAGCGAGAATATTTGTACTTTGGATGGATACGGGGTTAATGATGGTGAAAACTTGGGAGAAATGTTGGGGTTAAGTGAGTTAAAGGGGTACACAGAGGGACATGTCAAAATGACTTTATTGAATTGCAAGATTGATTGAATTTTCCATGTGGTCTATAGTAAAGAGCACTACATTAAATATATCAGGCTATTTTTTATTCAATATTGGTGCACAATTTCTACCTAAAATATCAAAGGGACGCAAAAGGAACTAATTTTGTGGAACGACCCATCTACTCACCGTTCATCCTCCAGATCTTGACCTGCCGGTCGTCGGCCCCTGAGACGATGAGGGGCATGGTGGGATGGAAGGCGGCCCAGTTGACCCCACGGTCGTGACCCTGCAGGGAGAGGGAAACGCACATGGTTCATAACTGGCCCTCATGTGGCCCAGACTTTTTCTTAGTCAGCACAAACTCCTGGGCCTACCAATAACATTACTATTAATTTCAGTGATCTGCTCAGTGCTCACACCGCTCTCCTTCTCCTTAGAGGGTATATAGGATCTTTGCCTATAGCAATTCTGAAGTACAACAAAAGTACCATCAATAGTCATCAATGTCTTACAGAGAGACTCAAAACAGACTTACCTCGAGCACGTGTTTGACAACAGCATCAGATGCTCCGAACAGATCGACGCCAGAGATGCCTCGCACATCAGTTTCCACAGCACCGGGAGAGAGGTTCTTCTTCCTCAGACCTGGAACCAACATGCATAGCACCACACACAAGGGGAATCCATATATATGTTACACAGGTGCACCCAGATACAGGGGAGGGAGGAAGGAGATGGAACATGATACACATTAAGACACACTAAAATAGATACCATCAACAAGAGGGAAAGATAGTATCATCAGAGATCTCTAACACACATACGTAGCTGTTGAATTCCCAAACACACACACACACACACAGGCACTGAAGAGCAACGACACAACCGGTGTTCTCACTGTGGTTCTAACTCGAGTACAGGAGGAACACTATCACCATATTCAGCACATCAAACAGTCATTGAGTTGATTGGGTTAATTAATCAACAACACACAAAGAGCATCACAGTTACCCTGTCATTGGATTACAGTTAATCTAGGGCTGACCCCAATTATTCGACTAGTCGATTGTTTGGTCGATAGGCTGTTGGCCGGCAATAAATAAAAAAGTCAAGCAGTAGACTAATACATTGCGAAGGCCGCGGGGATGGCACAGTCCAAGGGGAGTGTGGCTGAACAATGCAAGTCTCTCTCCAGAATGCGCTCTCTCCCGCCCATTTGTGCACGTTCATGGTTTCATAACTTCATAGTGTGAATTGTTTACGTTTGATTGTGTCTATCAATTCCCCATTACATACACTACCGTTCAAAGGTTTGGGGTCACTTAGAAATTGCCTTGTTTTCGAAAGAAAAGCAAATTTTTTGTCCATTAAAATATCAAATTGATCAGAAATACAGTGTAGACATTGTTAATGTTGTAAATGGCTATTGTAACTGGAAACAGCAGATTTTTTATGGAATATCTACATAGGCGTACAGAGGCCCATTATCAGCAACCATCAGTCCTGTGCTCCAATGGCACGTTGTGTTTGCTAATCAAAGCTTATCATTTTAAAAAGGCTAATTGATCATTAGAAAACACTTATGCAATTATGTTAGCACAGCTGAAAACTGTTGTGCTGATTAAAGAAGCAATAAAACTGGCCTTCTTGAGACTAGTTGAGTATCTGGAGCATCAGCAATTGTGGGTTCGATTACAGGATCAAAATGGCCAGAAACAAATAACTTTCTTCTGAAACTCGTCAGTCTATTCTTGTTCTGAGAAATGAAGGCTATTCCATGCGAGAAATTGCCAAGAAACTGAAGATCTCGTACAACGCTGTGTACTACTCCCTTCACAGAACAGCGCAAACTGGCTCTAACCAGAATAGAAAGAGGAGTGGGAGGCCCCGGTGCACAACTGAGCAAGAGGACAAATACATTAGTGTCTAGTTTGAGAAACAGACGCCTCACAGGTCCTCAACTGGCAGCTTCATTAAATACTACCCGCAAAACACCAGTCTCAACGTCAACAGTGAAGAGGCGACTCCTGGATGCTGACCTTCTAGGCAGAGTTGCAAAGAAAAAGGCATCTCTCAGACTGGCCAATAAAAAGAAACAATTAAGATGGGCAAAAGAACACAGACACTGGACAGAGGAAGATTGGGGAAAAAGTGTTATGGACAGACGAATTTAAGTTTGAGGTGTTCGGATCACAAAGAAGAACATTTGTGAGACGCATACCAAATGAAAAGATGCTGGAGGAGTGCTTGATGCCATCTGTCAAGCATGGTGGAGGCAATGTGATGATCTGGGGGTGCTTTGGTGGTGGTAAAGTGGGAGATTTGTACAGGGTAAACGGGATCTTGAAGAAGGAAGGCTATCACTCCATTTTGCAACGCCATGCCATACCCTGTGGACGGCACTTGATTGGAGCCAATTTCCTCCTACAACAGGACAATGACCCAAAGCACAGCTCCAAACTACGCAATAACTATTTAGGGAAGAAGCAGTCAGCTGGTAGTGTCTATAATGGAGTGGCCAGCACAGTCACCGGATCTCAACCCTATTGAGCTGTTGTGGGAGCATAAGAAGTGCCCATCAAGCCAATCCAACTTGTGGGAGGTGCTTCAGGAAGCATGGGGTGAAATCTCTTCAGATTACCTCAACAAATTGACAACTAGAATGCCAAAGGTCTGCAAGGCTGTAATTGCTGCAAATGGATGATTCTTTGACGAAAGCAAAGTTTGAAGGACACAATTATTATTTCTATTAAAAATCATTATTTCTAACCTTGTCAATGACTACATTTCCTATTAATTTTGCTATATTTCCTATTCAAACTCATTTCATGCATGTTTTCATGGAAAACAAGGACATTTCTAAGTGACCCCAAACTTTTGAACGGTAGTGTATATCACCAGTAGTACATTTACCATTCATGCCTATAATTTCTAATCTACAATGTTTGTTGGTTATGGTAATGTCTGTTGGTTATGGTAATGTCTGTTAATGCATTCAATATATTATTATTATTATTATTCCAGTCTTGTACCGATCTCATTGTCGGAGTGGACGTTGTTTGCAAAGCGCACACAAGTTTTGGTTTATTTCTTCCATTTAAGAGTTTTGTCAATTTAGTCATTGTCTTTTGTTTGGAGCGCTCCTGTCAATGTTGGGTAAGGACGCGCACCTGATTACGCATAGACGTATAGGCTACCTGGCCTGCTTGCAAATGTAGGCATATATACTGAAAACAAATATTACAGTTCATATAAGGAAATGTCAATTGAATAAAATTCATTAGGCCCTAATCTATGGATTTCACATGACTGGGCAGGGGTGCAGCCATGGGTGGGCCTTGGGGAGCACAGGCGCACCCACTTGGCAGTCTGACCCACCCACTGGCGAGCCAGGCCCAGCCAATAAGTTTTCCCCCACAAAAGGGCTTTAATACAGACAAATAGTCCTCAGCACCCCATCAGACAATCCCGCAGCTGAAGAAGCCAGAGGTGGAGGTCCTGGGCTGGCGTGGTTACACGTGGTCTGCGGTTGTGAGGCCGGTTGGACGTACTGCCAAATTCTCTAAAACGGAGGCAGTTTATGGTAGAGAAATTAACATTAAATTCTCTGGCAACAGCTCTGGTGGACATTCCCGCAGTCAGCATGCCAATTGCACGCTTCCTCAAAACTTGAGACTACTGTGGCATTGTGTTGTGTGACAAAAAAACAGCACATTTTATTGTCCCCAGCACAAGGTGCAACTGTGTAATGATCATGCTGTTTAATCAGCTTCTTGATATGCCACACCTGTCAGGTGGTGGATGGATTATCTTGGCAAAGATATGCTCACTAACAGGGATGTAAACAAATGTGTGCACAAAATGAGAGAGAGATAAGCTTTTTGTGCGTATGGAACATTTCTGGGATTTTTTATTTCAGCTCATGAAACATGGGACCTGTTGCGTTTATATTTTTGTTCAGTGTAAATGTGCCCATTTGGGGATCTGATAGTATTTCTGATTGGCTTAATGCACCACCACTAATGAGCTGTGGAGCTTCTCAAAGTAATGGTTTTCTTCAACTCAAACAAAGTCAGTTTTTACATCCATTGAGAATGACAATAAATCCTCAATGTATTTGATTAAATTTTTATTTTTTTCCCAGCTCTCTCCCTTTCGATAACCACTCAGCGTGAAAGGGAAAAATGTAATGCTCTAATCCAGTGGAAACGTCATAAAATTGCCTACCTGATTACTTCTTATCCCTTGCACAAATAGCCTACAACTGTGTCTGAGGGCTCTGAGTGCCCAGAATATGTTATACAATGTTGCAAGGAGCTTCAGGCTGGACCCAAGTTAAGTTAATACAATGTTTCAAGTTCGTTGCAGACAGGCCATGCGTAGCCAATGTGATTTATAGGAGCTTTCTTTTTATCAGGATATTTTCTACCTGCAATGTTTTGTTGGCTTTATAGGCTATTTTTACATAGTTGGGAATGGCAATAGAAGTTACTTTTTAGGTTTGTCATTTAGATTTGGATAGCATTTTGATTAACCACATGACAAAGACAGATACGAAGACGTTATTATAAATTAAATGAAACTGTTCCACGAAAAAGTGTATATGAAAACCATAACTGTCACACAGATTGGTAGAAATGGTCAGATAAATTGGCATTCTACATGAGAAAGTTTGCAGTCTCCTCGTGTAGCCTATTACCGGCAACCTCTGGAGTGTAACGGCAGAATCTGCAAAAGCCAGCAGGAGCGGGAGGAGGATGTTCAGGACAGGTAATAAATGTTTTCCTTCTGGTTATCTTGATCTCTGGCTCCCGAGTCATGTGTCTTATTTTATCGAACAGTGAGCTTAACGCATCAGACAAGCTCAATGCATATATAGTTGATTTAATTAAAACACAGGGTGTGTCTATATACGGAAAAATACATTAATTAAAATTTCGACCAATCAATTGGTCGAAAGAACAGACGACTTTCGGTGGACCATGATTTTTTTGGGGACAGCCCTAAGTTAAGCAATCACAAAGAGATGACACCCAGGACTCGAGTCAGAACACACACTTAATCTAGAGAGAACTGTCTGCGTCACTGTCTCCAGCACAGAGAAATCACATGGTGAACAGATAACCCAACAGGATCAAGAAGAGGATTCATGAAGGAGAACTGCACTAGGAACCGATGTGCAGGTGTGGATGTTTCCTGTGGGAGCATGGGGACAGATGACACAGGTGGAAGTGGGAAGAGGTGGATTTGGCCGATGGGCTGGTGGAGGTGGTGGTTGGGGTTGTAAAGAGGTGCTCTGATGGAGCGTTGAATGTCAGGAGGGTGAGTAGTATTTTGGAGAGTCCATGCTTGGGTTAGGTTAGATACTGCTACAAACAAAACATCTTACTGCTGCAAGGTTTGTGTCATGCCACGAGTTCATGCTTCCTGACCAACAAGCTTATAATTTACCAGTCAATGTAATCTAAAGCATTGGTCAGGAAATGCAAAGATGATATTGATCAAGTCTGCGGCTACTTATAGTATTACTGACTGTGACATGGAGACATTGTGCGCTGCGCAGGTGGAGCATTATATCGTGCATGTTTATTACTTATTATAAACTGGGTAGTTTGAGCCCTGAATGCTGATTGGCTGACAGCCGTTGTATATCATACAGTATACCACGGGTATGACAAAACATATTTTTACTGCTCTAATTACATTGGTAACTAGTTTATAATAGCAGTAAGGCACCTCTGGGGTTTGTGGTATTTGGCCTATATACCACTCTAATGGCGTTGCGTCATGCATAAGAACAGCCCTTAGCTGTGGTATATTGCTATATACCACACCCCCTCGGGCCTTATTGCTTAATTTGTGAAGGGTAATAATAACAATTGGTACGTTTACGAAGGATGGGTTCTTCTCATCAATGAGAGCAGTTAGTAGTGAGTGGTAGCACAGAGCTGATGGCTAATACAGTTTACTTGGGGTAGTTGAGGGGTGCTGGCGACAGTGGCTGGCTATCATGTAATCTGGGGGAATTAATGCACACTGACAAAGCACACAGAACAGTGAGAATAAATTAGGGAATTTCACACCTCCCAGCTGCACAGGAGTGTGAGTGATGTATCTGAGCAGATATGGGGCATACAATAGGAACACTGCAGATGGCAGGGAGTTGTCATTGAAGCCATGCATGCCAACACTGATGAAAAAAAGGTGGCAGGAACAGGATTATGTGTAGTGTGTTGCGAATGAGGTAGGCCACTTAGACCTAAAATGGGTTAGTGAATGAGAAGAGTAAAAGAATGATGGAAAGACAGGCAAGAAACACCATCAAAGAAAAGTAGATATTAAAACATGCAGAAGCACAGAAACACCTCTCCCATAATCTCGCTCTCCGTCTTTCTCACATCATCTAACAAAGTGTTACATTTCTTACCTCATTTAACCACCTCTACAAATCTTCAGTGAAAGGTCTTTAGTTCTGTTCATAACTACGCTTTCTAAAACTATCATTTTCACTCTATTCAACTGTCCATCTCAACTAAGGAGAGAGGTGTTTCTGCAAAAAGCCCACAGAGATTAATTCTCTACAAGGAGGAGAGGAAGGAGGGGTTAAGGACGTGTTTTGTCCCCGCCTTCCACTCCATACCACCCAGCCCCATCCCCAAACCTCACCGCCCACCCTCAATCCTGAGTCCCATCCCCACGCCCTCACCGGAGATATCCCACACGCGCACGGTCTGGTCCAGGCTGGCCGACACCACCAGGTCCTCAGAGGGGTGGAACTGAGCACACATCACATAATGATTATGCCCTGTCAGGACACTGCAGGAGAGAAACACAGAAATTATATCAGAATTTACAATTAGAAAAACAATAGACACATGCAAGTGTTTGTGTGAGGTGCCAACACTTGGCTCAGGTACTGACTTACCAGACGCAGGTCCTGGACTGCCAGTTCCAGATGCGGATGGTCTGGTCATCTGAGGCACTCAAAATCCATGGATACTCCTAGAGAAAGGAAAGCAATGAGTTTCATGACGCGTTATTAGGCCTACAGTGCCTTCGGAAAGTATTCAGACCCCTTGACTTTTCCCACTTTGTTAGGATACAGCCTTATTCTAAAATGTATTAAATTGTTTGTTTTTTTCCTTCATCAATCTACACACAATACCCCATAATGA
Source organism: Coregonus clupeaformis (assembly GCF_020615455.1). Taxonomy (NCBI): domain Eukaryota; kingdom Metazoa; phylum Chordata; class Actinopteri; order Salmoniformes; family Salmonidae; genus Coregonus; species Coregonus clupeaformis. The sequence continues at coordinate 50,786,150 of NC_059212.1, read as the reverse complement.
CAAAGCAAAAACAGGTTTTTAGAAATGTTTGCCAATTTATTAAATATTAAACACGGAAATATGACATTTACATAAGTATTCAGACCCTTTACTCACTACTTTGTTGAAGCACCTTTTGCAATAATTACAGCCTCTAGTCTTTTTGGGTATGATGCTACAAATCAAATCAAATTGTATTTGCCACATGCGCCGAATACAACAGGTGTAGACCTTACAGTGAAATGCTTACTTACAAGCCATTAACCAAAAAATTTAAAAACAAATAATTAAAGAGCAGCAGTAAAATAAAATAACAGTAGGGAGGCTATATACACACAAGGTACCGGTACAGAGTCAATGTTAATCTTTGCCTCGATCCTGACTACTCTCCCAGTCCCTGCCACTGAAAAACACCCCCACAGCATGATGATGCCACCGCCATGCTTCACCGTAGGGATGGTGCCAGGTTTCCTCCAGATGTGACGCTTGGCATTCAGGCCAAAGAGTTCAATCTTGGTTTCATCAGACCAGAGAATCTTGTTTCTCATGGTCAGAGTCCTTAGGTGCCTTTTGGCAAACTCCAAGTGGGCTGTCTTGTGCCTTTTACTGAGGAGTGGCTTCCGTCTGGCCTCCGTCTGGCCACTTTACCATAAAGGCCTGATTGGTGGAGTGCTGCAGAGATGGTTGTCCTTCTGGAAGGTTCTCCCATCTCCACCGAGGAACTCTAGAGCGCCGTCAGCGTGACAATTGGGTTCTTGGTCACTTCCCTGATCAAGGCCCTTCTCCCCTGATTGCTCAGTTTGGCCGGGCGGCCAGCTCTAGGAAGAGTCTTGGTGGTTCCAAACTTCTTCCATTTAAGAATGATGCAGGCCACTGTGTTCTTGGGGACCTTCAATGCTGCAGAAATGTTTTGGTACCCTTCCCCAGATCTGTGCCTCCACACAATCCTGTCTCGGAGCTCTACGGACAATTCCTTCAACCTCATGGCTTGGTTTTTGCTCTGACATGCACTGTCAACTGTGGGACCTTATATAGACAGCTGTGTGCCTTTCCAAATCATGTCCAATCAATTGAATTTACCACAGGTGGACTCCAATCAAGTTGTAGAAACACATCAAGGCTGATCAATAGAAACAGGATGCACCTGAGCTCAATTTCAAGTCTCATAGCAAAGGGTCTGAATACTTATGTAAATAAGGCATTTTTTTATTATTAAAAAAAAAATACATTTGCAAAAATGTCTACAACCTGTTTTCGCTTTGTCATTTTGGGGTATTTTTATATATTTTATTTTTTACATTTAATCCATTTTAGAATAAGGCTGTAAAGTAGCAAAATGTGGTAAAAGTCAAGAGGTCTGAATACTTTCCAAATGCACTGTATATGGGATTATATGCCAGAACATGAAACTACAGGAAAAACATGACATTCAAAGGCTGGGTCATCATGTAAGTGACAACAGAATTGATGTAGGCTAGCCATTTTGAGTGTAAAAATAAGAAGAACTCACATGATGGAAGAAGGTGGTGCGGATGTAGTCCAGGTGTCCAAGAAGAGTGAAGAGGCAACGCCGCAACTTGTAGTTCCACACCTAGTAAAGGGAGATAAATAGTAAATGGTGCAGTGACATCATAATCACAGTTTTCCTGTATGTTTTAGAATGTATTCTCTGCAATGGAAACATGTATGAAGGAGAATGTGAGGGTGTATGAATGTCTAACCTTGATTTTGTAGTCATCTCCTCCAGACACAAACAGAGGCTGTTGCTTGTGGAAATCAATTCCTCTGACAGGTCCTTCACAATAAAACCAAACATAATCATTTGTATTTATTTTACCTTTATTTAACTAGGCAAGTCAGTTAAGAACAAATTCTTATTTACAATGAAGGCCTACACCGGCCAAACCCGGACGACGCTGGGCCAATTGTGCACCGCCCTATGGGACTTCCAATCACGGCCGGTTGTGATACAGCCTGGAATCGAACCAGGGGGTCTGTAGTGACGCCTCAAGCACTGAGATGCAGTGCCTTAGACTGCTGCGCCACTCGGGAGCCCTCATCATCAATAACCAATCAAAGTCGATTACATTTTCATGTTTAGAAATGTGAAAAACTCATTTTTACCATCATGCTCATCGAACTTGTCAATCAGTGTGCACATCCGATAGTCCCAAAGCTGGATGACTCCATTGTGAAGACTAGCAAGGATCCAGGGCCGCTTAGGGTGGAAACTCAGCCCTACGGATGAGAAATGGTTTTAGAAAGTTGGCTTACTAATTAGTTACACGGTCTATGTCTATAGACACCAATGAATGGCAAAATTGTCATCAAGTAAACCATCAATGATAAACATGCAGATCACATGCATTTATATTCATTGCATGGATTTGAGATTGCGTCTGTTAAATGACGTAAATGTAAATGTAGATATGAGCTGAAAGTGTTAAAATACGTGGATGACTGGCTAGCTAGCTTGCTAACTAAATCTTGCTAACATTAGCTGGCTAGCTAGTTAACATTAGCTAAAATAGCATACGTTTCCTTGGTCGTAACTAAGTCATGAAAGATTTTTCTAAAATGTGACATGACATTGCTAATCGTATCAATAAATATCTCTTGTCAATTTACAACGACTAAAGAAAGACAACATATTACATGGGCAACATCATTAGCTAGCTAACAGGCTGCTAACATTACCTTTCACACGGGCCGACTTCGTCTCGAATTTGGTCAACATCATAGGAAAGCAACGATAACTATATATGGATGTATCAAATTCACTCTGAAGATATACAAAACTTCGTTAAAACTATTATTTTCGCAGACTTGTTTCCCAACTGCTTATTTAGCCCCGACTGTTTCCTGACACGTCAACCTGTGTTGGTGCAATGTCTTCCTGCTTGGGAACAATAAAGTTAGTATTAATGGTGCTTTCAAGACAACTGGGAACTCGGGAAAAACGAGGCCAAATCATGACGTCAACGATCTTCAGGTCGGAAAGTCACAGCTCTAAAAAGATGTCCGAGATCCTGACTTGGAATTCCGAGTTGAATTACCGTTCAAAACTATTTTTCCTAGTCGGAGCTCGAGCTCCCAGTTGTCTTGGACTCACTGAAGTCGGGAGACTTCCGAGTTCCCATTTCCTAGCTGTTGTGAATGCGGCAATAGGATACAGCTGACGCAAAAAGCTCCACGGCGCGGTGATGATGTAATGGAACCACTACTAGTCTATGGATGGGGCTGGCTGGCATCCTAATGAGTTGTACTGAATTCATTCTCGTTAAATATATATCGCACATAAAACCTCAATGTATTTTTTTAAATAAATTGGACATATGACATTACAAGGACTTCCGGTTCCCAATATTTCAACCAGCAATGATATTTCTTGAGATCTGACCAGAACATAAAACAAAAGGAAAACAGCAGAGTTGGTTTGTTTATTTCATAAACATTGTTAGTTTATTTCATAATAGGCCTACATATTCCACAGAGTTAGTTGATTTATACAATATATTCAGGATGATAATTTAATGATGCCAGTGGAAAGAGAAATGTTGCTAATCGGGTGGAAATAATTGGTTGAATAGCACCAGTCCTGAGAGCAGAGGCTATCAGCTCCGACAAAGTTACATGGACTGATCATTTTCCTTCTGCAGTAACCCCAGTATCTCTATTTGCACATCATCTTCTGCACATCTATCACGCCAGTGTTAATATTACATTTTAATTATTTTGCACTATTGCCTATTTATTGCCTTACCTCCATAACTTACTACATTTGCACACATTGAATGTTCTATTTTCGATTGTGTTATTGACTGTACGTTTTGTTTATCCCATATGTAACTGTGTTGTTGCTGTTTTTATCGCACTGCTTTGCTTTATCTTGGCCAGGTCGCAGTTGTAAATGAGAACTTGTTCTCAACTGGCTTACCTGGTTAAATAAATAAATACATGTTTGAGGTGATAAGGTGACTGCTCTAGATGCCAGCTGCCAATAAATTACACGACCAGGACATGTCTGGATGCAGAGTATGAAAGAGTACATACGGTAGCCTAAAAAAGTAGTACCCAATTCGACTAATGAAAATCATTACTAACTACAGGGCTACTCCCCAAGATTCAGTCAATGCATATGTTGGCATATGAAATATCAAAAATGTCATTCCACTCCACTCACTCCAAAGGAATAGCAAACCACTGTCAAACACAAGGGGGGTACTTTCACAGTAATTCTAACTCTACTAATCAAAGGCCACTGGGAAAAGTCATTTTTGCACATCACTTCAACACTTTTAAAGATTATAGGAAATCATTTGAACTGTTTTACTACTTGCATCTGTCCCTTAACAAATAAATGCTATATATTCGTATTATTTGGATCATTTTTCTTTAGATCAAAGCAGGGTCACATACCAGTAGTGGTACTTGTTTCAATATAATCGTGTGAAACAGTATTTTACATTTTCTTCATTTAGCAGACGCTCTTATCCAGAGCGACTTACATTTTTCATTCTGGCCCCCCGTGGGAATCGAATCCACAACCCTGGCGTTACAAGCACCATGCTCTACCAACTGAGCTACAGGAGGCCCATTTTCTCCTGATGGCACAAATCCTATTTCGACATTGTGGTCACGTTTTTCCATAACGTGGACATAACTTGTAGCACATAAAAAGCTAAGAGGGTTATAATCGCAGTCCCAAAATAGTTAATCATCTTGGTGGTCTGGCTGTGGTCCCACTACTGGACAGAAGCCCCCGGGATTCGGGGGACGTCTTAACCCCGACGGTTGCTGACCGACCTTGGCTCTAGCCCCACCGCGACTCGAACCCAGGCTGTCTAATCCGAGCGCCAATGCGCAAACCAGAGCACCAACCTGTTTAAAAACTCTAATAATGTAAGTTATAAACATGTCATAATTTGCCACAGGACTGGCTCTTACATCTTGTCGATGTAACAATGATGTTTCAACCGACGTCATGAAAACTAGAGGTCAAATCAAGTGCACAGCCATCTACAGTCTGTTGTACAACATAGCAGCTATTGGGAAGATACTGTATAACTAACCAAGAACCAAGGTAAAGTCGTTCTCTAAAATCAGCTAGCTGGCTTATGATTATGATATTATGAAATTAGAACGAGTTAAGTTTAACTCCTCGATTTTCTTTTCTTTAAATAATTCACAAATGTACACTGGTTAAGCAACCATCAATATTAATCTACACGAATTTGTTATATTAACAGTATTAATTATGAATTTTTATCACTCTAAACTAGTGGTCAGAAACAACCTAATCAACCCCCTGGGGTGTTGGTGTTACTTTATTGATTAGTGGAACTGTGACACTGACTCAACACCCTTTGTTGGGTACGCTGCCCCATGATGATACTGCAGCTATGAAACAACTCAATCATCACTCAGCAACTCACCACAGAGAATCCCATTATCCCTTCTGTAAGGTTTATAACAATAATGCAAGGCACCATTTTAACCAATAGGGCTGTTCAACCAGTTCTACCATGAGGCTAAACAATTGTGAGTGTAAAAACGGCCTGATAAGTCAACTGCTAGTCAGTTGAGCTGTGTGTGTGGGAATGCTACTACCTGTACTACGAATGACCTGGAAGAGCTTTTGACAAACCAAAGCAATTAATTTAAAATCAGTGATGTGATGATCAGTGAGTTACCGAAGGGTGGTCACATTGGTTTGTTGTGCCACCGTTCACCGTGCCTTCTATTTAGACACAGAAACATCTGTTAGGAGGAGAGCAGTGCAAACAGTCTCGTTCTCCTCCTTGTCTTGTGATCGATGGTCCTCTCTCATCACCCCCCTCGCACACAGCCCCTAGCCTGTGCATCCATTGAACTGGCTGCTCTGACATCACATGATTGAGCACTGCTCTGCCGCTCCAGCCCCAGAGGCTCCTGGGAGATTCAGGGATTCCAGGTCAAAGTTCAGGCCAGGTGGCTGATGGGGGAGGGAAACAGAGGGGGTTTCATTTAATCTTAATTCATTCAAATATAGCACATTGAGATCAAGTTTATTTTACAAGATGGACCCGGTCCAAGGAGCAAAACTTACTATGCAGCTGCAGCTGCACTAACAAAGGTTGGTAGATAAAGGAGAAAGAGAGCGCAAGTGAGAGGAGAAACATACCGATTCACCAGCCAGCTCTTTGGGTGGTTGGCCCAGGTCTTGTAGCTGAAAATTCAAACTCATAATCAATATCCATGCACAGCAAACAATCAGCCAGTATGAATCACAACCAACAGTTCATGCTGGCTCACCTGCTGCATGAGTTCCAGAATGCTCTCAAAGCTATTCTCCCCATCCCTTCCACTTTGCTCTCCCTCCTTCTCAAACTGGCTGCAGATCTCTCCCATGACCTTGTGCTGCTGTTCGTAGCGCTGGAACTGATCTGGGGGGAGGGACTGACGATTGCTGTTCAGCCACTCAGGATACTGCATGAGGATTGAATAACAGTCAGTTATCCAGTTAGAAAGTTGTGTAAAGGGCATACAAGGGAAAATCTATAAAAACAATAATCAACATCTGCAAGTGGCCTGTTAACTATATACATTTTTAGGGAAAACCCAAACATCTGGACAGAAAAAACACTAACCTTCTCAGTGATCTCTTTGAGAGACGGGTAGAGCACTTCCTTGGAGAGTAGATTCTGCATGATGGACTGCATAATCGGCAGGATGTTTCCGTCTTCCCCGCCCCCCTCTCCACCCTCATCCAATCCCAGCCCTTCCAGAGTCTTTGCTAGATCCTCTCCAGCAAAACCTGCACTCTGATGAATAGAAACAAGAACAGTCTGAAATGCATCGAAGACCAAAGAAACAGACATTCCGCCAATGGTCCAAAGTTTCAATATTTGTCCAAGGGTGGTGACAACCAAACCTTCCATAATTTATTTTTAAAAAGATAATCATCTGAACTACCTGTAAGTTGTCTGCATTTTTCGCCAATCCACTGAGGGTATCTTTGAGACAGGAAGTGAATTCTTGTTGGGAGGCTACATCAGTACCTGTTCAAAATGAAGAGAGTTTCAATGAGATTTCCCCCCGCAAAACACAGGGCAGAAAATACTGACATGAAAAACCCCCCCAGCTCAAATTAATCATCAAATCAAATTTTATTTGTCAGATGTGCCGAATACAACAGGTGTAGACTTTACCATGAAATCACAGGAGGTTGTGGCACCTTAATTGGGGAGGACAGGCTTGTGGTAATGGCTGGAGTGGAATAAGTGTAATGGTATCAAATACATCAAACATTGGGTGGCAGGTAGCCTAGCAGTTAAGAGCGTTGGGAAAGTAACCGAAAGGTCGCTGGTTCGAATCCCCGAGCCGACTAGGTGCAACATTTGTCGATGTGCAAGGCACTTAACCCTAATTGCTCCTGTAAGTCGCTCTGGATAAGAGCATCTGCTAAATGACTAAAATGTAAAGATTTCATTCACTCTGTTCATTATTATAAGCCTGCGTGAAGTGCTTACTTACGAGCCCTTTCCCAACAATGCAGAGTTAAATTAGCAAAAAATAAAGGAAATAGTAACACAATAAAATGAGACTATATATATATATATATAAGGAGTACCGGTACCAAGTCAATGTGCAGGGGTACGAGGTATTACATTGACAGGCACGTAAGAACGTAACTGAAAATATGTGGATGCTTACCAACTTTTCCTGCTGCCTCTGACAATTTGTGAAAGTGTTGCAGCAGCTCAGGCTCTTCCTGTGCGAGTTCAGTCATGGCTTTCTCCCACTCCTCCTTCGCCTGAGAGGCCATCTCCCCTTCAAACAGAGCCTCGAAGAACTGACTGTCTTCCAGTAGAGGGGGCTAGAGAGATGTGCATCAACAGGTAAATTGTTCAATTTATCTTCCCCCATATACAGACAGAAATGTAGAGGGAAGGGTAGACAGACTTGACACTGAAAGATACCTTCTGTACCACAATCAGAACACTAACAACTACAGCTTCTTGTATGCAAGCACCAGGTAATTGGTGAAGTTAGGGCACATTCTAGAAACCAGGGAAAATATTCACTCACTTTCTCCTCACTGCCATTGGCTGACGGGGGAGCCACGGCAGCAGCAGGAACTGGGGCTGGGGGGGCCGACTTTGTCTTTTCAAAGTCATCGAGCGCACCTTTAGTAGAGGAAAGTCAATAAAAGCTGAGATGCAGTGGCACAGATAGCAGCATTTAGCACGAGCAGGTGGAAGCATGGTCAAGGCAAGGTGAAGCGATTGGGCAGGTAGTTAGAGGACAAAGGTCAACTCTTCAAAGTCTGGGTCAATGTGCAATTCAGTCATGCATTAGTTGATTATCAAACTCAGTATGATGAGGTCACTACTTCTACTTTAGAAACTCATTACCATTTCTGATGTTAGGAATACAACTTCACCAAACTAATTGAAATATTACAAACGTCAGATTATGATAATCTCCATTAAATTCTTGCTACCACGATAATAGTAGCCTCTAGACTAGTGTAGTCTGGCAGCCTATAGTTAATAATACACAAAGTGGCATTGGCTACTAGTATGTAATACCATAATGAATTCAAATCGGTTAGCCAGCTGACAGAAACAATAACAGAGCTGTTTGTCAATCCAGATCTCACTTGCTGACATACTAGCGATTCAACCATAAAAAAAGAATAATATCAATTTCAAGGGCAGCTTGAGTTTAGTTTAACACATGATGCTGTTCCATTTTTGCCTAATCGGGGTCAAAGTGAATGACAAAAGTTATGATATCATAGCTATAAACCCCCACTGAGCCATCTGTTGCAGCGTTGTAATGCTAATAGGGACCTCTTAGTAAACAGCAAAAGCAGGAGATTTTGTAAGAGAATGCCTGACTTTGGTTTTGGACTTGCCAGGCAGGACCAACCACATTCCATCAACTAGGCTAAACTAGCTAACGTTAGCTCGCTAACAAGGCACGTTGCTCCGCTGCGCCACGTTTGACACCATTCTTTGTATGCATTAATGCATTGGCAGTATTGATTATAATCACACTTCACTCGGAAGTAATGTCAAATCTTACTGTCCAATAACTCGTCTAGTTCTGTGTCTTGTTCTGCCAACGGTTCCGCTGATTCTGACGCCATCTTGTCTCTCCAAACAAATTTACTGAAGAAGCAGTAAAATGACGTATGCGTATAAAATCGTCGCGGATTTGTGCGTCACTCTGGGATGGATTTCTTCACAGATTTCCTATTATATTGACCAGATACTCAAGTGGTATCTCTAACGAGTCTTCTTCTTCGATGAGGTTTAACGGCGGTTGACACCCACTCAAACGAGTCATGGATAACTATGCATACATGGAGTGTGCCTGAAAGTGGGCGTGTCAACAGAAGTGGGAAGATCAACAGAAGTGGGTGTATGGAAAGCGATTCAGCTAATTGGGCAGATTTGTTGCCACTCAAGAACATTTTGCATGGCTGATTGGGCTGCACAACGAGTCGATTGTTGACAACTGTAGCATTTTAGCTAAACCTAACACTAACTCTTTTCCTAACCTTAACCTCGTTTTCCTAACCTGCCACGTTAATTATCCTAATCTGCTGTGTTAGTTCTCCTAACCTGTCAATTTAATTATCCTAACCTGCTATGCATTTTAGCTACGCCTAATCCTAACCCCTTTCCTAACCTTAACCTCATTATCCTAACCTAATATTTCAATTGACTGATTTCCTTCTATGAACTGTAACTCTTTGAAATTGTTGCATGTTGCCTTTATATTTTTGTTCAGTATATTTTTTCTCTCAAAGTTGCCGGGATGGAGAGTTGGCAGCTCTGGTGTGAGATGTAGAAATATTCAGTCAATTTCCATAAACCATTATTGCTTACCGATTAATTAATTAATTAATCTACATTTAAATTAAATGACAACCAGCAGCAAGTTGGAATCTCCATTTCAAGGTAGTTTTAAGAAAGGTGTACATCCAAGGAGAGGAGCTTAAAATGGCGTCCCTTGATAGGGCAAGAACGAGATGTTGTATGTTAGAAGAAGTACAACATGGTCATAAGGAGACATATACATGTACTTGGAATACGGAGGCGGAATGGAGGGGAAAAGAGAGGCATAAGTCTAAGAGCGAGAGGGAGGAAGAGGGTGAGCTTGAGTCTTGTAAAAATGGCAGAAAAAAGGGAGATGTTTTGTCGAAGAAGAATGGTAGAAAGTATAAGCAGAGTGAGCCGTATGCCGGATCAAGGTCTGGAGGAGAAATGGAAGTGAATGAGGGTGAATTATCGGAGGTGGCAGTCCTCAGAGCCCGAGGCTTGCAACGATGGTCAGGATTAAGATGATTCTGTGATGGTAGGAGTGACATTTTAGGAGAAAGTGGACCTATGCCTTTTGGCTGATCCATTTGTGGTTTCAGGGTACGTGAAAACGGAGTTGGGTGCTATGAAATCGATGAAGGTAACCCAAAGTGGTCTTGTGATAATTGTTTGTGTTTCTGCTGGTCAGAAGGAGCAGGCGCTTCGCCCCAAACGAATTGGGACCAGAGATGTGACTGGTTTTCCTCTCAAGAAAAGGGCGCCATTGAAAGGAGTGATTACTGGGGTAGCGGTAAATGTGAAAGTGGACACATTGAAGGGAAAGATTCCCGGTGTTTGTGATGCTCATCGTTTGGTGCAACGCAGACAGGGTGATGTGAGTGGTGAAACAGAAGAGTCATTGTATGTTCTTGAGAGTTTTGATGTTGAGTCTGCGCAATAAAGTGATGTTAGGATATTTCAGTTATCCCGTACGAGCTTATGTGCCGAATACATTACATTGTAAATCTCTGAAGCTGGAGACACTCTGTAGCTTAATTGGTAGAGCACGGCGCTTGTAACGCCAGGGTAGTGGGTTCGATCCCCGGGATCACCCATACGTAAAAATGTATGCGCACATGACTGTAAGTCGCTTTGGATAAAAGTGTCTGCTAAATGGCATATTATTATTATATAATTATCTCCCTCATTAACTTTAAGCATCAGTTGTCAGAGCAGCTTACCAATCACTGTACCTGTACACAGCCCATCTGTAATTAGCCCACCCAACTACCTCATCCCCATATTGTTATTTACATTGTTATTTATTTTTGCTAATTTGCACCCCAGTATCTCTATTTGCACATCATCTTCTGCACATCTATCACTCCAGTGTTACTACTAAATTGTAATTATTTTGCACTATGGCCTATTTATTGCCTTACCTCCATAACTTACTACATTTGCACACACTGTATATAGATTTTCTATTTTCTATTGTGTTATTGACTGTACGTTTTTGTTTATTCCATATGTAACTCTGTGTTGTTGTTGTTTTTATCGCACTGCTTTGCTTTATCTTGGCCATGTCGCAGTTGTAAATGAGAACTTGTTCTCAACTGGCTTACATTGGGGAAATAAGCGGTATGTGTTAATTGTAGGGGTGGCAGGTAGCCTAGTGGTTAAGAGCATTGGGCAAGTAACTGAAAGGTTGCTGGTTCAAATCCCTGAGCTGCCTAGGTGAAAATAATCTGTCGATGTGCCCTTGAGCAAAACACTTAACCCTACTTGCTCCTGTAAATTGCCCTGGATAAGAGCATTGACTAAAATGTAGTCAATGCTCTTATCCAGGGCAATTTGGGGATCAGAAATGTCCAGTGTGGGAGAGGTTAGAATAGAGCAGAGGGTGTCGTATGTTGAGTAAGATTGGTGAAGGGGGAGGGATCCTGAGAGGATTTGTGAGAGTAGTAGATCAGTATAGAGGTATAGGCCAACGAGTGATGTAAGATTGGCTTTTTAGCGTTCATACGTAAAATAGAGGTTGTGGTGGCAGCTGCAGATAAGTATTTGGGTGTGACGTCAGAAGAGTTACAGGGTGGTGGTATCCCATCCTTTCAGGCTGTTGGCCTGAGGTAGGACTAGATAGTTTTAAATAGTGTAGAAGGATGGTGGGTTTCTATGAGTGTGGAGTTAGCTGGTAGGGTATTTGTTAATTTATTTCCCATTATTTCAAGCAAATTATAAGGGAGTTATACTCCAGTTTAGTTGGTGGCGGTAATGCAACATTTATTGGATGCCAACCGCCGTTAAGCCTCATCGAAGAAGAAGTTGCCGGGATGTCATGTGTCACTCGTAACAACCTAAGCATTACGTACTTCTATTCGATCAAATAAGCCACAAGTAGCATTTTATGAGACAAAAATAAAAAGGAAGGGGGAAATGAAAAAATTGCACCAACGAATAATCCTACACCTATATACCACTATTTCATAATAAAAAAGTAAAAATTGACCCTAACTGATCCTAAACCAGGCCGACGGCTTGGGAAGATGGGACTCTTTCAACACACCTTTTAACTCTTCTGCAGTAAAACATCGTACACCCAAGTACTTCTCTGCAGCTGCCACCACAACATCTATTTTCTGTGATTTACGTTCCATTTCTGCGGTACAGTTGTGTCTCCCGAGTGGCGCAGTGGTCTAAGGCACTTCATCGCAGTGCTAGCTGTGCCACTAGAGATCCTAGTTCGAATCCAGGCTCTGTAGTAGCAGGCCGCGACCGGGAGACCCATGGGGCGGCGCACAATTGGCCCAGCGTCGTCCAGGGTAGGGGAGGGAATGGCCGGCAGGATGTAGCTCAGTTGGAAGAGCATGGCGTTTGCAACCCCAGGGTTGTGGATTCGATTCCAACGGGGGCCAGTATAAAAAATGATGTATGCACTCACTAACTGTAAGTCGCTCTGGATAAGAGCGTCTGCTAAATGACTAAAATGTAAATGTAAGTTGATAAACATGACAATGACTGCTAAGAAGCCAACCTTACTGATGCACAAATTATATCACTCTGTACTGGCTTAGGCCTACTACTCACCCTTGACCCATCATCCTCTACTCTCTTCACTGCCTCAGCATATGACACCTTCTGTTCTACTCTGACCCTGGCAACCTCAACCTGTCTCTCTTGTACTGGACACTTCTGATCTCCAGCAATATGGGCATCCGTCGATTAAGGTAGCCCCCCCGCACCTCTCTGATTCAGAGGGGTTGGGTTAAATGCATATAACACATTTCGGTTGAATGTATTCAGTTGTGCAACTGACTAGAGCCGCGTTCACGTGCTAGTCGGAACTAGGAAACTCAGACATTTCCGACATGCTAACTGGTTGTAGTTATACATGTGCTGCGTTCAATTAATCAGCAAGTCGGAAATTTCTGAGTAGTTCCCTTCCTTTCCCCCACAATTGACACTGTTGGGATTTAATTTGTTTGTTGAAATACAAAAGTTCAACCTTTGGACAGAAACTGTTGGTTTCTCAATATCAGATACCCAGGGTATAGATATTCTACTCAAGGAAGCGGTGAGTGTGACTAACTGTCAGTGGAGTTATCAGCTGTTAAGTCACGATAGGCCGTATCTCTGTGGTTTTACTAAAAAGAACAGAACAAGGAGTAAAGTTGCTATGAAACAGGGATGATTAAGGACATCAATTTGAGGACATCTGCCAGAGACAGAACTACGCCTGGCAACTCAGCGCCTAGGGGTTGGGACCAACCCGCGCGCCAATGAACAGGCGGCAAGTCTAAACCACGCCCAGCCTCTGCTCTGACAGGCCTGTTCAGAAACAGGAACTATCTCTGTCAAGGCTATTTAAGGAAGAACATGTGAGACAGCCGCCAGTTCTCTGATCTCCCTGCGTGGTGCATCAGTGAGCCCGTATACGAACCCTCATACTTATCATTTATACATTTGCATTTAATAAACTTAGCTTGATTTGCAATAACTTCACTGATGTCTTTCATTCCAATACCAGACTTGAATTGACGCACTCTTACAATTGGTGACCCCGACGTGATCTGGTAGCGGAACTTCGCTGGGATTCGTCCAGCCCATTGGACATCGCTGTCGTCGGACGGTGTGTTTCACAAAGAGACCGGTCTTCTATAAAAGGTTAGCAGATACCTATTGTTATACAACTGAAATCTGCATATTGGCATTATCCAAATTATTTTGTGAAACACCTGTTTGATGTAAGTGAATTCTATTTAATACATTAAAATTAACTAAATTTATTATACTAATTGACAAATGCAAATTGGTTGATAAATATGTGGGTTAAAGCCATGGCCTAATTATATATGGTTGTAGCCTGTATAATTAATGCTTTTACCGTGTATGGTTGTAGCCAGCACGAGAGAAAAAAGGGTTGGAGCCCTGTAGTTTTTATAAGTTACCGTGTATGGTTGTAGCCAGCACGAGAGAAAAAAGGGTTGGAGCCCTGTAGTTTTTATAAGTTACCGTGTATGGTTGTAGCCAGCACGAGAGAAAAAAGGGTTGGAGCCCTGTAGTTTTTATAAGTTACCGTGTATGGTTGTAGCCAGCACGAGAGAAAAAGGGTTGGAGCCCTGTAGTTTTTAGAAGTTACCGTGTGTAGTTGGAGCCAACACGAGAGAAATAACTGTTTATGTATGTGATTAAGTTTAACTCACAAGGGTTGGAGCCCTGTGGTTATATAGACGATCAAAATTAGTTTACATATGGTTGGAGCCTATATAAACTGAATTGGAAATTATATGTGGTTGTAGCCAGTATAATACGCTGTCTATTGGGACTACCCATAATTAGGAATAATAACTGTGTTCATGTATTGTATGTGTTGAATGTTATTACTGTATAGAATTGTGATAAGTGACTAAAATTATGACAACAAGATAAAATTATCCTAGTAAATAGTAATATAAAAATTAACATATATCCTACAGACAAAACGAATGATTACATAATCTAGTGGCGTGAATTTAATTACGCATAACAACATTAATAAGAATGGCAGAAACAACATTGAAAATTTTAAAATCAACCTTAGAAGTTAATGGGGGAAAGGATGGTAAGGAGTGGAAAAGAAGAGGAGAAAAATTGTACAAAAAATGGCTGACTGATGGTTCGATACATGCAAGGGACGGTATCCCTATGCAGGGGGAACCAAAAGCAATATTAGAAGCAATGAGAAGAAAGATACGAAAAACAGAAGAGGACTGGAAAAGTGGAGGAGAATCCAGGAGTGGGAAGACCAAAGACGCAATGGAGAAAGCCCGAATAAAAGAGAGAATCGGACTGGCGATGCTTGAAAAACTGAAGAAAATGTCAGATGAAAGAGGCTGTTCACGACTATATCCCGCACTTCCCACGGCTCCACCACCTTATGAGGTGCCCCTAAAAACAATGGCACCCGTGATCGATGTTGCTGGAAAAATCAGCTATCAACACCGAACAGATAAAGGAGAGAAAGGGGTGTGGGTGAATCGTAGAGATAGAAGGGAGGAAGTAAGTGCTCTATTGGAAGCAGTAGCTGATCTGAATAAAGGAGTGTCGGAATTGAGCCGACTGAGGGGAAGTGGGAGCGGAAGGTAAGAAGAAGGTGAAGAAGAGAGAGAAAGTACCAATGAAGAGAGAAGAGAAGAAGAATGGGGAGGCTTGTCTACTATAAGAAGAGGAGAAACGACGAGAAGAACTGAAGAAAATAGAAGAGGAAGTGAGACAGAGGGAGGGGCTGGAGAGAGCGAAAGTGTGGCTTTTGGAGCCAGAAAAGACTGGCAGTTGGCTGGGAACGCATGTGGGTATCTGACGAGAGAATGTTCTAAACTTGCTCACCGAACGCAGACGTGCGTCATGGGTGAGAAAGTAGAGAATATTTACATTTGCATTTTTGGTAATTTGGCAGACGCTCTTGTCCAGAGCGATTTATGGGAGCAATTGGGGTTGAGTGCCTTGCTCGAGGGCACATCGGCAGATTTTTCGCCTGGTCGGCTCGGGGATTGTAACCGGCGACCTCTCGGTTGTTGGCGCGGCGCTATTGGTCACTAAACTGCCAGCCGCCCCATATGAGTTTAAGATTGTGGCGTTGTTGGATAATATGATGGCGGAATAAACTGACCATAAGTAATGTTGTTTTAGACGTAATGTATAATATAGTACAAAGCAAATAGAGGGTTAAATTGAACTAATTATCATGGAAGAGCTAACGTAGTACAGTGAGGACAGGAACAATATAAAGGGAGACAGATTTTCCTAGGGGATTGAGTAAATAATTGATAATGGATCATTTGAGATGAGATCACATGTAGCAGAGATAGGGTAATCAATTAAATAATCATTGTATACTCAAGGAATTTTGAGTGGTTTAATGAATTAGATATGAGGAATTAAGAATGATACAAACAATTATTGATGGGTTAAGACTGGGGATATCATGTTTTGTGTGTATCACCATCTCTAGATTATAACCAGGAGAAAGAGATTAGCTCATCTCAGTTAGGCAGTATTTAGGTCATAAAAGTGAGCTATCAAATTGAGTGAGGCCTGGCTATTTGTGATTGTTGTTTTTTCAAATTGGGTTAAAATGGGTTCACAGAGCCAGAGGCTGTACAGAGAAAGGACGAGCCCCCATGTTGCCCTAGTGAAAGAACATTCAGAGGAATGGTTATCACTAGGTAAATGGATAAAACAGGGAAGAGAAAAAAACATTACTGACTGGCAGAATACACCAAATGGGGATCAGTATGGCCACTCCACTGGGAGATATAGAAGAAAGTTGAATTGGAGAGCAAAAACCCAGCCCAGAGTCCACCTGGAGATAAGTTTTAACGGATGACAGGAAGAGATTTTCTTAACTCAGGAACAGGAGGCTGAGTTAGCAGCAATTCCGTTCAAATTATGGTCACAAGGACAGCAGATGTAGGACTAATTAAGGGGGTAGCTCCAGTACAAGTGATTCCTCGATTCGATAATAGACCATACCAAAAGCAATATACTATGAAACCAGAAGCAATAAAAGGGATAACAATAATAATAATAATGTGCCATTTAGCAGACGCTTTTATCCAAGGCGACTTGCAGTCATGTGTGCATACATTTTTGTGTATGGGTGGTCCCGGGGATCGAGCCCACTACCCTGGCGTTACAAGCGCCGTGCTCTGCCAGCTGAGCTACAGAGGACCACCTGAGCTACAGGGATAACACCTACATTTGAGCATTTACTTAAGGGAGGGGTGATAATTCCTGTAGATGAGGTACAATGAAACTCTCGAGCATTTCCTGTTAGAAAGGAGGCACCTAGCGCCGACTGGAGGATGGTCATGGACTTGCAGGGGGTTAATAGAAATATCATTCCCAGAGTTCCATGTGTACCAGAGAACTCCTATTTTACAGTGATAGATTTAGCTAATGCTTTCTTTAGTATCCCAGTTCATCCGGATAGTCAGGGGTGGTTTGGCTTTACTTTTCAGGGAAGGAAATGGACTTAGGTTAGGATGCCTCAAGGCTACTCGGAAAGTCTTACAATCTTAGCCCAGGCTATAACTAGGAATTTGGGAAAGTTTGAACCTAGGGAAGGAAGCAAATGTTAGTTTATGTAGATGATATTCTATTGGCTAATCCCACTCAGGAGGGATGTAAGAAGGATACAATCCAATTGTTAACCTTCCTGGCAGAACAGGGACACAAAGTGAGCAAAAAGAAACTTCAACTTTGGCAGAGCGAGGTCATTTACCTAGGACACACTATAACACAGGAGGGGCGAATGTTAAACTCATCCAGGAAAACTGCTATATTTGAAGCGCCTAAACCGTTAAAACAAAAAACAAATGATGAGCTTTTTGGTAATGATAAACTCCTGTAAAAGCTTGGGTACTCCATTATGTACTGCATACGGGTAAATTAAGTGATCTTATCTATGGGAAGGCAATGGCAGCCCATGGTAAAGTAATTTGGAACTCTAAGGAGGCATACATACATCAGGGATGTTATCCAAATGGTAGAGAGTAACGAGGGATATGACATTGGTAGTGATTTACAGATGATGAGGTTTTTTGGTGGGCTATTAGA
Organism: Coregonus clupeaformis; assembly: GCF_020615455.1. Lineage (NCBI taxonomy): Eukaryota > Metazoa > Chordata > Actinopteri > Salmoniformes > Salmonidae > Coregonus > Coregonus clupeaformis. Next base: position 50,768,280 of record NC_059212.1, on the reverse strand, counting down.
TATAACTGGGTTAATCATGAACATAGAGGTTTTTATTCTTTGTTGCTAGACAGAAGACTTAGGTGAACTAGAAATAGACTTGTCATGTCCAACAATTAGTCTTCAGGTCAAGCCCGGGAGAGCCTGGGTAGAACAGAGTTTGAACTAAGCATAAGTGTTTTTACAAGATAAGAGATTGATTGATTGGATTACTAATTGATTCTGAACTGGATGAAAGTTGAATTTAGCTGCCATAAAAGACAAAGGAAGTGGGAGGAGCAATAAAGAAGCAAAAGACAATCTCAAAAATGATAGGCATGGCAATTGGATGATAAATTACATAAGGATGGTTTAGAAAGGTGGTAATATTGACACATGGGCAAATCATGTGTCAAAAAGGTTGAGTGATAGGATTAAATAATAATGATAGGATTAAATAATAAAAAATAAAAAACAATAGAAATTGAGAGCTCAACATGTATGTGTGAAGATAGTTTATTAACCACACCCGTATGTCAGAGGTTTTGTGCCCCACAGGTGAACTAAAGGAGAAGGTGACCCACTCTATCTCACCAGGGGACTGGGTGTGGATCCAGTCCGGAAGCAGGCCTGTTGGGAAGGGCCCTATCAAGTCCTATTAGATCCACCTGGGTGCATGTCACACACTGCAAAAAGGTAAACCCAGTTACACCTGATGAACAAACACAGAGTTAGGAGAAAGAACCGATCACCACTAGGGCTCAGGGGTTGGCTCCTTAATGAAGATTCCCTTACCCTGTCTGATCATCCCTGTGTGAGTTCGGTAGAAGGTGAAGCAATGGGTTGGCGTCTGACATGTTCTCAGGGCGAGGGTGGGGATTCACAGGTCTCCTGACGGTAGGTAGCTGTCTGATTGTGGGGGCCATATTCCTAACACACACGGACCCTCCTGTTTCAGCCAGAAGTGGTAGTTAACCTAACACAAGTTTGAAAGGCATAGGAGACAGCTAGACGTAGGGAAAGGGGAAATACTAGGGACCTTAGGGAAGGACATCACCAATCTCCATACACAGTTTAGGGACAGGTGTAGTATTGCGAAAGTAGGGAATTATCAGAAATGGCAGTGCGACCCATATAAGGGTAGGTACTGTCTGAAAGTCTGAATTATGCTAAAACAGATTACAGACCTGACAAGTGAGATATCTTCTTCAACTGGGGCACCCTATAGAGTAAATCTCTCTGAGGGAGGTAGTGAGACAGTGCAAACTATAGACCTGAAGGAAGTAGTACAGATGGAGACGGAGTAAATAGATTTTAACCTGTGGTTGGAATGAATTCAGTATACGGTCTAAAGAGGACTGTTATGCCTGTAGGACAGCCAAACCAAGGTTAACAACTACTCCGTTCCCCTTGACAGGCTTTAACTCTGTGTCAGGTTTATCCTCCATGCAAGCCACCTGGGAATGTGGTGGAAGAGTCTTATGGTAACTTGCACTATCTGTATCCCCCGATAACAAAGTCATCCCAACCTGGGTTGCCTCAGTTTGAAGTCTCAGGGGATTCTAATTGTTTTTCTAGGACTAGTAAGATAGGATACAGGGTAGGGCATCTTAGCTCCTGCTCCCACACAGAGAATGTCACAACTAAAAGAGACCAAGACTAATCTCTCCTCTTTGTTGGAGCCAGAGGATTTTAGGAACCAAAACCAGGCCCGTGCTGACATCTGATGGATGTGTGGTGATAACTGATTGTGAACTCACCTACATACGCAAACAATCAAACGTGTCAGAGACTGGTGAGTTGTCACGTAGAAAGTAAGACCTCCTCCTGGGATCCTTTGAGGAAAGGATCCTGTGATGGGATAGGAGCACCTCGAGGGGTTCCAGAAAAATTCAAAGCTAGGAATCAGATCGCAGTTGAGTTTGAATCAAGTATTTTCTGGTGGTCAACAATTAATAAAAACGTAGATTGGATAAATTATAAAGATTTATAAACCACACTCGTGATGCAATAAAGGGATTAGCTGAGCAGACAGCGGTAACTAGCTTAATGACATGGCAGAATAGAATAGCTTTAGATATGCTTTTGGCTGAGCGGGACGGGGTTTGTGTTCTGTTTGGATATATGTGCTGTACTTTCATCTCCAACAACATAGCACCGGACGGGCCCGTGACCAAAGCGCTTGAGTGACCATCACCACGCTGGCGAACGAACTGGTTGAGAACTCTGGTATTGATAACTCCATAAATGGGGGTATCAAGCCACTCACTGAGGGTAAACACAGACAAGAAAGACATGTGGTATCACAGGACACATTGTGCTAAAGATATAACTCCGGGGAGAACTCTAGATCAGGTACAACAAGACTTAGCAGCAGAAGGGGAGTGATGCTGGTACTGTGGTTAGTAGTGGGGTTGAGCCTAGGGGAAGCAGTGTTCACAGCCCCCACCCAGTACCATAACATAGTCATTACCTTACAGGAAGGGGAATCTCAAGTGGTGTCCCTGGAACCATGTAAAATTTGGTCATGGAGAAATAGGGCTAGTGGAACTGGGGACATAGGTTGCATTTACAATCAGAAGGATAACTGCAACAAACTATATCCATATGTATTGTAAAGGGACATTTATCTGTGTGAAGGGAAATGGTGTCCATACTGGGATTATGTGGTCACAAATGTTGGCACATTTTGGGAATGGAGAAGGGGTTATCCATATGCATTAAAAGACGCTTCTAAAGCGGGAAGGTTTTCAATAATAAAGGGTGTGCAGAGACCCAGAGGGGGTGCTTGTAAAGGCGATGAAATTCTGCTAACCATCCAAGACATTAAACTTACAGATGCAGGGGTGTACACCCTAGCAGCAGTGCGATCCGGACCAGACACCATGGGGGTGTTCACCCTTGCAGTTACGCCTAAACCTGCGAGGAGGGACAAACAGACCCAGTTGAACGGCACCACCACTCCAGAACCGACTCAGACTCGGCCCACTAGGGAATCAGATCCTGTACAGGTAATTAATGTTAGGGATATAACGGACAGCGATCAGCTGGGAACAGAGACTGGCTATGGAGGGAATGATAACACCTGGTTGGCATACATGAGGTATACTGCTAGGACATTGGGAAGCAGGATTGTGTTGTTTGTGGTCATGCGAGACCTGGGTTGGCAACCCACCCATTCGCCTTAGGAGAAGGGGAAGGATGGCAGTGCATATTAGAAGAGTTCTATCACTCAGCGCCAAACACAACCCTGTGCAAGACCTTAAGTTTAATTTTCCCCGAGGTTCCCCCACAGAAAGCACCGGCAGGTGTTAAAGCTTATGGGGGTAATTACAGTTGTATCACGGGGACAGGTGCGGGAAATAATTATGGTAGGCTGCCACCTGGGGACTGTGTAGTAAACATAACTATGAACAGCACGTGGCCTGTAGAAGGCAAGAACCAGACAAAGGGAGTAGCTGATGTCTGGTGGATCTGTGGCCCTAATAGAAGGCTGACTCCAATCCTAGAGGGGGATTGGAAGGGCACATGTGCACTGGCAAGTTTAATTGTACCTCTGACCATTATTGATGTTTCCTCAGACCAGCTTTTGGGTATTTCTCAAAAAACTCCCGACAGGGAGTCGAGAAGAGTAAGGCGTAGTGCTCCATGGTCAGCAGGAGAGGATATTGGCACCAATATACTGGGTGTGCCCGTGGGAGTGCCATTACAATTCCAGGCACTTAACAGGAATGATGGCTTATGGCACTTATTGCCTATTATAGGTCCTGCTATTGATGCTGCCAAACAACGGTCTTGGATAAATTACATTTACTATAATCAACAGCGTTTTGTTAACTACACCCGCATCACCCTGACTGGAATGTCAGAACAACTAGAAGCCACTTCCAGGGTTGCCAGACAGAACAGGTTAGCGCTTGATATGATGCTTGCCAACCAGGGAGGAGTATGTATAATGTTTGGGGAACAATGCTGTACGTTTATTCCTAACAATACTAGTCCTGATGGAAGCATCACGAAGGCCCTGGTTGGCCTGGACAAACTGTCAGCTGAAATGACAGGTATGGCTGGTGTAGGGAGTGGTGGGCTGTTCTCCTGGATGGGTGGCTGGTTCGGTGAGTATACATCTATGGTGGTTACTGGATTCCTGACCCTAATACTTGTGTTTTTACTGTTAATGTGCTGTTCTGCTTGTATCGTCCCTTGCCTCAGGAAGTCAGTAGTAGACGTCGTGCAGGCTTCGGGCATGATGCCATTGCTACAGGCCCACAAAGAAGAGTCTGCTGCTGACCCTGAGACCAAGCTGAACGATCCATGGTTTGCCTAAAAATATATATCACTGTTTGGCTGATACAATGTAAACATTTTTATATTTATTCCACTGTAATTGTTGTTCCTCCTGATGTGAAGGTAAAGGATTCCTGGGTGGCTGGTAGCCAACTCAGTACATGTTAGGTGTAGGGGAGGACTTGATGGTTTTCTACTACTTACAGATTTTTAATTGAATTGGTGTGTTATATTTTCCCTCATTTTTGTGATGATTTTTGGTATGTGACACCTTTGGGGGTGTCAAAAGGGGGACTCTAAAAGTTCCCACTTTTTGCTTAAAGCTTGCTAATCACACCTAGCAGGTGTGAAAAGGGGGATTGTTGGGATTTAATTTGTTTGTTGAAATACAAAAGTTCAACCTTTGGACAGAAACTGTTGGTTTCTCAATATCAGATACCCAGGGTATAGATATTATACTCAAGGAAGCGGTGAGTGTGACTAACTGTCAGTGGAGTTATCAGCTGTTAAGTCACGATAGGCCGTATCTCTGTGGTTTTACTAAAAAGAACAGAACAAGGAGTAAAGTTGCTATGAAACAGGGCTGATTAAGGACATCAATTTGAGGACATCTGCCAGAGACAGAACTACGCCTGGCAACTCAGCGCCTAGGGGTTGGGACCAACCCGCGCGCCAATGAACAGGCGGCAAGTCTAAACCACGCCCAGCCTCTGCTCTGACAGGCCTGTTCAGAAACAGTAACTATCTCTGTCAAGGGTATTTAAGGAAGAACATGTGAGACAGCCGCCAGTTCTCTGATCTCCCTGCGTGGTGCATCAGTGAGCCCGTATACGAACCCTCATACTTATCATTTATACATTTGCATTTAATAAACTTAGCTTGATTTGCAATAACTTCACTGATGTCTTTCATTCCAATACCAGACTTGAATTGACGCACTCTTACAACACACACAGTTTTTTCCACTGATACTACACATTACTTTGTCTCATGCCCTCCTGCACACTTCTCACATCTTGGAATCTCCCTCCTACCCACTGCTGTAACATGACCATAAGCTTGGCATCTGAAACAACTTAGTGGGTTCGGCACAAAATCTCTCACGGGATAACTGACATATCCTAACATGACTTTGTCAGGTAAAACTCAAAAGGACAGACAGTGGCTTCTCAGTTTCACCACGCTCGCCAGCGTGTTTGCGTCGCACCAAACGGCAGGCGTCACAGACACATCAAATCAAATAAAATAAAATTTTATTGGCCACATGCGCCGAATACAACAGGTGCAGACATTACAGTGAAATGCTTACTTACAGCCCTTAACCAACAGTGCATTTATTTTTAACAAAAAAGTAAAAATAAAACAACAACAAAAAAAAGTGTTGAGAGAAAAAAAGAGCAGAAGTAAAATAAAATAACAGTAGGGAGGCTATATATACAGGGGGGTACCGGTGCAAAGTCAATGTGCGGGGGCACCGGCTAGTTGAGGTAGTTGAAGTAATATGCACATGTGGGCAGAGTTAAAGTGACTATGCATAAATAATTAACAGAGTAGCAGCAGCGTAAAAGGATGGGGTGGGGGGAGCAGTGCAAATAGTCCGGGTAGCCATGATTAGCTGTTCAGCAGTCTTATGGCTTGGGGGTAGAAGCTGTTGAGAAGTCTTTTGGACCTAGACTTGGCACTCCGGTACCGCTTGCCGTCTTTGACAATTTTGAGGGCTTTCCTCTGACACCGCCTGGTATAGAGGTCCTGGATGGCAGGAAGCTTGGCCCCAGTGATGTACTGGGCCGTACGCACTACCCTCTGTAGTGCCTTGCGGTCGGAGGCCAAGCAGTTGCCATACCAGGCGGTGATGCAACCAGTCAGGATGCTCTCTATGGTGCAGCTGTATAATTTTTTGAGGATTTGAGGACCCATGTCAAATCTTTTCAGTCTCCTGAGGGGGAATAGGCTTTGTCGTGCCCTCTTCACGACTGTCTTGGTGTGTTTGGACCATGATAGTTCGTTGGTGATGTGGACACCAAGGAACTTGAAGCTCTCAACCTGTTCCACTACAGCCCCGTCGATGAGAATGGGGGCGTGCTCAGTCCTTTTTTTTTCCTGTAGTCCACAATCATTTCCTTTGTCTTGGTCAAGTTGAGGGAGAGGTTGTTGTCCTGGCACCACACGGCCAGGTCTCTGACCTCCTCCCCTATAGGCTGTCTCATCGTTGTCGGGTGATCAGGCCTACCACTGTTGTGTCGTCGGCAAACTTAATGATGGTGTTGGAGTCGTGCCTGGCCATGCAGTCATGGGTGAACAGGGAGTACAGGAGGGGACTGAGCACGCACCCCTGAGGGGCCCCCGTGTTGAGGATCAGTGTGGCAGATGTGTTGTTACCTACCCTTACCACTTGGGGGCGGCTTGTCAGGAAGTCCAGGATCCAGTTGCAGAGGGAGGTGTTTAGTCCCAGGATCCTTAGCTTAGTGATGAGCTTTGAGGGCACTATGGTGTTGAATGCTGAGCTGTAGTCAATGAATAGCATTCTCACGTAGGTGTTCCTCTTGTCCAGGTGGGAAAGGGCAGTGTGGAGTGCAATAGAGATTGCATCATCTGTGGATCTGTTGGAGCGGTATGCAAATTGGGGTGGGTCTAGGGTTTCTGGGATAATGCTGTTGATGTGAGCCATGACCAGCCTTTCGAAGCACTTCATGGCTACAGACGTCAGTGCTACGGGTCGGTAGTCATTTAGGCAGGTTATCTTAGAGTCCTTGGGCACAGGGACTATGGTGGTCTGCTTGAAACATGTTGGTATTACAGACTCAGTCAGGGACATGTTGAAAATGTCAGTGAAGACACTTGCCAGTTGGTCAGCACATGCTCGGAGTACACGTCCAGGTAATCCGTCTGGCCCTGCGGCCTTGTGAATGTTGACCTGCTTAAAAGTCTTACTCACATCGGCTACGGAGAGCGTGATCACATAGTCATCCGGAACAGCTGGTGCTCTCATGCATGCTTCAGTGTTGCTTGCCTCGAAGCGAGCATAGAAGTGGTTTAGCTTGTCTGGAAGTCTTGTGTCACTGGGCAGCTCGCGGATGTGCTTCCCTTTGTAGTCTGTAATCATTTTCAAGCCCTGCCACATCCGACGAGCGTCAGAGCCAGTGTAGTACAATTCAATCTTAGTCCTGTATTGACTCTTTGCCTGTTTGATGGTTCGTCGGAGGGCATAGCGGGATTTCTTATAAGCGTCCGGGTTAGAGTCCCGCTCCTTGAAAGCGGCAGCTCTACCCTTTAGCTCAGTGCGGATGTTTCCTGTAATCCATGGCTTCTGGTTGGGGTATGTACGTACGGTCACTGTGTGGACGACATCATTGATGCACTTATTGATGAAGCCAGTGACTGATGTGGTGTACTCCTCAATGCTATCTGAAGAATCCCGGAACATGTTCCAGTCTGTGCTAGCAAAACAGTCCTGTAGCTTAGCATCTGTGTCATCTGATCACTTTTTTATTAACCGAGTCACTGGTGCTTCCTGCTTTAGTTTTTGCTTATAAGCAGGAATCAGGAGGATAGAGTTATGGTCAGATTTGCCAAATGGAGTGCGAGGGAGAGCTTTGTATGCGTCTCTGTGTGTGGAGTAAAGGTGGTCTAGAGTTTTTTTTCCCTCTGGTTGCACATTTAACATGCTGGTAGAAATTAGGTAGAACGGATTTAAGTTTCCCCTCATTAAAGTCCCCGGCCACTAGGAGCGCTGCATCTGGATGAGCGTTTTCCTGTTGATTTATGGCCTTATACAGCTCATTCAATGCTATCTTAATGCCAGCATTGGTTTGTGGTGGTAAATAGACAACTATGAAAAATATAGATGAAAACTCTCTTGGTAAATAGTGTGGTCTACAGCTTATCATAAGATACTCTACCTCAGGCGAGCAAAACCTCGAGACTTCCTTAGTATTTGATTTTGTGCACCAGCTGTTGTTTACAAATATACACAGACCGCCACCCCTTGTCTTACCGGAGTCAGCCGTTCTATCCTGCCGATGTAGCGTATAGCCCGCTAGCTGTATGTTATCCATGTCGTCGTTCAGCCACGACTCGGTGAAACATAAGATATTACAGTTTCTAATGTCCCATTGGTAGGATAACCGTAATCTTAGGTCATCCAATTTGTTATCCAATGATTGAAGATTGTCTAATAGGATTGATGGAAGAGGCAGTTTACTCGCTCGCCATCGGATCCTTACAAGGACCTACGTCCACGATATCTCCGTCTCTTCCTCACGCGAATGACGGGGATTTGGGCCTTGTCGGGTGTCTGTAGGATATCCTTCGCGGCCGCCTCGTTGAAGAAAAAATATTCGTCCAATACGAGGTGAGTAATCGCTGTCCTGATATCCAGAAGCTCTTTTTGGTTATAAGAGACGATGGCAGAAACATTATGTACAAAATAAATTACAAATAACGCGGAAAAACACACATACAGTGGGGAAAAAAAGTATTTAGTCAGCCACCAATTGTGCAAGTTCTCCCACTTAAAAAGATGAGAGAGGCCTGTAATTTTCATCATAGGTACACGTCAACAATGACAGACAAATTTAGGAAAAAAATTCCAGAAAATCACATTGTAGGATTTTTAATGAATTTATTTGCAAATTATGGTGGAAAATAAGTATTTGGTCACCTACAAACAAGCAAGATTTCTGGCTCTCACAGACCTGTAACTTCTTCTTTAAGAGGCTCCTCTGTCCTCCACTCGTTACCTGTATTAATGGCACCTGTTTGAACTTGTTATCAGTATAAAAGACACCTGTCCACAACCTCAAACAGTCACACTCCAAACTCCACTATGGCCAAGACCAAAGAGCTGTCAAAGGACACCAGAAACAAAATTGTAGACCTGCACCAGGCTGGGAAGACTGAATCTGCAATAGGTAAGCAGCTTGGTTTGAAGAAATCAACTGTGGGAGCAATTATTAGGAAATGGAAGACATACAAGACCACTGATAATCTCCCTCGATCTGGGGCTCCATACAAGATCTCACCCCGTGGGGTCAAAATGATCACAAGAACGGTGAGCAAAAATCCCAGAACCACACGGGGGGACCTAGTGAATGACCTGCAGAGAGCTGGGACCAAAGTAACAAAGCCTACCATCAGTAACACACTACGCCGCCAGGGACTCAAATCATGCAGTGCCAGACGTGTCCCCCTGCTTAAGCCAGTACATGTCCAGGCCCGTCTGAAGTTTGCTAGAGTGCATTTGGATGATCCAGAAGAGGATTGGGAGAATGTGATATGGTCAGATGACTTTTTGGTAAAAACTCAACTCGTCGTGTTTGGAGGACAAAGAATGCTGAGTTGCATCCAAAGAACACCATACCTACTGTGAAGCATGGGGGTGGAAACATCATGCTTTGGGGCTGTTTTTCTGCAAAGGGACCAGGACGACTGATCCGTGTAAAGGAAAGAATGAATGGGGCCATGTATCGTGAGATTTTGAGTGAAAACCTCCTTCCATCAGCAAGGGCATTGAAGATGAAACGTGGCTGGGTCTTTCAGCATGACAATGATCCCAAACACACCGCCCGGGCAACGAAGGAGTGGCTTCGTAAGAAGCATTTCAAGGTCCTGGAGTGGCCTAGCCAGTCTCCAGATCTCAACCCCCATAGAAAATCTTTGGAGGGAGTTGAAAGTCTGTGTTGCCCAGCGACAGCCCCAAAACATCACTGCTCTAGTGGAGATCTGCATGGAGGAATGGGCCAAAATACCAGCAACAGTGTGTGAAAACCTTGTGAAGACTTACAGAAAACGTTTGACCTGTGTCATTGCCAACAAAGGGTATATAACAAAGTATTGAGAAACTTTTGTTATTGACCAAATACTTATTTTCCACCATAATTCGCAAATAAATTCATAAAAAATCCTACAATGTGATTTTCTGGATTTTTTTTCCTCATTTTGTCTGTCATAGTTGACGTGTACCTATGATGAAAATTACAGGCCTCTCTCATCTTTTTAAGTGGGAGAACTTGCACAATTGGTGGCTGACTAAATACTTTTTTCCCCCACTGTAATAGTACAATTGGTTAGAGGGTTGTAAAACGGCAGCCATCTTCTCCGGCGCTGTTATTCACATGGAATCTTCCATTTCAGTTGCTCCACCTCAACAATTAACACCACCCCAGTTATCATTAATTTCAAAGGAGCCCTGTTCCAGAGAGCAAAGCAAGTCACAGGTCTTGTCCCGAGGTGCATGAAGTGAAACTCCCGCTCCCTCTGGGTGGAAGAAACACAGAAGAATCATCACAAGTCCACTTCGAGCTACCTTCAACTATTTAACAGTACCCAAATTATTTTCTCCCCAGCCTGATACTACATGTAGATCAGCCAAAAGGCAGGGATCCATTCTCTCAAAAAATGTCACTCCCACTGGGCCAGAATCGTCCTTTGCATGACCATCGGGGTGAGGCTCGGACTCGGAGGTCTTCACCATACCTACCACCGCATCCTCACTCTTGTCAGGTTACATTTCTGAGCCATCAGAGACAGCACGATTTGTACTTGGCGCCATTTTACCTCAAGACACATCTTCCCTCTGCACTCGGCTCTTCTCCTTCTTCTTCGCTGTCCATAACCACGTCTATCTGTTTGCCGCGTCTTCATCCACTGTATTGCCTGCAGAGCATTTCTCCAAAACCCAACGTCTGTTACTTAGCCCAATTTACAAGTCTGGCTATCTCTGGCCTCTCAATGCTTCCCCAACTTATATCAATAAAATAGCTAGCAACGCTCAACCCACTCACTACGCCATTTTCTTGTCATTTTCTTGTCACTCCACCTGGTACCCAAGGTGTCCGCATGCCTTCCAGCCGAACCGGTTTGGAAGGGTTCATGCATACAGTACCAGTCAAAATTTTGGACACACCTACTCATTGCTGGGTTTTTCTTAATTTTTTACTATTTTCTACATTGTAGAATAATAGTGAAGACATCAAAACTATGGAATAACACATATGGAATCATGTAGTAACACAAAAAGTGTTAAACAAATCAAAATATACTTCAAATAGCTTGTGTTGTGACAAGGTAGGTATACAGCAGATAGCCCTATTTGGTCAAATACCAAGTCCATATTATGGCAAGAACAGCAAAAAATAAGCAAAGAGAAAAGACAGTCCATCATTATTTTAAGGCATGAAGGTCAGTCAATATGGAACATTTCAAGAACTTTGAAAGTTTCTTCAAGTGCAGTCACAAAAATTCCAGGTGAAGCTGGTTGAGAGAATGCCAAGAGTGTACAAAGATGTCATCAAGGCAAAGGGTGGCTATTTGAAGATGATCAAATATTAAATATACTTGGATTTATTTAACACTTATTTGTTTACTACATGATTCCATATGTGTTATTCCATAGTTTTGATGTCGTCACTATTATTCTACAATGTAAAAAATAGTACAAATAAAGAAGAACCCTTGAATGAGTAGGTGTGTCCAAACTTTTGACTGGTAGTGTATATTATGATGACATTCTGTGACATTGTTGTTTGTTTTGGAGTTCGGTAAGATTTATTTTTTCGGATGTTCGGGCACACCAAAAAATGTCTCGAGGCAAACCGAAGTCGGTAGCTGAATTCGGTAGCCGAAGTCTACGCCCCTTCGTCGGTGATTGGTCAACAGTAGGGATTCTTCAATAAAGTCTTTGTTGTCATTCAACGAGAGACGACTTGTTTTCATGCATATTTTTCATTGAGAAATACTGCACCCAACATCTTACTTAGATGTAAAATTGCGCTACTAAGATCTCCTTGACAAAAACTTCAAAATTAATGACAGATTTCTTAACTTATATTAGATTAATTCTGACTATTTTGAGGAAGTGTATACTGTCTACGGCGTTTCAAAATGGACCAACAGTAATATTGCAGTTTTTTTCTTGTTTTCCAAGCTAAGGTTTTTTAAGGGAGTGTGCAAGCATCGCTTGTTCGGTTTGCCTAGCTGAGTTTGGCTCGGTGCCACCCGAACTGAAGCATGTTGAGGCATTTACTCATGCAATAATGTACAATGAAAAGAACTGCGTGAAAGCAGAGGCACGTAGCATCTCAAGACATCCGGGAATGCTTGCGAAACAGACGAAGCAGACCAGGCTGGGGTTTGGGGTTCGAGAAGTAAATGAGAGAGGTGAAAAAGTATTCCTTAAGCCATAATCACACGGAGAGACGCCCGTCAACAGCGTGCAATTTGCGTGCGAGAGCAGTGAGCATCAATTCTCATGCACTGCATTGTGTATGCCAGCGTAATTTTGAAAATGAAAATCCATAATAAACAGTATTTTTCGTTATTTAATCCCTGGGAGTTATTGTTGTGAGTTCCTGCCCTGAGGTAACGTAGGACAACGATTTAGCAGGGAGGAAGTGCGATGACGCGAAAGCATAAGAATGGCGCTGTTAAGATCAGAGATTAATCGCCTGAGTATACACCTTCGTTCGAGTTGTACATACCTACGTCACCTGATTACAAACCAAGTAATCTTACTTATAGGTTTTCATGCTCTCTTGAGAACATTGATGATCTCCAAATGGAGTCAGTCAGCAGTGGCGAGCGCTCTGAAGTTGAGCCAGTACAAGATGTAGTGGGCCTACCTGCGGAGACTCGTGTGGTAGAGGCTTCCAACATTTGCCCTGTGAATCCTATACAGAGATGATTTTGGACCAGTAGTAGTATTTTTGGAAAGAGTGGATTCCTGCTTTTTGGCCAACCCATACATTGTGTCAAGCTGGGTAAAAGACAAACTGGCAGTGGTTACATCTGTGAAAGTTTCCGCAGAGGAAGCGGGCGATTCGAGTCACGCGGCTCGGGGCTCAACCTGTGGTGTGCTTTTCTCTCCGGAGCACGGCCCCACTAAACGGGGTGATCAGTGGGGTAGCAGTGTAGAGGTGGATCAAATAAAAAGGAATATTCCTGGTGTTTGTAACTTCTGCCGTTTGGTGAGACGTAGACCCGGTGGCAATGGCGAGACTGAGAATACCCTGTCTGTCTTGTTGAGCTTTGACACAGAGTTTCTACCTGGTTATGTTATATCAGGTTATATTTGCTATTCTGTGAGGGCCCATGTTCCGAACCCGCTTCGGTGCTTTAAGTGTAGAGTAGAGGAAAGCCCAAGGGTGCGTAGGCCTGAAGAGAGAGAGCCAGAAAGGATGAGTTTTAGTAAGGTTGGATTTCTTGCGTTTATAGCCATGGTGATCTACTGCACTGCACTGATGGAGTGGAAATCACAGAAGATAGATGTGGTAGTTGCAGCAGCAGATAAATATTTGGGCATGAGACATTTTAGTGCCGAAGACCTAAAGGAAGTTTTGAGAGAAGGAGTTCCATCCTCCCAGGCCAACAGCTGGTGTATGATTGTTTAGGGCCAAAGTAGAGGGATGGGGTGGTGGGTTTTTGGGGATAGGGTTGGATGGGTTGGATGGTGGTGCAATTTAAGTTTTTCCCATCCCCCTTTCCCCCTTATGTTTTTGGTGACCAAAATGTGCATCTGCACTCCAACATGTGATAGGCAGCAATACGCGACACAGCGTCTAGTCTGCCGGAAAGCCACACGAAGAAGAAGTTGTGAGTTCCTTTTGACCTTAGATGTCCTACGGGATCCACTGTAGAAACGGGAGTCATGTCTTTTGGCTAACACATTTGTGGTATTGGGCTGGGTGGAGAAGAAGCTGGGTGTTGTTAACTCAGTCAAAGTATCCAGAAGTGGACTTATTTAGATTTTCTGTGTGTCTTCCACCCAGAAGGTGCGGGCGCTATGACTCACGCGCCTTGAGACAAGAGCTTTGTCTTGCTTTGCTCTCTGGAGCAGAGTACCACTGAAAGGAGTTATTTCACAGGTGGCTTTGAGTGTGAAGATGGATCAACTGAAGTTGACGATCCCTGGTGAGATGCAGACCCGGTGGCAAGCACGAAACTGAGGAGACCCAGTCTATCCTTTTGAGTTTTGATATTGAGTGTTTGCCTGATATAGTCATGCTAGAATATACAGTGGCTTCGAAAGTATTCACCCCCCTTGGCATTTTTCCTATTTTGTTGCTGTCACATTCGTTGAAGGACGGGTCAGACCAAGGCGCAGCGTGAAATGCATACATGTTTATTATAAAGAATAAACACAGGAACAAAAACAACATAACGTGAAGTCCTCAGGCTAAACACAAATACAAGCCTCTACACGGAACAAGATCCCACAACAACTGAATGCAAACAGGCTGCCTAAGTATGATCCCCAATCAGAGACAACGAGCGACAGCTGCCTCTGATTGGGAATCACACCCGGCCAAACATAGAAGTACAACACCTAGACTGAGAACATAGAAAATACAACATAGAACTCCACACCCTGACTCAACATACTAGAGTCCCATGAGTCAGGGCGTGACAGTTGCCTTACAACCTGGAATTGAAATGGATTTTTTTGGGGTTTGTATAATTTCATTTACACAACATGCCTACCACTTTGAAGATGCAAAATATGTTTTATTGTGAAACAAACAAGAAATAAGACAAAAAACAGAAAACATGAGTGTGCATAACTATTCGCCCCCCTGAAATCAATATTTGTAGAGCCACCTTTTGCAGCAATTACAGCTGCAAGTCTCTTGGGGTATGGCTCTATAAGCTTGGCAGATCTAGCCACTGGGATTTTTGCCCATTCTTCAAGGCAAAACTGCTCCAGCTCCTTCAAGTTGGATGGGTTCCGCTGGTGTACAGCAATCTTTAAGTCATACCACAGATTCTCAATTGGATTGAGGTCTGGGCTTTGACTAGGCCATTCCAAGACATTTAAATGTTTCCCCTTAAACCACTCAAGTGTTGCTTTAGCAGTATGCTTAGGGTCATTGTCCTGCTGGAAGTTGAACCTCCGTCCCAGTCTCAAATCTCTGGAAGACTGAAACAGGTTTCCCTCAATAATTTCCCTGTATTTAGCGCCATCCATCATTCCTTAAATTCTGACCAGTTTCCCCGTCTCTGCCGATGAAAAACATCACCACAGCATGATGCTGCCACCACCATGCTTCACTGTGGGGATGGTGTTCTCGGGGTGATGAGAGGTGTTGGGTTTGCGCCAGACATTTTCCTTGATGGCCAAAAAGCTCAATTTTAGTCTCATCTGACCAGAGTACCTTCTTCCATATGTTTGGGGAGTCTCCCACATTCCTTTTGGCGAACACCAAATGTGTTTGGCTTTTTTCTGGCCACTCTTCCGTAAAGCCCAGCTCTGTGGAGTGTACGGCTTAAAGTGGTACTATGGACAGATACTCTGTAGTCCTGCTGGTGTAGTCTTCTACATATGGTAGACTTTGACACATCTACACCTGCATCCAGGAGAGTGTTTTTGGTCTGTTGGGCTGTTGTCAGGGGGGTTTTCTTCACCATAGAGAGTATTCTCCGGTCATCCACTACAGTGGTCTTCCTCGGTCTACCGGGTCTTTTGACATAATTGAGTTCACCGGTTGTTTTTTTCTTGTTAATGATGAACCAAACTGTTGACTTGGGCATGGCCAGGGTTTTTGCAATGTTCCTGATTGATTGATTTTCATTTCTGAGCCTTATGACGGCCAGCTTCATTTGCATCAACACTGCTGTCTTCCTCATGTTGTCACACCCCAACAACAACCTCCAAAGGCAATAGCAAAGTCTAGAATCAATACTATTCATCAACAGCTCTCCTGCATTCACTAATGACACAAATGAATACACCTGCCTAACGACACACATCTGTGAAGCCAATTTAACAAATACTTGTAGTACCTTAAAATGGGGGGACCATGTACAAAAGCTTCTATAATTTCTAAACGGTTCATCCGATATGTATGAAAATACCCTCAAATTAAAGCTGACAGTCTGCACTTCACCCTCATCCTTTCAAACTCAAAGTGCTAGAGTACAGAACCAAAATAACAAAACAATGGTCACTGTCCAATGAATTATGGTGCTCACTGTATACTGAGATCATGTGACAGATCATGTGACACTTAGATTGCACACAGGTGGACTTTATTTAACTAATTATGTGACTTCTGAAGGTAATTGGTTGCACCAGATCATATTTAGGGGCTTCATAGGAAAGGGGGTGAATACATATGCATTTCAGTTATTTTCAGTTATTTATTTTTTATAATTTTTTGAAACAAGTTATTTTTTAAATTTCACTTCACGAATTTGGACTATGTTGTGTATTTCCAACTAAAAGTTGAAAGTCTTGAGTCAAAAAGCATTCAACCCCTTTGTTGTGGCAAGCCTAAATAAGTTAAGGAGTAAAAATGTGTTTGACGAATTGCTTAATAGGTTGCATGGACTCATTCCGTGTTTAATGATAGTGGTTAATCTGATTTTTGAATGAATACCCCATCTCTGTACCCCACACATACAATTATCTGTAATGTCCGTCAATCGAGTAATGAATTTCAAGCACAGATTCAACCACAAAGACCAGGGAGGTTTATCAATGCCTCGCAAAAAAGGGCACCGATTGGTAGATGTGTACACATTTTGTAAATTAGACGCTCAATATCCTTTCGAGCATGGTGAAGTTATTAATTACACTTTGGATGGTATATCAATACACCCAGTCACTGCAAAGATACAGGCGTCCTTCCTAGCTCAGTTGCCAGAGAGGAAAGAAACTGATAAGGGATTTCACAATGCGGCCAAAGATGATTTCAAAATAGTTACAGAGTTTAATGGTTGTGATATGAGAGAACTGAGGATGGATCAACAACATTATAGTTACCCCACAATACTAACCTAAATGACAGAGTGAAAAGAAGGAAGCCTGTACAGAATAGAAAATATTCCAAAACATGCATCCTGTTTCGAACAAGGCGCTTAAGTAATACTGCAAAACATATGGCAAAGACATACACTTTTTGTCCTCAATACAAAGCATTATCTTTGGTGCAAATCCAACACAACACATCACTGAGTACCACTCCTCATATTTTCAAGCATGGTGGTGGCTGCATCATGTTATGGGTACGCTTCTCATCGGCAAGGGAGTTTTTCCGGATAAATAAGAAATGGAATAGAGCTATAAGCACAGGCAAAATCCTAAAGGAAAAGCTGGTTCATTTTGCTTTCCAACAGACACTGGGAGTCAAATTCACCTTTCAGCAGGACAATAACCTAAAACACAAGGACAAATCTACACTGGAGTTGCTTACCAAGACAACATTGAATGTTCCTGAGTGGCCAAGTTACAGTTTTGACTTAAATCGGCTTGAAAATCTATGGCAATTTTTTTTTGCCAAAAAACATTGTACAATCCAGGTGTGCAAAGCTCTTAGAGACTGACCCAAAAAGTCTCACAGCTGTAATAGCCACCTAAGGTGTTTCTACAAAGTATTGACTCAGGGGTGTGAATACCTACAGTGGGGGGAAAAGTATTTAGTCAGCCACCAATTGTGCAAGTTCTCCCACTTAAAAAGATGAGAGAGGTCTGTAATTTTCATCATAGGTACACGTCAACTATGACAGACAAATTCAGAAAAAAAAATCCAGAAAATCACATTGTAGGATTTTTAATGCATTTATTTGCTAATTATGGTGGAAAATAAGTATTTGGTCACCTACAAACAAGCAAGATTTCTGGATCTCACAGACCTGTAACTTCTTCTTTAAGAGGCTCCTCTGTCCTCCACTCGTTACCTATATTAATGGCACCTGTTTGAACTTGTTATCAGTATAAAAGACACCTGTCCACAACCTCAAACAGTCACACTCCAAACTCCACTATGGCCAAGACCAAAGAGCTGTCAAATGACACCAGAAACAAAATTGTAGACCTGCACCAGGCTGGGAAGACTGAATCTGCAATAGGTAAGCAGCTTGGTTTGAAGAAATCAACTGTGGGAGCAATTATTAGGAAATGGAAGACATACAAGACCACTGATAATCTCCCTCGATCTGGGGCTCCATGCAAGATCTCACCCCGTGGGGTCAAAATGATCACAAGAACGGTGAGCAAAAATCCCAGAACCACACGGGGGGACCTAGTGAATGACCTGCAGAGAGCTGGGACCAAAGTAACAAAACCTACCATCAGTAACACACTACGCCGCCAGGGACTCAAATCCTGCAGTGCAAGACGTGTCCCCCTGCTTAAGCCAGTACATGTCCAGGCCCGTCTGAAGTTTGCTAGAGTGCATTTGGATGATCCAGAAGAGGATTGGGAGAATGTCATATGGTCAGATGAAACCAAAATAGAACTTTTTGGTAAAAACTCAACTCGTCGTGTTTGGAGGACAAGGAATGCTGAGTTGCATCCAAAGAACACCATACCTACTGTGAAGCATGGGGGTGGAAACATCATGCTTTGGTGCTGTTTTTCTGCAAAGGGACCAGGACGACTGATCCGTGTAAAGGAAAGAATGAATGGGGCCATGTATCGTGAGATTTTGAGTGAAAACCTCCTTCCATCAGCAAGGGCATTGAAGATGAAACGTGGCTGGGTCTTTCAGCATGACAATGATCCCAAACACACCGCCCGGGCAACGAAGGAGTGGCTTCGTAAGAAGCATTTCAAGGTCCTGGAGTGGCCTAGCCAGTCTCCAGATCTCAACCCCATAGAAAATCTTTGGAGGGAGTTGAAAGTCCGTGTTGCCCAGCGACAGCCCCAAAACATCACTGCTCTAGAGGAGATCTGCATGGAGGAATGGGCCAAAATACCAGCAACAGTGTGTGAAAACCTTGTGAAGACTTACATAAAACGTTTGACCTGTGTCATTGCCAACAAAGGGTATATAACAAAGTATTGAGAAACTTTTGTTATTGACCAAATACTTATTTTCCACCATAATTTGCAAATAAATTCATTAAAAATCCTACAATGTGATTTTCTGGATTCTTTTTTCTCATTTTGTCTGTCATAGTTGACGTGTACCTATGATGAAAATTACAGGCCTCTCTCATCTTTTTAAGTGGGAGAACTTGCACAATTGGTAGCTGACTAAATCCTTTTTTCCCCCCTGTATGTAAATGACATATTTTGGTATTTCATTTTCAATACATTTGCAAAGATTTCTAAAGCCATGTTTTGACAAAGCAAAAACAGGTTTTTAGACAAAAAATAGAAATACCATATTTACATAAGTATTCAGACCCTTTGCTATGAGACTCGAAATTGAGCTCAGGTGCATCCTGTTTCCATTGATCATCCTTGAGGTGTTTCTACAACTTGATTGGAGTCCACCTGTGGTAAATTCAACTGATTGGACATGATTTGTAAAGGCACACACCTGTCTATATAAGGTCCCAAAGTTGACAGTGCATGTCAGAGCAAAACCCAAGCCATGACGTCGAAGGAATTGTCCGTAGAGCTCCGAGACAGGATTGTGTCAAGGCAAAGATCTGTGGAAGGGTACCAAAAAATGTCTGCAGCATTGAAGGTCCCCAAGAACACAGTGACCTCCATCCTTCTTAAATGGAAGAAGTTTGGAACCACCAAGACTCTTCCTAAAGATGGCCGCCCGGCCAAACTGAGCAATCGGGGGAGAAGGGCATTGGTCAGGGAGGTGACCAAGAACCTGATGGTCACTCTGACAGAGCTCCAGAGTTCCTCTGTGGAGATGGGAGAACCTTCCAGAAGGACAACCATCACTGCAGCACTCCACCAATCAGGCCTTTATGGTAGAGTGGCCAGACGGAAGCCACTCCTCAGCAAAAGGCACATGACCGCCCGCTTGGAGTTTGCCAAAAGGCACCTAAAGGACTCTCAGACCATGAGAAACAAGATTCTCTGGTCTGATGAAACCAAGATGAAACTCTTTGGCCTGAATGCCAAGCGTCACGTCTGGAGGAAACCTGGCACCATCCCTATGGTAAGCATGGTGGTGGCAGCATCATGCTGTGGGGATGTTTTTCAGCGGCTGGGACTGGGAGACTAGTCAGGATCGAGGGAAAGACAAACGAAGCAAAGTACAGAGAGATCCTTGATGAAAACCGGCTCCAGAGTTCTCAGGACCTCAGACTGGGGCAAAGGTTCATCTTCCAACAGGACAACGACCCTAAGCATACAGCCAAGACAACGCAGGAGTGGCTTCAGGACAAGTCTTTAAATGTCCTTGAGTGGCCAAGCCAGAGCCCGGACTTGAACCCGGTCGAACATCTCTGGAGGTACCTGAAAATAGCTATGCAGCGAAGCTCTCCATCTAACCTGACAGAGCTTGAGAGGATCAGCAGAGAAAAATGGGAGAAACTCCCCAAATACAGGTGTGCCAAGCTTGTAGCATCATACCCTGAGTCATACCTTTGTCTCCTGAGTGGCGCAGTGGTCTAAGGCACTGCATCGCAGTGCTAGCTGTGCCACTAGAGATCCTGGTTCGAATCCAGGCTCTGTCGCAGCCGGCCGCGACTGGGAGACTCATGGGCGGTGCACATTTGGCCTAGCGTTGTCCAGGGTAGGGGAGGGAATGGCAGGCAGTGATGTAGCTCAGTTGATAGAGGGGGACCAGTATGACCAGTATGAAGAAAAAAAAATTTGCAAAAAAATATATATGTATTCACTAACTGTAAGTCGCTCTGGATAAGAGCGTCTGCTAAATGACTAAAATGTAAATGTAATACCCAAGAAGACGCTAGGCTGTAATTGGTGCCAAAGGTGCTTCAACAAAGTATTGAGTAAAGGGTCTGAATACTTATGTAAATGTTATATTTCAGTTGTCTATTTTTAATACATTTGCTAAAAATATAACATTAAATACAAGAGTCAACTCAGATAGTCCGTGTAGCCATTCTGTGAGCTCTTTAGCAGTCTTATGGCTCCGGGATAGAAGCTGTTCAGGAGCCTGTTGGTGTCAGACTTGATGCACCGGTACCGCTTGCCATGCGGACGCAGAGAGAACCGTCTATGGCTTGGGTGGCTGGAGTCTTTAACGATTTTTATCGGTCTTCCTTTCATTTGCCTGATATAGAGGTCCTGGATGGTAGGGAGCTCGGCCCCAGTGATGTACTGGGCTGTCCGCACCACCCTCTGTGGCGCCATGCGATCGAGAGCAGTGCTTATTTCATACCAAGCAGTGATGCAGCCAGTCAAGATGCTCTCAATGGTGCAGCTGCAGGGGCGGTGTGTTCATTAGGGCGATATGGGCGACGCACTGCCAAACGGGAAAAGGAAGGGATTTTTTTTCTAATCAATTATATCACGGCAACAGTAGTTATCAGTGTTCTAATCTAGACGTCTGATCTGCCACTAAATGTCCAATCAGGCTAAAGTCGTGCTTCAAATGGCCCCGCCCCTTTTGGGGCGATTTCAGTCAGGTTGAAAATCGCCCCAGAAGTCTCTCATAGACTCTCATGTAAAATCTTTTTTTTTCAAATATCAGAGCTTTCAATACAATCTCTATGGGTTCCGGGAGGGCTTGCACTTACGCGCTTTCGTCATATGTAACATAACCATGAACGTAACTAAGAAAAGAGCGGGTAGCAGCGTCAATCAATTCACGTACTACTGTCAAGATGGCTAGCGTTCAGTGCAACTCGATTGTCTCTTTGAAAGAAGTTCCTTTTTGTCGGCGAACAAATCAAGATAAATTGGCAACGAAACAATTAGGACCTCCCAGACCAAATTTAATAATTCAACAGGTTTCTACTAAAGGGGGAAAGTCCTACACCCGAGGATTTTCCAAAAATTGGTACGAACGAAAAACCTGGCTAGCAGGCTGCGATGTAGCTAATGCAGTCTTCTGCTACCCCTGCTTACTCTTTCACCACGGCAGACAGCACCGCTTGGACAGCGACTGGTGTAACGGACATGCACCATCTTTCAGAAAAGATTAAGAAACATGAGCTGTCAAAGACCCACATGGATAGCTGTTTGAGATTGTCTGCTTTGGGGAGAGTGAACATTGCCACTCAACTGGATGAGGGATACAGGCTAGCTGTCCGCCGCCACAACGATGAGGTTAGCAAGAACCGCCACATCCTCAGCCGGCTAATCCAGTGTGTGAAGTTTTGCGGAGTGTTTGAGTTAGCTTTGCGAGGCAAAGATGAAACTGAGGGCTCCACCAACCCTGGTATTTTTCTTGGACTTGTCAACTTTGTGGCACAATTAGATGAGGTGTTTTATGGAAATGCATATTGTTTATGCAGTGTTGAGGAATGTGAAAGAACACCCTTGATTATTTTTACTGTGATAACTTATTTTGCTTTTGTAAGCCAACACTTTTGAGATCAGTCAATAAATGCTTCTGGTATTGACTTATATGCTGCCCCTGTCTTCATGTTGTTGCTGGACATATCTTTTTTAAAATGTGTGTAGGTCACCTAAATCATCAGAAAAATTGCCCCCCCTGAGAATTTTTTCAGGAGCCGCCACTGTGCAGCTGTATAACTTTTTGAGGATTTGAGGGCCCATTGCCAAACCTTTTTAACTTCATGAGGGGGAAGAGGCGCTGTCACGCTTTTTTCACGACTGTACTGTGTGTGAGTGGACCATTTAGAGTCCTTCGTGATTTGGACATTGAGGAACTTTAAGCTCTCGACCTGCTCCACTGCAGGACGTTTCCTGTAGTCCACGATCAACTACTTGATTTTACTGACGTTGAGGGAGAGGTTGTTTTCCCGGCGCTTCTCACAGCGAATGGAATCAAGCCAGATCCGCAGAAGATCTCAGCCATAAAGGAAATGGAGCCACCAAAGAACCGCGCAGAGCTGGAAACAGTGCTTGGCATGGTCAACTACTTAGCCAAGTTCGCACCCAGCCTCTCCAATGCTAATGCACCCCTGCGTCAGCTGCTAAACAGTCCAGTGAGTTCCTCTGGGACAACCAACACGACATCGCTTTAAAGAAAGTGAAAGACTTGATCACGAGAGAACCAGGACCAATCCTTGCCTACTATGACCCCAACAAAGAGCTCAGACTCCAGGTGGACGCGTCGAAGTATGGACTAGGGGCAGTGCTACTGCAAGAAGGAAAACCCGTCGGCTACGCTTCCAAATCTCTCACAGACTGTGAAGGAGCTGTACGCCATTCTGTTCGGATGTAAGCGTTTCCATCAGTATGTCTATGGACGACAAGTCATTGTGGAATCAGACCACAAGCCCCTCGAGTCAATCATGAGGAAACCGTTAGCCGCAGCCCCGCCAAGGCTACAGAGAATGATCCTTCAACTACAAAAATACGACTTCACAATCACTCACCGTCCAGGCAAAGACATCCCTGTCGCAGACACACTCTCCAGGAAGTTTCTTACCTACAAGGACAGCAGCCTCAGTGAAGGCATGGACATGCAGGTGCACACTGTGTACAGCAACTTACCAGTTAGTGACACAAAACTGAAGGAGATCCGAGCAGAAAAAGACACACAACTCACGAAAGTCATGATGGCCTGAGAGCAGAAAATGCCCTCAGAGCGTCTCAGTTTTTTTTTTTTTTGGGCCATTTAGCAGACGCTCTTATCTAGAGCGACTTACAGGAGCAATTAGGGTTAAGTGCCTTGCTCAAGGGCACATCGACAGATTTTTCACCTAGTTGGGTCAGGGATTAGAACCAGCAACCTTTTGGTTACTGGCACAACGCTTTTAACCACTAAGCTACCTGCCGCCCCGTTCTGGAACCATCGTGACGAACTATCACAGATCAACGGAATCATTTTCAAAGGAGAGAAAATCATCATTCCTATCAGTCTCAGATAAGAGATTTTGACAAAGATCCATGCTGGACACATGGGCATGGAAAAGTGCAAACAGAGAGCACAGGACATTTTGTTTTGGCCCGGAATGTGCAAACAAATAGAGGACATGGTTGGTAAATGCCCCACCTGTCTTGAACGACGCCCCTCAAACACCAAAGAGCCAATGTTACCTCACCGTATCCCAGACCGACACTGGCAGGTCGTGGCAACCGATCTGTTCACGTGGAACAACGAGGACTACATTATAACAGTGGACTACTACAGCAGGTACTTCGAACTCGACAAGCTTCACAGCACCACATCTGCAGCTGTGATACACAAGCTGAAAGCAGCCTTTGCCAGGCATGGCATTGTAGAGACTTTAATATCTGACAATGGGCCCTGTTACAAATCAAATGAGTTTGAATCCTTCACAAAAGCATAGGAGTTCACACACGTCACCACAAGCCCACATTACCCTCAAAGTAATGGCCTTGCTGAAAAATCTGTGCAGATCGCTAAATCACTCATGGACAAAGCAAAAGCAGACAAGAGAGACCCCTACCTCAGTCTCCTTGAATACCGCAACACTCCAGTTGACAACTTCAAATCACCAGCCCAGCTGTTGATGAACCGCAGACTTCGCTCAATCCTTCCCAGTACCAACCAGCAGCTGCAACCGGAGGTCGTCAGCTACAAGGAAGTGCATGCAAAACGTGCACAGAGACAACAACAGCAAAAGCGATACTACGACAGGTCAGCCAGACCACTGCCACCACTGAACAACGAAGAGTCAGTTAGAATCCAGGAGCATGGCTACTGGAAGCCAGCAGTCGTCATCCAAGCAGCTGACACTGAACGTTCATATCACGTTCGCACCGCAGAAGGAGCGGAGTACCGCCGCAATCGTCGTCACCTACTGAACACAAAAGAACAACACACTGAAGAGATGAACTGTTCCCCTGAAAGAGAACGGGATGGACTAAACACAGACACAACACAACATACACCATACTTACCTGCAACACCACAAGAACTGTTGACCGACACAGAAGCATACTCAGCTTCATATCACACAAGGTCAGGAAGAGAGGTCAAGCCTACAGCTGTCCTAGACCTGTGAAATGTCAAAGGGTGTAGGCGGATCGCTGCCCTAAAAGAGTTCCGGACTGTAAACTTGTTATTGAAAGTTAACTTGAAATGCTTTGGTATTGTATTTGTTTGACATGTTGAGATGTCATTGCTACAGTGAAAAGCTGAGTTGCTGAGAAATATTTGTTCTAAAAGTAACAGTATGCTGAATCATTGTTTCAGTCTGTTATGTTGATGCAGTTGGTGCAGTTTAAATGGTTACTTACCTCGAGTTCAAACTACAGAGCATGTATTCAAAAGAAACGCTTTGTTGTTCTACGTATTTTTTTCTTTTTTTAAAAGAAGGGGGATGTAATATTCATATGTGTCAGCATACTGAATTGTAATTGGATGCATTCTACTGTCATATCATACTGTGCTATGATTGGTTAAGACCACCCAGGTGGTGAGGTCATTCTAAAGATGATCATGGCCAGAGACACATGGACATGCCAGTTATAGCTAGTTAATAAAGAGCTACGTTTATAAATATCCTATCGTCCTGCATTTTATTATTTTGTACAAAGCATACAAAACAAGACACTAGAGATGAAAGAGCTTTGGTGCGAAAAGTGCAAATCAATCCCAGAACAACAGCAAAGGACCTTGTGAAGATGCTGGAGGAAACAGGTCCAAAAGTATCTATATCAACAGTAAAACGAGTCCTATATCGACATAACCTGAAAGGTTGCTCAGCAAGGAAGAAGCCACTGCTCCAAAACCGCCATAAAAAAGCCAGACTACGGTTTGCAACTGCACATGGGGACAAAGATTGTACTTTTTAGAGAAATGTCCTCTGGTCTGATGAAACAAAAATAGAACTGTTTGGCCATTGTAGTGTCTGAAGGTCTATTGATTTTGCTGATGTTTGCAAATGGTGTAATAGATGAAATACTTTTTTTCCCCACTGTATTTATTTTATTTTTAATCCGTCAACATACTGTGGGGAAAAAAAGTATTTAGTCAGCCACCAATTGTGCAAGTTCTCCCACTTAAAAAGATGAGAGAGGCCTGTAATTTTCATCATAGGTACACGTCCACTATGACAGACAAATTCAGGAAAAAATATCCAGAAAATCACATTGTAGGATTTTTAATGAATTTATTTGCTAATTATGGTGGAAAATAAGTATTTGGTCACCTACAAACAAGCAAGATTTCTGGCTCTCACAGACCTGTAACTTCTTCTTTAAGAGGCTCCTCTGTCCTCCACTCGTTACCTGTATTAATGGCACCTGTTTGAACTTGTTATCAGTATAAAAGACACCTGTCCACAACCTCAAACAGTCACACTCCAAACTCCACTATGGCCAAGACCAAAGAGCTGTCAAAGGACACCAGAAACAAAATTGTAGACCTGCACCAGGCTGGGAAGACTGAATCTGCAATAGGTAAGCAGCTTGGTTTGAAGAAATCAACTGTGGGAGCAATTATTAGGAAATGGAAGACATACAAGACCACTGATAATCTCCCTCGATCTGGGGCTCCACGCAAGATCTCACCCCGTGGGGTCAAAATGATCACAAGAACGGTGAGCAAAAATCCCAGAACCACACGGGGGGGGACCTAGTGAATGACCTGCAGAGAGCTGGGACCAAAGTAACAAAGCCTACCATCAGTAACACACTATGCCGCCAGGGACTCAAATCCTGCAGTGCCAGACGTGTCCCCCTGCTTAAGCTAGTACATGTCCAGGCCCGTCTGAAGTTTGCTAGAGTGCATTTGGATGATCCAAAAGAGGATTGGGAGAATGTCATATGGTCAGATGAAACCAACATAGAACTTTTTGGTAAAAACTCAACTCGTCGTGTTTGGAGGACAAAGAATGCTGAGTTGCATCCAAAGAACACCATACCTACTGTGAAGCATGGGGGTGGAAACATCATGCTTTGGGGCTGTTTTTTCTGCAAAGGGACCAGGACGACTGATCCGTGTAAAGGAAAGAATGAATGGGGCCATGTATCGTGAGATTTTGAGTGAAAACCTCCTTCCATCAGCAAGGGCATTGAAGATGAAACGTGGCTGGGTCTTTCAGCATGACAATGATCCCAAACACACCGCCCGGGCAACGAAGGAGTGGCTTCGTAAGAAGCATTTCAAGGTCCTGGAGTGGCCTAGCCAGACTCCAGATCTCAACCCCATAGAAAATCTTTGGAGGGAGTTGAAAGTCCGTGTTGCCCAGCGACAGCCCCAAAACATCACTGCTCTAGAGGAGATCTGCATGGAGGAATGGGCCAAAATACCAGCAACAGTGTGTGAAAACCTTGTGAAGACTTACAGAAAACGTTTGACCTGTGTCATTGCCAACAAAGGGTATATAACAAAGTATTGAGAAACTTTTGTTATTGACCAAATACTTATTTTCCACCATATTTTGCAAATAAATTCATTAAAAATCCTACAATGTGATTTTCTGGAGAAAAAAAATCTCATTTTGTCTGTCATAGTTGACGTGTACCTATGATGAAAATTACAGGCCTCTCTCATCTTTTTAAGTGGGAGAACTTGCACAATTGGTGGCTGACTAAATACTTTTTTCCCCCACTGTAGCTCTCATTTATAAATTCAATGAATCTCAATCAAATAGGTTCATAGTTACGCAACAGCCACTTAACAAACAGAATACTTTATTTGTGAGTACTCAAAGTCTCCCCCTTTCTTTTTTCAGCTATAAGTCTGTTTCTCACAGCAGCTCAGTGCAGGCAGGGGAGTGGCATATTCGTTCTGTGCAACTACAAACCCTAGAACTCCACACATGCACAGTTAATTTATTAGTGCGACTTCAGGGTGAGAGGAGCGCTCCCGCAAGAAGCTTTCCTCTAAGTCAAACAGCAGACAGACCAGCTGTCTCTCCGTTCTTTCCAACAAACCACATTTACCACACAGACAACAGTAACACTGAAGAAAACGCACAAACCAACACAAAACATTGAACACAAATCCTACTTCGAAGTTTCTTAACGTAACCATAGTCTATTTTCTCTCTCTTCTTTCTTCACTTATTTTACTCTAATCTGCAGATTTATTGTTATTTTCTTATCCATTACAAATCCTCTCTATACAATCATAACGTCCTCCCGGGGGCTCATAGATTTTAACAAATTTGAAAACGTTCTCTCAAATGGAGACTCGTAAGGTTTTAACCGTAATTAACAGATTTCTTTACAAAAAACTAAAACCCCTGTTCTCAACCAAAACATATATACGTGTATATATCTAACATAAAATCTTATCATAGCATGAGTCGAGCATATAACTCTCTGCACAATCCACAGAGCTCAAACACAGCAGAGACATCTTCCTTTGCGCACACACACACTCTCTTTCTCTCACACACACATGAAAACTATTCAATCAACAAGAATGCATCCATTCATACAATTCCAAAAGCATGCTTCCGTCGCTCCTATTCCTTATTTTCCTTCCTAAATTTGTGCTACCTTGAGTTGCAGATATTCAATGAGAGGC
Source organism: Coregonus clupeaformis (assembly GCF_020615455.1). NCBI lineage: Eukaryota > Metazoa > Chordata > Actinopteri > Salmoniformes > Salmonidae > Coregonus > Coregonus clupeaformis. The sequence continues at coordinate 50,739,802 of NC_059212.1, read as the reverse complement.
TACTTCGGACATATACCTCGTCAACTATATACCATGAGGTAACATACAATTGAATGTGTATTCTACAAACTCACAGTTCCTTGGAACTGACCCGAAAATCCACCTAGTGACTTCACAGGATTTGTGGCCCATCTAATGATCGCCTCATTTGAGGGCTTCCGTAGATCAGCGACGTCCTAATTAGTATACCTTTTTCCTTAGTTCCTTGTCTTATTCCTTTATTTTATTCCTTTTTCCCTTTAATTTTATTCAAGCCAAATTTCCCTGGGCCTAGTGTTATCAATTCATTTTTTCCTTAGATCTTGTATTATATAGACACTCCCCCCTGTTTGCGTTGGAAACAACGCAAACAAATTTAGAAATTTAGAACGGAAACTCATCACACAGCAAACAGCACGGCACACACAGATTCTTCACGGTGCGTCCCCCCAACGCACACACAGTCACACGAACTGACCAGCGCCCAAATCGTCCCTTTGTTCAAACATGGTACATATCCTATGTAACATAAGATGGCGTGTTTTAAATAGACCAATCACTTGGCCTCCACATATCCCCATGTCCACTGTTTTAGGGGGCCCCTATAGTAACACTTTCCAGATGTTTCAGCACAGCAAAGTTCATTCAACCAACAATATGAAAAGCTCAGCCAAAGCTATAAATGTTCAGATACTACACACACCCTTTTGTTTGTCCCTTTTCATCTCAGGTGATTTTACATGAATTTTTCAACATTTTTAATTTCAATATCTCCTTGGTCATGTGACCTACTGGACTCAAACAAGGTTCAGAATGTCCACTGACTACCCTTCTATATTGAACACCCTTTAGTTTGTCCATTTTCATCTCACACGTCTAAACATGAATTTTCCAAACTTTCTAATTTCAATAGCTCCTTGGTCATGTGACCGAATGGATTCAAACAATGTTCAGAATGTCAACTCACTATGTCTTCATATTGCACACTCTGTTGTTTGTCTACTTTCATCTCACGCTATTAGACTTAAATCTGTAAGCCTGAGACACAGTAGGTGTGGACATTGCTGCACAGTGGACACCCACACTCAGACGTCATTTTGGGAAAAAGAGAGTATCTGACTGATAGAGTAGTTAACAGTGATTACTATTATCTGTCTGACCCCCTTGTACCGATGACATGATGACATGATGCTAGAGCTCATGCTTGCACAAAAGGTTTTGAAGGATTGTGCCACAACATCAGCTACTACATCTGGATACATGCAGCACCTCCAAGTCAAGTCAAGTCCTAGTTGAACATCTCAGAAAGTGCAGTCCAGTGACTCTTCATCTTGATGGCACTGGTTGGGTTGTGTCTAAGATTAGCAATCAAAGTAAAAGAGTCCTGTACCACTCTCTGGTTCTGCCCGGAATGGGCAAGGATAAACCACCCCTCCCCATATCCGAGATGATTAGTGTTCAGCACTCCATCCCAACAATAACCTTTTGGTTAATGGAGACAGTACACAAGGTCTCACAAATGACAAGCTGCAAGGTGAGACAGGTGGAGGCTGATATCAGCTGGGCGTTGATTGGAAGTGTATTGCTCTGATTTAACAAAGAGAGCATCACTTCTTATCTAAACAGAGCCCACAGCATAGTTTCCTTGTAGGAAAAATAAGATTGCGAAGACTTCACAGTGCTCCATCTGTGCTCTGCCCACATCCTTAAGGCTGTCGCCCAGGGATTTGGGAAGAAAACAAATGACAATGGGCTCAAAGAGTATGCAACATTTTGCTTTGCCTTTTTGCACCTCTTTCTTCGAGGCACTCGATGTCTTTAGACACGTGGGTGCTTTTCAAATCACAACATAAAAGTAATCTTGTGGATGAATCACAAAAGCATTTAGATGAGAGTATTATGTAGTCAGAGAAGGTGAAAGTGGAGGACGTGATGAGAGATGACAGTTACGAAGCAAAAAACAAAACAATATGTGGACAATCTCCCTTCACATGTGAATTCATGTCAGTTCTTAAACATTCACAGAGTCTTCTGGAGGAGACACAGACAGGGCCTGAAAATAAGTTTTAATGTTCTAATGTACACTTACAGTGGCTTGCGAAAGTATTCACCCCCCTTGGCATTTTTCCTATTTTGTTGCCTTACAACCTGGAATTAAAATTGATTTTTGGGGGATTTGTATCATTTGATTTACACAACATGCCTACCACTTTGAAGATAGAAATTAGTTTTTCTTGTGAAACAAACAAGAAATAAGACAAAAAAAGTGAAAACTTGAGTGTGCATAACTATTCAACCCCCAAAGTCAATACTTTGTAGAGCCACCTTTTGCAGCAGTTACAGCTGCAAGTCTCTTTGGGGTATGTCTCTATAAGCTTGGCACATGTAGCCACTGGGATTTTTGCTCATTCTTTAAGGCAAAACTGCTCCAGCTCCTTCAATTTGGATGGGTTCCTCTTGTGTACAGCAATCTTTAAGTCATACCACAGATTCTCAATTGGAATGAGGTCTGGGCTTTGACTAGGCCATTCCAAGACATTTAAATGTTTCCCCTTAAACCACTCAAGTGTTGCTTTAGCAGTATGCTTAGGGTCATTGTCCTGCTGGAAGGTGAACCTCCGTCCCAGTCTCAAATCTCTGGAAGACTGAAACAGGTTTCCCTCAAGAATTTCCCTGTATTTAGCGCCATCCATCATTCCTTCAATTCTGACCAGTTTCCCAGTCCCTGCCGATGAAAAACACAGCACGATGCTGCCACCACCATGCTTCACTGTGGGGATGGTGTTCTCGGGGTGATGAGAGGTGTTGTGTTTGCGCCAGACATAACATTTTCCTTGATGGCCAAAAAGCTCAATTTTAGTCTCATCTGACCAGAGTACCTTCTTCCATATGTTTGGGGAGTCTCCCACGTGCCTTTTGGCCAATACCTTTTCTTTAAGCAATGGCTTTTTCCTGGCCACTCTTCCATAAAGCCCAGCTCTGTGGAGTGTACAGATACTCCAATCTCCGTTGTGGAGCTTTGCAGCTCCTTCAGGGTTATCTTTGGTGTCTTTGTTGCCTCTCTGATTAATGCCCTCCTTGCCTGATGCGTGAGTTTTAGTGAGCGGCCCTCTCTTGGCAGGTTTGTTGTGGTGAATATTCTTTCCATTTTTTTATAATGGATTTAATGGGGCTCCGTGGGATGTTCAAAGTTTCTGATCTTTTTTTATAACCCAACCCTGATCTGTACTTCTCCACAACTTTGTCCCTGACCTGTTTGGAGAGCTCCTTGGTCTTCATGGTGCCACTTGCTTGGTGGTACCGCTTGCTTAGTGGTGTTGCTGTCAACGGGTGCTGAAGGTGGGTGTGGTGTGTGAATCAGGCGCAGGACGCAGAGGCTCAGTCCAAAGGCTTTAGTGCAATATTCACAAAAGACATAAGCACAATAAGCCGGAAGGCGAATACACGGCGCACACAGGCGACAAAACAAACGGCGCACAAACATGTGCAAAAGAACCTCTCCAAAACACTGGAGGGAAAATAGTAGCTCCAACACGAAACAGAAGAGCAATCACACACAAAGACACACACAACCAACGAGAACTAAATAGGACACTAACGAGGACTAACAAGACACAGGTGTACAACATCAAGACAAAACCAAACGAACATGAAACATAGATCGGTGGCAGCTAGTACTCCGGGGACGACGACCGCCGAAGCCTGCCCGAACCAGGAGGAGGAGCAGCCTCGGCCGAAACCGTGACAGTACCCCCCCCCCTTGACGCGCGGCTCCAGCCGTGCGCCGACCCCGGCCTCGGGGACGACCAGGAGGACGCGGAGCAGGGCGCGCGGGATGGTCCCGGTGGAACTCCGACAGGAGAGATGGGTCTAGGATGTCCCTCCGCGGCACCCAGCACCGCTCCTCCGGGCCGTACCCCTCCCACTCCACGAGATACTGGAGACCCCCCATCCGGCGTTTGGAGTCCAAGATGGACCGAACGGTGTATGCCGGAGCCCCCTCGATGTCCAGTGGGGGCGGAGGAGTCTCTCCTATCTCATTGTCCTGGAGTGGACCAGCTACCACCGGCCTGAGAAGAGACACATGGAAACGGGGGGTTAATATTCTTATACTCAACAGGTAGATGTAACCTATAACACACCTCGTTCAATCTTCTCAGGACTTTAAAGGGCCCCACAAACCGCTGACCCAGCTTCCGGCAGGGCAGGCGGAGGGGTAGGTTTCTGGTAGAGAGCCAGACTCGATCTCCGGGTGCGTACACCGGCCCCTCACTGCGGTGGAGATCGGCGCTCGCCTTGTGACGAAGGACGGCCCGCTGCAGGTGGACGTGGGCAGCGTTCCACGTCTCTTCCGAGCGCCTCATCCAATCATCCACCGCAGGGGCCTCGATCTGGCTCTGCTGCCACGGTGCCAGAACCGGCTGGTAACCTAATACACATTGGAAGGGGGTTAGGTTGGTAGAGGAGTGGCGGAGAGAGTTCTGGGCCATCTCGGCTCAGGGGAGGTACCTTGACCACTCCTCAGGCCGGTCCTGGCAATACGACCTCAGAAACCTACCCACATCCTGGTTGACACGTTCTACCTGCCCGTTACTCTCCGGGTGGTACCCTGAGGTAAGGCTAACCGAGACCCCCAAACGCTAATGAATGCTCTCCAAACACAGGAGGTAAACTGGGGGCCTCGATCAGACACTATATCCTCGGGCACCCCGTAATGCCGGAAGACGTGGGTAAATAGGGCCTCAGCGGTCTGTAGGGCAGTAAGAAGACCCGACATAGGGAGAAGACGACAGGCCTTAGAGAACCGGTCCACAACGACCAGGATGGTGGTATTCCCCTGAGAGAGGGGAAGGTCTGTCACAAAATCCACCGAGAGGTGGGACCATGGTCGTTGTGGAACGGGCAGGGGTTGTAACTTACCCCTGGGCAGATGTCGGGGCGCCTTACACTGGGCGCACACCGAGCAGGAGGAGACATAAACCCTCACATCCCTAGCCAAAGTAGGCCACCAGTATTTAGTGCTAAGGCAATGCACTGTCCGGCCAATACCCGGATGTCCAGAGGAGGGGGACGTGTGAGCCCAGTAAATGAGTCGATCCCGAATCTCGAGCGGAACGTACCTCCGACCCTCAGGACACTGTGGAGGGCTGGGGTCGACGCAACGCTCGCTCGATTTCGGCATCGACCTCCCCATACCACCGGTGCCACAAGGCAAGACTCCGGTAGTATGGGAGTAGGCTCAACGGACCTCTCCTCCGTGTCATACCGCCGGGACAGCGCATCTGCCTTACCATTCTGGGACCCAGGGATGTACGTGATTTTAAATACGAACCTGGTGAGAAACATACTCCATCGAGCCTGGCGAGGGTTCAGTCTCCTCGCTGCCCGGATGTACTCCAGGTTCCGATGGTCAGTCAAAATGAGGAAAGGGTGTTGAGCCCCCTCAAGCCAATGCCTCCACACCTTAAGGGCTTGAACTACAGCGAACAGCTCCCTGTCCCCAACGTCATAGTTACGCTCCGCCGGGCTGAGCTTTTTAGAATAAAAAAGCACAGGGGCGGAGTTTAGGTGGCGTGCCAGACCGTTGAGAGAGAACGGCCCCTATACCTGCCTCAGACGCGTCCACCTCAACCTGAAAGGGTAATGCGGGATCCGGATGCGCCAGCACCGGAGCCGACGTAAACAGGTCCTTCAGTCTCCCAAAGGCCCTGTCCGCATCAGCTGACCACTGCAGGCGCACCGGACCCCCTTTCAGAAGGGACGTGATGGGAGCTGCCACCTGTCCAAAACCCCGGATAAACCTCCGGTAGTAATTCGCAAAGCCCAAGAACTGCTGCACCTCCTTTACAGTAGTTGGGGTTTGCCAATTACGCACAGCGGACACACGATCCACCTCCATTCTCACCCCCGACGCGGACAACCGATAACCCAAAAAGGAGACGACTCCTGGAAAAACAGACATTTCTCTGCCTTGACATATAGGTCGTGCTCCAACAGCCTCCTCAATACACGACGCACCAGGGTTACATGCTCGGCTCGGGTAGACGAGTACACCAGAATATCATCAATGTACACGACCACCCCTTGTCCCTGCATATCCCGGAAAAATGTCATCTACGAAGGATTGGAAGACTGATGGAGCATTCATCAACCCATATGGCATGACCAGATACTCGAAATGACCTGACGTGGTACTAAACGCTGTCTTCCATTCGTCGCCCTCCCTTATGCGCACCAAGTTATACGCGCTCCTGAGATCCAATTTTGTGAAAAACCGCGCTCCATGCAATGACTCCGTCATGGTCGCAATCAGAGGGAGTGGATAACTGTATTTCACAGTAATCTGATTGAGACCACGGTAATCAATGCACGGGCGCAACCCTCCATCTTTCTTCTTCACAAAAAGAAGCTCGAGGAGGCGGGAGAAGTGGAGGGCCGAATGTATCCCTGTCTCAAAGATTCGGCTATGTAAGTCTCCATAGCTTTTCTCTCCTCTTGAGACAAAGGATACACATGGCTCCGTGGGAGCGCTGCTCCTGCCTGGAGATCAATCGCACAATCCCCCTGTCTATGAGGAGGCAACTGTGTCGCCCTAGTTTTACTAAACACGAGAGCTAAATCCCCATATTCAGGCGGAATGTGCAGTGCGGGCACTTGGTTTGGACTTTCCACCGAAGTCGCCCCCACGGAAACACCCAGACATCGCCCCTCGCACTGAGCAGACCACCCATCGAGAGCCCTCTGTTGCCACGAAATAGCAGGGTTATGGGTGCTTAACCAGGGAATTCCCAGCACCACCGGGTACGCAGGAGAGTCGATCAGATACAGCTGTATAGTCTCTTCATGACCCCCCTGCGCACACATCCTAAGTGGCGCTGTGATCTCCCTAATCAGCCCCGACCCCAACGGGCGGCTATCTAAGGCATGAACGGGAAAAGGGTTTTCAACAGGTAGGAGAGGGATCCCTAAATCTAAACAAACTTCCGATCAACAAAATTCCCAGCTAGCGCCTTATGCTGGGAATGAGGTGCAACCTGTGGAAAACAAACAGGTATACAAAAGTGCGCAACAGAAAGCTCTGGGTAAGTGGGACGTCTACTCACCTGGGAGGCCCCCCCAGTGCGTGGCCTGTTGTCTTCTCCCCCGGAGAACCCTCCCCAGCACCTGGCCGCAGTGTGCCCTCCACGACCGCACTTGGTGCAGGAGACAGGCCCCCTCGGGCTCCTCCTCCTCCTTTCTCTAGCGCCGGCACCCCTGAGCTCCATAGGGCTCGGCTCGGAGGTGCCGGAGGGCGGAATGGAAGGACCCCCCTCGGGACGTCCACGGGTGGCCAGCAGGGTGTCCAGACGGATGGACATAACAACCAACTGGTCGAAGGTAAGATGGGTATCCCTGCAGGCCAACTCACGTTGAACGTCCTCCCGTAGGCTACATCGAAAATGGTCGATGAGGGCCCGTTCATTCCACCCTGCGTCCGCCGCTAGAGTCCGGAACTCTAAAGCAAACGCCTGTGCGCTCCTCCTCCCCTGTCTCAGGTGGACTAGACGCTCCCCCGCCGCTTTGCCCTCAGGTGGATGGTCGAACACGGCCTTGAAGCGACGGAGAACTCGGCGTAGGAGATGGTGTGGGCGTCCATCTTCCTCCACTCGGCGTTAGCCCACTCCAACGCCTTCCCCGTGAGACAGGAGATGAGGGCGGAAACGCTCTCGTGTCCCGAGGGCACCGGGTGTACAGTGGCCAGGTAGAGCTCCACCTGCAGGAGGAACCCCTGACACCCGGCAGCTGTTCCGTCATACGCCCTCGGGAGCGAGAGCCGAATCCCCCTGGGTTCCGAACCTGGGACTGGTGGACCGGCCGATGGGGTGGGCAGGGTAGGTGGAGGTGTGGGTACCCTGCTGGCCTCCTATCGGTGCAAGGTGTTGATTACGTCCTGTAGAGCGGTCTCCAGTTGTCTTATCTGGCCATCTTGCCCACGGATATGCTCCTCGAGCGACACAGGCGTCACTGCCGATCCTGCTGATTCCATTAAGGTGTGTGATTCTGTCAACGGGTGCTGAAGGTGGGTGTGGTGTGTGAATCAGGCGCAGGACGCAGAGGCTCAGTCCAAAGGCTTTAGTGCAATATTCACAAAAGACATAAGCACAATAAGCCCGAAGGCGAATACACGGCGCACACAGGCGACAAAACAAACGGCGCACAAACATGTGCAAAATAACCTCTCCAAAACACTGGAGGGAAAATAGTAGCTCCAACACGAAACAGAAGAGCAATCACACACAAAGACACACACAACCAACGAGAACTAAATAGGACACTAACGAGGACTAACAAGACACAGGTGTACAACATCAAGACAAAACCAAACGAACATGAAACATAGATCGGTGGCAGCTAGTACTCCGGGGACGACGACCGCTGAAGCCTGCCCGAACCAGGAGGAGGAGCAGCCTCGGCCGAAACCGTGACAGTTGCAGACTCTGGAGCCTGTCAGAACAGTTATATAGTGAGATCATGTGACAGATCATGTGACACTTAGATTGCACACAGGTGGACTTTATTTAACTAATTATGTGACTTCTGAAGGTAATTGGTTGCACCAGATCTTATTTAGGGGCTTCATAGCAAAGGGGTTGAATACATATGCACGGACCACTCTTCCGTTATATATTTTTTAGAATTTTTTGAAACAAGTTATTTTTTTCATTTCACTTCACCAATTTGGACTATTTTGTATATGTCCATTACATGAAATCCAAATAAAAATCCATTTAAATTACAGGTTGTAATGCAACAAAATAGGAAAATGCCAAGGGGATGAATGCTTTTGCAAGGCACTGTACATGGCCATTTTCCCCCTATGGAGTGGGATACTGCTGGGTGACCTTACAAGATATTGTAATGTGACCAACACAACATTGCAATCAGTCAAATCACAGGACACCAACTGCTTTGTGGAACAGTGGTTCTGGATTCTGAAGCATTCCATTTAGCAAAATAAGAAATTCCTCCGTCCAGCTGAATTCATTTTGAACACGCATGCCACCCTCCAATGAAGGTATAGGGAGCACACAATAAAACATGATCTGCCAGAATCACTGTTCACTAAATCCCCCTACCACCATAAGTCGTTGGACCAGGAAGAGGAGCAGTGGACCAAGAGACAAAGAAAAGACTCACCTGACAAGTCCAGGTCAAAGTATTTCCAGCCTCCCAGACAATTAACTGAGCCAAAGAAGAAGGGTAAAAAGAAACCAGCAGGGAAGGCACACCACAAGAAAGATGAAAGCAGGGATGAGGCAACATCACTCCAAGACAACGAGGCTGCAGGCCAGGTATGTTTTTTTTTCAAATGTTAAAGGATTGTGATAGATTGATTTCAGTTCATGTTTAAGCGGACAATAACTCTTCGAAATGTGTTTCATTTGTGTATTGCAGGTCACAGCTCTGTGGCGAAGAAAGAATTGCGAGGTGGTGGTTGCTGTTGTGAGGTCTACAGACAAAAAGTCATCTTTCCTTCTCCATCATTCAGAGTTTAAAACTCTGCAACCCCACAAATGGCTTGTTGGTGAGGTAATAAATACTAGTCATAACATGACAATAAGCATTTTTTCAATCACAATTCTAAACATATCGTGGAAAAATAAATGTCATACAGTATGAAGGATGAACATAGAAGTACATTAGATGTGCACCTAACCAAGTCTAAGGACATGTAATATCATTATGTATTTAACTGGAATTGGAGTTTAATGTTTATGATGACATACACTTAAATATTTATGGCCCATACTCTGTCACTTTAAAGTAAACGATGAAGATGTCATCACGTAAACACAGTATTGTCAGCAATAACACACTTTCTTGACTATGTAGTGTCGAGTTAACGTTGCTAATCATGCTGTGTGACAAGGAGAACCCGCTGACGCTGTATTTTCATCATAAGGTTTATTCATAACAAAGGGTTACAGCGTCGATTTACAGATACCTGCAGATACCCGGAGAATAATCGCCCCATCTCTAATATGATTATTCTGACCTCTTTTGTCCCAACTGTGGTATATATGCTATGTAATCTGATATGGGTGTTCCCCTACAGACCAATCCCAGGAGGACACCTAACAGACTTCCTGTTCTATGGTGTGTCACTCTAAAACGGCTCCCTCTAAAACTGAATAAACCTCCTCTCAGGTTCCACTTGAAAACATTAGCAAAGTCATAATTCTTCATACACTACATATTCCCCCCTTCGAGACACATTAAGTCTCGAAACCAAAAAGAATAGGATTATGACAAGTAACAATTTCTCTTATTGATTATTTTTAACAATAAACCCAAAACACTTTTCTATGGAGTGTAAATAAATTTCTATGAAATATGAACAAATCTTTATGGAGTGTGAATACATTACTATGAAATATGAACAAATCTCTATGGAGTGTGAGAGCGAAAAACCTGTCTGGCAGCCTTCTTTCCAAATATCCATCCATCAATCAAGACAGTAAAATTCTCTCACGGCCCCTCTGCCCCAGGCAACCACTTAAGTACTCCAGATCAATTCATACATCCTTATCAATGCATTTGAAACTATGATGCAATTAAATACACATGAAAGCCTCAGCAAACAAAATACTATCCAAAATGTCCACACTCAGGCTGGTCGACCCATCGGACCCTACTGTGGATTCTCTCTATCCCTGCCTAGACTCCATGTCCCTAAGCATTCACGAAATAAACAAAAACATCTGAGATCCCCACATGTATCCAATAACAGCAAATATCATTCTACAAAAATTAATACAGAAAGAATATGACAAATTATGTATTACACATGCAAATATGTCTATATATCATTGCAGACACTGGAATGTAGTCCACTACACTTCATCTCCTCAGCAGTGTCGACTTCCAATGCATCTTCGATGATGGAATCTGAAAATTTCCACACCTTCCTTGTTCCATCTCCTCCAGTCCCTTCATATTCTCCCTTCATATTGTCCTTGTTTGAGTATTTCAATCTCTACATATTCCCTCAAATGCTTCTGGAAGAAAAGAAAAGACGAAACAGTATATTTTGCAAAACAACACATTCAAATTAAAACATCAATATCAACTAAGAATATAAAAATGATATATAAAATGAATCACATTATTCTATTTCCCCCCTTTGATTCATAACAAAATACTAAAATCACACTAATATTGAAACCTCTGAAATCTATCTATCAATACTCCTGTGAGTCTTGACAGAAGGTTAAACCCTCTTATCGTTTCATTCGCAAAACCCCTCAAATTATAGTTAATATTATCTATGTTATCTTCCCAAAATTTTACACCATTCCATTGAAAAATCCCCACTTCTCTCTTAGACTTATCCTCCAATGATAGGCTTCCCAGACTATGAAACTTCTCTCTTTCAGAATCAGATTTATCTCTGTCCCTTTGCTTCCCCTCTTTTAATTTTAAAACCTCATATGGAAGCTTCAACTTCAACAAAAACAACATCCTATCCATCCATAGGTAAGAATATATACTCTCACCACACAAACCCCTAAATAACTCATTTTTATCATATGTTTTATTAGAACAAAAACAGCTTTTAGCCTTCACTGGTTACCTCTCCAATGCTTCATGAAGCGCTGTTAACTGATTTTCCTTCCTATCTAACAAATTCACCTAGGTTAATTAATTTAACCAATAACACTTAAACCTAGGCCTAAACAAATGTTTCCACAACTACAAGGAAAATGAGCTTTTATCACTCATCCTAACCCTAATAACAGTCTTTTCCTCTAAAATTGGTGCTGGAGCTATTGGCTCCCTTGTAATCAAATGTGATATATTTATAGCTTTAATAACTGTCAATGTTGAAATAGTTAAATTGCTTCTCACTGTTGTTATAATATACTAAAGTGTTGATGTCATTGTTGTTGTTTCATCTATTTTCCCCTAAGCTTTGAACTCTTTACTTGTACTTCCATCTATCACCACTAGTGTCACTACATTCACTCTCAGTCCCAACTCTAATCCCTCACTTTCAAACTTTTCATTATAAAAAATACACTTACAATTACCTTGATCTTCCTGCTGGGAATTGTAAATATAGATACTACCATCACCTTCAATCTTCTCTTATCTTATCATTCAGCAAAGCATACTTTCTCAATGCATCTGCTCCTAACAGATCTAAACTCCTACCATATCTATCTTCTCACTAAACTCTACATTTCCCTTCACCACTGTTCTCTCTCTCTTACTACTAACTTTGAAACTTAGCTTACTGTCCTAGAGTTCCTTCAACCCTAGTTCTCTTAACTATTTTAATCTGACTTTTCTCCTAACTTTAAAAAAAATAATTTCACTGATTCATTCACAAAATCCTTTACCACTAATTTTAAAATATGTGATCGGGAAGTCCCCACCTGCTTATGATTTCTTTACACACAGACTTGGCAAACGATTGAGCATCTTTTAGCCTAGTTTGAAATCTCTTGGTGTAGGAATGTAACCAAGAATAACAGTCACCCCCTTTTTAACATTATTTTTCAAACAGATTGTGCTCCTTCCTATGATATAATCTTTTCAAGCAAATATGATTCCCAAAAACCCTACTCTTTTATAATCTTATACCAGACAGCCGTCTGGTGTACATCTTATTGTACAGTTCAACTTACACAATGCTTCTCTTCCCAACAATGCAATAGGTATATGTTCTGATACCAGTATGGGTATTTTAATTTTCTTTTCATAGCAGATCTCAATTGGTTCCTTAAGAGTAATCAACTGTTTTACTCCCTCGAATCCCTATCCTAATTAGTTAATTTTACATAGTGAGATGTGTAACCTCTTCAGGCTGAACACAGATAAAAGCTTTTCCACTATCCACCATCACTTCTCATAGTCCTTTGTTTTCACTTCAATTGTTGGATATTTTCCTAATTGGTGCTACCAGCTGACACCCCCCTTCGGATCTTCTAGGCACTCCTAGAATCCTTGCTCCTTTAAGGGTTCACCTGTCCTCCAGATGATCTTCACTTGCTCCTGTATCTTCCTCTGAAATTCCCTCTTTCCAGAAACTATCTATGGATATGAAACAACTTGTACCACTAGATGTGGCTGGTACAATTGCATTTGACCTTGTTCAGTTGAAGCTATGGCAGTGATTGTTGATTTAGTGCACACTGATTCTTCATAACCAAAGCTTTTCTTCTCCTTCTTCTTCTCCCCCCAGTTGTATTTGATCAAGTTTTCTGAGAGTTTCTTGGTCCTGTTCTTTCTTGCTGTTAACATATCGGTATTCTTCAAAAGCTTATATTCTAAGTTTTGTCCTCGAAATATCATCTTCCATCATCTTCTTACTTTTCCCTCTTTCCTTTCCTCAATGTATTCTTCTTCAATTCTTGGGATCATTTTCTAAGCAGTTTTTCCTTCTCTTCTCTTCTTCAGCTTCTTGAGTTGTTGTTCCAGTTCTCTATGTCTCTTCTAAATTATTCCCCTTATCCAGGCATAATACACATCAGTCTATATCTCTTACTATTTCTTCTTTACTAATCATTGTAGGATAAAATCCTCTTGAATATGAAGCACCTTTAATCTCCAAGTCTTCATCTTTGTCTTCATCTTTCCGAACCTCATTCTTCTCTTAGTTTCCAGACATCTCGTTTTTTTCTTACTTCTGGAGTTTTGGATTCATCTTTCTGGTCATCTCTGCTTCTCCTCTCTCTATTATTCAATCACTTTCATCATGTTGGTGACGTCAGGGTTAAGATTCCCTCTACTGGCTATGGTTGTTCAATGTCAGGCCAACTTTTATTCCCTTTTCCAGATAATATTTCAATACCATTAACTAGAGGATTACTATTTTGTACTATATCAACAGGTGTATTTACTTTCATAGTTCTTATGTCCTTTTTCCCCCTTGTAACAACTATTTTATATTCCTTTATTGTAAATTATTTATATTTTAGACTAAATAGCCTATGGCTTCCCCAAATTAATTAATTAATTTATTCATCAATTTATTTATCTATTCATTTTATTTTATTTTATCAAATTATTGATTAGTGGCAATCTTACCACATCCGATCAGGAAATTAAATAAAAGTAGTCAACTTCAGAGCAATCCAAAAAATAAAGACTTCTAATCCTACAACACTACAATACTCATAAACCCATTGCTTAATAAGCACCCAATTATCCTTAATTTTACAGAATAACGTCAGTACTTGATTCCCCCACTCAACTCTAATCAAACCCACTCATGCACAAAAACTCCAAAATGCAATTTTTATTTTCATCAATTGATCAGTCTTTTGCCAAGTCCTTGTCAAATTGTCATAACATCAATTAAGCTAGGCACACAACATATCCTTTATGGGAAGGCAAGGTTTTTGTAAATAAAACAGTACTGGCCTTGATTTTTTTACTTGATCCTGTCGCAGCAGACTCTGTCGCATCACACCCTGTCGCATGATGTACACATCAGCACTTCCGCTCTCTCTCTCTCTCTCTCCTCGTTCCTCTTATGTCTCTCATATCACAAAAGAACAAAGAAACAGACAAGAATTTAGTAGTTTATGCAGTCACTGAGTTATTTCAACCATTCAATATTCCTCTAGTCACATTCGCGCTACGAATTAACTCAGGAATAATATAAATAGCTCAATAACATTTTTTATTATTTTATTTATTTAATTATTTTTATTTTTAATCCGTCAACATCTCTCTCTCATTTATCAATTCAATAGGTCTCAAGAAAACAGTTTCATCGTCAAACAGCCGATGTAACAACCAGAATACACCATTAGCCTCTAAATGTTCCCTTCTCTTTGTTCCTTCGTTCGTCTGCGTCTCCCCGCAGCACAGTGTAGCAGAGGAGTGGCATATTTACCCCTACGTCACTCTAGAGTCATAAAATCACGCGCATGCGCAGTCCAAACATCACTGCGATTTCACAGTGGAAGGAGCTCTCTCCCAGCTCTCTCCAAGCTAGGCAACAGAAAGTTAACAGTCCCGCTGTATTTCCTCTCTTTTACCCCTCATAGACAAACAAAAACACTTAACAGAGCTCACACTATTCTAAAGACAATTTTGGAGGCTCGATCCATTCCAATGGACCCCCAAGGTAAAAATTAGCATGTAGCATGTATCATTTTAGCAATTAGCATGTAGCATGTATCATTTCAACCTCCGCCGTGTCGTAAAATTCCTTTGTTCCTAAATTTCTGCTACCACGAGTTCCCGCGGAAATCCAATGAGCGGTTACGTCAATCAAAATGATTCGTCAACCACAAGCTGAGAGGTAACATACAATCAAATTATATACCACAGCCTCAAGTCCCCTGGACTTACCTACTTCACCTAACGTGTTATAGAATTTTTTGGCCCATCATAATGATCGCCTCCTTAAGAGGGCTACCGTAGATTCACAGCGGTTCTAAGTTATACACATATTCCTAGGTCTTATTCCTCTCAATCTATTCTTCTTGAACTTCATTCAAGCAAAATATCCCTATAGACACTCCCCCCTTTTTGCGTTGTTTACCAGCGCAAACAAATTTAGAACGGACTCCTATCTCACAGCACATCAGCAACGCACACACACGCAAGTTCTTTAACGGTGCATTCTTTCAACGCACACACACACAGACACACGAACTGACCAGAGCCCAAAGTTGAGAGCAAACTCACCCTTGTCTGCCTCTGGAGCTAGAGTCAGCTCGGCGCCCATGAATGAAACGCTGAGAAAAACGCAATATCTTCCAAATCCTAGCCGCCATTTTGTAGTGTCGAGTTAAAGTTGCTAATCATGCTGTGTGACAAGGAGAACCCGCTGACGCTGTATTTTCATCATAAGGTTTATTCATAACAAAGGGTTACAGCGTCGATTTACAGATACCTGCAGATACCCGGAGAATAATCGCCCCATCTCTAATATGATTATTCTGACCTCTTTTGTCGTAACTGTGGTATATATGCTATGTAATCTGATACGGGTGTTCCCCTACAGACCAATCCCAGGAGGACACCTAACAGACTTCCTGTTCTATGGTGTGTCACTCTAAAACGGCTCCCTCTAAAACTGAATAAACCTCCTCTCAGGTTCCACTTGAAAACATTAGCAAAGTCATAATTCTTCATACACTACAACTACAGTGGGGAAAAAAAGTATTTAGTCAGCCACCAATTGTGCAAGTTCTCCCACTTAAAAAGATGAGAGAGGCCTGTAATTTTCATCATAGGTACACGTCAACTATGACAGACAAATTGAAAGAAAAAAAATCCAGAAAATCACATTGTAGGATTTTTAATGAATTTATTTGCAAATTATGGTGGAAAATAAGTATTTGGTCAACAACAAAAGTTTCTCAATACTTTGTTATATACCGTTTGTTGGCAATGACACAGGTCAAACGTTTTCTGTAAGTCTTCACAAGGTTTTCACACACTGTTGCTTGTATTTTGGCCCATTCCTCCATGCAGATCTCCTCTAGAGCAGTGATGTTTTGGGGCTGTCGCTGGGCAACACGGACTTTCAACTCCCTCCAAAGATTTTCTATGGGGTTGAGATCTGGAGACTGGCTAGGCCACTCCAGGACCTTGAAATGCTTCTTACGAAGCCACTCCTTCGTTGCCCGGGCGGTGTGTTTGGGATCATTGTCATGCTGAAAGACCCAGCCACGTTTCATCTTCAATGCCCTTGCTGATGGAAGGAGGTTTTCACTCAAAATCTCACGATACATGGCCCCATTCATTCTTTCCTTTACACCAGGGTTCTTCAATCCTGGTCCTGGAGTTTTTTTTTTTGCACTCACCTGGTTTTCCCAGGTCTGAATTGCCCAGATGACAGAGTTCAGTTTTTGATCAGTCGTCCTGGTCCTTTTGCAGAAAAACAGCCCCAAAGCATGATGTTTCCACCCCCATGCTTCACAGTAGGTATGGTGTTCTTTGGATGCAACTCAGCATTCTTTGTCCTCCAAACAAAAAAAACAAAAAAAAAGTTATATTTTGGTTTCATCTGACCATATGACATTCTCCCAATCCTCTTCTGGATCATCCAAATGCACTCTAGCAAACTTCAGATGGGCTTAAGCAGGGGGACACGTCTGGCACTGCAGGATTTGAGTCCCTGGCGGAGTAATGTGTTACTGATGGTAGGCTTTGTTACTTTGGTCCCAGCTCTCTGCAGGTTATTCACTAGGTCCCCCCGTGTGGTCTGGGATTTTTGCTCACCGTTCTTGTGATCATTTTGACCCCACGGTGTGAGATCTTGCGTGGAGCCTCAGATCGAGGGAGATTATCAGTGGTCTTGTATGTCTTCCATTTCCAAATAATTGCTCCCACAGTTGATTTCTTCAAACCAAGCTGCTTACCTATTGCAGATTCAGTCTTCCCAGCCTGGTGCAGGTCTACAATTTTGTTTCTGGTGTCCTTTGACAGCTCTTTGGTCTTGGCCATAGTGGAGTTTGGAGTGTGACTGTTTGAGGTTGTGGACAGGTGTCTTTTATACTGATAACAAGTTCAAACAGGTGCCATTAATACAGGTAACGAGTGGAGGACAGAGGAGCCTCTTCAAGAAGAAGTTACAGGTCTGCAAATAATTTGCAAATAAATTCATTAAAAATCCTACAATGTGATTTTCTGGATTTTTTTCTTCTCAATTTGTCTGTCATAGTTGACGTGTACCTATGATGAAAATTACAGGCCTCTCTCATCTTTTAAAGTGGGAGAACTTGCACAATTGGTGGCTGACTAAATACTATTTTTCCCCACTGTACATAACACCTTATGTATGATACTTAATCTCCCTAACAAGGCATATATATGTGACAATGACCCATCAAGTTGCATGAAGCCAGAATATATTAGAAAAATAACAACAAAGGCAAATGTAATTACGTTTGTTTTAAATATTGATAAACAATCCTCTAACTAACCAATATTCTCTGAAATGTCTATATTTTTTAGTTTATGCTTAATGATTTGTATAATGTTCTTCACATTCAAAGCATTTGTGGTTTTACTTTCTCTCCTTATACAGACAATCAAATGGTACTTTCAAGCAACCACAAAAAGCTGCAGTCACGGGACAAAGATTTACATCCTAAATCATTACTCAGCCCAAGTCATTCTAAATGGAGAAAGAAGTTTAGTGCGCAAGCAAAGTCTGCCCAAGGTACTAATGAAATCTGTTAGTGGAGTTTTAAAGGATTTACTAATGATAAAAAATGTTGGCTTAGTGGCAAGCATGTTGTTGCGATGAGTTTCTCTGGTATCAAGTAATTCATGATGCAAGAAGATATTTAACACTTAGATGGAGAGTTGATACAAAGTATTTATTTGATTACGGTACCGGGTTCGTTTAACAAATGGCACGTGCTTTGCCTCTTGTCATCCGAACTACTAGACAAAGAAAATATCTCTCTTCTCATAGTCCATGTTACATATTGCTTCCACAACATCTGGTAACCATCATTTGGCACTCCCTTCTTTTATGGTATTACCTTGTACCCCAAGTCAGTATATTCCATATACGAATCATTCTAAGATAAACACCAGTAAGCTCCATCGACATACTGGAATCCTTGGCATCCAAGCTCTGTGGCACCAAGAATTACCTATCTAATAGATTTAACCTTGTTCCTACAACACTGTGAAAAGACATCATAACAATCCTTCATTTTTTCTTCTTTGTGGTAAGTAACATTCCTCAGATTACTTAACCCCAACAATTCACATAAAACTTCATACAAAATAAAATGTTCTTCAATCCAAGATATATTATTAGACTCTAAGCTACGATAGATACCTGAGAATTCACCCCCCTCTACTTTCTATGTCTGAATCCAACCAGATTCTCAATATATTTAATCAACAAAGGTATACATTCTCAGTCATCTAGCAAATGCACAATCAAACCTCTCAAACCTCTATGGAGTCAGTCTGAGTAAAAGATAGATACATGATTAACTAATATATATTCATGCTAAGAATCTATGTAGTCAAAACCTTACTGATATATAAGGAAGAAATCTGTTATGTGAATTATTTAACAAACTATTTTAGTGTCTCTGTGCGTCTCCCAAAAGGTTGTAAGTCTTTTGGGATTTAAGTAACGGCCAGAGTCCCGGTCTGCATAGTCAGAGATATTTATTCATTGAGAATTCTGCCATCACAATTTCAGAGTCCATCTTTTATACTCATACGTCATACAAAAATAAATCCCTTCCCTCTGTAGGCGGGCTGTAGTTTTCCACTCTAAAACTGCTCTACTGACCTTCAGTTCACACACACACACACACATACACACATGCATACACACATACATACACACACACACACACATATCCTACTCCCTGCTTTACTCAGTTATTGCCGTTCTCACAATATTCTGCACCATGTTTTCATAACAGTTTCTCCCCTCCCTAAATTGGGAGGCCTCTTTATCTTAGTCTTTGTTGTCTGGCCTAACTCTTACTCACATTGCTAAATAGTGGCTCAATGCCATAGCCTTTACTGGTCCTACACTCACACATTTCTAACACATTATACACAGTTTCAGAGTGTAATAATTAGTCATTAATAATTAATCTATCAATTCCACCCTTTGACTAAATATTACACACATACAAAATATATGTTGTTATAGAAATGAATCACACTCATTGAAGTATATAAGTTGGTTTGCATATAAAAACATTACAGGTTCATCAGTGTTACCCCATGATTAAAAGCGTAACGTTACTTTTTAGCAATGGTAACTAGTACATCATAATTAAAATGAGACTTTAATACACAAAATATCATTACAATAACTTTTAAACTAGAGATTTATAGTTCTAGGAAAACATCCAGTCTCAAATTATCTGGATCGTCGTCGTCCTCCACCAAACCTGGTAGGTCATATCCTTCAGTCGGAGTCCGGGATTGGGCCGTATCTCACCATCTGTTGGGAAACCGCCTTGCTCACCAACCCTCAGACACAGGGAATAAGACAACATCCACAAAGAACAAGTATACCCATAGAAGCTATAACTTCACCCAGAATAGTTACAACAATAGTTTTCCATTTACCAAATATGTTATCAAACTAACCGTTTAGGGAGCTATCAATACCAGAGTTCTCAGCCAGTTCGTTCGCCAGCGTGCTGAGTCCCTGAAGCGCTTTGGTCATGGACCCGTCCGGTGCTGTATTGTTTGGGGATGAAAGTACAGCACATAGATCCAAACAGAACACAAACCCCGTCCCGCTCAGCCAAAAGCATATCTAAAGCTATTCTATTCTGCCATGTCATTAAGCTAGTTGCCGCTGTCTGCTCAGCTAATCCCTTTATTGCATCACGAGTGTGGTTTATAAATCTTTGCTGGTTATAGTAAACATAATTCATCCAATCTACGTTTTTATTAATTGTTGACCACCAGAAAATACTTGATTCAAACCCAGCTGCGATCTGATTGTGGATCCCATCAATATATATCCTTTCATCAAAGGATCCCGGGAGGAGGTCCTACTTTCTACGTGACAACTCACCAGTCTCTGACACGTTTGATTGTTTGCGTATGTAGGTGAGTTCACAATCAGTTATCACCACACAACCATCAGATGTCAGCACGGGCCTGGTTTTGGATCCTAAAATCCTCTGGCTGCAACAAAGAGGAGAGATTAGTCATGGTCTCTTTTAGTTGTGACATTCTCTGTGTGGGAGCAGGAGCTAAGATGCCTTACCCTGTATCCTATCTTACTAGTCCTAGAAAAACAATAAGAATCCCCTGTGACTTCAAACTGAGGCAACCCAGGTCGGGATGACTTTGTTATCGGGGGAAACAGATAGTGCAAG
Organism: Coregonus clupeaformis; assembly: GCF_020615455.1. Lineage (NCBI taxonomy): Eukaryota > Metazoa > Chordata > Actinopteri > Salmoniformes > Salmonidae > Coregonus > Coregonus clupeaformis. The sequence goes on along the minus strand of NC_059212.1, from coordinate 50,718,989 downwards.
TTACCATAAGACTCTTTCACCACATTCCCAGGTGGCTTGCATGGAGGATAAACCTGACAGAGAGTCAAAGCCTGTCAAGGGGAACGGAGTAGTTGTTAACCTTGGTTTGGCTGTCCTACAGGCATAACAGTCCTCTTTAGACCGTATACTGAATCCATTCCAACCACAGGTTAAAATCTATTTACTCCGTCTCCATCTGTACTACTTCCTTCAGGTCTATAGTTTGCACTGTCTCACTACCTCCCTCAGAGAGGTTTACTCTATAGGGTGCCCCAGTTGAAGAAGATATCTCACTTGTCAGGTCTGTAATCTTTTTTAGCATAATTCAGACTTTCAGACAGTACCTACCCTCATATGGGTCGCACTGCCATTTCTGATAATTCCCTACTTTCACAATACTACACCTGTCCCTAAACTGTGTATGGAGATTGACATATCCCCCCCGCTTGGTATAAGCAACTACATCGTCCCAGGATGTACATGGTGACATACATATGGTGATGTCCTTCCCTAAAGTCCCTAGTATTTCCCCTTTCCCTACGTCTAGCTGTCTCCTATGCCTTTTCAACTTGTGTTAGGTTAACTACCACTTCTGGCTGAAACAGGAGGGTCCGTGTGTGTTAGGAATATGGCCCCCACAATCAGACAGCTACCTACCATCGGGAGACCTGTGAATCTCCACCCTCGCCCTGAGAATATGTCAGACGCCAGAGGCCAACCCATTGCTTTACCTTCTATCGAACTCACACAGGGATGATCAGACAGGGTAAGGGAATCTTCGTTAAGGAGCCAACCCCCGAGCCCTAGTGGTGATCAGATCTTTCTCCTAACTCTGTGTTTGTTCGTCAGGTGTAACTGGGTTTACCTTTTTGCAGTGAGTGACATGCACCAAGGTGGATCTTTCGGCGATTCTTGCAGCGAAGGCCGTCACCAACAGGACCTGATATAGACCTTCCCAACGGGGCTGCTTCCAGTTTTTCTTCTTTAGGGACTGGATCCACACCCAGTCTCCTGGTTAGATAGAGTGGGTCACCTTCTCCTTTAGTTCACCTGTGGGGCACAAAACCTCTGACATACAGGTGTGGTTAATAAACTACCTTCTCACGTGTTCTGCTAGGGTGCTCTCTAGTTCTATGTCTGCCTGTCTGGTCCTGCCAACTGTGGCATTCTGTAAGGTCTTCCAAACACTTTCTCAAAGGGGGATAACCCATCTTTATCTGGGGTTACTCTAAATTTCTTCCCTTCACTCCGTGATAACTCTATAAAATCAATTTCCAATTGCTGGAAAGGGTACTTAGCCGGAGGATACTCACCCTGAGGTGCCCTTTGTCTGCCCTGGTGAATATTTTGAGCACAGATAACACATCTTGAACATTTTTTATTTTATATATTTTTATTTTTTATAATGAGTAATCCCATATGCCACAAAGTGTTGTCTAATCTGTTCTACCATCCATCCCTCCTTTTGACACATGTCACTGCCCATGTGTCAATATTATCACCTACCTAACAATCACTTAGGTAATATTGGTAATTTATCATCCAATTGCCATCCCTTATTTTTATTTATTGGTAAAATAAACTATCTTAAAGTCCTCCTCTCATGCCTTTAGAATTTACCAGTGTGGATGATTAATTAACACCAGAAAGTTAAAACAGAGTTCAGAGGCAATTGAAATTCCATCCCATAGTATACCAAACATTACCATTATTCTAAATATTTAATAAATGTTACTTATCCCAAGTGTTCATTAATCCTCATGACATTCATTCTCATAAGAAATCATATATACCCTAAACTCAGCCAAAACCTAAAAAACTCCATAAAATTCACTGTGTGCTCCTCTAAGACCTATCACCCTTGACCTGCTGAAAACCCCCCAAAATTGAAACAACAAGGCTTTATAAACATCATACTAGGTGTGTTGTTTTTTATTTGAAAACCCCAATTAAAAAACAACAACCAAACAGCCAGGTCATGAGGACTCCTGATTTCTCTCTTCCCCTTCTGCCTACAGTTTCTTAACTGGTGCCCTTTCCTTGCACAGTAACTACACGGTTCCTCACATTCTCTAGCAAAATGTCCCGTTTTGTCACAATTGTAACACTTCCACTCACTCCTGTCTCCACTATTACCATTTCCTTCTTGTCTGTCTTTGCTACCGTAACCTCTCTTCTCTCCTAGGTATTGACTAATAGCCTCACTGTCTCTAATTCAACACAAAACCCCATCATCAAATGTACTCCCAGCAGAACTGAAAAAAACTAAACAGACTGTGATTTCCAGGACACTGCACCTTTGTTTCTGGCCTCACTATCTCCCCGGGAATTGGCCCTCCCTCAAGGTCCCTCCCAATCTGCTCTTGGTAAACTGCAAACCTTGTATTGCTTCTGGTTTCATAGGGTATTGCTTCTGATATGGCCTATGATTAGATTTGGGTATCACCTGTACTGGAATTACCCCTTTTATTAATCCTACGTCTGCTGGACCCCGGGACCACAAATGCTCTGGAACTTCTTTTAAGTCTGACTCCTGTTGTTCTGTCAACAGGTATTCCTCTCCTCAGCATCTGCTATTCTCATCTAAATGTACTATCTGTGGATGGGCTGTGTTGATCGCCACTCACAACATTGACCCAATCAGTGATCCTCTTACCCTTGGATACCCACTGGCCCATGTCTTTCCAGTCCTCTGCTGGCTCCTTTGCTAGGGACACATGTGGGCTCCATATTTCCCTGAACAGTCTCTGACTTTGGGGCCCTAGTTCCACCTCCACTACTGCGTGGGTGTTGTCATAGTGAAACCATTCCAAGGCTATAGTCCTTTCTGTGGTTTTAAATAATGCTTTCTCATAGATTGCATCTGGACCTGGGTGTTTGTTATACCAGAGAGTACAGTGTAGGTCATCGGGGGACATTTTAGGGGGGCCTGGTACTACATCATCAGCAAGTTCCATCAAGGTTCGGGAATATCAGTTATTCCCCCCTAAACAAATCTTGCCTATACCAATAACATGGCTCCCCTTCCCCACAGACCACCATATTGTCTCTGACTATGTGTACTTTCATTCCCCTCTCAGCGGAAATGACAGCCACATTCAATTTAGTCATTACATCACGTCCCTAGTAAATTTACCAGACACAGCTTAGATATCAGGATGGGTATGGTTGCCTCTCATCCTGATTGGTCATGTTTTAGGGTTATTGGGGCTGATAACCTTTCAATAAATTGATGACCAGAGGCAGATCGCACAATGATTTTCTCCCCATCAATCTTGACTCCATCTGGCTTGTCTGTTGCACAGGTTGCTGTCCTGCAGGCTCCCGTATCACAAAGGAATTTAATTTTCATACCCATTACTGTCAATGTCAAATAAGGTTTCTGTTCCTGTTGAAGTGCTAAGTCAATAGTAGCCAATTCAAACACCTCACAATTTGGATCAAAGGGTTCCTTAGTCTTCCCCCACTAGAGTCTACTATTTCTCCCTCAAGGACTAGTCACGCCTTATCTTCCTCTTCCTCACGCTCAAAGCTGGGGGATGGACTTCTCTCTCTCTCTTTTCTCTCTTTTCTCTCCTGTCTGACTTTCTCTGCCCTTGTCCTGTACTCCTCTACCTCTGGCTCTTCCTCACCTTCATCTTCCCTTCCTCCTCCAGCCCCTTCTTCCTCATAGGGAGGTGGGGCCGGTGGGGGGGGGCAACATTATTCCCCTGCACTCTCCTTCTCCTCCCTACGTATTCATCATCTGGATTTTCTCTCCATGCCTGGTCTGCCAAGTTTGGATATAACCTTTCTGCCCTCTGCTCTGGGGGAGGCACAGAGACCTCAACCTTCACTTCTCTTTCCCTCTCACTCACTTCTCTTTTCTTCCTGCCTTATCTCCTCTCTCTCCTAAGTTTCTAGTTCTACCCGCCATCTCTCCCAGAGTGGCAATTAGTTACTCTGCATCTTCCTCTTCTTTCTTGGCTCTGTCCTGTCTGTTATTCTGCTCATGATGGATTGCATGTCTCTCTGAGGCTATTACACAATTCAGTTATTTTCCCAACATACTCTCCGTAATCGGCCCATGGCAAAAGTGTCCTCTGGGCATCCCCTGAAACCCACTGCCCTCTAACGGCAGCCCAAACCTTACTATTCCTGTTTTGGGGTGGGTCATTCTTTCTACCGCTCTGGCCACGTCCTCTGTGTTCATGGCTTGTCTGCTAAATGACATATTATTATTATTACTGTATACATCTAAGGTTGCTGGGGCCCCTTTCATTCCCCGCCAATAGATTAGGTAAGGCTATCAGTGGGTACTGGCCCCCTCCTACTCTCTCTCTCTCTCTCTCACACTGCTTATTTCTCCTTTACACACCTTATGTATCTGTTTAAGCATGGATTCGAGTTTATCTGCGTCTAGACGTCCCTCAAAACCATACCTCTCCCTCCACCTGGTTACATAATGGAGATATCTTCTATCCCTGGATTCCATTTTAATTACATCAAGCATTTCTCGTCCCCAGTAAATTCTGGGACCTCTTGTGAGGATTTGCCCCCCCATGGTTGGTACTATTAAAAATACCTTAGCCCCCTCCTACTCTCTCTCTCTCTCTCACTGCTTATTTCTCCTTTACACACCTTATGTATCTGTTTAAGCATGGATTTGAGTTTATCTGCGTCTAGACGTCCCTCAAAACCATACCTCTCCCTCCACCTGGTTACATAATGGAGATATCTTCTATCCCTGGATTCCATTTTAATTACATCAAGCATTTCTCGTCCCCAGTAAATTCTGGGACCTCTTGTGAGGATTTGCCCCCCCCATGGTTGGTACTGTTAAAAATACCTTAGCCACCTCTTCTATATAACAAGTCAATTTAACAAGTGATTCAAAATAGCTTCACACAACAACACCTTGAATCACCCCTTCCTGTATATGTAATCTTGACTAGTCCCCCAGAATTATCTCATACTTTTACAGAGGGATTGATCCCCACAATGTAATCTTGATAATTCCTGACAGTCTCATACAACAGGAATGGGTTCTCCCTCCTCTATACAACCACCTAGAACCACCCCTCCCTGTATATGTAGTCTTGACTAGTCCCCCAGAATGATCTCATACTTTTACAGAGGGATTGATCCCCACAATGTAATCTTGATAATTCCTGACAGTCTCATACAACAGGAATGGGTTCTCCCTCCTCTATACAACCACCTGGAATTATTCATGTGACCTTTGAGCAAACATTAGGTCTCACACGTATACAACCTTACATGATTATTGGTGTTGTATCAGTAACCTGGAGTTTATAAGGCTCCAGAACGGATAGAGTTACAGCAAAATCTACAGTTGTTTGTGACTTTTGACTTTACTAATATTCTATTTCTCACACATGCTACTTTAATTCCTTCTGGTGTACTTTTTGTATTTGTTTAACCCGGATTATTTGTTGACTGTTCAATAATCTCTTACAGGTTACATCCCATAGGTGTACTTTTAATAGTTCCTTCTATTTCAACACCGGGTAGTTTCTTTTGGTAATGGCCTATTACCGTGAATCATTACGGACCCACCACCAGGTTGACTAGTCCCCCAGAATTATCTCCTACTCTACGGAGGAGTCTATCCTCACAATGTAATCTTGATAATTCCTGACAGTCAACCCCACATTTCACTTAAAATGGCTACGCATTGATCAATTTGCTACTTTTCAATATTTTAGCAAGTCCTCAAATCAATTTCACCAAGTTAATGAATAAAAGACTACTGACCTTATCCTTGTAGCCGAGATTCAATGTAGGTTTGGATTCCGTCACCGTCTCTGTCATTAATCAGGTGTCCTCTGGCCTGTTTTAACCCTTAATGTCAAAGGACAGGACTTTCTATTTACGAATGTATCATTCGCCCGTCGACGGTTTTCAGAGTTACCTGGAATGACAGAAACAGGGTATTGGAGTCCGGATCAGAAGGACCAAGCTGTAATGTGAATTATTTAACAAACTATTTTAGTGTCTCTGTGCGTCTCCCAAAAGGTTGTAAGTCTTTTGGGATTTAAGTAACGGCCAGAGTCCCGGTCTGCATAGTCAGAGATATTTATTCATTGAGAATTCTGCCATCACAATTTCAGAGTCCATCTTTTATACTCATACGTCATACAAAAATAAATCCCTTCCCTCTGTAGGCGGGCTGTAGTTTTCCACTCTAAAACTGCTCTACTGACCTTCAGTTCACACACACACACACACACATACACATATGCATACACACATACATACACACACACACACACATATCCTACTCCCTGCTTTACTCAGTTATTGCCGTTCTCACAATATTCTGCACCATGTTTTCATAACAGTTTCTCCCCTCCCTAAATTGGGAGGCCTCTTTATCTTAGTTTCTCAGTTGTCTTTGTTGTCTGGCCTAACTCTTACTCACATTGCTAAATAGTGGCTCAATGCCATAGCCTTTACTGGTCCTACACTCACACATTTCTAACACATTATACACAGTTTCAGGGTGTAATAATTAGTCATTAATAATTAATCTATCAAAATCCCACATAGACTATCCCTATTTTTTAAATGACACCCTTGTATACACAATGTTCAAATATACCCATCCTCTTAGACATGCTACCAAGAAAAACATACATTGAAATTCTTAACATCATGACATCATCCACACAAATTGTCACGCCCTGGCTCTGGGGACTCTTAAATGTTGAGCCAGGGTGTGGAGTTTCTATGTTGTATTTTCTATGTTGTGTTTTCTAGATCGTGTGGATCTATGTTGGCCAGGGTGGTTCCCAATCAGAGGCAGCTGTAACTCGTTGTCTCTGATTGGGGACCATACTTAGGCAGCCTGTTTGGCACTAGTCGGTGTGGGATCTTGTTCCGTTAAGGTTTGTTTTGGTAACCTAGGACTTCACGTATCGTTTGTTTGTTGTTTTGGTTCGTGTGTTAAGTACTAATAAATATGTACGCTTATCACGCTGCGCCTTGGTCCGTCTCTTCCAATAACGATCGTGACACAAATACAATGATACATGACACTTTCTAAATTACATGGAGATTATAATATAGTCAGATGAATATATCTCAATAAAAATAACATCAGTCTTCTTCATCCACGTTCATTCAGAGGAACCCCAAGCTTTTCTCTGGTCACCTGGAGCGCATCTTCAATCTTGTAAACCTTCAATTCCACGTTATACAGTTCCAACTTAAAATTCCCCCTTCCTCAATCAACATTATCAATGGACTCTACACTGGAATAAAATTATATAGATGAAGAATTAGTACTCTCCCTCCTTGCATTAATATTGAGTGATACATCTCTAGCTGTAATCACTGTCATGTTAGTAATCGTTTGTACATATCTCAAAATCAATCCCCTAAAAATGGGAATACAACACCCCATCACTATGGCTACAATAATTACTATGGCCACTAATGGACCTAGAATGCTTGCCATCCATGTTCCTATTGAATTACCCCTAAAAAACCTTGAAAATATTGAAACAGCGTTCAAATTACCATATCCCCCCACAATCTTTGCATCTCTATTCGTACTCTTAATGCCTTCCTGTATGTCTCTAATATTTCCCATAGCTTTAGTTAAATTCCCAATACCTTCCTATTCTGATGGCATGTATGTACAACATGCATCTCCCCCTATAAAGGTACCATGTTCAACTCTGTTCAACCCTGACTCTGTTCCCCTAATATGCCTGAGGAGGGATACACAGGATAACACTCTGGTTTCAGTCCCTGTTAAATCAGTACCTCCTTGGACTAGTTAGGATCGAGGAATTCAACCAAAGGTCAGATCAGATGGAAATAGCATAAACATTCCTATGTCTCCAATACCAAAACCCTATGATGGGAACCAATTAGGTTCTTGCCTAGCAACAGAGATGTACCACTCTAAACATCCATATCAATACCACCCCATACTTCAAATGTATATAGTGACTAATATGTGAATACGGTAACCTAATAATCAACATGTTCATGATATCAGTCACAATCCTTACATTAACTTACATGTTCCAAACAGTATGATTCAAAAATATCTACTCAAAATACATCATATAAGTGTATCCTAAGACATTACCATAATGTATCGCTATTTTAACCATAATAACAATTTAAGACAGTTATTTAACACTTGTACAAGCAATACCCTTCATGCTGAAAATAGTTTCAACATCTTTAATTACTAATATATACTAATGATTTACTTAAATCACTCAGTCATCTTATAAATTATAACCAAAAACAAATTACTTATCTCAACCAAATTTAGAATGACAATTCTTATTGATTCACTTGGTCCTTATCAATCAAAGTTAAAACCCTCAACTTTATCACCCATTACAACTGTCAGAATGTACACTTATATTAACATACAGTATAAACATCCATAATTCTATTATGACCTTCCTCATTCTGAGAATAAATACAGATCATCCTCTCAATGCATTCCTAGTACTATTAATTTAGCAGTGTATATACAGTGAGGGAAAAAAGTATTTGATCCCCTGCTGATTTTGTATGTTTGCCCACTGACAAAGACATGATCAGTCTATAATTTTAATGGTAGGTTTATTTGAACAGTGAGAGACAGAATAACAACAAAAAAATCCAGAAAAGCGCATGTCAAAAATGTTATAAATTGATTTACATTTTAATGAGGGAAATAAGTATTTGACCCCCTCTCAATCAGAAAGATTTCTGGCTTCCAGGTGTCTTTTATACAGGTAACGAGCTGAGATTAGGAGCACACTCTTAAAGGGAGTGCTCCTAATCTCAGTTTGTTACCTGTATAAAAGACACCTGTCCACAGAAGCAATCAATCAATCAGATTCCAAACTCTCCACCATGGCCAAGACCAAAGAGCTCTCCAAGGATGTCAGGGACAAGATTGTAGACCTACACAAGGCTGGAATGGGCTACAAGACCATCGCCCAAACCTTGCCGTGTTTGGAGGAGGAGGAATGCTGTCTATGACCCCAAGAACACCATCCCCACTGTCAAACATGGAGGTGGAAACATTATGCTTTGGGGGTGTTTTTCTGCTAAGGGGACAGGACAACTTCACCGCATCAAAGGGACGATGGACGGGGCCATGTACCGTCAAATCTTGGGTGAGAACCTCCTTCCCTCAGCCAGGGCATTGAAAATGGGTCGTGGATGGGTATTCCAGCATGACAATGACCCAAAACACACGGCCTAGGCAACAAAGGAGTGGCTCAAAAAGAAGCACATTAAGGTCCTGTAGTGGCCTAGCCAGTCTCAGACCTTAATCCCATAGGAAATCTGTGGGGGGAGCTGAAGGTTCGAGTTGCCAAACGTCAGCCTCAAAACCTTAATGACTTGGAGAAGATCTGCAAAGAGGAGTGGAACAAAATCCCTCCTGAGATGTGTGCAAACCTGGTGGCCAACTACAAGAAACGTCTGACCTCTGTGATTGCCAACAAGGGTTTTGCCACCAAGTACTAAGTCATGTTTTGCAGAGGGGTCAAATACTTATTTCCCTCATTAAAATGCAAATCAATTTCTAACATTTTTGACATGCATTTTTCTGCATTTTTTTTGTTGTTATTCTGTCTCTCACTGTTCAAATAAACCTACCATTAAAATTATAGACTGATCATGTCTTTGTCAGTGGGCAAACTTACAAAACCAGCAGGGGATCAAATACTTTTTTCCCTCACTGTACCTCCTACCCAAATTAGCAAATTTAGATAAATCCAAATGTATTATCAACACAGCTAACCAACCCCTTCTTTTCCCCCAGCACTTAAATCTTCTGGCGTCTCTTCCTTATGTTATTCAGACATCTTCATAGTTCAAAATGACTTGCCCATGACAATGTCCCAACTGCAATGTCTCATCCGAGTCACCACCATCCCTACAACCTCATTGTGTCTTGTCCATTTTGCAAACCAGTATACCAACAACATGAGAAATGTTGTATTTGAACAGATATTTCTCCATTCTCACTCAATGGCGGTGTCAAGAGTGCTGTAGGTGGGTGTAGTGGTGGAATCAAGCGCAGGACACCGAAGTATAGTCCAAAATACTTTAGTAATATTTCCAACAAGGAAAATATAAACTCACTTGCCCGAAGGCGAAATTACGCACGAAGGCGACAAAATAACGGCGCACTAAACATGTGCGAAAAATGCTCCAACGCAGTGGAGAGAAGCTCAACCGAGCGAGAATGCAACAAACTAGCAACACAACGACAGCGAATAATACAATAACACACAACACTAGACAAACACAACGAGAAACTTATAGGACACTAATTACGCTAAACGAGAAACAGGTGTCACAACAAACAGACAAAAGCAAACGAACATGAAACATACAACGGTGGCAGCTAGTATTCGGAGACAACGAACGCCGAAGCCTGCCCGAACAAGGAAGAGAGGCAGCCTCGGCCGAAACCGTGACAGTACCCCCTTGACGCGCGGCTCCAGACGTGCGCCAACTCCGCCTCGGGACGACCAGGAGGACGCGGAGCAGGGTGCGTCGGGTGCCCACGATGGAATTCCGTCAGGAGAGACGGGTCCAAAATGTCTCTCCTCGCACTCCAGCACCGTTTCCTCCGGACCGTACCCCTCCCACTCCACTAGATATTGGAGACCCCCATCCGACGTCTCGAATCCAAGATGGACTTCACGGAGTACGCCGGTGCCCTTCGATGTCCAATGGGGGCGGAGGAGTCTCCCTGATCTCACTTTCTTGGAGTGGGCCAGCTACCACCGGCCTGAGAAGAGAACATGGAACGAGGGGTTAATACTTTTATATTCAACAGGTAGTTGTAATTTGTAACACACCTCGTTCAACCTTCTCAGGACTTTAAATGGCCCTACAAACCGCCGACCCAGTTTCCGACAGGGCAGGCGGAGGGGCAGGTTTCTGGTAGAGAGCCAGACTCGATCACCAGGTGCGTACACCGGTCCTCACTGCGGTGGAGATCGGCGCCGCCTTATGACGTCGGAGGGCCCGCTGCAGGTGGACATGTGCAGCGTTCCATGTCTCCTCCGAGCGCCGTGCCCACTCATCCACCGCAGGAGCCTCGATCTGGCTCTGCTGCCAAGGTGCCAGAACCGGCTGGTAACCTAACACACATTGGAAAGGGGTTAGGTTAGTGGAGGAATGGCGCAGGGGAATTCTGGGCCATCTCGGCCCAGGGAACGACCTTGCCCACTCCTCCGGCCGGTCCTGGCAGTATGTTCTAAGAAACCTACCCACATCCTGGTTCACGCGTTCCACCTGCCCATTACTCTCCGGGTGGTAACCCGAGGTGAGGCTCACCGAGACCCCCAACCGCTCCATAAAGGCTCTCCAGACCCTGGAGGTAAATTGGGGACCTCGATCAGACACACATCCTCGGGTACCCCGTGAGTGCCGGAACACATGGGTGAATAGTGCCTCGGCAGTTTGCAGGGCGGTAGGAAGTCCCGGCATGGGGAGCAAACGACAGGCCTTAGAAAACCGGTCCACAACGACCAGTATAGTGGTATTCCCCTGAGAAGGAGGAAGGTCAGTAAGGAAATCCACCGAGAGGTGAGACCATGGTCGTTGTGGAACGGGCAGGGGTAGTAACTTACCCCTAGGCAGATGTCTAGGCGCCTTACACTGGGCGCACACCGAGCAGGAGGAAACATAAACCTCACATCCCTTGCCAACGTGGGCCACCAGTACTTGGCACTAAGACAGTGCACTGTCCGGCCGATACCAGGGTGTCCAGAGGAGGGTGACGTGTGAGCCCAATAGATCAATCGATCCCGAACCTCGAGCGGAACGTACTTCCCGACCCTCCGGGCATTGCGGTGGACTAGGGTCGGTGCGTAACGCCCGCTCGAGCTCAGCATCGACCTCCCACACTACCGGTGCCACCAGACACGACTCCGGCAGTATGGGAGTGGGCTCCACGGACCCTCTCCTCCGTGTCATACCGCCGAGACAGCGCATCTGCCTTACCGTTCTGTGACCCAGGGATGTACGTGATCTTAAATGTAAACCGGGTCAAAAACATATTCCATCTCGCCTGGCGAGGGTTCAGCCTCCTCGCTGCCCGGATGTACTCCAGGTTACGGTGGTCCGTCAAAATGAGGAAAGGGTGTTGAGCCCCCTCAAGCCAGTGCCTCCACACCTTTAGGGCCTGTACCACGGCTAACAGCTCCCTGTCCCCAACGTCATAGTTTCGCTCCGCCGGACTGAGCTTCTTGGAATAAAAAGCACAGGGGTGGAGTTTAGGTGGCGCGCCTGACCGTTGTGAAAGCACGGCTCCTATACCGGCCTCAGACGCGTCCACCTCTACCTGAAATGGCAAAGAGGGATCCGGATGCGCCAGCACCGGGGCCGAGGTAAACAGGTCCTTCAGCCTCCCAAATGCCCTGTCCGCCTCGGGCGACCACTGCAGACGACCGACCCCCCTTCAAAAGAGACGTGATGGGAGCTGCCACCTGTCCAAAACCCCCGGATAAACCTCCGGTAGTAATTCGCAAACCCCAAAAACTGCTGCACCTCCTTCACAGTGGTTGGTGTTTGCCAATTACGCACGGCTGACACCCGGTCTACCTCCATCTTCACCCCTGACGCAGACAACTGATACCCCCAAAAAAGGAGACCGACTCCTGGAAAAACAGACACTTCTCTGCCTTAACATACAGGTCGTGCTCCACCAGCCTCCGCAACACTCTGCGCACCAGGGCCACATGCTCGACACGGGTAGGCGAGTACACGAGAATGTCATCTATGTACACAACCACCCCCTGCCCCTGCATGTCCCTGAAGATCTCATCCACGAATGATTGGAAAACTGACGGAGCGTTCATCAACCCGTATGGCATGACAAGATACTCGTAATGACCCGAGGTGGTACTAAAGGCTGTCTTCCATTCATCGCCCTCCCTGATGCGCACCAAGTTGTACGCGCTCCTGAGATCTAATTTAGTGAAGAAACGCGCCCCATGCAATGACTCAGTCATGGTCGCAATCAGCGGGAGTGGATAACTGTACTTCACCGTGATCTGATTGAGACCACGATAATCGATGCACGGCCGTAAACCACCATCCTTTTTCTTCACAAAAAAGAAACTTGAGGACGCAGGGGAAGTGGAAGGCCGTATGTATCCTTGTCTCAGAGATTCGTCTATGTAAGTCTCCATAGCTTTCTTCTCCTCCTGAGACAGAGGATACACATGGCTCCGTGGGAGCGCAGCTCCTGCCTGGAGGTCTATCGCACAATCTCCCTGCCTATGGGGAGGCAACTGCGTAGCCCTCGACTTACTAAACGCAATAGCCAAATCCCCATACTCAGGGGGAACGTGCAATGCGGGCACCTGGTTTGGACTCTCCACCGAGGTAGCCCCTACGGAAACGCCCAAACATCGACCCACACACTGGGCAGACCACTCCATCAGAGCCCTCTCCTGCCACGAAATAAATGGGTTATGGGTACTCAACCAGGGCATGCCCAGCACCACCGGATACGCAGGCGAGTCAATCAGAAATAGCTGAATCATCTCCTGATGACCCCCTGCGCACACATCCTAAGTGGCGCAGTGACTTCCCTGATCAAGCCCGCACCCAACGGACGGCTATCTAGGGCATGAACGGGGAAAGGGACATCAACAGGAAGAAGGGGAATCCTAACGCTAAACAAAACTTCTTATCAACAAAATTCCCAGCCGCGCCTGAATCTACCAGCGCCTTATGCTGGGAATGAGGTGCTACCTGTGGAAAACTCACAGGTATACAGAAATGTGCAACAGAGAGCTCTGGGTGAGTGGGGCGCCTACTCACCTGGAAGGAATCCCCAGTGCGGGACCTGTCGTCCCTCTCCCCTAGGAGGCCATCCCCAGCACCTAGCCGCGGTGTGTCCTCCCCGACCACAGTTGGTGCAGGAGATAGACCCCCTAGAAAGCTCGACCCTCCTCTCTCTAGCGCCAGCGCCCCCGAGCTCCATGGGGCACGGCTCGGAGGCGCTGGAGGGTGAAATGGACGGACCCCCCTCGGGACGTCCGCGGGTAGCTAGCAGGTTATCCAGCCTGATGGACATGTCGACCAACTGGTCGAACGAGAGGCTGGTGTCCCTACAGGCCAGCTCCCGACGGACGTCCTCTCGTAGACTACATCTGTAGTGATCGACGAGAGCCCGCTCATTCCACCCTGCATCTGCCGCTAGAGTACGGAATTCTAGAGCGAACTCCTGGGCACTCCTCCTCCCCTGCCGGAGGAAGACCAGACACTCCCCTCGCCGCTTTCCCCTCCGGGGATGGTCAAACACCGCCCTGAAGCGGCGGGAGAACTCGTCGTATGTGATGGTGTCCGCGTCGATCCTCCTCCACTCCGCGTTGGCCCATTCCAACGCCTTCCCGGAAAGGCAGGAGATCAGGGCGGACACGCTCTCATGTCCCGAGGGCGCCGGGTGCACGGTGGCCAGGTACAGCTCCACCTGGAGAACAAATCCCTGACACCCGGCCGCGGTCCCATCGTAGGCCTTCGGGAGCGAGAGTCGGACTCCTCGGGGCTCCGGTGCGGGAATGGGCTGACTGGCCGATGGTGCTGGCAGGGAGGATGGCGGTGGAGGCGTCCCCCAGCCTCGGATGGTGGTGATCACCTCCTGCAGTGCGGTCCCCATCTGCAGGATCTGGTCACTCTGTTCCCGGACCTTGTCCTCCAGCGTCGCCTGGGCTGCTGCGGCTCCTGCTGATTCCATTCTTAAAGGTGTGTTATTCTGTCAAGAGTGCTGTAGGTGGGTGTAGTGGTGGAATCAAGCGCAGGACACCGAAGTATAGTCCAAAAGACTTTAGTAATATTTCCAACAAGGAAAATATAAACTCACTTGCCCGAAGGCGAAATTACGCACGAAGGCGACAAAATAACGGCGCACTAAACATGTGCGAAAAATGCTCCAACGCAGTGGAGAGAAGCTCAACCGAGCGAGAATGCAACAAACTAGCAACACAACGACAGCGAATAATACAATAACACACAACACTAGACAATCACAACGAGAAACGTATAGGACACTAATTACGCTAAACGAGAAACAGGTGTCACAACAAACAGACAAAAGCAAACGAACATGAAACATACAACGGTGGCAGCTAGTATTCCGGAGACAACGAACGCCGAAGCCTGCCCGAACAAGGAAGAGAGGCAGCCTCGGCCGAAACCGTGACAGGTGGACTCCTGTCCCACTCCCTCGAGATAAAAACATGAGAGTATATCCGTTGATAGCTTCGATTGGCTGTTGCACACCGGTTGCATGTAGAAGTGGTGCTTTACAGGAACGTCTTCAACACCTCTGATATTCATCTTCAGCTGGGTCATATGTTGTTTCTTTTTGTTAGGTTCACACCATTCTAGGCCAAATGATCCCTGCTATGCATCAAGACACCATCTCTATTTACCTCACTAGAAGACAAAACATAACAGTTTAGTTGAGTTCATTTCTAATCCAAGAAATCCATATAAGCATTGACTATATTACAAATTATTATGTTTTACCAATTATTCTTAATACCAATTTCTAATATACTCCCCAATTTATGTTAGGGAAACCCTCCACAGACAGAGAAATGAATGGTGTGAAAGTCAGGTGATTCTTGAAATTCTGGTAGATCTTGAAGTTCTTGGAGGTCTGTCCCCCCACCGAGGGAATCAGCTAGAACAAGTAGCTCATCAGTAGCATTCCCCTTGCCATCGTCTCCCATCACCTTATCCTTGTCAGCTCCAGTATCCTCAGCTCCCTCATCTCTAGATCGTCGTTTCCTCGTAGTACACTGTTGCAGTGGTTAAGATGATACCAGATCGTTATCCCCTCTATCCATACATCCGTTGGTGTAGACTGGGTGACGATGCATGGTCCTTTTAGCTCTGAACCTTCTTCCTTCACTAGGGTCTAGGATCATGCAGAGTCCTTCTCCATTTATCAACATTGCTCTGTGGAGTGTGTCCTTCTTGCAGCGTACCAATAGGGAAGCTGAGAGCCTGCTGCAAAGACACACAGACACAAAATAAAACAATGTTCCGCAGTGGTGTTTCCATCTTCCTCCTCTGGTTTGGAACACTCTTACAGTGGGACAAATAGATGCAGGTATCTCTCTCTGCTACTTTCCCCTCCACCGAGATAGACAGCAACACCTAATACTGACCTCCCCACCTAGATTTTGTCCATCTCTGACTTCTTTCATCCTTTACTGCCAGTCTCCCAGGCGCATACAATGCCCAGATTCTCCTGTTAGGTTTGGCAGAGAAGCCTTCACCCTTGGGAAGAAAGCAACATTGTTAGGTGAGACACCATATGCTACCATACCCTGTCTTCTTATCAGTCAGGAGAAACCTTGAGATTAGGAAGTGCACAATCTTGCAGCTTGTTGCAGTCCACTAGTTTAATAGACAGGCCTCCTCTACATCCCGCATTATACCACAAATACACTTTCACCTAAAAAAAATTTGTCTAACCCGTAACACTTTAATTACTACTACTCATATTCTTACTACAATTTGCACATTTACCAAAAAGCCTCATGCGATCAGTACTACCCCCCTTTGGACACATGACTCACATCGTGATTCATGCGTTCATAAACTACAACAACAACATTGCCTGTTAAACCAAAATAATAAATGAAATTAAAATGACAACATTTGATAATACCTTCACTTGTATTCCATAAAGTAATTCAAGTAATATCAACATTGACTAGCGCCAGGTGTTCCTTATTCAGGACTAGCTCTCTCACTCTGACCTTATTATGGTCCGAATCATATATATGACTATTGCCAAATTATAAACTTCTTCATAACTATCACTATTAGAAATTACCCTCAACCCAGTATAATAAATTACCTTAAATTCCTCATCCCATGCCTCTAGGCTTTCCAGTGTGGGTGATCAATTCACACTAGAAAGTCAGGACACAGTTAAGAGGTCATTCAAACCCTTCAAAGAAGTGTTCCATTCTATAGTATAAACTAATCATTAACAACAGTCAAAACATTTCATAAATGTTATGTATCCCAAGCGTACAGTAAGTCCTCATGACATTTCTTCTCAAAAGAAATCACGTGTTTACCCAAAACTCACTCATAAAAGAAAAAACGTATGATCTTTGACCCGTTAAAACCCCCTAAAATCTAAATAACAACCCTATATTACCAGTGTAATAGGAGGGTTGTGTGTGGTTATTTGAAAAACCCAATTGGAAAACAACAAACAAAAATAGCCAGGCCTTATTTAATTTGGTAGCTCCCTTTTACGACCTAATTATAAGACTGCCAAATTTTACTAACTGCTCCCCCTAGCCCACAGACTTGGGAAACATTCCAATGAGAGATAAGGAAATCCTCATTCTCCTGGAAGAGAAAGTATACATTTCATTAACATTCAATTATAATCAGCAATCCAAAAATATGAATTACATCCCAAAACATGATGCAGATATACCCTGTCCTACCTCACATCAATAATCGTTTGTTTCAATCTCTCATAACTACTCCAGAAGAAGATTACATAAAATCTCTCAAAAGATGAAAACCACTCAAGGTTCTCAGAGTGTACAATTAGTTTTTTAAATGATTACTCTGTATACCTTATTCTTTTGAATTCTCACAATGATTATCAAAACCCAAAATCGGATTCATTTTATCCCATATCAAATCATCATGGTATCGTTACTGGATGACTTACCCCTTAGATCGTTCCTGTCTCCCCTCTAAATGTAATATTTGAGACATTCACAAATATAATCAATTACTTCACATAAAGAATCAATGAGATTTGATTCTAAGAGTCCATTAAAAAGTTGTTTTGAGATGTGATCTCCTATGTCTTCCATAACTACCATCCTACCAACGGGACATTAAAAACTGTAATATCTTATGTTTCACCGAGTCGTGGCTGAACGACGACATGGATAACATACAGCTAGCGGGCTATACGCTACATCGGCAGGATAGAATGGCTGACTCCGGTAAGACAAGGGGTGGCGGTCTGTGTATATTTGTAAACAACAGCTGGTGCACAAAATCAAATACTAAGGAAGTCTCGAGGTTTTGCTCGCCTGAGGTAGAGTATCTTATGATAAGCTGTAGACCACACTATTTACCAAGAGAGTTTTCATCTATATTTTTCATAGCTGTCTATTTACCACCACAAACCAATGCTGGCATTAAGATTGCACTGAATGTGCTGTATAAGGCCATAAATCAACAGGAAAACGCTCATCCAGATGCAGCGCTCCTAGTGGCCGGGGACTTTAATGCAGGGAAACTTAAATCCGTTCTACCTAATTTCTACCAGCATGTTAAATGTGCAGCCAGAGGAAAAAAACTCTAGACCACCTTTACTCCACACACAGAGACGCATACAAAGCTCTCCCTCGCCCTCCATTTGGCAAATCTGACCATAACTCTATCCTCCTGATTCCTGCTTATAAGCAAAAACTAAAGCAGGAAGCACCAGTGACTCGGTTAATAAAAAAGTGGTCAGATGACACAGATGCTAAGCTACAGGACTGTTTTGCTAGCACAGACTGGAACATGTTCCGGGATTCCTCAGATAGCATTGAGGAGTACACCACATCAGTCACTGGCTTCATCAATAAGTGCATCGATGATGTCGTCCCCACGGTGACCGTACGTACATACCCCAACCAGAAGCCATGGATTACAGGAAACATCCGCACTGAGCTAAAGGGTAGAGCTGCCGCTTTCAAGGAGCGGGACTCTAACCCGGACACTTATAAGAAATCCAGCTATGCACTCCGACGAACCATCAAACAGGCAAAGAGTCAATACAGGACTAAGATTGAATCGTACTACACTGGCTCTGACGCTTGTCGGATGTGGCAGGGCTTGAAAACTATTACAGACTACAAAGGGAAGCACAGCTGCGAGCTGCCCAGTGACACAAGACTTCCAGACGAGCTAAACCACTTCTATGCTCGCTTCGAGGCAAGCAACACTGAAGCATGCATGAGAGCACCAGCTGTTCCGGATTACTATGTGATCACACTCTCCGTAGCCGATGTGGGTAAGACTTTTAAGCAGGTCAACATTCACAAGGCTGCAGGGCCAGACAGATTACCAGGACCTGTACTCCGAGCATGTGCTGACCAACTGGCAAGTGTCTTCACTGACATTTTCAACATGTCCCTGACTGAGTCTGTAATACCAACGTGTTTCAAGCAGACCACCATAGTCCCCGTGCCCAAGGACTCTAAGATAACCTGCCTAAATGACTACCGACCCGTAGCACTGATGTCTGTAGCCATGAAGTGCTTCGAAAGGCTGGTCATGGCTCACATCAACAGCATTATCCCAGAAACCCTAGACCCACTCCAATTTGCATACCGCCCCAACAGATCCACAGATGATGCAATCTCTAATGCACTCCACACTGCCCTTTCCCACCTGGACAAGAGGAACACCTACGTGAGAATGCTATTCATTGACTACAGCTCAGCATTCAACACCATAGTGCCCTCAAAGCTCATCACTAAGCTAAGGATCCTGGGACTAAACACCTCCCTCTGCAACTGGATCCTGGACTTCCTGACAGGCCGCCCCCAAGTGGTAAGGGTAGGTAACAACACATCTGCCACACTGATCCTCAACACGGGGGCCCCTCAGGGGTGCGTGCTCAGTCCCCTCCTGTACTCCCTGTTCACCCATGACTGCATGGCCAGGCACGACTCCAACACCATCATTAAGTTTGCCGACGACACAACAGTGGTAGGCCTGATCACCGACAACGATGAGACAGCCTATAGGGAGGAGGTCAGAGACCTGGCCGTGTGGTGCCAGGACAACAACCTCTCCCCTCAACGTGACCAAGACAAAGGAGATGATTGTGGACTACAGGGAAAAAAAAGAGGACTGAGCACGCCCCATTCTCATCGACGGGGCTGTAGTGGAACAGGTTGAGAGCTTCAAGTTCCTTGGTGTCCACATCACCAACGAACTATCATGGTCCAAACACACCAAGACAGTCGTGAAGAGGGCACGACAAAGCCTATTCCCCCTCAGGAGACTGAAAAGATTTGGCATGGGTCCTCAGATCCTCAACAAATTCTACAGCTGCACCATCGAAAGCATCCTGACTGGTTGCATCACCGCCTGGTATGGCAACTGCTTGGCCTCCGACCGCAAGGCACTACAGAGGGTAGTGCGTACGGCCCAGTACATCACTGGGGCCAAGCTTCCTGCCATCCAGGACCTCTATACCAGGCGGTGTCAGAGGAAAGCCCTCAAAATTGTCAAAGACTCCAGCCACCCTAGTCATAGACTGTTCTCTCTGCTACCGCACGGCAAGCGGTACCGGAGTGCCAAGTCTAGGTCCAAAATACTTCTCAACAGCTTCTACCCCCAAGCCATAAGACTGCTGAACAGCTAATCATGGCTACCCGGACTATTTGCACTGCCCCCCCACCCCATCCTTTTACGCTGCTGCTACTCTGTTAATTATTTATGCATAGTCACTTTAACTCTGCCCACATGTACATATTACTTCAACTACCTCAACTAGCCGGTGCCCCCGCACATTGACTCTGCACCGGTACCCTCCTGTATATATAGCCTCCCTACTGTTATTTTATTTTACTTCTGCTCTTTTTTTCTCAACACTTTTTTTGTTGTTGTTTTATTTTAACTTTTTTGTTAAAAATAAATGCACTGTTGGTTAAGGGCTGTAAGTAAGCATTTCACTGTAATGTCTGCACCTGTTGTATTCGGCGCATGTGGCCAATAAAATTTGATTTGATTTGAACATACCTACTGTAGGGTACTTCCCCCAATCCTATAACTCATCAGATAATACCATGTTCATTAAGTTTACTATACCTACTAATATAAACCTATAACCCCTTTTCAGTAATGTAATCTTCTGCACTTGTTTATTTTTTTTATTTTTATTTTTATTTTCCGGGGGGAATGGATCAGCTTAATATTGCAGATAGATTGTATCTTCTATCAATGTAATTGTCTGCATCACTTCCAATCCCCCATGTTTTTTTTATTTTTATATATATATTCCCCTTTATTACTTTTCAACCCCACCATCCTTTCCCTACTTGGAGTAAATTAGTGAACAACAACGCCCAGGCCTCTACTTCCGGTCTATACTTACTATCTACACCTTATGGACAGAGTTAATTTTACAATAATTCTATATATATATATATTTTTTAAATAATTTTATTATTTTATTTTATTTTATTTTTTGCTCCTGAACTTCTTCTACTCTCAACCGCTCCGATCATTTTCATGATGTCCATCCGGTTTGCTTCTAAATGCCATATCTTTCTAACTGTGCTCTTTCCCAAAAGCTCCCAACATACAACCTATATACTTATTATGGACACAGTATGCTTACATTATTAGCTATCTTTGTTATTATTTGTTGTTATTTGTTATTAGTCCCATCCTTCAACTCTATTCAATACCTCCCATCTATCTCTTAACACCATCCATATAGGATTTCTATTTGCCATATATATTTCAACCGTACTGTGATGTTTTACAAAAGTTCTGAACCTTTCTATTCTCATTGCTTCTACAGATTGTGAATTAAAAATAAACATTTTTGCTAAAAGTATTATTATATTATTGATTGATTGACTATGACTTTTCAGATCACCCAGTAATGCTATCTGTAAGGTTAGTTCCAGGTAAATATTGCAATCCTTTAGCCATTCCTGGACCTGTGTCCAAAAACAAGCTACAAATGGACAGAACCAAAACAAATGATCTAATGATTCTGTCTCTTCACAGCAAAATCTGCAGAGCTGGGAAGATTGTATCCCCATATAAATAACATTCTATTGGTAGCAAGAATTTTATATAATAATTTAAAATTGAAAGATTCTAATTTTTGAATCCGGTGTCGTTTTGCGTGTCAGTTCATAAACACTATGCCATGGGATCGGGTACGTCAAAGATCTCTTCCCAACTATTTTGCAATCTATATGGGACGGCTGTCAATCCTTTGGTCCTTAAGTGAAACTGATATACTTTTTTATTTATCACAGTTTTCCTTAACCAATTATGTTCTTTAATGCAAGGCCGACAGACAAGTTCCTTACTTTCTCCCCCTTCAACTTTCCTCTTCCACTTTTTGCGGTAAGGCTGCAATTATTTGGTTGTAATTTTGGGTAGAGCAGACATTTCCATATGTTTTTGTTAGCTGCATGTGCGACATAACTCCACCAGTCCTACCGATGATATCATTTACGAAGATTATACCTTTTTTAAACATTCTGTCAAAAAATAAAGGTTTTTTGTCAATTAGTATATTTGAATTTAACCACAATATTTGTTGCATTATTTGTTCTGTCGTTTCTGGAGGATTAAATTGAAATTGCAACCAACTTTCTATGGCTTGTTTTAGAAATAGTGACATTTGGGAGATTATTTCCTTTTCAAATAACTGAAAGTGAGAGGTTGTAATCTGAATAAAGGGAAAAAGGCCTTTCTTGAACAGTGGGTGAGACAATCTTACTAATTTGCTTGAGAACCAGTTCGGATTTAAGTATAACTTTTGGATGACTGAAGATTTTAGTGATAGGTCTAATGCTTTAATATTTAATAATTTCTGTCCTCCGAATTCATATTCATTATATAAATATGCTCTTTTAATTTTGTCTGGCTTGCCGTTCCAAATAAAATTGAATATTTTTTTCTCATATAATTTAAAAACTGTTTGCTAGGCGTAGGCAAGACCATAAGCAAATAGGTAAACTGGGATAATACTAAAGAGTTAATCAGGGTGATTTTTCCACAAATTGACAGGTATTTTCCTTTCCATGGTAGTAAGATCTTATCTATTTTTGCTAACTTTCTATTAAAATGTATTGAAGTGAGATCATTTATTTCCTTTGGGATATGTATTCCGAGTATATCCACATCACCATCAGACCATTTTATTGGTAAACTACATGGTAATGTAAAAATTGTATTTTTTAGTGATCCAATATGTAATATAGTACATTTGTCATAATTTGGTTGTAATCCAGAGAGGTTAGAAAATGTATCTAGATCCTCTATGAGGCTGTGGAGGGATTCTAGTTGTGGATCTAAAAGAAAACATGAATCATCTGCGTACAATTACACCTTTGTTTTTAAGCCCTGTATTTCTAATCCTCTGATATTATTGGATCTGATTTTAATAGCTAACATCTCGATGGCCACAATAAATAGATATGCCGATAGTGGACAACCTTGTTTCACTCCTCTTGACAGTTTAAAACTTTCTGAGAAATAGCCATTATTTACTATTTTACACCTAGGGTTACTATACATGATTTTGACCCATTTTATAAGAGATTCTCCAAAATTGAAATGCTCCAGGCATTTATATATAAACCCCAGTCGAACTTTATCAAATACCTTTTCGAAGTCTGCTATAAATAGCAGGCCTGCTTTCCCATATTTTCCATAGTGTTCTATTGTTTCCAATACTTGCCTTATATTATCTCCAATGTATCTTCCATGTAAAAAACCTGTCTGATTAGAATGAATAATATCCGACAATACCTTTTTAATTCTATGCGCTATACATTTTGCTAGGATTTTTGCATCACAACACTGAAGTGTAAGGGGCCTCCAATTTTGTAAATGGACTGGATCTTTATATTTTCCACTTGTATCCTGTTTCAGTAATAATGAGATCAGACCTTCTTCTTGAGTGTCAGATAATCTACCATTTACATAGGAGTGGTTAAAACATGCTAATAACGGTCCTCTTAGTATATCAAAAAAGGTTTGGTATACCTCGATTGGTATGCCATCCAACCCTGGAGTTTTCCCGGACTTAAAGTCTTTAATTGCATCCAGAAGTTCCTCCTCTGTAATTTCACCTTCACATGAGTCTTTCTGTGTGGCTGTTAATTTGACATTATCAATAGAAAAAAATCTCTACAATTAGCTTCAGTTAGAGGAGATGGAGGCGACTGAAAAAGAAAACATATGCTTAAAGTACTTTGTTTCTTCCTTCAAAATATCATTTGGTGAATTATGGGTGACTCCGTCAATTGTAACCAGTTTCATTAAGTTCTTTTTGGTAGCATTCCTATGTTGAAGATTAAAAAAGAATTTTGTGCATTTTTCCCAATATTCCATCCAGTTTGCTTTATTTTTATAATATATTACACTTGATCTTTCTTGAATAAGTTTTTCCATTTCTTTTTGTTTTTCCTCTAATTTATTTTGAGCCTCTATGTTACAGTTTTTATTCCCATCTATCTGTTCTGTTAGACTTTCTATTTCCTTTCTTAGTATAAACTCTTTTGACCTAAATTGCTTTTGTTTTCGAGATGAGTACTGAATTGCATGGCCTCTAAAGGCACATTTAAAGGTGTCCCATACAATAAGGGGATTCGCTGTACCTATGTTATGTTGGAAAAAGTCAGTTATAAATTCCTTTGTTCTAATAATAAATAAATTATCATCCAATAGGCTTTGATTAAATTTCCAATATCCTCGCCCACGTGGAAATTCAGTCAGAGTAATGTATATGCCTATTATATGATGGTCCGACCGCATTCTGTCCCCTATCAACACTTTTTTTACTTTTGGTGCCAACGAGAATGAGATAAGAAAGAAGTCAAGACGACTAGCTTGATTCAGTCTCCGCCATGTACAGTGGGGAAAAAAAGTATTTAGTCAGCCACCAATTGTGCACGTTCTCCCACTTAAAAATATGAGAGAGGCCTGTAATTTTCATCATAGGTACACGTCAACTATGACAGAGAAAATGAGGGAAAAAAATCCAGAAATTCACATTGTAGGATTTTTAATGAATTTATTTGCAAATTATGGTGGAAAATAAGTATTTGGTCAATAACAAAAGTTTCTTAATACTTTGTTATATACCCTTTGTTGGCAATGACACAGGTCAAACGTTTTCTGTAAGTCTTCACAAGGTTTTCACACACTGTTGCTGGTATTTTGGCCCATTCCTCCATGCAGATCTCCTCTAGAGCAGTGATGTTTTGGGGCTGTCGCTGGGCAATACGGACTTTCAACTCCCCGCCAAAGATTTTCTATGGGTTGAGATCTGGAGACTGGCTAGGCCACTCCAGGACCTTGAAATGCTTCTTACGAAGCCACTCCTTCGTTGCCCGGGCGGTGTGTTTGGGATCATTGTCATGCTGAAAGACCCAGCCACGTTTCATCTTCAATGCCCTTGCTGATGGAAGGAGGTTTTCACTCAAAATCTCATGATACATGGCCCCATTCATTCTTTCCTTTACACGGATCAGTCGTCCTGGTCCCTTTGCAGAAAAACAGCCCCAAAGCATGATGTTTCCACCCCCATGCTTCACAGTAGGTATGGTGTTCTTTGGATGCAACTCAGCATTCTTTGTCCTCCAAACACGACGAGTTGAGTTTTTACCAAAAAGTCATATTTTGGTTTCATCTGACATTCTCCCAATCCTCTTCTGGATCATCCAAATGCACTCTAGCAAACTTCAGACGGGCCTGGACATGTACTGGCTTAAGCAGGGGGACACGTCTGTGCTGCAGGATTTGAGTCCCTGGCAGCGTAGTGTGTTACTGATGGTAGGCTTTGTTACTTTGGTCCCAGCTCTCTGCAGGTCATTCACTAGGTCCCCCCGTGTGGTTCTGGGATTTTTGCTCACCGTTCTTGTGATCATTTTGACCCCACAGGGTGAGATCTTGCGTGGAGCCCCAGATCGAGGGAGATTATCAGTGGTCTTGTATGTCTTTCATTTCCTAATAATTGCTCCCACAGTTGATTTCTTCAAACCAAGCTGCTTACCTATTGCAGATTCAGTCTTCCCAGCCTGGTGCAGGTCTACAATTTTGTTTCTGGTGTCCTTTGACAGCTCTTTGGTCTTGGCCATAGTGGAGTTTGGAGTGTGACTGTTTGAGGTTGTGGACAGGTGTCTTTATACTGATAACAAGTTCAAACAGGTGCCATTAATACAGGTAACGAGTGGAGGACAGAGGAGCCTCTTAAAGAAGAAGTTACAGGTCTGTGAGAGCCAGAAATCTTGCTTGTTTGTAGGTGACCAAATACTTATTTTCCACCATAATTTGCAAATAAATTCATTAAAAATCCTACAATGTGATTTTCTGGATTTTTTTTCCTCATTTTGTCTGTCATAGTTGACGTGTACCTATGATGAAAATTACAGGCCTCTCTCATCTTTTTAAGTGGGAGAACTTGCACAATTGGTGGCTGACTAAATACTTTTTTCCCCCACTGTATATCTCACTAGATCAGCATATTTAAGCCTCCATATATCTACTAGTTCTAATGTATCCATGACATTCACAATTTCCTTAAGAGCATGTGGGTGATTGTTTGTGGTGTGATTTCCTTTTCGGTCCATTGAGCTATTTAAAACAGTATTATAATCCCCCACCATAATAATATTGTCTTGAGTTGCTTGCAGGCTTGATAATTTATTATATATATTGTCAAAGAATTGTGGATCATCATTATTTGGTCCGTAAAGGTTAATGAGCCATATCTGTTTATGGTCCAATACCATATTTAAAATAATCCATCTACCTTGCGTATCTATTTGGACAATTTGCACATTCGGATCGAAATTACTATTAATTAATATCATCACCCCTTTTGAATTTCTTTGCCCATGGGAGAAGTATATTTCCCCCCATTCTTTTTTCCACGCTACTTCATCTCGAATTGTTGAATGAGTTTCCTGTATACAATAGATATTATATTCCTTCTCTTTGAGCCATGTAAATATTGTTCTTCTTTTGTTATTATCAGCTAAGCCATTACAATTATAACTGGCTATACTTATTTCACCATACACCATAATGAGATACAAGTTTCAAGTCTATTTATCATTATATATGTTTGTAAATTTACCAATAAAAAATAGCGTAATGATTGAGTGTCCATATAGCTGTACCGTGATATTTGCATTGCTACGGAGTAACCCTTCAATTGTTCTCCACTAATTCCCCGCTAAAGCCCCTCCCCCATCCCAAGTTGAGCCGTCATCCCAGTGATCAGCATCCCACCCACGTCCCTCCGTATCCCTAAGGCCCCGAGAGGCCAGGACCCATCCATCGAAAACAGCACACAGTGCCACCCACAATACAGAAGCAGATTAACCGCCAAAAGCATTTCCAATGCTTTCACCTCTATATATATCTATATAACTATTATTTTTTTTTAAATTATGCATATCCTATTTTCCATCATTATCAATTAATATGCGTAATAATGTCGGCAGTTCACGCATAGGATTCTAACATATAACCCGGATTGCCATTGTATTACATTTAATTCATTGACAAGCAATTATTATCCTAGCAAATAATTCCTGCGGTCCATCCCATACCCCCCAACATCCCCACCCCCCCACAACAGATGCCAGACAAGCACACACGCACATACTCACATACTCCAACACACTCAACCCCCCTCCTCCACAATCCACCATAAAATCCGATACTCAACGGCTGTTATATCCCAGAGCCCAACTCGAGAAATAACTTGATCTACGAGTGCACATACAGTTAAAGCTGATTGAGAAAGCATGCAGATTGAGCAGAAATTGATAACAATGTGAGATTTGATTAATCTACTTAATCTATGTCAAGTCCTAGGTGATGGAGATCAGATCCACCCTCTTCACCTGAGACACAAACACTCTGATCCCTTGTTGTAACCATTTTCCCAAGCATCTCCATGCGGTCAGACCTTTGATTATTTTGTGCCACCTGGGCCACAATGATAAACCCCCTCTCTGATTGTCCGAGTGTGACCCCCTCCCCATGGGTTACTGCAGCCAGTGTTGCCAGCACTGCCACTACCTGGGTGGGCGTACCCCACCGGAATCCCCACCGGCTAGGTAAAAGGTCGTCAAGGTTCTCATTAGCAGCTTTGAGAATTTCCTTGTATATTATGCTCTCCCATCAGGGGGCTCTGGCTTTGTAGGACCAACCCTGCCAGGCAGGCTCAGAATCTTGAGGGGGCGGTGCTGCTCAAGTAGGTCTCTGACCGCATTTATTTCTCTGTTTAGGCTGCATATTCACAGCAGGTCCATAAAATAGATGGGAACTTCTCTTTGGTGTATGGGTCGCTCAGGTGGGTGTCCAGGTTATAGGGTTAGGGATCTTTCCATCATGATAGGACAATGAATAATTAGATTAGATGTATACTATATTTAAAAATGTATATCCCTCATCTACACAAAATTGAAAGCTCTCTCTCTCACTACCCCTGCTCATAGACCCCCGGTCGGCACTGGGATATGCAACCATTTCCCCTCTCACTCACTTAACGCCGCACCTTTTCAAACACAAAAATGCACACCACATGGTTGACTGCGGAAGAAATGGGCCGAGCGTGCAAATGCACCCGCATCCACATCTGCCGCAAGGGGGAAAGGACGCCAGAGAGAACACAGGACCAACCACAACAACCATCCGCCAAAACAACAACCTCCCGCCAAAAAAGCCATGTTCTAATTATTTGTATTTAAAGATGTATTATTCTGCTTGTTATATCGTTTTATCCATTTATAAAATACTATACTTACTATAAATGTTATTTAATATTACAATCCCTATCATTGCTAGTATCAAGTGCTCCAATATTTGACTCCTCTATTACAACTTTTAGAATAGCCATGGAGTAGTCTTTGTGTCTCTGAACATTTGGTTGTCAATATATAATTTATCCACCACTAGTGCAACACGTTTCCCTTTTAATCTGTTTTCCTTGAAGATTGGATACAGAACTTTGCGCCTTTCTACAATCTCCTTCGGGAACTGATCATTCATGCCTATTTTCGTACCAGCAAGTCTTTTTCCCAGGCTTTTCACCATAGCTTTATCCTTAAAAAAGCAAATTTGGCAACGATTGGGCGTTCATATTTCTGTCCTCTTTTTCCGAAACGATGTACACGTTCGAGTTGGATTTTATCGACAGCCTCGAGTGGGATTTGTAGCGCTGTATGCAGGAAGTCCTTCATAACATTCTCTGTTATTTCTCCCTCCTTTTCCTGAATACCCGTAAGTACTAGATTTTCCCTCATCGATCTAGTTTGGATGTCTAGTAAGGCTTCTCTCAGAAGATTGTTCTCCTTTTTTAATTGCCTAACGTCCGTTTCCATTTTAGAGACTGTCACTTTTATTTCTTTGGTTTCTTTCTCCATTACCAAAGCTTTTTCGTCACTCATTTGAAGACTCGCTTTCAACTCTTTTACGTCTTTACTGACCAATTCTAATATGCCCAATTTGTCATTTATCGACTTCAACAGGTCGCTTTCCACACTTACCATACCCAGTGGTGAAAAGCATATATCATCTGTATCAGTCGATGAGTCCCGTTTCCTTTTGGGGATCGGCTCTCCACGCTTGTCTTCAGTCATGTTTGGGTGTTGCTTGTTGTAGTAATATTTGTCGATATATTTCTCTAGCCTTATGATCTTATTTCTGTTATTATCCAGATTGAATTATATTAACTGCGAATATATGAAATGCTAATATTTAGTCTAACTTACTGATTTTGAATATTATGTTTTTATCTTGAGGTGTTTTGTACCGATTTCTATTCAATACGCCATCTTGTCTACGCGTGCCCCGCCCCTTCTTATAGCCTCCCTACTGTTATTTTATTTTACTTCTGCTCTTTTTTTCTCAACACTTTTTTTGTTGTTGTTTTATTTTAACTTTTTCGTTAAAAATAAATGCACTGTTGGTTAAGGGCTGTAAGTAAGCATTTCACTGTAATGTCTGCACCTGTTGTATTCGGCGCATGTGGCCAATACAATTTGATTTGATTTGATTTGAACATACCTACTGTAGGGTACTTCCCCCAATCCTATAACTCATCAGATAATACCATGTTCATTAAGTTTACTATACCTACTAATATAAACCTATAACCCCTTTTCAGTAATGTAATCTTCTGCACTTGTTGCATTGATGTATTAATATATAAACCAGAATCTACAAACAATTGGTACTGCCCTACCATTTTAATAGTCAAAACTACCTGCCACCCACTGTTCAACATAACAGAAACAGATTATCGTTTTAGAATTCATTAACTGTTTGCATAAATCACTGGTGTTACTCAAACTATAGCACTGAGTAATAATAATTAAAAATTGTCAAAGAACTTTCCCGATTCACCTATTCAGACCTCTGCTTAAAATATCCCCCTGCGTCCTTTACATCCCGATATAGCCCAGCGAGCACGACTCTTTTTCACCCTCTTACTAAATCAAGGCATTAGTCAATTCTATCCACAAACCACTACTACCTAATAACATATTTTCATTCACATAACTAGAAAGCATTATTTTAATACCAGTCTGCTCAAACAATCCAATTCAACATTTCTCATCACCCAATTAACCTACTTTCCTTTTCAAACAATCCAATTCGACATTGCTCATCTCCCAATTAACCTACTTCCCTTTTAACTCAGAAAAAGCTCTACAATCTCTATTATCCTCTACCACTGTCTTTCCATCTAACGGTACTTTAGCAGGTGACAAATTATTGTGAAGTTATAGTCAAAACAAACACAACATCTATTCAAAGGTATGCCACTTTAATTACTATGTTATCCTATGCCGCCATGGGTTGGTAGGACAATCTCTTTCGTATAATCTTATCAATTCTAGGTCAATAGCATCAATGTAACAGTTTTGCTTCCTTGCCTACATGGGCTTGAACCAGGGACCCTCAGCACACATCAACAACAGTCACCCTCGAAGCACCGTTACCCATCGGTCCACAAAATCCGCAACCCTTGCAGAGCAACTTAAACAACTACTTCAAGGTCTCAGAGCGTGTTACGTCACCAATCGAAACGCTACTAGTTCGCACCACTAACTAGCTAGCCCTTCCACACCGGTAACATTCACCCCCCTTTGACTTCCTCCTTTTTCGCAGCAACCAGTGATCCGGGTACACCACATTTAACCCATTATGACACTTACAGCTCTCTCACGTTCAGTGAGCCCCAGTTGCTAATACCGTAGATCAACACCTAGAAATTCTCCAGACAACAAATAAAAACCATTCTCAAAAAGCGTTCTGCATTTATCTCTATCATAGGGTTTAAAAACGAACTTAACAACATTAACAATCAATTGCTGTAGTAGTGTTGTGTCGAGTAAACGTTGCTAATTATGCTGTGATGACCAAGGAGAACCGCTGACGCTGTATTTTCATCATAAGGTTTATTCATAACAAAGGGTTACAGCGTCGATTTACAGATACCTGCAGTTATCTGGAGAATAATCGCCCCATCTCTAATATGATTATTCTGTCATCCTTTGTCCCAACTGTGGTATATATTCTATGTAATCTGATATGGGTGTTCCTCTACAGACCAATCCCCTGTCTCCACACAACATACTTCCTCTGTTCTATGGTGTGTCCCTCTAAAACTGCTCCCTCTAAAACTGAATAAACATCCTCTCAGGTTCCACTTAAAAACATTAGCAAAGTCATAATTCTTCAGACACTACAGTAGCTTCATGTTTGGTTCAGTTTATCTGTTACGATATTGTGTCAGTAATATTTCTGTAGTGACCTCAGCTACAAGTTCCTATATTCCTCAGTTAATGTTATCTTTCATACTCTGCTCCCTTCTGACACTGCTTCATAATCCCTGTTGTATTTTTAATACTCTATTTATTCTCTTTGTCCCCTTGCTTCACTTCCCATTAAGATAAGACACTCGCTTCCCTGTGCGTCGTCCCTATACTATACTATTTTAATCCCCTTTATCAACGAAGATAACACCAATCCGCCATTACTAGAAGTCATCAGATCTGGTAACTGTCCTTTCTAAGTAGGCTACAAGTGACAAACCAAACACTTGCTGTAGTTGAGAAGCATATATTGAATTTATATCCATAGTATCAATATCCAATTTATGGATTGACATTACGCCACCATTCTCAATCGTTTAATCTAGCAAACCCGTAGGCAACGCAAAAAGCTGACTACCACGAAATCGTCTCGCTATTCCTGTTAAATAAGTGAGTCTTTCCATTTGAACCAAGCACGCTACAAACCTTCCATTCTACATCACCAAACCAAATACTTTGTAGTATCTGTCTAAGCAACACATACCAACAGTTGAATTACACTCATAAACCCAGATTTTACTCTATGCCATTGAAATGACAAATAAATCCCACAAATAGCCCAATTACACTGGTTTATCATCTTACCATCTGATACAAAATGAAGTTCCTTCACTTCACCACCTTAGCTCCGAAATGATAATTAGTTTAATGGAATCCCTAAATTGGCTTTGTACTATATTATAAGTTACGTCTATATATTCCACTCCTTATGGGCAGTTCATTTCTTAAACACTCTCCATACCACTCCTTGATTTTCTATGACCTATTCTGTTATATATCAAAACTTATTATCCAAGTTTATATGACATTATCATACACATTTATATAATTTAATCTGTCCATGCTGATAAATCACTAAGATATGGTTCCACATAGAAAAATCCTAATTTACTTAACATCCATTTGCACATTGTCTGATTTACATTACTTTTACAAGAGACTTGTTGTAAATGTGGATTTGTCTGTAATAATTTCGTCATTTCCTTTCTCTCTCTTCGAGGTAAATTAAGCTCTGATTTACTCTTAATGGTGACTGTTTTTCCAGATACCGGTCTACTAAGCTGGCCATCCATTACTTCTATTAGTTCATGCAATATTAGTAAGCACATACATGAATCAAATCCCCAACTTGATCTTTATTAAAATTTTATTTGCCTATTTTGTCATTGGTGCCATGATTCAACATGCTCATTGTATCTGCTACAGTGGGGAAAAAAAGTATTTAGTCAGCCACCAATTGTGCAAGTTCTCCCACTTAAAAAGATGAGAGAGGCCTGTAATTTTCATCATAGGTACACGTCAACTATGACAGACAAAATGAGAGAAAAAAATCCAGAAAATCACATTGTAGGATTTTTAATGAATTTATTTGCAAATTATGGTGGAAAATAAGTATTTGGTCAATAACAAAAGTTTCTCAATACTTTGTTATATACCCTTTGTTGGCAATGACACAGGTCAAACGTTTTCTGTAAGTCTTCACAAGGTTTTCACACACTGTTGCTGGTATTTTGGCCCATTCCTCCATGCAGATCTCCTCTAGAGCAGTGATGTTTTGGGGCTATCGCTGGGCAACACAGACTTTCAACTCCCTCCAAAGATTTTCTATGGGGTTGAGATCTGGAGACTGGCTAGGCCACTCCAGGACCTTGAAATGCTTCTTACGAAGCCACTCCTTCCTTGCCCGGGCGGTGTGTTTGGGATCATTGTCATGCTGAAAGACCCAGCCACGTTTCATCTTCAATGCCCTTGCTGATGGAAGGAGGTTTTCACTCAAAATCTCACGATACATGGCCCCATTCATTCTTTCCTTTACACGGATCAGTCGTCCTGGTCCCTTTGCAGAAAAACAGCCCCAAAGCATGATGTTTCCACCCCCATGCTTCACAGTAGGTATGGTGTTCTTTGGATGCAACTCAGCATTCTTTGTCCTCCAAACACGACGAGTTGAGTTTTTACCAAAAAGTTCTATGTTGGTTTCATCTGACCATACGACATTCTCCCAATCCTCTTCTGGATCATCCAAATGCACTCTAGCAAACTTCAGACGGGCCTGGACATGTACTGGCTTAAGCAGGGGGACACGTCTGGCACTGCAGGATTTGAGTCCCTGGCGGCGTAGTGTGTTACTGATGGTAGGCTTTGTTACTTTGGTCCCAGCTCTCTGCAGGTCATTCACTAGGTCCCCCCGTGTGGTTCTGGGATTTTTGCTCACCGTTCTTGTGATCATTTTGACCCCACGGGGTGAGATCTTGCGTGGAGCCCCAGATCGAGGGAGATTATCAGTGGTCTTGTATGTCTTCCATTTCCTAATAATTGCTCCCACAGTTGATTTCTTCAAACCAAGCTGCTTACCTATTGCATATTCAGTCTTCCCAGCCTGGTGCAGGCCTACAATTTTGTTTCTGGTGTCTTTGACAGCTCTTTGGTCTTGGCCATAGTGGAGTTTGAAGTGTGACTGTTTGAGGTTGTGGACAGGTGTCTTTTATACTGATAACAAGTTCAAACAGGTGCCATTAATACAGGTAACGAGTGGAGGACAGAGGAGCCTCTTAAAAAAGAAGTTACAGGTCTGTGAGAGCCAGAAATCTTGCTTGTTTGTAGGTGACCAAATACTTATTTTCCACCACAATTAGCAAATAAATTCTTTTTCTCAATTTGTCTGTCATAGTTGACGTGTACCTATGATGAAAATTACAGGCCTCTCTCATCTTTTTAAGTGGGAGAACTTGCACAATTGGTGGCTGACTAAATACTTTTTTCCTGTCCGTTTTGAGTAATTCACAAAGGAGTAATTATCCCTTCACCAAGGTACTCTAACTCTCAGAGGACTGAACATAGGCCTCAAACCCATTCTTTATGATGTTTATAAACATCCAAGGACTCAAACCTGTAACAAAATGACTACAACGTTTAACAAATGTTGTTGATGACTTGAACATCATAATAAAGGACTCTAACCTTTATCCCTAAGCTTGCTGAGGACTTGAACCTCACAACTTTTCACATTAAAGGACTCAAACCTATATCTTTATCCTCTGTAGTCTTCACTCACTAATCTGAACGAACCCTGTTTAGAATCATAGCACCATGTCATTGTCTAATTTGATATTTCTCCTTACATCTGTTTACATACTTGAAAACCACTCATCTAGTCCCCTCAAAAACATATTGAATTTTAAACGTCCATTACAGCTCAGCTTTACCACAGATAAGCAGAATTAGACATAATCAAAAAAATGAAAGTCTGCTTACCTGTCAGTTCGGCTGTAAACTGCATCATGACGCGAATCTGTTATGATGAGTTTCTCTGGTATCAAGTAATTCATGATGCAAGAAGATATTTAACACTTAGATGGAGAGTTGATACAAAGTATTTATTTGATTACGGTACCGGATTTGTTTAACAAACGGCACGTGCTTTACCTTGTCATCCGAACTACTAGACAAATAAAATATCTCTCTTCTTATAGTCCATGTTACATATTGCTTCCACAACATCTGGTAACCATCATTTGGCACTCCCTTCTTTTATGGTATTACCTTGTACCCCAACTCAGTATATTCCATATATCAATCATTCTAAGATAAACACCAGTAAGCTCCCTCGACATACTGGAATCCTTGGCATCCAGACTCTGTGGCACCAATAATTACCTATCTAATAGATTTAACCTTGTTCCTACAACACTGTGAAAAGACATTATAACACATGTGAAATGATTTATTTCAGGTGAACTTCGGTAACTACAATGCTGTCATGAGTTTGTT
Organism: Coregonus clupeaformis; assembly: GCF_020615455.1. Taxonomy (NCBI): domain Eukaryota; kingdom Metazoa; phylum Chordata; class Actinopteri; order Salmoniformes; family Salmonidae; genus Coregonus; species Coregonus clupeaformis. Next base: position 50,683,575 of record NC_059212.1, on the reverse strand, counting down.
GAATGTGGACCAGAACCACTGGAAGTTAATTGTGAGTAAAATAATTTTTCTAAAATTGAGTTAGGTAAATTTTTGGGAAGAGGTATTAGGGTTCTAAATATGTGTGATTTAATAGTAAAATAATTTAAGGGATCAATACAATCCTATATTGCTTCCCCAGTATCTGCATGAACCATTAGGCCAAGTGTTTTTGGTTGACCCTGCTGGACAGAAAGAGAAGGAGGAATCAGAACACGCTGCATTCAAATTCAGGTGTTAGTTATTCCATTGTACTGGATCTAATACATATTAGCATTTGACATACATTCATACAGTGGCTTGCGAAAGTATTCACCCCCGTTGGCATTTTTCCTATTTTGTTGCCTTACAACCTGCAATTCAAATGGATTTTTGGGGGGGTTGTATCATTTGATTTACACAACAAAATGAAGATGCAAAATATTTTTTCTGGTGAAACAAACAAGAAATAAGACAAAAAAACAGAAAACCTGAACGTGTATAACTATTTGTAGAGCCACCTCTACTTTGTAGAGCCACCTTTTGCAGAAATTACAGCTGCAAGTCTCTTGGGGTATGTCTCTATAAGCTTGGCACATCTAGCCACTGGGATTTTGCCCATTCTTCAAGGCAAAACTGCTCCAGCTCCTTCAAGTTGGATGGGTTCCGCTGGTGTACAGCAATCTTTAAGTCATACCACAGATTCTCAATTGGATTGAGGTCTGGGCTTTGACTAGGCCATTCCAAGACATTTAAATGTTTCCCCTTAAACCACTCAAGTGTTGCTTTAGCAGTATGCTTAGGGTCATTGTCCTGCTGGAAGGTGAATCGCCATCCCAGTCTCAAATCTCTGGAAGACTGAAACAGGTTTCCCTCAAGAATTTCCCTGTATTTAGTGGCATCCATCATTCCTTAAATTCTGACCAGTTTACGAGTCCCTGCCAATGAAAAACATCCCCACAGCATGATGCTGCCACCACCATGCTTCACTGTGGGGATGGTGTTCCCGGGGTGATGAGAGGTGTTGGGTTTGCGCCAGACATTTTCCTTGATGGCCAAAAAGCTCAATTTTATCTGACCAGAGTACCTTCTTCCATATGTTTGGGGAGTCTCCCACATGCCTTTTGGCTAACACCAAACATGTTTGCTTATTTTTTTCCTTTAAGCAATGGCTTTTTTCTGGCCACTCTTTCATAAAGCCCAGCTCTGTGGAGTGTACGGCTTAAAGTGGTCCTATGGACAGACACTCCAATCTCCGCTGTGGAGCTTTGCAGCTCCTTCAGGGTACTTAATTTCGGCTACTGATTGCAGTCTGCCAGTTTGGCTTTATACATAGCTTGGGCTTTGTTGAGTAAGGCTTAAACTATGTATTTAGATTGTAGTTAGGTACTATAGGTAGGCATCGTGGGCTGTATATTATTAAGTAGTATAGGTAGGCATCGTGGGCTGTTGTGGGTAGCTGTTGTGTAGTTATTGTAGGTTACTTTTGTATTCGGCGGTGCCGGGTGTAGCACGAAGCTAGCTAGCTAACTCACCTCCTGGATTAGCTGGCGAGTTGCTATTAGCAACGGTTGCAACTAAAAACAATATCCTTTTAGCCAGCTACATTCGTTCAGCAGCGACGCCGTTTTTCAAACAAAGTCAACACAGTAGCCATTGCTAGCCAGCCAACACTACCAGCTGGCTGTACTGTGGTAGCTAAATACAATATCTTTGTGCTAGCTACCCAACGTTTAATCATTGCTGCGTAATGAAAGGTAAGCTTGGCTTCTTATATGGTGTTGAGTTAAGCTTAAACCATGTATTTAGATTGTAGGTAGGTATTGTAGTTTGGTATTATAGGTAGCTTACTCAGGTAGTTATTGAAGGTTATTGTAGGTAATTATTGTAGATAAGGACTGTATTCGGGCGGACCCCGGCGAAGCACGCAGGCTAGCTTACCCACTACTTGGACCAACAAAGCTAGCTAGCTAGCTAGCTAGCGGGTAGCTACTGGTAACTTTTTGCAACTGTGGTTAATTGTTTCCAATGTTATTTCATGCTTAAGAGTACCTGTGATTGAGCCAGCTAGCTGCTACCATTCCGCTGTTTTTCTAACCTCATCCGAGGCATTAACGTTAGGTGGTTGGTAGCTGCTGTACTTAATTACAGCTACTGATAACAGTCTGCTGTAGTTTACAACAATTCTAATTTCTAAAGTGGAAGTTGGGAGAGTTTTACTCGGGTGGTTCAGTGAAACAATTATAGTTTCTGAGGTGGAAGTTGGGAGAGTTATATATATATATATATATTTTTTTTTTTGGTGAGGGAGGCATGCTCTCTCCTTTCCCTGATGTTTAGTTCATTTCATTCCGATCTCCTCTGCATTATTGTAGCCATCTGCTGCAGCCTGTCAACTCTGCATCTGCCTATCCCTGTTCTCTCCTCTCCGCACAGGCTACACAAACGCCTCACACCGCGTGGCTGCTGCCTCTCTAACCTGGTGGTCCATGCACGCACCACACACCTGGAGTTCCAGGTCTCAGGCAGCCTCTGGAACTGCCGTTCTGCCGCCAACAAGGCTGACTTCATCCCAGCCTATGCTACCCTCCAGTCCCTCGACTTCCTGGCGCTGACGGAAACATGGATTACCACTGAAAACACTGCTACTCCTACTGCTCTCTCCTCGTCTGACCATGTGTTCTCGCATACCCCGAGAGCATCTGGTCAGAGGGGTGGTGGCACAGGAATCCTCATCTCTCCCAAGTGGTCATTCTCAATTTTTCCCCTAACCCATCTGTCTATCTCCTCATTTGAATTCCACGCTGTCACAGTCACTAGCCCATTTAAGCTTAATATCCTTGTCATCTATCGCCCTCCAGGTTCCCTTGGAGAGTTCATCAATGAGCTTGACGCCTTGATAAGTTCCTTTCCTGAGGATGGCTCACCCTTCACAGTTTTGGGGGATTTCAACCTCCCCACGTCTACATTTGACTCATTTCTCTCTCTGCCTCCTTCTTTCCACTCCTCTCCTCTTTTGACCTCACCCTCTCACCACCCCCCCCACTCACAAGGCAGGCAATACGCTTGACTTCATCTTTACTAGATGCTGCTCTTCTACTAATCTCACTGCAACTCCCCTCCATGTCTCCGACCACTACTTTGTATCCTTTTTCTCTCTCGCTCTCCTCCAACACTACTCACTCTGCCCCTACACAGATGGTAACGCGCCGCCGCAACCTTCGCTCTCTCTCTCCCACTACTCTCTCCTCTTCCATCCTATCATCTCTTCCCTCTGCTCAATCCTTCTCCCTCCAATCTCCTGATTCTGCCTCCTCAACCCTCCTCTCCTCCCTTTCTGCATCCTTTGACTCCCTGTGTCCCCTATCCTCCCGGCCGGCTCGGTCCTCCCCTCCAGCTCTGTGGCTTGATGACTCATTGCGAGCTCACAGAACAGAGCTCCGGGCAGCTGAGCGGAAATGGAAGAAAACTAAACTCCCTGCCGACCTGGCATCTTTTCACTCCCTCCTCTCTACATTTTCTTCATCTGTTTCTGCTGCTAAGGCCACTTTCTACCACTCTAAATTCCAAGCATCTGCCTCTAACCCTAGGGAAGCTCTTTGCCACATTCTCCTCACTGCTGAATCCTCCCCCCCTCCTCCCTCTCTGTGGATGACTTTGTCAACCACTTTGAAAAGAAGGTTGACGACATCCGATCCTCGTTTGTTAAGTCTAATGACACTGCTGGTCCTGCTCACACTGCCCTACCCTATGCTTTGACTTCTTTCTCCCCTCTCTCCAGATAAAATCTTGCGACTAGTGACTGCAGGCCGCCCAACAACCTGCCCGCTTGACCCCATCCCCTCCTCTCTTCTCCAGACCATCTCCGGTGACCTTCTCCCCTACCTCACCTCGCTGATCAACTCATCCTTGACCGCTGGCCATGTCCCTTCCGTCTTCAAGAGAGCGAGAGTTGCACCCCTTCTCAAAAAAACCAACACTCGATCCCACTGATGTCAACAACTACAGACCAGTATCCCTTCTTTCTTTTCTTTCCAAAACTATTGAGCGTGCCGTCTTTAGCCAACTCTCTTGCTATCTCTCTCAGAATGACCTTCTTGATCCAAACCAGTCAGGTTTCAGGACTGGTCATTCAACTGAGACTGCTCTTCTCTGTGTCACGGAGGCTCTCCGCACTGCTAAAGCTAACTCTCTCTCCTCTGCTCTTGTCCTTCTAGACCTGTCTGCTGCCTTTGATACAGTGAACCATCAGATCCTCCTCTCCACCCTCTCCGAGCTGGGCATCTCCGGCGCGGCTCACTCCTGGATTGCGTCCTACCTGACCGGTCGCTCCTACCAAGTGGCGTGGCGAGAAGCTGTCTCCGCACCACGTGCTCTCACCACTGGTGTCCCCAGGGCTCAGTTCTAGGCCCTCTCCTTTTCTCCCTATACACCAAGTCACTTGGCTCTGTCATATCCTCACATGGCCTCTCCTATCATTGCTACGCTGACGATACACAACTAATCTTCTCCTTTCCCCCTTCTGATAACCAGGTGGCGAATCGCATCTCTGCATGTCTGGCCGACATATCAGTATGGATGACGGATCACCACCTCAAGCTGAACCCTGGCAAGACGGAGCTGCTCTTCCTCCCGGGAAGGACTGCCCGTTCCATGATCTCGCCATCACGGTTGACAACTCCGTTGTGTCCTCCTCCCAGAGTGCGAAGAGCCTTGGCGTGACCCTGGACAACACCCTGTCGTTCTCCGCTAACATCAAGGCGGTGACCCGATCCTGCAGGTTCATGCTCTACAACATTCGGAGAGTACGACCCTGCCTTACACAGGAAGCGGCACAGGTCCTAATCCAGGCACTTGTCATCTCCCGTCTGGATTACTGCAACTTGCTGTTGGCTGGGCTCCCTGCCTGTGCCATTAAACCCCTACAACTCATCCAGAATGCCGCAGCCCGTCTGGTGTTCAACCTTCCTAAGTTCTCTCACGTCACCCCCCTCCTCCGCACACTCCACTGGCTTCCAGTTGAAGCTCGCATCCGTTACAAGACCATGGTGCTTGCCTATGGAGCAGTGAGGGGAACGGCACCTCCGTACCTTCAGGCTCTGATCAGTCCCTACACCCAGGCGAGGGCATTGCGTTCATCCACCTCTGGCCTGCTGGCTCCCCTTCCTCTGCGGAAGCATAGTTCCCGCTCAGCCCAGTCAAAGCTGTTCGCTGCTCTGGCACCCCAATGGTGGAACAAGCTCCCTCACGACGCCAGGACAGCGGAGTCACTCACCACCTTCCGGAGACATTTGAAACCCCACCTCTTTAAGGAACACCTGGGATAGGATAAAGTAATCCTTCTACCCCCCCAAAAAAAAAAAAAAAAAAAAAAGTATAATTGTAAAGTGGTTATCCCACTGGCTATAGGGTGAATGCACCAATTTGTAGTCGCTCTGGATAAGAGCGTCTGCTAAATGACGTAAATGTGCCCTTGAGCAAGGCACTTAACCCTAATTGCTCCTGTAAGTCGCTCTGGATAAGAGCGTCTGCTAAATGACTAAAATGTAAATGTAAATGATTATGTTTGGTGTCTTTGTTGCCTCTCTGATTAATTCCCTCCTTGCCTGATCCGTGAGTTTTGGTGGGCAGCCCTCTCTTGGCAGGTTTGTTGTGGTGCCATATTCTTTCCATTTTTTAATAATGGATTTAATGGGGCTTCGTGGGATGTTCAAAGTTTCTGATATTTTTTTATAACCCAACCCTGACCTGTACTTCTCCACAACTTTGTCCCTGACCTGTTTCCTTGGTCTTCATGGTGCCGCTTGCTTGGTGGTACCCCTTGCTTAGTGGTGTTGCAGACTCTGGGGCCTTTCAGAACAGTTGTATATATACTGAGATCATGTGACAGATCATGTGACACTTAGATTGCACACAGGTGGATTTTATTTAACTAACTTCTGAAGGTAATTGGTTTCTCCAGATCTTATTTAGGGGCTTCATAGCAAAGGGGGTGAATACATATGCATGCACCACTTTTCAGTTATTTATTTTTTAGAGTTTTTTGAAACAAGTAATTTTGTTCATTCCATTTCACCAATTTGGACTATTTTGTGTATGTCCATTACATGAAATCCAAATAAAAATCCATTTAAATTACAGGTTATAATGCAACAAAATAGGAAAACGTCAAGGGGGGTGAATACTTTTGCAAGGCACTGTAAGTGTAATAATTTTATGACATACTGTGAAAAACTCTCTTGGCTGCTGGCTCTGTCACTTTCAGACATGCGCAGAGCAGACTGAAAGTGTGAGGGTAGCTTTTGACTTGAACCACAGGGGTTCTCTGTAAGGAGAGAGTAAACCAAAGGTCAGACACACCCCTTGATTTTCAAATGTGTCACGATCGTCTTGACGAGAAGGAGTAGACCAAGGCGCAGCGTGTGAAACGAACATGACTTTAATTAGTTAAAGCACAAGTACAAACAAAACACGATCGTGAAGTCCACAGTAACACTGACTGAACACGGAACAAAAACCCACAACCCCAAGGTGAAAACAGACAGTATAAATATGGCTCCCAATCAGAGACAACGAGCCAACAGCTGACACTCGTTACCTCTGATTGGGAGTCACTCATTCAAACAAAGAAATACAACCACATAGAACAACCCAACCAAACAGAACACCACGAAACGAACACACCCTGGCTCAACATACAAAGTCCCGGAGCCAGAGCGTGACAGTACCCCCCCCTAAAGGCGCGGACTGCGACCGCGCCTCAAAACCCCAAACAGGGGAGGGCTGGGTGGGCATTTCTCCTCGGAGGCGGCTCCGGCTCCGGGCTTGACCACCACCCTTCCACAATCCCCCCGTAGCGCCCCCGGTCCGGTCTGACCCCGCTGGCTGGATCTGGACCGGACATAGACGGAGCGGATTGCTCAAACTCCGTAGTGGAGTAGCTGACCTGATCAGGCACCGGACTGACGACGCGCACCCCTGGCTTGGCGCGTGAGGCAGGCATGGACCGGACCTGGCTGACGATACGCACCCTTGGCTTGGTGCGTGGAGCCGGAACGGACCTCACCAGGCTGACGACTCGCATCCTTGGCTTGGTGCGAGTAGCAGGAATGGGCTGGATCAGGCTGACGACTCGCACCCTTGGCTTGGTGCGAGTAGCAGGAACGAGCTGGACCAGGCCGACGACGCACCCCGTAGGCTTGGTGCGTGGAGCAGGAACAGGCCGGGCAGGGCTGTCGACGCACACCGTAGACTTGGTGCGTGGAGCAGGAACAGGCCGGGCAGGGTTGTCGACGCACACCGTAGACTTGGTGCGTGGAGCAGGAACAGGCCGGGCTGGGCTGGCGACGCACACCGTAGGCTTAGTGCGTGGAGCAGGAACAGGCCGGGCAGGGCTGTCGACGCACACCGTAGACTTGGTGCGTGGAGCAGGAACAGGCCGGGCTGGGCTGGCGACGCACACCGTAGGCTTAGTGCGTGGAGCAGGAACAGGCCGGGCAGGGCTGTCGACGCACACCCTAGACTTGGTGCGTGGAGCAGGAACAGGCCGGGCTGGGCTGGCGACGCACACCGTAGGCTTAGTGCGTGGAGCAGGAACAGGCCGGGCAGGGCTGTCGACGCACACCGTAGACTTGGTGCGTGGAGCAGGAACAGGCCGGGCTGGGCTGGCGACGCACACCGTAGGCTTAGTGCGTGGAGCAGGAACAGGCCGGGCAGGGCTGTCGACGCACACCGTAGACTTGGTGCGTGGAGCAGGAACGGGCCGGGCAGGGCTGGCGACGCACACCGTAGGTTTGGTGCGTGGAGCAGGGACAGGCTGGGAACACACACCACTGGCTTTAAACGGGGATCAGGAACGGGCCGGACCGGACTGGCAATCCACCTCAGTCCCTCTCGCCGTGCCTCTACGACTTCCTTCCCTCCTCTCGCCAATGGCTCCCGTAACCCGGTGGCCTTCTCTCCTCTTCTCCTATTTCGCCCTGTGGCAGCCTCCTGCTGCCCAGTCGCCCATGCCGTGTGCCCCCTAAAAATTATTGGGGGTGCCTCTCGTCCCCTCCGACGATGGCACTGCTGACGCCGCTGCTCCTCTCTCGCCAGGGCCTTGATCCTACCCCAAGGTCCCTTGCCCCCGAGCATGTCCTCCCAGGACCACACTTTGCCCACCTGGGCCATCGCCAGCCTCTCCATCTCCTTGCCTGGCGCTTCCTCCCATGACCAGGCTGCCTGCTCCTGGACACGCTGCTTGGTCGTTGTATGGTGGGTTTTTCTGTCACGATCGTCTTGACGAGAAGGAGTAGACCAAGGCGCAGCGTGTGAAACGAACATGACTTTAATTAGTTAAAGCACAAGTACAAACAAAACACGATCGTGAAGTCCACAGTAACACTGACTGAACACGGAACAAAAACCCACAACCCCAAGGTGAAAACAGACAGTATAAATATGGCTCCCAATCAGAGACAACGAGCCAACAGCTGACACTCGTTACCTCTGATTGGGAGTCACTCATTCAAACAAAGAAATACAACCACATAGAACAACCCAACCAAACAGAACACCACGAAACGAACACACCCTGGCTCAACATACAAAGTCCCGGAGCCAGAGCGTGACAAAATGGCCTTCTTGACCTGTCTGTATTCTCTCCTGATTGGTCTCCGTGGTACTTGGCCAATGGGAACTCCGTTGCCGGCCCCATCATAACGTTTTTACACAGTCTGGCAGTTTGACTAAAGTGCCAGAGGTACAGTGGGGAAAAAAAGTATTTAGTCAGCCACCAATTGTGCAAGTTCTCCTAATTAAAAAGATGAGAGAGGCCTGTAATTTTCATCATAGGTACACGTCAACTACGCCGACATGGATTAAAATCCTGCAGCGCACGCAAGGTCCCCCTGCTCAAGCCAGCGCATGTCCAGGCCCGTCTGAAGTTTGCCAAAGACCATCTGGATGATCCAGAGGAGGAATGGGAGAAGGTCATGTGGTCTGATGAGACAAAAATAGAGCTTTTTGGTCTAAACTCCACTCGTCGTGTTTGGAGGAAGAAGAAGGATGAGTACAACCCCAAGAACACCATCCCAACCGTGAAGCATGGAGATGGAAACATCATTCTTTGGGGATGCTTTTATGCAAAGGGGACAGGACGACTGCACCGTATTGAGGGGAGGATGGATGGGGCCATGTATCGCGAGATCTTGGCCAACAACCTCCTTCCCTCAGTAAGAGCATTGAAGATGGGTCGGGGCTGGGTCTTCCAGCATGACAACGACCCGAAACACACAGCCAGGGCAACTAAGGAGTGGCTCCGTAAGAAGCATCTCAAGGTCCTGGAGTGGCCTAGCCAGTCTCCAGACCTGAACCCAATAGAAAATCTTTGGAGGGAGCTGAAAGTCCGTATTGCCCAGCGACAGCCCCGAAACCTGAAGGATCTGGAGAAGGTCTGTATGGAGGAGTGGGCCAAAATCCCTGCTGCAGTGTGTGCAAACCTGGTCAAGACCTACAGGAAACGTATGATCTCTGTAATTGCAAACAAAGGTTTCTGTACCAAATATTAAGTTCTGCTTTTCTGATGTATCAAATACTTATGTCATGCAATAAAATGCAAATTAATTACTTAAAAATCATACAATGTGATTTTCTGGATTTTTGTTTTAGATTCCGTCTCTCACAGTTGAAGTGTACCTATGATAAAAATTACAGACCTCTACATGCTTTGTAAGTAGGAAAACCTGCAAAATCGGCAGTGTATCAAATACTTTTTCTCCCCACTGTATATCATAAATTGCTATGGCAAATAGAAGTATTATGTTCAACAACTGACATTTTCAGATCTTATTTTGATAAAACACACTTTCAATTGGTGCTTACAATTAATTATTTATTGTCATAGACTTGGTGGGCACTGTCATCTGTGATCTTTGTGATATGACTTTCTTTAAGCACATTTTGATTAAACTGTCACTTAATATTTTTTTCTTAAAGTCTACAAACGCTCTACATGTATTCACTCTGTGATAGGGTTGGATCCTATATGCTACTTTTATTATTCTCCTGTAAATTGTTCAGTGCCTATAATTTAGGCTGTGTGTATAATGGGGCATAAAGGAAATTACCTCTACTAGATTATGCTGATGAGGAAAACAGCATACAGTTTTGGCCTGTGTATTAATTTGCCTATAACTAATTCAGAATTCCATTATGTTTACATAAAAAAGAGAATACTTCAAAATGAGAAGATCCTGCCATGGAAAAGATGACTGGGAGGACATAAAGTGGAAAGGAGGGGAAATAACTCACACCATGCAGCAGGACACCTTCAGCTGAGGGGTCTTTGTAATGCAGGTTTGATAGTTATATTTTCAATAATGAATGGTTAGCTGTTATGTGACAATTAGGTCAAAAACTCTTATTTTCTTTTTTAGTGTAGATGGCCAAGGTGTCACGATCGTCTAATGAGGGAGACCAAGGCGCAGCGTTGCGAGTGAACATATTCTATTTATTAAATGCTCACACGAACAAAACAATAAACAACGAATGCGTGACGTCTATGGTACAACACGAACACACACGAACAAAATCCCACAACCCGAAAGAAAAACAGACAGATTAAATATGGCTCCCAATCAGAGACAACCAGCCGACAGCTGACACTCGTTGCCTCTGATTGGGAGTCACACCGGCAAACATAGAAAATAGACAACCTAGAACACCCTGTATTTCCATTTCTCTTCCCTTTTATGCATATAATATTAAAATACCAAAGAAACAGAAAACATAGAATGAACACACCCTGGCTCAACATAATGAGTCCCCGAGCCAGGGTGTGACAGTACCCCCCCCTAAAGGCGCGGACTGCGACCGCGCCTAAATACGAGCAAAAACAGGGGAGGGCTGGGTGGGCATTCCTCCTCGGCGGCGGCTCCGGCTCCGGGCTTGATCCCCACTTCCTCTCCAACCCCCCAAAGTACCCCTGGTCCTGTCTAGCCCCGCTGGCCGGAGCCGGACTGACGACACGCGCCCCTGGCTTGGTGCGTGGAACAGGAACGGACCGGACCGGGCTGACGATACACACCCCTGGCTTGGTGCGTGGAGCAGGAATGGACCGGAATGGGCTGGCGACGCGCACCACAGACTTGGTGCGGAGAGCAGGAACGAGCCGGACAGGGCTGACGAAACGCACCACAGACTTGGTGCGGAGAGCAGGAACGGGCCGGACCGGGCTGGCGACGCGCACCATAGGCTCGGTGCGGGAAGCAGGAACAGGCCGGGCCGGGCTGACGACACGCACCACAGGCTCGATGCGAGGAACAGGAACAGGCCGGACCGTACTGGAGACACACACCACTGGCCCTACGCAGGGATCAGGAACGGGCCGGACCGGACTGATAACACACCCCAGTACCTCTCGCCGTGCCTCCACACTTTCCCTCTCCTCTGTGACCAGTGGCCCCCTTAACCTGGCGGCCTCCTCTTCACACCCGCTGGACCGCTCCCTCGCGGCCTCCTGCTGCCCCGTCGTCCACGTCGTGAGCCCCCCCCTAAAAAATTTCTGGGGTTCCCACCTAAACTCCTACTCCACTGATCCCAGGTCCTTCCTCTCTCCTCCTCACGCTGCTTGGTCTGGTTTAGGTGGGATTTTCTGTCACGATCGTCTAATGAGGGAGACCAAGGCGCAGCGTTGCGAGTGAACATATTCTATTTATTAAATGCTCACACGAACAAAACAATAAACAACGAATGCGTGACGTCTATGGTACAACACGAACACACACGAACAAAATCCCACAACCCGAAAGAAAAACAGACAGATTAAATATGGCTCCCAATCAGAGACAACCAGCCGACAGCTGACACTCGTTGCCTCTGATTGGGAGTCACACCGGCAAACATAGAAAATAGACAACCTAGAACACCCACCAAAGAAACAGAAAACATAGAATGAACACACCCTGGCTCAACATAATGAGTCCCCGAGCCAGGGTGTGACACAAGGAAGTTGCACAGAACTTCCCCAACATCCCCTCACAAAAACACATGGAGCAACTGCGAAAATAAATGGCTGAGGATATGCTAAAAATGTCTGGTATTGAATTACATTTCATTCAAAGTAAATGTCAATTCTTTATTTTTATGTAGTTGTGTGGGACAACCATATGTTCAGTTCATGCCTAGCTATGATTTCAGAGTTCAACAAAGCCAACAACTGCTTCATGTGTGCCACTGATAAAGAACCTGGATGTGGCCCAAAGACTGGGTTAGTAACTGTTTATAACATGTTTATAATCTTTTGACAACAGTGACGGCATGTAAGATAATTTATAATATAACACAATGGATGGCTAATTCGTCATCCTGCATTGATATTTGATATTATTTATAACGTATTACGCTTTGTTCTGTTTTAGATTGAATGTTTTGCATGACAACGGAAGTTCCATGTGCTGTACCTAGGGATGAATACAAAAGAGTTCAACAGAGTGAAGAACACAAACTGGAAGTGTTGTCGTTGTTGTTGAAAATGTATGCAATACCCCATCCACACTGAAGAGGCTCTGAAATTTACATCAACCAGGGATAAAGAGAAAGTTAACACTGTGAAATGATTAGTACTTATTTGAAGTCAAGTGTCTGTTGACATGTTGGAAAATATTAAAGGTCTACAATTTCTGTTTAATTTGTCAATATTCCATTTTAATTAATTGATTATCTGGCCACCATTATTGTGGTTACAAGTTCAGTATATGTATTGACCAGCAAACCCACTGCAGCCGACCTTACTGGCCATGCAGTTCACTCTCCATCCCTGCTTTGGACAATTAATAACATGACTCTCGTACTTTGCCCTTTTCCTTTATGGTTGATATTAACGATGAAGGGAGATATTCTCTTTCTCTCTCCTATTGTGTACCGCTGTTAAATACTGTGGCAAAGTAAATACTTAAGAAAAAGGAAAATAAGTACTCAGAACTACCAATTATTATAGATAAATATTAAAGAAAAGGGTAAACACAACACTGGACTGAACCCCCTAATTGTCAAACTAATATTAATGTACAACAATATAGAAGATACATAACTAGAGGTTATGCAATATGGATATATATCCACTGCACACTTCTTAGGTGTGTAATTGACCAATGACCAAGGAGCTATTGACATTTTTTACGTAACAGTGTGAGATTACAAAACACAAACAAGAGTGTGCAATATATAAGGCTAGTCAGTGGACATCCTGAACCGTGTTTGAGGTCAGTAGGTCACATGACCAGAGAGCTATTGAAATTCGAAACAATGAAAAACATTGTCAAATTCATGTAAAATCACCTGAGATGAAAATGGACAAACAAAAGGGTGTGCAATATATAAGGCTAGTCAGTGGATATTCTGACAGCAGTTTGAGGGTTGTAGGTCACATGACCAAGGAGCTATTTAAAAATCGAAACAATGGAAAACATAGAAAATTTCATATAAAATCACCTGAGATGAAAATGGACAACAAAAAGCGTGTGCAATATATAAGACTAGTGAGTGGGTGTCCTGAAAGTAGTTTGAGGGTGGTAGGTCACATGACCAAGGAGGTAATGAAATGTAGAATTTTGAAAAATGCATGTAAAATCACCTGAGATGAAAATGGACAAACAAAAGGGTGTGCAATATATAAGGCTAGTCAGTGGATATTCTGAAAGTAGTTTGTGGGTTGTAGGTCACATGACCAAAGAGCTATTGACATTTGAAAGTTTGAAAAATGTATGTAAAAGCGTGTGAGATGAAAATGGACAAACAAAAGTGTGTGCAATATATTTTTACATTTACATTTACGTCATTTAGCAGATGCTCTTATCCAGAGCGACTTACAAATTGGTGCATTCACCCTATAACCAGTGGGATAACCACTTTACAATATTTTTTATTTTTTTATTTTTTTATTTATTTTTTAAGGGGGGTAGAAGGATTACTTTATCCTATCCCAGGTATTCCTTAAAGAGGTGGGGTTTCAAATGTCTCCGGAAGGTGGTGAGTGACTCCGCTGTCCTGGCGTCGTGAGGGAGCTTGTTCCACCATTGGGGTGCCAGAGCAGCGAACAGTTTTGACTGGGCTGAGCGGGAACTATGCTTCCGCAGAGGAAGGGAGCCAGCAGGCCAGAGGTGGATGAACGCAATGCCCTCGTTTGGGTGTAGGGACTGATCAGAGCCTGAAGGTACGGAGGTGCCGTTCCCCTCACAGCTCCATAGGCAAGCACCATGGTCTTGTAACAGATGCGAGCTTCAACTGGAAGCCAGTGGAGTGTGCGGAGGAGCGGGGTGACGTGAGAGAACTTGGGAAGGTTGAACACCAGACGGGCTGCGGCATTCTGGATGAGTTGTAGGGGTTTAATGGCACAGGCAGGGAGCCCAGCCAACAGCGAGTTGCAGTAATCCAGACGGGAGATGACAAGTGCCTGGATTAGGACCTGTGCCGCTTCCTGTGTAAGACAGGGTCGTACTCTCCGAATGTTGTAGAGCATGAACCTGCAGGATCGGGTCACCGCCTTGATGTTAACGGAGAACGACAGGGTATTGTCCAGGGTCACGCCAAGGCTCTTCGCACTCTGGGAGGAGGACACAACGGAGTTGTCAACCGTGATGGCGAGATCATGGAACGAGCAGTCCTTCCCCGGGAGGAAGAGCAGCTCCGTCTTGCCAAGGTTCAGCTTGAGGTGGTGATCCATCATCCATACTGATATGTCTGCCAGACATGCAGAGATGCGATTCGCCACCTGGTTATCAGAAGGGGGAAAGGAGAAGATTAGTTGTGTATCGTCAGCGTAGCAATGATAGGAGAGGCCATGTGAGGATATGACAGAGCCAAGTGACTTGGTGTATAGCGAGAATAGGAGAGGGCCTAGAACTGAGCCCTGGGGCACACCAGTGGTGAGAGCACGTGGTGCGGAGACAGCTTCTCGCCACGCCACTTGGTAGGAGCGACCGGTCAGGTAGGACGCAATCCAAGAGTGAGCCGCGCCGGAGATGCCCAGGTCGGAGAGGGTGGAGAGGAGGATCTGATGGTTCACAGTATCAAAGGCAGCAGACAGGTCTAGAAGGACAAGAGCAGAGGAGAGAGAGTTAGCTTTAGCTGTGCGGAGAGCCTCCGTGACACAGAGAAGAGCAGTCTCAGTTGAATGACCAGTCCTGAAACCTGACTGGTTAGGATCAAGAAGGTCATTCTGAGAGAGATAGCAAGAGAGTTGGCTAAAGACGGCACACTCAATAGTTTTGGAAAGAAAAGAAAGAAGGGATACTGGTCTGTAGTTGTTGACATCAGAGGGATCAAGTGTTGGTTTTTTGAGAAGGGGTGCAACTCTCGCTCTCTTGAAGACGGAAGGGACATGGCCAGCGGTCAAGGATGAGTTGATCAGCGAGGTGAGGTAGGGGAGAAGGTTACCGGAGATGGTCTGGAGAAGAGAGGAGGGGATGGTGTCAAGCGGGCAGGTTGTTGGGCGGCCTGCAGTCACAAGTCGCAAGATTTTATCTGGAGAGAGAGGGGAGAAAGAAGTCAAAGCATAGGGTAGGGCAGTGTGAGCAGTACCAGCAGTGTCATTAGACGTAACAAACGAGGATCGGATGTCGTCAACCTTCTTGTCTTAGTGGTTGACGAAGTCATCCACAGAGAGGGAGGAGGGGGGGGAGGATTCAGCAGGGAGGAGAATGTGGCAAAGAGCTTCCTAGGGTTAGAGGCAGATGCTTGGAATTTAGAGTGGTAGAAAGTGGCCTTAGCAGAAAAAACAGATGAAGAAAATGTAGAGAATAGGGAGTGAAAAGATGCCAGGTCCGCAGGGAGTCTAGTTTTCTTCCATTTCCGCTCAGCTGCCCGGAGCTCTGTTCTGTGAGCTCGCAGTGAGTCATCAAGCCACGGAGCTGGAGGGGAGGACTGAGCCGGCCGGGAGGATAGGGGACACAGAGAGTCAAAGGATGCAGAAAGGGAGGAGAGGAGGGTTGAGGAGGCAGAATCAGGAGATTGGAGGGAGAAGAATTGAGCAGAGGGAAGAGATGATAGGATGGAAGAGGAGAGAGTAGTGGGAGAGAGAGAGCGAAGGTTGCGGCGGTGCATTACCATCTGTGTAGGGGCAGAGTGAGTAGTGTAGGAGGAGAGCGAGAGAGAAAAGGATACAAAGTAGTGGTCGGAGACATGGAGGGGAGTTGCAGTGAGATTAGTAGAAGAGCAGCATCTAGTAAAGATGAGGTCAAGCGTATTGCCTGCCTTGTGAGTAGGGGGGACGGTGAGAGGGTGAGGTCAAAAGAGGAGAGGAGTGGAAAGAAGGAGGCAGAGAGAAATGAGTCAAATGTAGACGTAGGGAGGTTGAAATCCCCCAAAACTGTGAGGGGTGAGCCATCCTCAGGAAAGGAACTTATCAAGGCGTCAAGCTCATTGATGAACTCTCCAAGGGAACCTGGAGGGCGATAGATGACAAGGATATTAAGCTTAAATGGGCTAGTGACTGTGACAGCATGGAATTCAAATGAGGAGATAGACAGATGGGTTAGGGGAAAAATTGAGAATGTCCACTTGGGAGAGATGAGGATTCCTGTGCCACCACCCCTCTGACCAGATGCTCTCGGGGTATGCGAGAACACATGGTCAGACGAGGAGAGAGCAGTAGGAGTAGCAGTGTTTTCAGTGGTAATCCATGTTTCCGTCAGCGCCAGGAAGTCGAGGGACTGGAGGGTAGCATAGGCTGGGATGAAGTCAGCCTTGTTGGCAGCAGAACGGCAGTTCCAGAGGCTGCCTGAGACCTGGAACTCCAGGTGTGTGGTGCGTGCCGGGACCACCAGGTTAGAGAGGCAGCAGCCACGCGGTGTGAGGCGTTTGTGTAGCCTGTGCGGAGAGGAGAGAACAGGGATAGGCAGAGGCATAGTTGACAGGCTGTAGCAGATGGCTACAATAATGCAGAGGAGATCGGAATGAAATGAACTAAACATCTGGGAAAGGAGAGAGCAGGGCCTCCCTCACCAAAACTCCCAAATATAACTCCCCCAACTTCCACCTCAGAAACTATAATTGTTTCACTGAACCACCCGAATAAAACTCTCCCAACTTCCACTTTAGAAATTAGAATTGTTGTAAACTACAGCGGTTCAATGTTTCAAGGAATAGACTCAACTTACTTTATTCAGCTAGCTAACTATGACGCCATAGCTAACTAGCATGCTAGCATCCAATAACACACAGTTTAGCACCAATACTTGGTTACAACAAACTACCAATAGTGTGTTAACACACTAAACAGATAATTTGTGTCGGTGTCTAGTTCCTTTCATAACGCAGCAATAATTAAACGTTGGCTAGCTAGCACAAATATATTGTATTTAGATGCTACAGTACAGCTAGCTGGTAGTGTTGGCTAGCTAGCAATGGCTGCTGTGTTGACTTTGTTTGAAAAACGGCGTCGCTGCGAACGAATGTAGCTGGCTAAAAAGGATATTGTATTTAGTTGCTACCGTTGCTAATAGCTACTCGCCAGCTAGTCCAGGAGGTGAGTTAGCTAGCTAGCTAGCTTCGTGCTACACCCGGCACCGCCTAATACAATACTAACCTACAATAATTACATACAATATCTACCCACAACAACCAACGATGCCTACCTACAATACCTAACTACAATCTAAATACATAGTTTAAGCCTTACTCGACAAAGCCCAAGCTATGTATAAAGCCAAACTTATCCGACGCCAGCTGTCTGGGTGGCAGACAAGAAGACATTGGTCTTCTGCAATCAGTAGCTGTAATTAAGTACAGTAGCTACTAACTACCTAACGTTAATGCTTCAGATAATGAGGTTAGAAAAACAGCTGAATGGTAGGTAGCTAGCTGGCTTAATTACAGGTACTCTTAAGCGTGAAATAACATTGGAAACAACTATCCACAGTTGCTAAAAGTTACCAGTAGCTACCCGCTAGCTAGCTAGCTTTATTGGTCCAGGTAGTGGGTTAGCTAGCCTCGTGCTTCACCGGGCTCACTCGAATACAATACTTACCTACAATAATTACCTACAATAACTACCTAAATAAACTACCTACAATACCTAACTACAATACCTATCTACAATCTAAATACATGGTTTAAGCTTTACTCAACACCATATAAGAAGCCAAGCTTACCTCCTGCTAGAGAAAACACAACCTCACCCGACGAGTGTGACACATGAGGCTTGTCAATGGATATTCTGACAGCAGTTTGAGGGTTGTAGGTCACATGACCAGAGCGCTATTGAAATTCGAAACAATTAAAAACATATACAAATTAATGTAAAATCACCTGAGATTAAAATGGACAAACAAAAGGGTGTGCAATATATAAGGCTAGTCAATGGATATTCTGAAAGTAGTTTGAGGGTTGTAGGTCACATGACCAAGGAGCTATTTAAATTATAAAGTTTGAAAAATGTAAAATTGTGTGAGATGACAATGGACAAACTAAAGGGTGTGCAATATACAAGGGTAGTCAGTGGACATTCTGAACCTTGTTTGAGGTCAGTAGGTCACATGACCAGAGAGCTATTTAAATTCGAAATAATGAAAAACATTGAACATTTATATAAAATCACCTGAGATGAAAATGGACATTTGAAACTTGTAATTATCGTAAAATCTCATGAAATGCAAATGGACAGACAAAAGGGTGTGCAATGTGTAGGCCCACTGTGTGTACATTATGAACCTTGTTTGGGGTGTGTGGGTCACATGTCCAAGGTGCTATTGAAATTCGAAACAATTAAAAACATATACAAATTAATGTAAACTCACCTGAGATGAAAATGGATAACCAAAAGGGTGTGCAATATATAAGGCTAGTGAGTGGATATTCTGACAGCAGTTTGAGGGTAAGAGCGTCTGCTAAATGACTAAAAATGTAAAAATGTAAAAAATGAGGGTTGTAGGTCACATGACCAAGGAGCTATTTAAATTCAAAACAATTCAAAACCCAGACAAATTCATATAAAACCACCTGAGATGAAAATGGACGAACAAAAAGGGTGTGCAATATATAAGGCTAGTGAGTGGATATTCTGAAAGTAGTTTGAGGGTTGTAGGTCACATGACCAAGGAGCTATTAACATTTGAAATGTGTAATTATCGTAAAATCTCATGAGATGCAAATGGACAGACAAAAGGGTGTGCAATAGAGAAGGCTAGTCAGTGGATATTCTGACAGCAGTTTGAGGTTGTAGGTCACATGACCAAGGAGCTATTTAAAAATCGAAACAATGGAAAACATAGAAAAATTCATATAAAATCACATGAGATGAAAATGGACGAACAAAAAGCGTGTGCAATATATAAGACTAGTGAGTGGGTGTCCTGAAAGTAGTTTGAGGGTGGTAGGTCACATGACCAAGGAGGTAATGAAATGTAAAATTTTGAAAAATGCATGTAAAATCACCTGAGATGAAAATGGACAAACAAAAGGGTGTGCAATATATAAGGCTAGTCAGTGGATATTCTGAAAGTAGTTTGAGGGTTGTAGGTCACATGACCAAGGAGCTATTTAAATTATAAAGTTTGAAAAATGTAAAATTGTGTGAGATGACAATGGACAAACTAAAGGGTGTGCAATATACAAGGGTAGTCAGTGGACATTCTGAACCTTGTTTGAGGTCAGTAGGTCACATGACCAGAGAGCTATTTAAATTCGAAATAATGAAAAACATTGAACATTTATATAAAATCATCTGAGATGAAAATGGACATTTGAAACTTGTAATTATCGTAAAATCTCATGAAATGCAAATGGACAGACAAAAGGGTGTGCAATGTGTAGGCCCACTGTGTGTACATTATGAACCTTGTTTGGGGTGTGTGGGTCACATGTCCAAGGTGCTATTGAAATTCGAAACAATTAAAAACATATACAAATTAATGTAAACTCACCTGAGATGAAAATGGATAACCAAAAGGGTGTGCAATATATAAGGCTAGTGAGTGGATATTCTGACAGCAGTTTGAGGGTAAGAGCGTCTGCTAAATGACTAAAAATGTAAAAATGTAAAAAATGAGGGTTGTAGGTCACATGACCAAGGAGCTATTTAAATTCAAAACAATTCAAAACCCAGACAAATTCATATAAAACCACCTGAGATGAAAATGGACGAACAAAAAGGGTGTGCAATATATAAGGCTAGTGAGTGGATATTCTGAAAGTAGTTTGAGGGTTGTAGGTCACATGACCAAGGAGCTATTAACATTTGAAATGTGTAATTATCGTAAAATCTCATGAGATGCAAATGGACAGACAAAAGGGTGTGCAATAGAGAAGGCTAGTCAGTGGATATTCTGACAGCAGTTTGAGGGTTGTAGGTCACATGACCAAGGAGCTATTTAAAAATCGAAACAATGGAAAACATAGAAAAATTCATATAAAATCACATGAGATGAAAATGGACGAACAAAAAGCGTGTGCAATATATAAGACTAGTGAGTGGGTGTCCTGAAAGTAGTTTGAGGGTGGTAGGTCACATGACCAAGGAGGTAATGAAATGTAAAATTTTGAAAAATGCATGTAAAATCACCTGAGATGAAAATGGACAAACAAAAGGGTGTGCAATATATAAGGCTAGTCAGTGGATATTCTGAAAGTAGTTTGAGGGTTGTAGGTCACATGACCAAGGAGCTATTTAAATTATAAAGTTTGAAAAATGTAAAATTGTGTGAGATGACAATGGACAAACTAAAGGGTGTGCAATATACAAGGGTAGTCAGTGGACATTCTGAACCTTGTTTGAGGTCAGTAGGTCACATGACCAGAGAGCTATTTAAATTCGAAATAATGAAAAACATTGAACATTTATATAAAATCATCTGAGATGAAAATGGACATTTGAAACTTGTAATTATCGTAAAATCTCATGAAATGCAAATGGACAGACAAAAGGGTGTGCAATGTGTAGGCCCACTGTGTGTACATTATGAACCTTGTTTGGGGTGTGTGGGTCACATGACCAAGGTGCTATTGAAATTCGAAACAATTAAAAACATATACAAATTAATGTAAACTCACCTGAGATGAAAATGGATAACCAAAAGGGTGTGCAATATATAAGGCTAGTGAGTGGATATTCTGACAGCAGTTTGAGGGTAAGAGCGTCTGCTAAATGACTAAAAATGTAAAAATGTAAAAAATGAGGGTTGTAGGTCACATGACCAAGGAGCTATTTAAATTCAAAACAATGGAAAACCTAGACAAATTCATATAAAACCACCTGAGATGAAAATGGACGAACAAAAAGGGTGTGCAATATATAAGGCTAGTGAGGGGATATTCTGAAAGTAGTTTGAGGGTTGTAGGTCACATGACCAAGGAGCTATTAACATTTGAAATGTGTAATTATCGTAAAATCTCATGAGATGCAAATGGACAGACAAAAGGGTGTGCAATAGAGAAGGCTAGTCAGTGGATATTCTGACAGCAGTTTGAGGGTTGTAGGTCACATGACCAAGGAGCTATTTAAAAATCGAAACAATGGAAAACCTAGACAAATTCATATAAAACCACCTGAGATGAAAATGGACGAACAAAAAGCGTGTGCAATATATAAGACTAGTGAGTGGGTGTCCTGAAAGTAGTTTGAGGGTGGTAGGTCACATGACCAAGGAGGTAATGAAATGTAAAATTTTGAAAAATGCATGTAAAATCACCTGAGATGAAAATGGACAAACAAAAGGGTGTGCAATATATAAGGCTAGTTAGTGGATATTCTGAAAGTAGTTTGAGGGTTGTAGGTCACATGACCAAGGAGCTATTTAAATTATAAAGTTTGAAAAATGTAAAATTGTGTGAGATGACAATGGACAAACTAAAGGGTGTGCAATATACAAGGGTAGTCAGTGGACATTCTGAACCTTGTTTGAGGTCAGTAGGTCACATGACCAGAGAGCTATTTAAATTCGAAATAATGAAAAACATTGAACATTTATATAAAATCATCTGAGATGAAAATGGACATTTGAAACTTGTAATTATCGTAAAATCTCATGAGATGCAAATGGACAGACAAAAGGGTGTGCAATGTGTAGGCCCACTGTGTGTACATTATGAACCTTGTTTGAGGTGTGTGGGTCACATGACCAAGGTGCTATTGAAATTCGAAACAATTAAAAACATATACAAATTAATGTAAACTCACCTGAGATTAAAATGGACAACAAAAAGGGTGTGCAATATATAAGGCTAGTGAGTGGGTGTCCTGAAAGTAGTTTGAGGGTGGTAGGTCACATGACCAAGGAGGTCATGAAATGTAACATTTTGAAAAATGCATGTAAAATCACCTGAGATGGAAATGGACAAACAAAAGGGTGTGCAATATATAAGGCTAGTCAGTGGATATTCTGAAAGTAGTTTGAGGGTTGTAGGTCACATGACCAAGGAGCTATTGACATTTGAAACATGTAATTATCGTAAAATCTCATGAGATGCAAATGGACAGACAAAAGGGTGTGCAATGTGTAGGCCCACTGTGTGTACATTATGAACCTTGTTTGAGGTGTGTGGGTCACATGAACAAGGTGCTATTGAATTTCACAAATTTAAATAAATAATTTAAAATAGTGCGAGATGTAAATCGACAAAAAAAGTGTGTGCAATATGTGTCTCTGCCATCGGGTTAGCTAGAACCAGTTTTGAATGTTTTAGGAGTAATGGTTAAAGAGCTATTGACATTTTTTAAATTAGATTTGTCACTATGTTGACCTTGACGGTCCCTAACGGCTGTTGGTGGATGTAAGGAAAACTACAGGCGAATATCTGTCGAATATCCAACCTGAATCGGTCTTTACCTTGGTGTGTTACCGTGGGCTCAAGGACATGAATGGAGGGTAAGCTAAACCCTTTCCCTTTGAATATTCAGAATGTTAGGCTACATGTCCATAGTTTTGAATATTCAGAATGTTAGGCTACATGTCCATAGTTGCAAACAGGCACTATTGTGTGTGTGTGTGTGTGTGTGTGTGTGTGTGTGTGTGTTGTGAGCGAGAGAGAATGCGAGAATGAGAATAAGAGAAAGGGAAAGGGGGATACCTAGTCAGTTGCATAACTGAATGCATTCAACCGAAATGTGTCTTCCTCATTTAACCCAACCCCTCTCAATCAGAGTATGTGTGTACATGTGTGCAGTGGCGGTTTTACACGGAGGCCGGGGGAGGCCCGTGCCTCCCTGGAAATGTCCCTGGCCACCCCTGTGGCCCCCCCGTGCTGACCAAATAAAAAATTATGAATTTATAACTATTTTACACGCGAGCGCCAAAAGCGGAACTAATGCAACGCTCTACACGGCAACGTTCTACACGGGTAAATTAGAGTGGCGCACCCAAAAACTGTATCCTGCCATCTGCCTGCCTGCCACGTGTGGTGCTGCTTCGGTGAATGAGAGCTCAGCAACTACTATTTGCGAGAGGAGCTACGATTTGCAGGAGTCGAAGGTAAGAAAAACGATTTAATATCATAAGTGACTTGTTGTTCTTGCACATAGCCTACATGTTCCTTTTGTTCCTCACACATAAATCAAATCAAGTTTTTAAATGTCTGGTCTCGATTTGTTTAGAAATGTAATCATATCTAAGCAAACTCATCGAAGCAGAAGCAAATATCCAAATGTTAGTAGGCTATCCTTGCTAGGTCTACACAATGTTGTGATGTTAACCACGTAACTTCATCCGTCTTGGCTGTTGCATCGCGATAACAAATACATTTTTAGTAAAGTAATCAACAGGTTATCTGCCAGTGTTAAGTAGGGAGGGATGGTTAGGTAACAAAATGTAATGCATGCCCCTACGTTTTTTCTTCTTCTAATAGTTATCATGAAACGAGGAAGGGACATAAAGTCATTTTTTGCCCCAGCAAACAAAAAAAGTGAGAGAAACAAATCGAGGTTTTGAGAAAGTTGAGGAAGAGGGAGAGCCAGCATGTGATGAAAGTGAGGGGTCTGACAAAGAGAGGGAAATTCCAGAGGGTGAGGAGGATGAAGAAGAGGGTGAGGAGGATGAAGAAGAGGGTGAGGAGAATGAAGAAGAGGGCGAGGAGAATGAAGAAGAGGGTGAGAAGCATGAAGAAGAAAGCATACAGGGACAGAGAGATGAACAGCCAGAGGGACAGCAAGTGGATCCATGTGGATCAAGTACTGCACCATCAGGTTTGTGATGAGGAAGGTTCTTACTATTTGCAAAGCAATGCAATTACAATGTAATGGTAGGCCTGCTGGGTGTCCTTAAAATGCTGCTTTCTGCTGTTAATTCTTTTTGTGTCAATATGGCTCTGTTTTTTTTTTTAAGTAAATACTTTGCCTACATTTTGAAATACATGCAGATATACAGTAAATAAATGTTGTAGTTGTGCCCTATGTTTACTGTCCATCTTCTTCAGATATCAGCAAGTCTAAGTATGACGTACCAGTACAGCCGAACTTGAAGATATTCCCAACCACACTGATGGGGGACAGAAGACGAAGCTTCAGACCAAACTGGTACACTACTCATCCATGGCTTGAGTATTCTGTAATGACGGACTCTACATGTTGCTATGCATGTAGACATTTTAGCACACCAAATGCCCCAGACACCGTTTTTGTTTCAACACCTGGTTTTACAAACTGGAAAAAGGCAACTATGAGAAATGCAGGGTTTTCACTACATGCAAAGTCTGAACGACACAAGTGTGCAATGATCGCATGGAGGGATTATCAAAGAGCTGTTAGAACTGACGCAACACTAACAGATCTCCTTGACAAAGAACACACTAAACAAGTACAAGAAAATCAGGCATACATTAAAACAGTTGGGGAAGTGCTGTTGCTTACAGCTACACAAAACATAGCACAAAGAGGACATGATGAATCTGAAGGGTCCACTAACAAAGGAAACTTTAGGGAAATTCTTAACACAGTTGCTAACCACGACCAACTTGTTAAGAGAAGATTAACTTCCATTCACAATGCAAAGTACACAAGCAAGATCATCCAGAATGAGGTTTTGGGTTGTTTGGCAGAAATGGTTCGGTCTGAAATCATAGAAGAAGTGAAGAAAAGTGAGGTTTTTAGCGTCATGGCAGATGAAACAAAGGATATTTCAAAAAAAGAACAGATGTCCTTCACACTCAGGTACTATTACAATGGGGCCATTAAGGAGAGTTTTCTCCATTTTGAATCTGCAGAGGTTAGATGCAGCAGGGCTTACTGGAAAAATAGTACACTTACTGGAACGTTATGGCCTGGACTACAAAAATAACCTCGTAGGCCAAGCGTACGATGGCGCTGCCGTTATTGTTATGATTTAACTGGATAAGAACCCAAATGCAGACAAGTACACCAAGCCAGAGAAGTTTTAACAGGTTTATTTACAATGTTCAAAGTCCAGGTTTCCAAATATATGGGAAGAGCAAGTCCAGGTACAGGGAGGGTAACAGATCCAGATCAGGGCAGGTGTGGTACCGTAATGTCCTAGTGTCCGTGGTGAGTCCAAAAGAGAGGTCCGGTAATGGAGAGCAGGATGGTGGTGGCAGGAGTGAAGCGGAGGCAGGAGTCAGGTTCCAAATATCTGTGGCACAGGAGAAAAAGTAAATAGAACAGACCAAAAACTCAAAGAGCAAAAATAACCAGGTTGAGTCGGCAGCGAGACTAACATGGTCGTCTTGACTATGATCTGACGATGAGTGGTAAGTTTGACCGGGTCTTAAAGGCTGAGGTGATATGGTGAATGAGCTGCAGCTGGAACCCTGACTCCCGCACACCAGACTTCACTCCTGCAATCAAGGACAGACAGAGGGGAGGGAGAGAGCAGAGAGAGCTACCTATCAGCAGTAGGCCTAACAGTACCCCCCCTCTACGGACGCCACCTGGCGGCCGACGGGGTTTATCGGGATGTAACCTATGAAACTCTCGGACCAGATCAGGATCCACAATGAAGCTCCTGGGCACCCAGGAACGTTCCTCGGGACCATAACCCTCCCAATCCACCAGGTACTGGAAACCACGACCTCGGCGGCGAACATCCAGAAGTCGCCGGACAGTGTAGACCGGACCCCCACCCACGATCTTGGGCGGAGGACGAGAGGGCGGGCACAAAGGGCTAACCGACACAGGCTTAATCTGGGAAACATGAAAGGTGGAATGAACCCGTAGGGAGGCAGGAAGCTGTAGCTTAACCGCGCAGGGGTTAACAATAGACAGTATCTTGAACGGTCCTATAAAACGAGGCGCCATCTTCTTAGACTCCACCTTCAATGGAAGGTCCCGTGACTTCAGCCATACCTCTTGACCAGGAGAGTAACCGGGAGCCTGGGACCGGTGACGGTTGGCTTGCCTCTGCATGTACGCCTGAAGCTCGGGACAGAGCTACCCTGGCCTTCCTCCAGACCTTGAAGCAGCGGCGCATGTGGGACTGCACCGAGGGTACCGCAAGTTCCCTCTCTTGGGAAGGGAACAGGGAGGTTGATAACCCAGAGCACACAGAAAAGGAGACAAACCAGAGGAAGCGTTAGTCAAGGTGTTATGAGCATATTCCACCCAGGGGAGCATGGAGCTCCATGACCCAGGGTTAGACCCAGTGACACAGCGAAGAGCGGTCTCCATCTCCTGGTTCGCTCTCTCGGCTTGCCCGTTGGTCTGGGGGTGATATCCAGAGGACAGGCTGGCTGTAATGCCCAAAGCTTTACAGAAAGCTTTCCACACCTGGGAGACAAACTGGGGACCCCTGTCAGAGACAATATCCGTGGGTAGACCATGAGAGCGGAACACATGTTCAACCAAAATATCAGCCGTCTCTCTGGCAGTGGGCAGTTTAGGTAGGGCCAAAAAATGAGCGAACTTAGAAAACGATCAATCACCGTAAGAATGACAGTCTTACCAGATGAGGGGGGAAGTCCAGTGACAAAATCCATAGCGATATGCGACCAGGGCCGGCTGGGTATAGGTAGAGGTCGTAGATGACCAGCGCTGGCCTGGGTGGAGTTTTTACTTCGGGCACATACCGCACAAGCAGCAATGAAGGCTCGAGTGTCCGCCTCCATCGTGGCCCACCAGAACTTCCGTCGCACAAAGTCAAGGGTCCGCGAAACTCCAGGGTGACAGGTAAGGGGAGACGAGTGAGCCCACTGAAGTACCTGGGAGCGAGCAGACTCAGGGACAAACATCCGGTTAGGAGGACCCCTCCCAGGGTCAGCTTGATGATGTTGAGCCTGTCTAACAATCCCCTCGATGTCACATGTGATGACTGCAATACTGCAGGTAGGAGGCAAAATGGGTTCAGGGTTACTACCAGTATCAACAGCCGAATGAACACGAGACAGGGCGTCAGGCTTGACGTTGCGTGACCCAGGACGGTAAGACAGAGAAAAAATTGAATCTCCCAAAAAAATAGTGCCCACCTGGCTTGGACGGGGGTTGAGCTGCTTCGCTGACTGGAGGTAAGCCAGATTCTTATGATCCGTCCAAACGATGAAGGGTTGTTCCGCCCCCTCCAACCAATGTCGCCACTCCTCGAGAGCCAGCTTAACGGCGAGCAGTTCCACATTTCCAACATCATAATTCCTCTCTGCCTGAGAAAGTTTCCTTGAGAGAAAAGCACAGGGATGCAGTTTGTTATCTTCAGGAGAACGTTGTGACAACACTGCACCTACCCCAGTGTCGGATGCATCCACCTCCACGACAAACTGGCGGTCGGGGTCCGGCTGCATCAGAATGGGAGCCGAGGCGGCGATGTTTCAGTTCTTCGAACGCTGATTCGGCCCCTTCTTCCAAGCGAATGGTCGTGAGATGGAGGTGAGAGCGGTGAGTGGCGCCGCAATGCAGCTGTAGTCCTGATGAACCTCCTATAGAAGTTCGCAAACCCCAGGAATCGTTGAAGTTGTTTGCGGGTAGAGGGAGCTGGCCAGTCCGTGACAGCAGAGATCTTAGCTGGGTCCATCCGCAGCTCCCCCTGAGCTATGATGTAACCCAAAAAAGAGGTCTCAGACACATGAAATTCACATTTCTCCATCTTCACAAACAGTTTGTTCTCCAACAACCTTTGCAACACCTGGCGCACATGCAGTTCATGTTCCTGGGAGGACTCTGAGAAAATCAAGATATCATCCAGATAGACAAAAACAAACCGATTCAACATGTCCCGAAGGACATCATTGACTAGTGCCTGAAAAACAGCAGGGGCATTAGACAACCCAAAAGGCATAACCCGATACTCAAAATGTCCCAAGGGTGTGTTGAAGGCAGTCTTCCATTCATCACCCTTACGAATGCGCACCAGGTGATACGCATTTCGTAGATCCAGTTTCGTAAAGATGGTAGCACCATGAAGGAGGGGAAAAGCAGAATTAATCAAAGGCAGAGAATACTTGTTCTTAATGGTGATGTTGTTAAGTCCACGGTAATCAATACAGGGTCTGAGGGTCTTATCCTTCTTAGCAACAAAAAAAAATCCGCTCCTACAGGTGACGAGGAAGGACGCATAATGCCTGCCGCCAAGGAGTCCCGAATGTAGTTCTCCATAGCCTCCGTCTCCGGCCGGGAGAGATTGTACAGGCGACTGCTGGGGAGCGGGGCTCCTGGCTGGAGGTCAATGGCGCAGTCGTAAGGCCGGTGAGGAGGAAGAGAAGTAGCTCTGTGTTTGCAGAAAACGGATGCCAGGTCATGATACACGTCAGGAACAGCAGAAAGATCCATGGACTCCAGTGGAGGTTGAGGCACAGTACTGGCAGGAGTCTGAGCAGAACACAAACAATTCACATGACAAAATGTGCTCCATGAAACAATGCTACCTGTCACCCAATCAATGTGTGGATTGTGTTTTATGAGCCAGGGGATACCAAGGACCAGGGGAGTCTGTGGGCAGTCGATAATATGGAATTGAATGTTCTCCTGATGATTTCCCGACACTCTAAGACAAACAGGAACAGTCTGATGGGTAATGCGGGTCAACAATTGTCCATTTAGACCCTTAGCCTGCAGCGGACAGTCCATAGGAACAGTCTCCAAATCCATTTGTTGAGCCCACTCTCTATCCAAAAGCTTCGGCCGGGCACCAGAGTCAATCAGCGCACTAACAGAGAAATTCTGGGACTGCCACTGGAGGGATGCCTGGAGCAGAATGCGGGGAGAAGAGGAAGAATCCGCTGCTCGGCTCACCAAAACTTCTCCCATTAATGATGAGCCGCCCTTTTCCCGGACGAACTGGGCAGGAAGGAAACGAAATGACCAGCTTCTCCACAATACAGGCAGACCAGAGCCTGAATACGACGTGCACGCTCCTCTGAGGACAACCGTGCCACGACCCACCTCCATGGCTTCGGGTTCAGTGCTCCTCGTATCGACTCGGGAAGACACGGCTCTCTCCGTAGGGGACGATGCAGGAAGGAGTTTGTTGATGACAGACAGGTTGCTTGGAACTAACACTCCTCTCCCGGCGGCGCTCCCGAATCCGATTATCCAACCTGATAGTGAGTGAAATAAGATTATCCAGCGTAGGCGATTCATCATATGACACCAATTCATCTTTTAAGGTCTCAGACAAAGCATTGATGAACACTCCTTGTAATGCCTCGTCATTCCAACCACTCACTGCTGCTAAAGTCCGAAACTCCACTGCCATCTCCGCCACACTACGAGCCCCCTGCCGAAGAGAAAACAGCCGTTTCGCAGCCTCCTTGCCTCGCAACGGGGTGGTCAAAAACCTTCCTCATCTCCGTGGTGAAGGCAACGTAAGCGTTGCAAATGTCCGACTGACTCTCCCAGACCGCGGATCCCCAGGCACGAGCGGAACCGCTAGTAGAGTTGATAAGGTAGGCAATACGGGCTCTTTCTGAGGCGTAGGTGAGGGGCTGTTGTTCAAACACTAACGAGCATTGAGTCAAAAAAATCGCCACAGGTTCCCATGTTCCCGTCATAGCGCTCTGGAGCAGGAACAAAAGGCTCTCTGATCTGGGCTGAAGGGGTAGTAAGGGCAGATACTTGATTGGAGAGTAATTGAACCTGATTAAGCAGCACCTGACTGTCCTCAGCAATCGTTTTAAACAGGGTATCATGTTGGCCAAGTAAAATGCCCTGATTGGCTATGGCAGTCCAAATTTGAGTGCACTCTGGGGTGGTATCCGAGCTACTGTCTGCTGGGTTCATGTTGGTCAGATCATACTGTTATGATTTAACTGGATAAGAACCCAAATGCAGACAAGTACACCAAGCCAGAGAAGTTTTAACAGGTTTATTTACAATGTTCAAAGTCCAGGTTTCCAAATATATGGGAAGAGCAAGTCCAGGTACAGGGAGGGTAACAGATCCAGATCAGGGCAGGTGTGGTACCGTAATGTCCTAGTGTCCGTGGTGAGTCCAAAAGAGAGGTCCGGTAATGGAGAGCAGGATGGTGGTGGCAGGAGTGAAGCGGAGGCAGGAGTCAGGTTCCAAATATCTGTGGCACAGGAGAAAAAGTAAATAGAACAGACCAAAAACTCAAAGAGCAAAAATAACCAGGTTGAGTCGGCAGCGAGACTAACATGGTCGTCTTGACTATGATCTGACGATGAGTGGTAAGTTTGACCGGGTCTTAAAGGCTGAGGTGATATGGTGAATGAGCTGCAGCTGGAACCCTGACTCCCGCACACCAGACTTCACTCCTGCAATCAAGGACAGACAGAGGGGAGGGAGAGAGCAGAGAGAGCTACCTATCAGCAGTAGGCCTAACAGTTATGAGCGGTAAGCATTCAGGGGTTCAGGCAAGGATCAAAGAACAGGCTAAATTTGCCTTCTACGTCCATTGTAGTGCTCATTGTCTGAATTTAGTGTTAGTTGATGTAGTCAAAAGTGTCCCAGAAACGGAGGAGTTTTTTTCTTTGTTACAGAGTCTTTATATGTTTACTTCTTCCTCATATGTGCACCCAAAATGGCTGTCTCTCCAAAGAGAAATGTATGGCAGAACCAGAGAGCTGCAACGTTTAAGCGACACACGTTGGTCATGCCGATTTCTAGCCCTACGTAATATCATGGACACTCTACCTGCCCTTAAACGACTACTGCAAGAGATTGCTCAAGAACGTCATGGTGAAAGAACTGTTGAGGCCCGAGGTCTTCTTGCTCAAATTGCCCTAGAATTTGTTGTGCATCTTGTTACTCTGCGTAAGTTGTTTGGGGAGACAAAGCTATTGTCTGACATGTTACAGTCACAAACTGTTGATCTGTCAAGTGCTGTTGACTTAGTAAATGCTTTAGTCCTGACATTGAAAGACCACAGGCAGGAGTCTTTCTTTGATGAGTTGTGGGATGAAGCATTGAATATTTGTGAGCAGTGTGATTCTGCAACAAGGTCAGTGGCGAAACGTCAGAAAATGCTGAGCTCTAGACTCAGTGGCTACTGCACGCTAAGCACTGTTGGTCAGAGGGAGGTAGAACGTGACAAAGATATGTTTCTCACATCATTTTTCTATCCTGTAATTGACAGCATGCTCAATGAGTTGAACAGACGTTTCTCCAATACAAACTGTGAGCTCATGAGAAGCATACAGTCTCTCAGTCCCCAGAGTGATACCTTTTTAAAGGAGAGCAATGTTTTTTTCATTTGGCCGTTTGTATAATGCAGACATTGATGATTTAGGGCATGAGCTCCATCAATTTAAGAGAGTTTTGGACAGAAAAATAGAGAGTGGTGAAGTCAAAAAGCCATGCAGTACAGTTGAGCTGGTTTGTTTTATTGAGCCATACAGGGAAGTTTTCTTTGAGCTCTTTAGACTGTGCAAGATTGCTGTAACCCTTCCTGTAAGCTCAGCCTCTTGCGAACGCAGTTTCTCCACACTGAAACTGATAAAAAACCTTCCTGCGGTCCACCACTAGTGATGAGAGACTCAGTGATCTTGGTGTCTTGAGCATAGAGTCCAGAAGGGCCAAGGCTCTGGATCTTGATGTATTTGTGGACCGTTTTGCCAGACAGCACAACCGCCGAATCCTGTTGCTGTAGTGTATCTATATGATATATACGCAAGTAGCGTATGAGTGCCGCTGTGAGGAAAAAGAGATATAATGAACAATAAAACAACAAGCTTGAGCTTCTTAAGACACGGTGGGTTTATCTGTTCTCAATACCACCGGTAAAATGAATGGAGTTAGTCTGGTGTCCACATGAAGTTACGTGTGTAGACAAAGAGTCTGGTGTCCATATGAAGTTACATGTGTAGACAGAGACAGTCTGGTGTCCATATGAAGTTACATGTGTAGACAGAGACAGTCTGGTGCCCATATGAAGTTAAATGTGTAAACAAAGACAGTCTGGTGTCCATATGAAGTTACATGTGTAGACAGAGACAGTCTGGTGCCCATATGAAGTTAAATGTGTAAACAAAGACAGTCTGGTGTCCATATGAAGTTACATGTGTAGACAGAGACAGTCTGGTGCCCATATGAAGTTACATGTGTAGACAAAGAGTCTGGTGTCCATATGAAGTTACATGTGTAAACAGAGACGGTCTGGGGGTCCATATGAAGTTAGATGTGTAGACAAAGACAGTCTGGTGTCCACATGAAGTTACATGTGTCTACTTAGATGAACCCACCGTGTCTTAAGAAGCTGAAGCTTGTTTTATTTTTTCATTTTACATCATCTATCTTTTTTTCCTCACAGTACCAGTAGTTCCACACACTACTAGAGTGTATGTATGTTTGTATGTATGTATATATATCCCACCAATCCTCTCTCAAGAGGTTTTCAAAAAGGGGGCAAACTCATGTCTCAAGACCTGCTTCTGTTGGTTCCCCTCTCCTGCCTGTAACTTTCCATCCACATCCCCAAAGTTTTGTGGCCCATTATGACATCACTCCATTAAGTGATTGCTGCATGTACTGCTCTAAGGAAACACTTCTCTCTCTCTCTCTCTCTCTCTCTCTCTCTCTCTTTTCCTTCTCTCTCCGATAGATAGATAGAGTTTATGATTTTATTCTTTTGAATTATCTCTGCCAAACATCTATGTACTACAAATCTTCAAGCTCCACAGATGTTTTATGGCATCCACTAAACCTCTTTAGATATTTGTAAATTATACAGTGTGATACCTTTCAACGAAAGTTTATTTTATTTTTTACCAACTATGATTTTTCCTTTTGAAAACAAGCAAAGCAAGAAAAAAAGAAACAAAATCACTCCAATCATTGCACACTTGTGTCGTTCAGACTTTGCAGGTCCAGCTTTGACATGATGATCTAACTAACACTAATATTGTAACTAATATTGTAACTGAAATATGTATGATCCTATGATGAGCGATTGCTTACTTCCCTTTCACTCTTAAAAATTACTGAAAAAAAATGTGTATAAAAAGGTATATGTAGTATATGTTTGTTTAGTGAGCATTCATGCTGTCATTTTTTCCTAATGTGAACTATGGTGGAAATGTGCTGTCCTAAATGGACTTGCCCATATATGTTGTAAAGCCTTTTTTTGTACACCTGCTCATCAACTGAGCAGGTGTACTGCTGTGCGTTTTTGCTGCCAACTTTACTTTATTTTGCTAGCTGACAACTTTATGTTTTTTTTTTTTTGTTTTTTTTTTAATTACCGTTTATATTTTTAGTTTTTCCATCGCAACTTTTTTCCCTCATTCAACTTTTTCACTCCGGACGCTTTATCTGGACATGGTTCGTCAACATCTTCAACAGCCGAAGCTAAGTAGTAACATTAACATGATGTCTTCTAATTGCAGTCGCTGTACTCATAATATACAGGAGAACGATCGTATTATCGTATATTACTCCAGTGCTAGCTTCCCTACACTGGCTTCCTGTTAAGGCAAGGGCTGATTTCAAGGTTTTACTGTTAACCTATAAAGCGTTACATGGGCTTGCTCCTACCTATCTTTCCGAGTTGGTCCTGCCGTACATACCAATACGTACGCTACGGTCACAAGACGCAGGCCTCCTAATTGTCCCTAGAATTTCTAAGCAAACAGCGGGAGGCAGGGCTTTCTCCTATAGATCTCCATTTGTATGGAACAGTCTGCCTACCCATGTGAGAGACGCAGACTCGGTCTCAACCTTTAAGTCTTTACTGAAGACTTATCTCTTCAGTAGGTCATATGATTGAGTGTAGTCTGGCCCAGGAGTGTGAAGGTGAACGGAAAGGCTCTGGAGCAACGAACAGCCCTTGCTGTCTCTGCCAGGCCGGTTCCCCTCTCTCCACTGGGGTTCTCTGCCTCTAACCCTGTTACAGGGGCTGAGTCACTGGCTTGCTGGTGCTCTTTCATGCCGTCCCTAGGAGGGGTTCGTCACTTGAGTGGGTTGAGTTACTGACGTGATCTTCCTGTCTGGGTTGGCGCCCCCCTTGGTTTGTGCTGTGGTGGAGACCTCTGTGGGCTATACTCGGCCTTGTCTCAGGATTGTAAGTTGGTGGTTGAGGATATCCCTCTAGTGGTGCGGGGGCTGTGCTTTGGCAGAGTGGGTGGGGTTATATCCTTCCTGTTTGGCCCTGTCCGGGGTTTCTTCGGATGGGGCCACAGTGTCTCCGGACCGCTCCTGTCTCAGCCTCCAGTATTTATGCTGCAGTAGTTTATGTGTCGGGGGCTGGGGTTAGTTGGTTATACCTGGAGTATTTCTCCTGTCTTATCCAGTGTCCTGTGTGAATTTAAGTATGCTCTCTCTAATTCTCTCGTTCTCTCTTTCTCTCTGAGAACCTGAGCCCTAGGACCATACGTCAGGACTACCGGGCATGCTGACACCTTGCTGTCCCCAGTCCGCCTGGCCTTGCTGCTATTCCAGTTTCAACTGTTCTGCCTGCGGTTACGAAACCCCTACCTGTCCCAGACCTGCTGTTTTCAACTCTTAATGATCGGCTATGAAAAGCCAACTGAGAGACCTGAGCCCTAGGACCATACGTCGGGACTACCGGCCGTGGTGACTCCTTGCTGTCCCCAGTCCGCCTGGCCTTGCTGCTATTCCAGTTTCAACTGTTCTGCCTGCGGTTATGGAACCCCTACCTGTCCCAGACCTGCTGTTTTCAACTCTTAATGATCGGCTATGAAAAGCCAACTGAGATTTATTCCTGATTATTATTTGACCATGCTTGTCACTTATGAACATTTTTGAACATCTTGGCATGGTTCTGTTATAATCTCCACCTGGCACAGCCAGAAGAGGACTGGCCACCCCTCATAGCCTGGTTCCTCTCTAGGTTTCTTCCTAGGTTTTGGCCTTTCTAGGGAGTTTTTCCTAGCCACCGTGCTTCTACACCTGCATTACTAGCTGTTTGGGGTTTTAGGCTGGGTTTCTGTACAGCACTTCGAGATATTAGCTGATGTACGAAGGGCTATATAAAATAAAATTGATTGAAGTACACAAAGACACAGACACACACACACACACACACAGACACCTGTAATATTCTTGTTTTCATGTTGTTGCTGATATCCATCAGTGTTGTTCATATTGCTACATTGTGTTGACATGATTGTTGCTTTTAAACGAATGTTAACTTAATGTTTATTGTCTGCATCCTATTGGACTACTGGATGTTAATGTGTAACACGTTTCCCTGTTTATGTGCTTTAGCAATACTGTATGTCAATATGGTCATGCTAGTAAAGCCTCTTTGAATTGAATTTCTTTTCTGATTTGGTTTATTTTACCTAAATGGATACAGGGTAGTGTGTTTTGTTTATAAATCACTCAGAAAGTTTTCTTTCTTAAAACAAAATGTGGAATCAACTGTCCACAGTAGTGGGGCTTCCATAAATAGGAAATGGCACATTGTTGTACCCTTTGTTGTATCCTGGAGTTTTGTTCACATTGAATATGAACCCTGTATTTGTACCCTGTACTTTTTAATTTTTATTTATTTATTTATTTTTTCATTTTTATGGCACTATCTCTCTTGCATCTGCACTCTTGTACAAAATACGTGTTATAATAAATGTCATATGATTTTAAAGTAAAATAAAGTTTATAATCTTTGAATATCATGTGTTGCCAGTTTTTTTATGTGTGCCCCCCTGATTAAACACTGGCCCCTCCTTGGCCCCCCTAGTAAAATGTGTCTAGAACCGCCACTGCATGTGTGTCCTTCAGCTCTTGGTGCAGCTTTGTGCTGGATGCCTTCAATCTTTGACCCAGGTCCTGAAACGGATGTTTCTGAGTCACTTACATCACGTTATAAGTAAATAAATAGTGGTTTCCAGGGGAACTGCCTCTGTTTCTTAGCAACATAATACAAATAATGTGAGAAAAAAGTTTTAAAAAATAACGAATAGTAGTACATGCAAAATAATGTATTATCTTGGTAGCCTAGCTACTGATGACATCATTCTGTAGCCCATAACAATCTGTTATTTTATCCAATTGAAGGACGTTGCTGCTTTAAGTTGAAACCATCGTGCCAAATTAAACCATATAATAACCAAATGACAATCAATTCAATTATTTTACCTGTAATTATTTCATTGACATGATTTCATTAATTCATATCAGGTTGTTAATATAGAGACTATTCAGCTACTGACCTATTGATTGAGGACGCACAGATCCAGACCTCTAGGCAACTCACTTTTAGCCTACGGAAAACACAATCAATTCTACTTACTCGAGAGCAATTTTAAGTGGAGGAGGGGTGGATTGGGATGACGCACAGTAGAAAGATGTGGAAATAACGGTTGAGTCATTTGAGACCTGGTTGCAATGGGCGGTGAGCTGGGTGGAAGGTTTTTTCGTGCTATGACTGTAGTAGACTAGCCTTAAAGTCAGGACAAGGAAGGTTACCATTGTAAACTACCATTCGATTGGAGATCCTGAGAGAGAACAAAGGATTTTGCAGTCACAAAACTAACGGAAAGGTAATATCTTTTTGTTTCGGGGTTATATTTGAGATTGTGTAATAGAATACTGGTCTATTCGAGAGCTAACGTAATCGTATATGTTGACTACAAAATGTTCTACAAACAGTTGAAACTTGTCCTAACTGCATGCTTTTCTATAGTTTAAACAGTCTATTGAAAATAATAATTTTCACAGTGAGCGTTGGAAATAAAACATCACTTTTGCACGGGATCAAGTAAATAGCTTGTAATTAGCAATATTTAAGACACAACATAGGAGAGTCAAGAAAATAACTGCTGTGGTGTTTGTAAAACATGTTTGCCATTCAAATGTTTTTGTTTTCTATGAATGACTTGATTGTGGATACATATTTTGTAAAACTGAGAAACTCCAGGGCGTGGCACAATTTGCACGTCACACCTCAACTCAGACTGTGGTTGTCAATAGGCAACCAGAATAACGGGGAAGTTGTAAACCGATTTCAGCTGACTCTTTTGAATATGAGGGCTCTGATATACACTACGTGACCAAAAGTATGTGGACACCTGCACGTCGAACATCTGATTCCAAAATCATGTGCATTAATATGGAGTTGTTTCCCCCTTTGCTGTTATAAGAGCTTCCACTCTTATGGGAAGGCTTTCCACTAGATTGGAACATTGCTGTGGGGACTTGCTTCCATTCAGCCACGAGCATTAGTGAGGTCGGGCACTGATGTTGGGCAATTAGGCCTGGCTCGCAGTCTGCGTTCCAATTCATCCCAAAGGTGTTCGATGGAGTTAAGGTCAGGGCTCTGTGCAGGCCAGTCAAGTTCTTTCACACCCATCTCGACAAACCATTTCTGTATGGACCTCACTTTGTGCACAGGGGGCATTGTCATGCTGAAACAGGAAAGGGCCTTCCCCAAACTGTTGCCACAAAGTTGGAAGCACAGAATTAATTGTATGCTGTAGCGTTAAGATTTCCGTTCACTGGAACTAAGGGGCCCCAGACCATTATTCCTCCTCCACCAAACTTTACAGTTGGCAATAAGCATTGGGGCAGGTAGCGTTCTCCTGGCATCCGCCAAACCCAGATTCGTCCATCAGACTGCCAGACCATGTGTGATTCATCACTCCAGAGAACACGTTTCCACTGCTCCAGAGTCCAATGGTGGCGAGCTTTACACCACTCCAGCTGATGCTTGGTAATGCACATGGTGATCTTAGGCTTGTGTGTGGCTGCTCGGCCATGGAAACCCATTTCATGAAGCTCCTGACGAACAGTTCTTGTGCTGACGTTGCTTCCAGAGGCAGTTTGGAACTCTGTAGTGAGTGTTGCAACCGAGGACAGATGATTTTTACGCGCTACGCGCTTCAACACTCAGCAGTCCCGTTCTGTGAGCTTGTGTGGCCTACCACTTCGCGGCTGAGCCGTTGTTGCTCCTCAAAGTTTCCACTTCACAATAACAGCACTTACAGTTGACCAGGGCAGCTCTAGCAGGGCAAAAAATTTGACTAACTGACTTGTTGGAAGGGTGGCATCCTATGAGGGTGCCACGTTGAAAGTCACTGAGCTCTTTATTAAGGCCATTCTACTGCCAATGTTTGTCTATGGAGATTGCATGGATGTGTGCTTGATTTTATACACCTGTCAGCAATGGTTGTGGCTGAAAAAGCCGAATCCACTAATTTGAAGGGGTGTCCACATACTTTTGTATATATTGTGTTTTTTGTGTGAATGTAGTCCCGTGTAGCTCAGTTGGTAGAGCATGGCGCTTGCAATGCTAGGGTTGTGGGTTCGATTCCCACGGGGGACCAGTATGAAAATGTATGCACTCACTAACTGTAAGTCGCTCTGAATAAGAGTGTCTGCTAAATGACTAAAATGTAAAATGTATAGTGTCTACTATTGATCAGAACACATGTAAGACTAATAAACAAATAGTTCCCCTTATTATTGCAGCTGAACTATGGTGCATATTGAAACAACATCTGAACATTATGGACACATATTCCATTTTATCTTAACTGAGAGCGCATCATCAAAGAGCTGTTTGTATTTACAACACAACATGGCCTTAATGTATTTCTGTAGTCTTCTCCTTTTCCCTCCCTCCACCGTGGGATCATTAACTTACAGACTAGAGTTGGTCTTGTGTCTAGGCCCAGCAGCCTGGGAGCCCATAGCTCTTTAACTGAATTATGGGTGAAATCGAGTTAACCATGTTGTGTCATGACAACGCTCGTGACCCTGGCTGCAAACAAACACTGAGTGTCCTCACCCTCAAGCATGTGTGTGTGTGAGAGCGGGTGTTACTGTAATATCCTGTTTTCCCTCCTATCCAGGCTATGTGTGAGCGTATCTCTAAAGGGAAGTTCCTCTGTTTGGGTGATAACGTAGTCTTTTCCATGCCACCCCTTAAAAGGCGACTTTCCGTGCAGGGACTCTATGGTCTTGTAAATGTTTTACCAATTTTCCTGACATGATTCCATAAGTACCAAGTAATGGCAGGGAGGGGATGGGTTTTCCCTGACTGGGTTTTTCTAAGGGGTTTACATTATTTGTGTTTCTCTTTCAGAGGGAACAAGAGAGAGGAAGAGAGAGGGGGAGG
This sequence comes from Coregonus clupeaformis, assembly GCF_020615455.1. Classification (NCBI taxonomy): domain Eukaryota; kingdom Metazoa; phylum Chordata; class Actinopteri; order Salmoniformes; family Salmonidae; genus Coregonus; species Coregonus clupeaformis. The sequence continues at coordinate 50,644,198 of NC_059212.1, read as the reverse complement.
GGGAAGGGGGGAGTGGGAGGGAGGGAAAGTGTAAAAATAAAAAAGAGAACGTGAGGAAAGATGGAAAAGGGACTTGGCACCTTCGACTCAGTTTGCAGTTCGGCAGCAGTCTGCACATCTGGGATAAATCAACGAGTTGGAAAATCTTACGGGGGAGAGAGAGACAGAGAGAGAGAGAGGTGACTCACTGCTCTGCTATTCCTCTTCGTCATAGTGTTTAAAATGTGTCCTTCTGAGGTTAAGGCACAGGGCTTTCCCCATTTTCCCTCCTTTTTTCTCCTCTTACTTCAACTATCCTTTTCTGCCTGGCTGCTTTGGTCACTCTCACTTTGAGTTTGTCCATTTTTAAAATCTTAATTCATCTCTTTTTCCTCTTTCTCTCTATCCATATCCCTCCCCCCCTTGCTCCCACTCTCTGTCCCCTGCTGTCTGAACAACTACTTTTATTAATGTAAACATGTGTCTCTATGTTTATTTGAGTCCCTCAACGGTATGTAAACTGAGAACATGGACTCACTATTACTTGTGGAGGGGAGAGTGGGGGATAGTGGGAGGGAGCAGCCCTGAGTGTCTCTGGATGATGTGGATGAGGCCCTTTTGCAGAGGCTGATGACAGATTGGCTGTGAGGTCGGGTGGAGGTCTCAGCACCACGCCTGTCTGAAAAGGGGGGGTGAAAGAATGTCCAGTGACTCTGATTCGCTGGTTTACTGACTCACAGAACAGGAATCCATCAGCTGATAAAGCCCTCTCACAGAGTATAAAACTGAAAAGATGGAACCTATACTTTCGATTCTCCTTGTACATGGTATCGAAATATGAAATCCTTGTTTTTGATTTATTTTCAACTTTCGTGTTGAGATGGAGATAATTACACAAATTGCAACTGTTGCTGTCATGAGTCCAAATATGATACCTCGTCAAGAATGACCATTGAAAATCATAATGGAATCTATACTTGCTGTGATTTTTTTTTAAATATATGAATGAATGCTGTCAATTTGTTATTTGTTATTGACAGCTGCTCTCTATTCTGTGTCTCCTTATAGATCCCTCTGCCACAGATGCACCAAGAACAGTAGGCCTACAGTATTCCACAGAAACACCTACATCTCTGGCCAATTCAGTCCTTCACTTCAGTCTAACCCGTCCTAGTTGTCAAGCATCATCCATATCCCATCATGCCGATAGTGGTGGTGCACTCCAACCCCCTGTTCTGGGTGCGTTTGTGTGCTCTGGTCTTCTCCTGTGTGGCCTTTGCTGTGACCGTCCATGGGGCCAACCTCTTACACGGTACAGGGGACTGGTGTGTGTTCTGCTGGTCCTTCAGCTTCGCTGGGACCCTGCTGGTGCTGCTAGTAGAGCTGTTTGGCCTGCAGACCCGTGCCCCCGTCTCCTGGAAGAACTTCCCCATCACCTTCGCCTGCTATGCCTCCCTGCTCTGCCTCTCCGCCTCCATCATCTTCCCCCTCTACTTCCTCAAGGGCCAGACCTCCCACAGCAAGATGCAAGACTACCGCATCGTGGCCACCGTCTTCTCCTGCCTGGCCACCATCGCTTACATGAGTGAGGTGAGCATCAGCAAAGCCCGGCCAGGTGAGGTAGCTGGTTACATGGCCACCGCCCCGGGTCTGCTGAAAGTGTGTGAAACCTTTGTGGCTTGCGTCATCTTCGTCTTCATCAGCGACCCGGTGTCCTACGACTCTCACGATGCACTGAGGTGGTGCCTGGCAGTCTACTGCATCTGTTTCATCCTGTCGGCGGCCATCATTGTGCTGTGTATCTGCGAGTGCACTGGCTGCCTGCCTTTCCCCTTCGCCCGCTTCCTGTCTGCCTACGCCCTACTGGCTGTCGTCATGTACCTCTCCGCCACCATTGTCTGGCCCATTTTTAAGTTTGACAGGAAGCACGGGGGCTCCTCCTCCAGGCCCAGTTCCTGTGGTAGCACTCTGGGACTGTGCGTATGGGACAAGCAGATGGCTGTGGCTGTGCTCACTGCAGTCAACTTTGTGCTCTACCTGGCAGACCTGATCTACTCTGCCCGACTGGTGTTTATTACTGTGTGAGGAAAAGGTATAGAGGGGAAGAACGAGAGGAGGTAGTTGATTTGAGTGGAATGGAGAGAGAGGTTGAGGAGTAGAAATGAAGAGGGAAAGAAAGAGGGAGGGAGAAACAAAGATATACTGCTTACTGTATTTTGCGTCATTTATATATCAATGTTCAGACATTAGTCACCTCCACACTAAGAGAAAGACTATACATAATTTCTGTTATTTCAGGCAAAAGGAAAATACCTTACACAATGATGGTTTTATGGACCCAAGAACTCTGATCAGATGTAAAGATCTTTTCTAAGTTTGAGCTCTGATTATCTGACACGCTCATAAACACAGTATTCCAAAGACAGGATGGATCTGCTGAGTATATTGACATTACTATAGATCATCTAAAGTCTTACAACTTTCAATGGTCTTTTAATAAGCATTACTTTTTAGACATTATGGAAGACTGTAGGTAGATTTTACAGAACAACTCACACCTTCCTAGTTTGTTTAAGATGAGTTACGAAGGGATATAAATCATTCAATCAAACCCCTAAGTAATTCCTAGAAGATTCGTACACTGCTCCAATGTTTTCAAGACTTGAAGTAGAACATTGTGTTTGAATTAATGTAAAGATATACTGTATGTTAGCGTAGCTTTTTTGCTCATTTTACATTCGTGTTTTCACAATTTTTATATTTTCATATTCTGCCAAGCTACATATCAGGAGTATATTGTATGTTGAAATAATATTTGATTAAGGTAACCGAATTCAAACTCACTGTGTAATGAACACTTACTGTTTGACACTTATGTGTTCGCTATAACCCATTCTCTGTAGGCTATGGCGTCTCCAAAAACATCTTAGAATAAAAACTACAAGTTGTTAGGAAAATGTATTATTCTTAATCTGGCCCATTGCTTTGTACTGCTGTAACAGTATGCTCTTGTGGATGAGAATGTCCACTTTGTCATAGAGAGGGAGACATCCATTTACTGCATCGTCCTCTCTACTTCCTGCTGTTACTAAACATGACTTTTTTTAATACCGCTGTGCCTGTTGAGACTGTGCATTGTGGAGGAAATTAATTAATTACATACTATGCTGTTTAATTAGACATACTATGTGCTGTTTTTTACTTAACCTCTTAAGGATCGGACCCTTTTTTTTTCAATTTTCACCTAAATCTAACTGCCTGTAGCTCAGGACCTGAAGCAAGGATATGCATATTCTTGATACCATTTGAAAGGAAACACTATGGAAATGTGAAATTAATGTAGGAGAATATAACACATTAGATCTGGTGAAAGATAATACAAACAAAAAACATGCGTTTTCTATTATTTTTCTTGTTCCATCATCTTTGAAATGCAAGAGAAAATCCACAATATAATATTGCAGTTTAGGCGCAATTTAGATGTTGGCCACTAGATGGCAGCAGTGTGTGTGCAAAGTTTCAGATTGATCCAGTGAAGCGTTGCACTGGACTATTTTGTATCAAGTCTGCCCAAATGTGCCGAATTGGTCAATTGATACATTTTCAAGTACATAACTATAGAGAACATACAAAAAATTATATGGTAATACAAAATGTAAGTTTACACACTCTCAGGAATGTCATGATGGATCATTAGCTTATACACTAACTTTCACACATCTAGATTGCCGGGCAGGGTGGGTGTGGAGCCAGAGACAGCAAGGGTTCAAACTGTAGAACCCAGTTCCTACATTTGAATATGAAAATGGATTTGATCAAACAAAACTATGCTACATTTTATCTCTGGGACCCTCAGGATGGCGAATCAGAGCAAGAGTACATTATTTACCTTCAGAGGTGAATGTATCAAACCAGTTGCCGTGATAATTTTTGTTGTTGTTGTGCACTCCTCAAACAATAGCATGGTATATTGTCACTGTAATAGCTACTGTAAATTGGACAGTGCAGTTAGATTAACAAGAATTTAAGCTTTCTGCCCATATAAGACATGTCTATGTCCTGGAAAGTTTGCTGTTACTTACAACCGTTATGCTAATCACATTAGCGCACGTTAGCTCAACCGTCCCATATACGGGTCACCGATCCCGTAGAGGTTAAAGATTTGTCCATTGTTATATACTAGTATTTTTTTACTGATACAAACTTGTCTTGTGTTACTTAGTCATAAATCTGAGCATACAGATTTATGAGCCGTTTGGGTACGACTGCAGTATGTGACCTCTTGTGTTTACAGTCGGCAGGAATTTAGCTATGTGGGAACAGAGAATGGTGGCGATATCAGCTATCTTGATTTCCACAGATGAGCTAAATTACAGGGCCTGTTTCTGCACATCTGCTAACTGTCACATAGATAAGAGGATGTACTTTCTATAAAAGGAGAGAGCCAACTCTGTTCATTGGGCTTTCAACTCTGAACTATTTGCGTGATTGTTGATTGCTCCATTTTTGCAAATCTTATAATGAAGTTGTTAGAATTTCCACCACAGCATACCACATCAGTGTTATGGGAACATACAATCCAGTGTTCAATAAAAGTAATGTGATAAATGATAGTGGGGTTCCTCAACAGTTTTTATTTGTTGGACATAAAGGACTAACAACACCAGCAAATCAGCTCCAAGTGAAATCTGTTTCAAGGTATTCCCACATATAATAGAGAGAGATATGTGATTGTATACAAATGTAAGCAAGGTTTGAAATTATTATGTTTTAGTCAAATGTTATATCTGTTTGGGCTTCTTGCAGTCAATTTGGAGTTTACAAAATATTTGTAATTATGTTCTGGCTCCTGACCATCCCCTTAAGAAGAAATCAGCCTGCGGCTGAATCTAGTTAATGATCCCTGAATTATAGCCTATCTTTCTTTGTCCTTGTTTATTGTACAAAATAAACTAACACTTAAATGATTTCTCAATGTCTCTCTCGATCTCTCTCAAACGTGTGCACACACACACACACGCGCACACACACACCCCAAACCACTGTGGGAGGTGTGGTTGTGGGTTGCTGCTTTGCATATGTAGGTTTATAAATGGGATGCCACAGGCGGCTCCAGAGAAGCTTATACAATCTCCCTCTGTCTCTGGTAGAGAATGGCACAAACAGGTCCTCTGGATAGAGACCAATTGTGCTGCTCAATTTGTCTGGAGTTACTGAAGGAGCCAGTAGCTATCCCCTGTGGACACCGCTACTGTATGGGCTGTATCAGGGGCTGCTGGGGTGAAGATGACTCCTCTAACATCTTCAGCTGTCCTCAGTGCAGACAGACCTTCACTCCAAGACCAATTCTGAAGAGAAACACAATTTTGGCACAGATGGTGGAGAAACTGAAGTCAGGAGGACTCCAAGCTGCACCCTCTGGTCAACGCTGCCGGTATGCTGAAGCTGGAGATGTGGCGTGTGATATCTGCCTCGGTGGTCAGATCAAAGCCATCAGATCCTGTTTGGTGTGTCTGGCCTCTTACTGTGCAGCGCACCTCCACACTCACAACGAATCTCCTGCCCTTAAGAAGCATACCCTGGTTGAAGCCACCATGCCGCTGCAGGGGCGGATCTGCTCTCATCATGATAGACTACTGGAGATCTACTGTCGTACTGATCAGCAGTGTGTCTGTCTGCTGTGTGTGATGGATGAACACAGGAGCCATGCTACCGTCTCAGCTGCAGAAGAAAGCACTAAGAAACAGGTAAGGACTGAAAAACAATAATCACTTGTCCTTCAACCTCAGTTGTTTAACCATGATAGAATATGTCAATTTCTGAAAGTATGTTATGTGCATTAAGAATACTTATGTCCATTCCTATGACTGATAACTATAAGGAAGGAGTATGTTTGGCGCCTTCTATACTGGGAGTGATGGATATCATTTGAACAATGTGAACATTTCCCTGATAATGATCAGAGTTGAGGCCATAAAATCTAAAGGTCAGAGGGAAGTTTCTATCAATATCAATAGAACTTCCTTTCCCATATTCAAATGTTAACTCTGTATCTGACACCTGCCTATATGTAACCAGGGATCTGAGGAAGGTATCCAATCCTGGATAAGGCGTGTCAGGTGCCTGTCATCAGTTCAGTCAGTTGCTTTGAATGTGGCAGCATTCACTATGTTTCCACATGCAAAACCTCTTCATCTCTTTTGACTATCTGACTGAGATGATGTGCCAATGTGTAACATGATACTCTTAAGGGAGATCTACATTTTCCCTTTGTCACGCCCTGGCTCTGGGGACTATGTTATGTTGAGCCAGGGTGTGTAAGTCTATGTTTGTATATCTATTGTGATATCACGAGAGGCTACACAGCTTTCAGCGGGATTGCTCAAGTAGTGCAAGGAGACCAGGTTCAACCAAAACAAGGATTTTATTAAAGGTCTTGGGAAACTAACGAAAGTATAACACAATTCTGTTCTCTGGTGGCTCTTAAGGGTTAACAGTTCAGGATGTCTCTTCCACATCCAAAATCATAACTCTCCTCGCTCAAATAACTTTTCCCCAGCCTTACTGTATTCCACGTTGCAGCTAGTGGCCAACCCAGCAAAACGTCCTTCCAAATGTCCCACACGTATTTCCACAGGTGCATATATCCAAAGGTGAGTATTTCCCAAAGGTAAGTATCTCCAAATCCTTATATTCCTCATGGAAGTGGACGTGCAGCACTCTTGTCCTCCAGAGAGCCCAGCTTGGAGACCATGTCTCTTCCCTTCAACAAACCTTCAGCTCATCAGCTCCTGATTGGTTTCAGCTGCGTGGGAAGATTGGCCATAGAGGGTTGGAGTTCCCGACCATACCAGCAGATGGAGCCATAGCTGTCTGGGTTTGCAGCCATCTCAGGGGGATGTAACGTCCCTCCAGGACACAGCCTCTCGTGACATCACACATCCCCCTCCTCGGGACCGACGTCCTCGTCGGTAAAGGCAGCGAAGAAGGCATCACGCCGGGAGAGGGCGCCCGCATTGCCGTGGTGCTTGCCAGACTGCTCTCTCTTCAACTCCTCCAACTCTAGGACCAGGGACTCAGCCTCCTGTTGTCTCTCCTTGAGTTTCTTACTGAACGCATCAGCCTTGGTTTTAGCAGAGTTTAGCTTCTGTTGAGCAGCTTTCAGTTCCTTCTCTCTCTCTGCCTCCGCATTCTTCATCTTGTTCCCCAACACCTTGTACTTCTCCTCTGCCTTCTTCTGGACCTCCTTACTACTGCGAGGGTCTCCTCACACTCCTCGATGGTCCTGCGCAGCCTCCCAGCTCCTCCTGTTGCTTAGGGAAGGAGCTCTGTTGGAGTTTAGCCTGGAGGATATCTAACTCTTCTGTCTTCATGTCTAACTGTTGCTTTAACAAACGATACCTCTCAGCGGACCCCTTCAGACCAGACAGTTCTTTGTCCAGATTCTGTAGCTCCGTCTCTGTGTCGGTCTGGGCACCTGCCATCCCTATCCGAGCCCGGGCGGGGAGTGAGTAACTCGGAGGATTGCACCGGAGCCTTCCCAGGATGAGTCTTGCCTCTCCGTTTCCGAGGTACTCGGGTTATCCTCTCCTGAGACTCTCTCCAGAGTGGGTAAAAGGCTGGGCAGTCTCGTCCAATTAGGACAGGGACGGGAGGGAATCAACCACCCCCGCCGGCCGTGTGTATGGTTCCCCGTGTGCTGGTCATTGTAAGTTCAGTAATGGGGTATTCTCTGGTGTCCCCATGGACACAGGAAACTGGGAGGACTTTCCCGGGGTCAGACACGTTGGGCCCACCAAATCCTTACGCACCAGGGTGGCCCAACTACCAGAATCCAGTAAGGCCCTCCACATCATGGTGATTCACAGTTACCGGGCAGGTGGGGGGTCGATCTGGGCCGCCATCTACGACTCCCAAGAGCGAGGTAAAACGGTGTGTGGGTGCTGAGCTGGAGGACTCTGCGAGTGGGCATAGGTTCATCGGCTGGTTTCCCACACCTGCCAGGAGATATGTCCCATCTCCCCCACACCGGCAACACTGTCGAAGTTTCCCCTCCTGGTGTACTCTTCTTGACCCGCCTGGTTTCTGGCTCCCCCTGGAGCCGGGATAAGTCCTGACGTGGCTGGGTTCGAGACCTTGGGGGTCCTTTGGACGGGGTTCTTCCCATTTGTGGTGGGGCCGCCCTCCTGGGGGTCTTTTCGGAAGCATTCAGCATCTCCGCTGTGGCCTGGTACTTTTCCACAGCTTCCACGGTCAGATCAGCCGTGGTCAAGGCCTGTTGACTGATGAACCGTTTTGCCTCATAAGGCAGGGGCGCGTAGGTAACCTATCCACCACAACGGCCTCCACCACCGCCGCTTGCTGTATTCCTCTCGCGGATCCAGCCATTTCCTTGCGATTCGGACAAGTTCATGCATCTGCGCCCGAGGAGGTTGGTCTGGTTGGAAGGTCCAACTGTGAAAGCGCTGGGCCATACCAAACTTTGTGAGTCCATATCTGCTGAGGATCTCAGACTTCAGGGCATCATAGTCAGTAACCTGGTCAGGGCCCAGGTCCCGGACAGCATTCAGCGATTCCCCGGTTAGAAAGGGGGCTAACAGACCAACCCACTGTTGCTTGGGCCAGGCTTCCCTAGTGGCCGTGGCCTCAAATGCATGCAGGTATGCCTCAATGTCATCGGTAGCTCCCATCTTAGATATAAAGTCACTTGCCTTTATTGGGCGGGTATTTTGGACCACCCTCTGTCTCTGCAACTGCAATTCCTCTGCCTTCAGAAGGTTGGCTTTCTTTGCTCCTCCAAGAGAGCCCGTTGCTTGCATCTGGGCTTGCTGGCCAGCAACAAGGGCTTTCACTATGTCCTCCATTTCAGTCGGCGGGGGAGCCTACGCCAACTTGGAAAACTGGGTGATCAAACCTTCGGTATCCTCCTCTGACATGCACTATACGCTGAGCGTGCCTGTATTCTCCACCATCTGTGATATCACGAGAGGCTACACAGCTTTCAGCGGGATTGCTCAAGTAGTGCATGAGACCAGGTTCAACCAAAACAAGGATTTTATTAAAGGTCTTGGGAAACTAACGAAAGTATAACACAATTCTGTTCTCTGGTGGCTCTTAAGGGTTAACAGTTCAGGGATGTCTCTTCCACATCCAAAATCATAACTCTCCCCTCGCTCAAATAACTTTTCCCCAGCCTTACTGTATTCCACGTTGCAGCTAGTGGCCAACCCAGCAAAACGTCCTTCCAAATGTCCCACACGTATTTCCACAGGTGCATATATCCAAAGGTGAGTATTTCCCAAAGGTAAGTATCTCCAAATCCTTATATTCCTCATGGAAGTGGACGTGCAGCACTCTTGTCCTCCAGAGAGCCCAGCTTGGAGACCATGTCTCTTCCCTTCAACAAACCTTCAGCTCATCAGCTCCTGATTGGTTTCAGCTGCGTGGGAAGATTGGCCATAGAGGGTTGGAGTTCCCGACCATACCAGCAGATGGAGCCATAGCTGTCTGGGTTTGCAGCCATCTCAGGGGGATGTAACGTCCCTCCAGGACACAGCCTCTCGTGACATCACACTATGTTGGCCTGAGTGACTCCCAATCAGAGGCAACGAGTGTCAGCTGGTTGTCTCTGATTGGGAGCCATATTTAACTGTCGGTCTTTTCACTTTGTGTTTGTGGTTTCTTGTTCCGTGTTTGTTGGTTTATGTAACCAGGGACGTCACGTTTCGTTTTTGTTGTTTTGATCGTGTGATCATCTTGATAAAATAAAATGTTCGCATTCAACGCTGCGCCTTGGTCCTCCTCATTGGTAGACGATCGTGACAGAAGAAACCACCATAACAGGACCAAGCAGCGTGAAGAAGAGAGAGGATGGACTTGGGAGCAGTGGAGTAGGAGTCTCGACTGGGCCAAGCCAAGAGAAGAGGAGAGAGGTTGGACTTTGGAGCAGTGGGGTGAGAGTCTGGCGAGAACGATGGAGGCCTGGCCCACGGGGAGGAGAGACCCCCAGAAAATTTTTTAGGGGGGCTCACGACGTCGGGCAGCAGGAGGCCGCGATAGAGCGGTCCAGCGGGTTGGCAGAGGAGGCCGCCAGGTTACGGGAGTCACTGGTCACCAGGGGGAAGGAGGTTGTAGAGGCACGGCGAGAGGTACTGGCGTGTGTTGCCAGTCCGGTCTGGCCTGTTCCTGATCCCCACGTAGGGCCAGTGGTGTGTGTTCCCAGTACGGGCCGGCCTGTTCCTACCACTCCCACCAAGTCTGTGGTGCGCGTCGCCAGCCCAGTCCGGCCCATCCAAGCTCCCCGCACCAAGTCAGTGGTGCGCGTCATCAGCCCGGTCCGGCTCATTCCTGCTCCCCGCACCAAGTCGGTGGTGCGCGTCACCAGCCCTGTCCGGCCCGTTCCTGCTCTCCGCACCAAGTCTGTGGTGCGCGTCGCCAGCCCAGTCCGGCCCATTCCTGCTCCCGCACCAAGTCTGTGGTGCGTTTCGTCAGCCCTGTCCGGCCCGTTCCTGCTCTCCGCACCAAGTCGGTGGTGCGCGTCGCCAGCCCAGTCCGGCCCATCCAAGCTCCCCCGCACCAAGTCAGTGGTGCGCGTCGTCAGCCCGGTCCGGCTCATTCCTGCTCCCCGCACCAAGTCAGGGGTGCGCTTCATCAGCCCGGTCCGGCCCGTTCCTGCTCCCCGCACCAAGTCAGTGGTGTGCTCGTCAGCCCAGTCCGGCCTGTCCCTGCTCCACGCACTCAAGCCTACGGTGTGCGTCGTCAGCCTGGTAAGGCCCGTTCCTCCCTCCACGCACCAGCCAGGGGTGCGCGTGCGTCAGTCCAGCACAACCCGTGCCTGGGTCATGTCCGGAGCCGGATCCGCCGCCGAGGCGGAGTGCCCACCCGGTCCCTCCCCTGTTGTGGTTGTTTGGCGCGGTCGGAGTCCGCGCCTTTGGGGGGGGGTACTGTCACGCCCTGGCTCTGGGGACTATGTTATGTTGAGCCAGGGTGTGTAAGTCTATGTTTGTATATCTATGTTGGCCTGAGTGACTCCCAATCAGAGGCAACGAGTGTCAGCTGGTTGTCTCTGATTGGGAGCCATATTTAACTGTCGGTCTTTTCACTTTGTGTTTGTGGTTTCTTGTTCCGTGTTTGTTGGTTTATGTAACCAGGGACGTCACGTTTCGTTTTTGTTGTTTTGATCGTGTGATCATCTTGATAAAATAAAATGTTCGCATTCAACGCTGCGCCTTGGTCCTCCTCATTGGTAGACGATCGTGACACCCTTCACCCACAGCATATCTGTTACGGGTTATAGAATGTGTAGATCATTTTATGACACAATATGTCCCTTTGAGTAGGCTTCTTTTTCTTTTTTGAGGAATGTAAAATGTAATAAAAACATTAAAATAAAATATGAACGTATGTTGAGTGTTATGGAGACTAAACAACCTTGCAGCTTTCACAAGCTAAATATTCAATTTGACAAAGCGAACGACTCACCATAAGATGAATAGCCTGCTATATGAGCCCAAAATATTTACTAAGATAGGCTTTATAGTTCAGTGGGTGTGTCCTTGTCCCTGCAGAGGCAGCTGGGGAAGACGAGGAAGAAATCCAAACTGAGAATCCAAGCCAAAGAAAAGGAACTGCTGGATCTGAGACAGGCTCTGGAATCACTCAAGGTGATGCACTATGGAGAGCCGTAGAGCAATGGCAGCCGCCACCAAGTCCGAAGCCACTTTCAAGCATTTCTGAGCTATATTTTAGTGGATGGGGGAGGTTTTGCGAGTTCGTTCATTCTTGGCTAAATTTATTATCTTGACCCCACTCTGTGTCTCCCACCAGCACTCTGCACAGACAGCAGTGGAGGACAGCAAGAGGATCTTTACTGAGCTAATCCGTTCTATAGACAGAAGGTGCTGTGAGGTAAGAGAGCTGATCAGAGCCCAGGAGAAGACTGCAGTGAGTCAGACTGAAGGGCTCATAGAGAGACTGGTGCAGGAGGTGGCTGAGCTGAGGAAGAAAGACTGTGAGCTGGAGCAGCTTTCACACACAGAGGATCACATCTATTTTCTACAGGTAGCATCACTGCTGCTCTGTCTTCTGTATAATTAAGGTGTCCAGTGTTTTGATTTATTTTTATCTTGTAATCCATCCCAAACTTTGTCTTCCTCTCTCCTGGATTCTAGAACTGCCAGTCAATCTCTAAATCGACTGAACTCACAGACACACTCAGAATCACAGTGGTTCCTCTAGTGGATTTTGGTCAAGTTCGAGCCTCAGTATCAGCACTCCAGAAGAGATTGGAAGACCTGTTCAAAGGGGAATGGCCTAAAATATCCAGGGCAGGTGAGACTGGACACTTTGCTGTAATTCACTCTGTATTGCATTAAAGCTGTTTTAAAAGTATTGAAAAAAATAACATTCTACGGAACATTACTACTCTTCACTGTATAAAGTCTAATTCGTATTCCTCTGTAGCGGGCACAGTGAAACTCCTGCAGTGTCCAGAGCCCTCGATCAGACCAGAGTTCTTATACTGTAAGTCAGTTTCAACTCCATTAATGGCCAGAGCGCTGCATCTGCTCTTAGCTCAGGGCTAAATCTGCATCTTGGCAGTGCTCTATGGATGCCATCCATCTTCTTGTTACCATTCCTTTCATATTAGTGTAGTACACTGACTCCTCCTTTCATACCCTCCATCGTCTTTCCTCGTAGATTCCTGTCAGCTCACACTGGACCCGCGGACAGCCCACAGGGACCTGAGTGTGTCTGAGGAGAACAGGGCGGTGACAGTGAGGGCCAGGGACCACTCCTGCCCTGAGCACCCAGAGAGGTTTGATCACTGGAGCCAGGTTCTGTGTACTGAGGCCCTGTCGGGGCGCTGCTACTGGGAAGCCGAGTGGAGCGGGAGTGGCATCAACATGGCTGTGGCGTACAAAGAGATGATCAGGAGAGGAGAGGGCAACGACTCCCACTTTGGACGCAATGACAAGTCCTGGAGTTTGTTCTGTTCCAGAAAAGGTTGTACCATCTGGCACAATAACGTGGCCACTAGAATCCCCACCCCAACCTCCTCTAGGATAGGAGTGTACCTGGATCACAGGGCAGGAAGTCTGTGTTTCTACAGCGTCTCTGACACAATGACCCTGCTCCATAGAGTCCAAACCACATTTACTCAGCCCCTCTATCCTGGCTTTGAGTTTATGTGTTTTGGAGTCTCCGTTAAATTGTGCCAGATGGAATGAAAGCGAAACAACAGCTGAGAGCAAGGCAGTAGCAAGTGTGAAAATGTGTTTCATGGTGAAGTTAATAATTGATAGTCTCAGATATGTCGCTCACCCCAGTTTCTATTTGTTTATTACTGAAGAGTTAAAGTATAGATTAGTAGTTTAGTTACGGTAGAGTTAATATCATTTGTATTTTGCTGGCAAAACAATCAAGTACAATAATTTCAATGCTAATTCTGCAAATACCTTCTTGTGAAGTGAAATGAAAAGAAAAGTCTACCCTGTTCCATCTACATTTACATTTACGTCATTTAGCAGACGCTCTTATCCAGAGCGACTTACAAATTGGTGCATTCACCCTATAGCCAGTGGGATAACCACTTTACAAATTGTTTTATTTTATTTTTTTAGGGGGGGTAGAAGGATTACGTTATCCTATCCCAGGTATTCCTTAAAGAGGTGGGGTTTCAAATGTCTCCGGAAGGTGGTGAGTGACTCCGCTGTCCTGGCGTCGTGAGGGAGCTTGTTCCACCATTGGGGTGCCAGAGCAGCGAACAGTTTTGACTGGGCTGAGCGGGAACTATGCTTCCGCAGAGGAAGGGGAGCCAGCAGGCCAGAGGTGGATGAACGCTTCAGAGCCTGAAGGTACGGAGGTGCCGTTCCCCTCACAGCTCCATAGGCAAGCCCCATGGACTTGTAACAGATGCGAGCTTCAACTGGAAGCCAGTGGAGTGTGCGGAGGAGCGGGGTGACGTGAGAGAACTTGGGAAGGTTGAACACCAGACGGGCTGCGGCATTCTGGATGAGTTGTAGGGGTTTAATGGCACAGGCAGGGAGCCCAGCCAACAGCGAGTTGCAGTAATCCAGACGGGGAGATGACAAGTGCCTGGATTAGGACCTGTGCCGCTTCCTGTGTAAGGCAGGGTCGTACTCTCCGAATGTTGTAGAGCATGAACCTGCAGGATCGGGTCACCGCCTTGATGTTAGTGGAGAACGACAGGGTGTTGTCAAGGGGTCACGCCAAGGCTCTTCGCACTCTGGGAGGAGGACACAACGGAGTTGTCAACCGTGATGGCGAGATCATGGAACGGGCAGTCCTTCCCCGGGAGGAAGAGCAGCTCCGTCTTGCCAAGGTTCAGCTTGAGGTGGTGATCCGTCATCCATACTGATATGTCTGCCAGACATGCAGAGATGCGATTCGCCACCTGGTTATCAGAAGGGGGAAAGGAGAAGATTAGTTGTGTGTCGTCAGCGTAGCAATGATAGGAGAGAACATGTGAGGATATGACAGAGCCAAGTGACTTGGTGTATAGCGAGAATAGGAGAGGGCCTAAACTGAGCCCTGGGGGACACCAGTGGTGAGAGCACGTGGTGCGGAGACAGCTTCTCGCCACGCCACTTGGTAGGAGCGACCGGTCAGGTAGGACGCAATCCAAGAGTGAGCCGCGCCGGAGAGATGCCCAGGTCGGAGAGGGTGGAGAGGAGGATCTGATGGTTCACAGTATCAAAGGCAGCAGACAGGTCTAGAAGGACAAGAGCAGAGGAGAGAGAGTTAGCTTTAGCAGTGCGGAGAGCCTCCGTGACACAGAGAAGAGCAGTCTCAGTTGAATGACCAGTCCTGAAACCTGACTGGTTTGGATCAAGAAGGTCATTCTGAGAGAGATAGCAAGAGAGTTGGCTAAAGACGGCACGCTCAATAGTTTTGGAAAGAAAAGAAAGAAGGGATACTGGTCTGTAGTTGTTGACATCATAGGGATCAAGTGTTGGTTTTTTTAAAAAGGGGTGCAACTCTCGCTCTCTTGAAGACGGAAGGGACATAGCCAGCGGTCAAGGATGAGTTGATCAGCGAGGTGAGGTAGGGGAGAAGGTCACCGGAGATGGTCTGGAGAAGAGAGGAGGGGATGGGGTCAAGCGGGCAGGTTGTTGGGCGGCCTGTAGTCACAAGTCGCAAGATTTTATCTGGAGAGAGAGGGGAGAAAGAAGTCAAAGCATAGGGTAGGGCAGTGTGAGCAGGACCAGCAGTGTCATTAGACTTAACAAACGGGGATCGGATGTCGTCAACCTTCTTTTCAAAGTGGTTGACGAAGTCATCCACAGAGAGGGAGGGGGGGGAGGATTCAGCAGGGAGGAGAATGTGGCAAAGAGCTTCCTAGGGTTAGAGGCAGATGCTTGGAATTTAGAGTGGTAGAAAGTGGCCTTAGCAGCAGAAACAGATGAAGAAAATGTAGAGGAGGGAGTGAAAAGATGCCAGGTCCGCAGATATCTAGTTTTCTTCCATTTCCGCTCAGCTGCCCGGAGCTCTGTTCTGTGAGCTCGCAATGAGTCATCAAGCCACGGAGCTGGAGGGGAGGACCGAGCCGGCCGGGAGGATAGGGGACACAGAGAGTCAAAGGATGCAGAAAGGGAGGAGAGGAGGGTTGAGGAGGCAGAATCAGGAGATTGGAGGGAGAAGGATTGAGCAGAGGGAAGAGATGATAGGATGGAAGAGGAGAGAGTAGTGGGAGAGAGAGAGCGAAGGTTGCGGCGGCGCATTACCATCTGTGTAGGGGCAGAGTGAGTAGTGTTGGAGGAGAGCGAGAGAGAAAAAGGATACAAAGTAGTGGTCGGAGACATGGAGGGGAGTTGCAGTGAGATTAGTAGAAGAGCAGCATCTAGTAAAGATGAGGTCAAGCGTATTGCCTGCCTTGTGAGTAGGGGGACGGTGAGAGGGTGAGGTCAAAAGAGGAGAGGAGTGGAAAGAAGGAGGCAGAGAGAAATGAGTCAAATGTAGACGTAGGGAGGTTGAAATCCCCCAAAACTGTGAGGGGTGAGCCATCCTCAGGAAAGGAACTTATCAAGGCGTCAAGCTCATTGATGAACTCTCCAAGGGAACCTGGAGGGCGATAGATGACAAGGATATTAAGCTTAAATGGGCTAGTGACTGTGACAGCATGCAATTCAAATGAGGAGATAGACAGATGGGTTAGGGGAAAAATTTAGAATGTCCACTTGGGAGAGATGAGGATTCCTGTGCCACCACCCCTCTGACCAGATGCTCTCGAGGTATGCGAGAACACATGGTCAGACGAGGAGAGAGCAGTAGGAGTAGCAGTGTTTTCAGTGGTAATCCATGTTTCCGTCAGCGCCAGGAAGTCGAGGGACTGGAGGGTAGCATAGGTTGGGATGAAGTCAGCCTTGTTGGCAACAGAACGGCAGTTCCAGAGGCTGCCTGAGACCTGGAACTCCAGGTGTGTGGTGCGTGCAGGGACCACCAGGTTAGAGAGGCAGCAGCCACGCGGTGTGAGGCGTTTGTGTAGCCTGTGCGGAGAGGAGAGAACAGGGATAGGCAGAGGCATAGTTGACAGGCTGTAGCAAATGGCTACAATAATGCAGAGGAGATCGGAATGAAATGAACTAAACATCTGGGAAAGGAGAGAGCGGGGCCTCCCTTACCACAACTCCCAAATATAACTCTCCCAACTTCCACCTCAGAAACTATAATTGTTTCACTGAAACACCCGAATAAAACTCTCCCAACTTCCACTTTAGAAATTAGAATTGTTGTAAACTACAGCGGTTCAATGTTTCAAGGAATAGACTCAACTTACTTTATTCAGCTAGCTAACTATGACGCCATAGCTAACTAGCATGCTAGCATCCAATAACACACGGTTTAGCACCAATACTTGGTTACAACAAACTACCAATAGTGTGTTAACACGCTAAACAGATAATTTGTGTCCGTGTCTAGTTCCTTTCATAACGCAGCAATAAGTAAACGTTGGCTAGCTAGCACAAAGATAATGTATTTAGCTGCTACAGTACTGCTAGCGTTGGCTAGCTAGCAATGGCTGCTGTGTTGACTTTCTTTGAGAAACGGCGTCGCTGCGAACGAATGTAGCTGGCTAAAATTATATTGTATTTAGTTGCTATAGTACTGCCAGCTGGTTGCGTTGGCTAGCTAGCAATGGCTGCGGTGATGACTTTGTTTGAAAAACGGCATCGCTGCGAACGAATGTAGCTGGCTAAAAGGATATTGTATTTAGTTGCTACAGTACTGCTAGCTGCTAGCTGGTTGTGTTGGCTAGCTAGCAATGGCTGCGGTGTTGACTTTGTTTGAAAAACGGCGTCGCTGCGAACGAATATAGCTGGCTAGCTAACCTCGATAGTTACTCTATACTACACCTTTATCTTTGATACAAATACAACTATGTAGCTAGCCAACATTACACTAATCAAATCGTTCCATTGTAATGTAATGTGTCATATTACCTGCGGAGCGAAGTACAGCATGACTACTCACCTCGCCTGACTACTCACCTCGCCTGCCGGAACTCATGTTCCCCCACTCTCTACTCTGACTGTGTCATCACATCCTCAATATCTTGATTCAAAATGATTTGTCATATTAATGGCATTGACATTTGTGTTTTTAAAACTCATTTATCATGGTATGTTTTATCAAAAGTATCACAGTGGCAACAGCACAGCAGTGTGCAAAAGTTCAGTCTGTTGCGAAATAGACATCAACAAATGTTATACTTTCTCTCTTTCACACACACACACGCACATGGCCTGAAGTTCCTTTTTCTTTGTTACACAGTAACCACAACCACACCTCCTGTAACTGCTGGTTGAACCAAGAAGTCCAATATAATTCCTCAATTTTCACTGTCAAAAGAAATCAATACTATTCTCTCTCTCTCTCTGGCTGTTTCTCATGTACTCTCTGAAATGGCACAGGCAGAGGAATTCATCTACCAGGACCAATTTCTCTGTCCAGTGTGTCTAGCTGTGCTGAGAAATCAAGAGGATATCCCCTGTGGACACAGTTACTGCATGCCCAGCTAACAACAAACATTTCCACAACTTTGGAGAATGTTCCCTTGAGAGTCTCATTAGGTCATTAACTAACGTTTTCCTAGGAATGTTCCCGTGACGTGCAAGGAATGTTTCCAAGAGACCATCCCCTTAATGTCAAATAGAACTTACCCAGAACGTGGTTACCATGTTCTTAGAACATAAGATATTAATGTTCTAGGCACGTTTCATGGGAACGTTGCAAGAACATTTATGTGTCCGCCCAAAAAATGTATACACATTACAGTTGCCGAGCCAATCAAGGCCCTTATTGGTGAACCACTGATAGCTCTTTTTCTGTCGGTAAAGTTAGGGATATTCACACACACTGCTTTTAACTTATGTATTTGGCACACATGATTACATTGTGCATGTTCATTCATACAGTAATTATTATTCAACATGTACTCACCTGGGATTTGAACTCACAACCTCTTGGTTCACAGTACTCAGATCTGTACACCAGCATGTCCATGTCAGATATCAGTTCATCTGACTATTCTCTCATCATTGATTTAATTTACTTATTTCAGCAATTAAAGTGCTTTCTGTATACAGATGTAGGATCTTAATTTGATCACTCGTTTGTTGGTGAGAATGTTCCTGCACAGCAGGAAATGCAAACTTGTTATGTATTCAAGGATTAAAAAGGCTTCTAAAGTTTGTAATTTCAACTTTAAAATGTCAGACTTGATTTGCCCTAATGTATAATGTATCAACCCCTACAAAAAATATCCATGAATTATAATCCACATAATAATCCTCACTTCCTGTAGCTGCAGGATTATTTTCCTGCTGTAGCAAACTAGCTCAAATTAAGATCCTACATCTGTAGCTGTCTAATGTTGGTGGGGCATATTAACCTTTTTTAATGATACTCCTGAATCACTATGATCAATAAAATATTTGCTTGAGTGTACTTTTAACAGAGCTGAGATTTACTTCAAAGTGCATTCACCCTATTCCTTACACCTATCAAGTTGTTTCAGATCTACACAAGTGCCTAGGGAGGAGGGGTTAGGGTTTCTTCTGGACAGGGCCTACAGTGCCTTGAGAAAAGTATTCATACTGGTTGACTTATTCCACATTTTGTTGTGTAACAGCCTGAATTCAAAATGGATTAAATTGATGTATTTTCTCACCAATCTACACACAATACCCCATAATGAAAAAGTCAAAAAACATGTTTTTAGAAATGTTAGCAAATTTCTTGAAAATTAAATACAGAAATATCTCATTTACGTAAGAATTCACACCCCTGAGTCAATACTTTGTAGAAGCACCTTTGGCAGCGATTTACAGCTGGGAGTCTTTCTGGGTAAGTCTCTAAGAGCTTTCCACACCTGGATTGTGCAATATTTGCCCATTATTCTTTTCAAAATTCTTCAAACGCTGTCAAATTGGTTGTTGATCATTGCTAGACAACCATTTTCAGATCTTGCCATAGATTTTCAAGTAGTTTTAAGTCAAAACTGTAACTCGGACACTCAAGAACATTCTTTGTCTTCTTGGTAAGCAACGTTGGGTAGATTTGGCCTTGTGTTTTAGGTTATTGTTCTGCTGAAAGGTGAATTTATCTCCCAGTGTCTGGTGGAAAGCAGACTGAACCAGGTTTTTCCTCTAGGATTTTGCCTGTGCTTTTATAAGCTTACCCATATCATGATGCAGCCACCACAATGCTTGAAAATACATGTAGAGTGGTACTCAGTAATATGTTGTATTGGATTTGCCCCAAACATAACACTTTTTTTATATTCAGGAAAAAAAATGAATTGCTTTGACATATTTTTTGCAGTATTGCTTAAGTGTGTTGTTGCAAACAGGATGCATGTTTTGAAATATTTTTTTTCTGTACAGGCTTCCTTCTTTTCACTTTGACTGAGGGACCTTACAGATAATTGTAACTGTATGTGTGAGGTACAGAGATGAGGTAGTCATTCAAAAATCATTTTAAACACTATTATTGCACACAGAGTGAGTCCATGCAACTTATGTGACTCATTAAGCACATTGTTACTCCTGAACTTATTTAGGCTTGCCATAACAAAGGGGTTGACTACTTATTGACTCAAGATATTTCAGCTTTTAATTTCTAATTAATTTGTAAAATTTTCAAAAAAAAATAATTCCACTTTGAAATTATGGGGTATTGTTTGTTGTCCAAAGAAATCAAAATTTAATCGACTTCAAATTCAGGCTGTAACACAACAACATTTTGAAAAAGTCAAGGGGCAATAAACAAAGATGCATAAATAATATGTGTGACCCCACTTAACTTTTTCCTCATGGAAGTGCTCCCATTATTGTGGTCCTCTGTAGCTCAGCTGGTAGAGCACGGCGCTTGTAACGCCAAGGTAGTGGGTTCGATCCCCGGGACCACCCATACACAAAAATGTATGCACGCATGACTGTAAGTCGCTTTGGATAAAAGCGTCTGCTAAATGGCATATTATTATTATTATTATTTTTGAGTTAATTGAGGAGAAAGAGATCAACATTTTAGTCAAACTGCAAAGTCAGCACTGATCTCTCATACAGAAACACCACATCAAACCTGAAAAAGCATCTGGAGGTCATGTACAAAGGCACAATGTCACGATCGTTAGAGAGAGTGGACCAAGGCGCAGCGTTGCAGGCAAACATATTTATTTAAAGAGAGTAAACACTCGAACAAAACAACAAACGATACGTGCAGTCCTACGGTACAGACCAAAAGGAACAAACCAACTGGAACAAGATCCCACAACGATTGTGGGAAAACAGCCTGTATAAATATGGCTCCCAATCAGAGACAACCAGCAACAGCTGACACTCGTTGCCTCTGATTGGGAACCACTCTGGCCAACACAGAAATACAATACATAGAATAAACACACCCTGGCTCAACATATAGAGTCCCAGAGCCAGGGTGTGACAGTACCCCCCCCTAAAGGCGCGGACTGCAACCGCGCCTAAACATAACCAAACCAGGGGAGGGCTGGGTGGGCATTCCTCCTCGGAGGCGGTTCCGGCTCCGGGCTTGACCACCACCCTCCAATAATCCCCCCGTAGCGCCCCTGATCCGGTCTGGCCCCGCTGGCTGGAGCTGGACTGGACATCCTAGGAGCGGATTGCTTAAGCTCCGGTGTGGAGCAGCTGACCGGTACCTGACCAGGCACCGGTGACCCAGGCACGGGTTGTGCCGGACTGGACGACGCGCACCCCTGGCTTGGTGCGTGGAGCAGGAACGGGCCGGACCGGGCTGACGATGCGCACCCCTGGCTTGGTGCGTGAGCAGCAACGGGCCGGACCGGCTGGCGACTCGCACCCCTGGCTTGGTGCGTGGAGCAGGAACGGGCCGGACCGGGCTGGACGATGCGCACCCCTGGCTTGGTGCGTGGAGCCGGAACGGGCCGGACCGGGCTGACGATGCGCACCCCTGGCTTGGTGCGTGGAGCAGGAACGGGCCGGCCCGGGCTGACGATGCGCACCCCTGGCTTGGTGCGTGGAGCAGGAACAGGCCGGGCCGGGCTGGCGACGCGCACCGTAGGCTTGGTGCGAGGGGCAGGAACAGGCCGGGCCGGGCTGGCGACGCGCACCGTAGGCTTGGTGCGAGGGGCAGGAACAGGCCGGGCCGGGCTGGCGACGCGCACCGTAGGCTTGGTGCGAGGAGCAGGAACAGGCCGGGCCGGCTGGCGACGCGCACCGTAGGCTTGGTGCGAGGGGCAGGAACAGGCCGGGCCGGGCTGGCGACGCGCACCGTAGGCTTGGTGCGAAGGGCAGGAACAGGCCGGGCCGGGCTAGCGACGCGCACCGTAGGCTTGGTGCGAGGAGCAGGAACAGGCCGGGCCGGGCTGGCGACGCGAACCGTAGGCTTGGTGCGAGGTACAGGAACAGGCCGGACCGTACTGGGAACACACACCACTGGCCTTAAACGGGGATCAGGAACGGGCCGGACCGGACTGGCAATACACCTCAGTACCTCTCGCCGTGCCTCTACAACTTCCTTCCCTCCTCTCACCAATGGCTCCCGTAACCCGGTGGCCTTCTCTCCTCGTCTCCCATTTCGCCCCTGTGGCAGCCTCCTGCTGCCCAGTCGCCCATGCCGTGTGCCCCCCTAAAAAAATTTCTGGGGTTGCCTCTCGTCCGTCCGACGACGACACTGTTGACGCCGTTGCTCCTCTCTCGCCAGGGCCTTAATCTTAGCCCATGGCCCTTTGCCCCCGAGCATGTCCTCCCAGGACCACGATTTGCCCACCTGGGCCATCGCCAACCTCTCCAGCTCCTTTCCCGGCGCTTCCTCCCATGTCCAGGCCGCCTGCTCCTGGACACGCTGCTTGGTCCTGGTATGGTGGGATCTTCTGTCACGTTCGTCGAAGGGAGTAGACCAAGGCGCAGCGTGAGATTTGTACATCTTATTTAATTAAGTGCACACACAATAAACAAAACAACCAACGATACGTGAAGTCCACGGTACAAACACAAAACCAACTGGAACAAGATCCCACAACTACTGTGGGTAAACTGGCTGTCTAAATATGGCTCCCAATCAAAGACAACCATCAACAGCTGACACTCGTTGCCTCTGATTGGGAACCACTCTGGCCAACATAGAATTACAATACTAGATAGTGAACATAGAACAAAACACAATGAATCTACACACCCTGGCTCAACATATAGAGTCCCCAGAGCCAGGGTGTGACACACAAAGCTGGTACCAAAGTTCCAGAAATGTATGAAAGAGGAGACATCTATACACATTATGGTAATAAACAAAGATGCATAAATAATATTTCCATGTGTTGTAACGAAATGTCCATATAAACAATCAAAATGTCTGATAAATGCCATTCAGAATGGCAATAATGACATGAACATATATTGATAAGAATGTGAGAGCACCAATTTGATGTGGTGTTTCTGGATGAAGAGATCAATGCTGCATTTGCAGTTTGACTAAAATGTTGATCTCTTTCTCCTCAATTAACTCAAAAATAATGGGAGCACTTCCATGAGGAAAAAGTTAAGTGACAACACAGTTGACATCTTTCTTAGATTTTCGGGCTTTAAGATAGCCTCTTGGAAACGAGTTAGCCTACAGCATGAAAACTCCGTTAGCATGAGACAAGGCCTTAAAATATATATATAACAGCAACACTACCAGCTTCCAATTGGCTCATTCATCCCCCCTCCTCTCCCCTGTAACTATTCCCTAGGTCATTGCTGTAAATTAGAATGTGTTCTCAGTCAACTTACCTAGTAAAATAAGGGTAAAATAAAATAAAAATACCACCTGGGCCATGTTTCAGTAACAAATTAGGAATGTTAAAGATATACAGTGGGGGAAAAAAGTATTTAGTCAGCCACCAATTGTGCAAGTTTTCCCACTTAAAAAGATGAGAGAGGCCTGTAATTTTCATCATAGGTACACGTCAACTATGACAGACAAATTCAGATTTTTTTTCTCCAGAAAATCACATTGTAGGATTTTTAATAAATTTATTTGCAAATTATGGTGGAAAATAAGTATTTGGTCACCTACAAACAAGCAAGATTTCTGGCTCTCACAGACCTGTAACTTCTTCTTTAAGAGGCTCCTCTGTCCTCCACTCGTTACCTGTATTAATGGCACCTGTTTGAACTTGTTATCAGTATAAAAGACACCTGTCCACAACCTCAAACAGTCACACTCCAAACTCCACTATGGCCAAGACCAAAGAGCTGTCAAAGGACACCAGAAACAAAATTGTAGACCTGCACCAGGCTGGGAAGACTGAATCTGCAATAGGTAAGCAGCTTGGTTTGAAGAAATCAACTGTGGGAGCAATAATTAGGAAATGGAAGACATACAAGACCACTGATAATCTCCCTTGATCTGGGGCTCCACGCAAGATCTCACCCCGTGGGGTCAAAATGATCACAAGAACGGTGAGCAAAAATCCCAGAACCACACGGGGGGACCTAGTGAATGACCTGCAGAGAGCTGGGACCAAAGTAACAAAGCCCCCCTGCTTAAGCCAGTACATGTCCAGGCCCGTCTGAAGTTTGCTAGAGTGCATTTGGATGATCCAGAAGAGGATTGGGAGAATGTCATATGGTCAGATGAAACCAAAATAGAACTTTTTGGTAAACTCAACTCGTCGTGTTTGGAGGACAAAGAATGCTGAGTTGCATCCAAAGAACACCATACCTACTGTGAAGCATGGGGGTGGAAACATCATGCTTTGGGGCTGTTTTTCTGCAAAGGGACCAGGACGACTGATCCGTGTAAAGGAAAGAATGAATGGGGCCATGTATCGTGAGATTTTGAGTGAAAACCTCCTTCCATCAGCAAGGGCATTGAAGATGAAACGTGGCTGAGTCTTTCAGCATGACAATGATCCCAAACACACCGCCCGGGCAACGAAGGAGTGGCTTCATAAGAAGCATTTCAAGGTCCTGGAGTGGCCTAGCCAGTCTCCAGATCTCAACCCCATAGAAAATCTTTGGAGGGAGTTGAAAGTCCGTGTTGCCCAGCGACAGCCCCAAAACATCACTGCTCTAGAGGAGATCTGCATGGAGGAATGGGCCAAAATACCAGCAACAGTGTGTGAAAACCTTGTGAAGACTTACAGAAAACGTTTGACCTGTGTCATTGCCAACAAAGAGTATATAACAAAGTATTGAGAAACTTTTGTTATTGACCAAATACTTATTTTCCACCATAATTTGCAAATAAATTCATTAAAAATCCTACAATGTGACTTTCTGGGAAAGAAAATCTCATTTTGTCTGTCATAGTTGACGTGTACCTATGATGAAAATTACAGGCCTCTCTCATCTTTTTAAGTGGGAGAACTTGCACAATTGGTGGCTGACTAAATACTTTTTTCCCCCACTGTAACAGCCTATCTCTGTTTCAGCATTGACTGCGCTGGCATTCTGAAGCTGAGGAACTCGGACATCGAGCTGAGGAAAGGAGAGACGGACGTAGGGAGGAAAAACACTCGTGTGCGCCTAATGTTCCGTACCCACCTCCCCCTTGGCCCTCCCGTGGCCCCGCCTGGACGGATGCTGGCCCTGCAGGTCACCTCTGTGCCTATAGAGTGCTGTGAGTATCCAGCCAACAATCACGGTCATCTCTCTGGTGGCAGGTAGCCTAGTGCTTAAAGCGTTGGGCCAGTAACTGAAGCGTTGCTGGTTTGAATACCTGAGTCGACTATGTTCCTTTGAGCAAGGCACTTAATCCTTTTTTGCTCCAGGGGTGCTGTACTACTATGGCTGACCCTGTAAAACAACACATTGTGACAATACAAAACATGTTGTTTTTGTTCTCCCTGTCCAGTCTTACTTTGAGCTTGAATATCCTAGTGAATCATCTGTATTCTGCCCTCTTTCTCTTTCTCTTTCTCTCTCTCTCTCTCTCTCTCTCTCTCATTCTTTCCTCAGCCCAGCGCTCTGCTCAAGAGCTGCCAGTGGTGGAGTCGCTCAGTCTCACATCGTGCTCTGTGGAAGGAGGGGAGGAGCTACTGTTGGGCGGATCTAACTTCCTGCCCATATCCAGAGTGCTTTTTATGGAAAGAGGGGCAGGTAAGGGGTTAGGGATAGGGGAAGTTAGAAGTTAGGGGTTAGGGAAAATTGGATTTTGAATGGAAATGAATCTTAGAACATAGAACATACGTGCATTTGGATGATCCAGAAGAGGATTGGGAGAATGTCATATGGTCAGATGAAACCAAAATATAACTTTTTGGTAAAAACTCAACTCGTCGTGTTTGGAGGACAAAGAATGCTGAGTTGCATCCAAAGAACACCATACCTACTGTGAAGCATGGGGGTGGAAACATCATGCTTTGGGGCTGTTTTTCTGCAAAGGGACCAGGACGACTGATCCGTGTAAAGGAAAGAATGAATGGGGCCATGTATCGTGAGATTTTGAGTGAAAACCTCCTTCCATCAGCAAGGGCATTGAAGATGAAACGTGGCTGGGTCTTTCAGCATGACAATGATCCCAAACACACCGCCCGGGCAACGAAGGAGTGGCTTCGTAAGAAGCATTTCAAGGTCCTGGAGTGGCCTAGCCAGTCTCCAGATCTCAACCCCATAGAAAATCTTTGGAGGGAGTTGAAAGTCCGTGTTGCCCAGCAACAGCCCCAAAACATCACTGCTCTAGAGGAGATCTGCATGGAGGAATGGGCCAAAATACCAGCAACAGTGTGTGAAAACCTTGTGAAGACTTACAGAAAACGTTTGACCTGTGTCATTGCCAACAAAGGGTCAATAACAAAGTATTGAGAAACTTTTGTTATTGACCAAACACTTATTTTCCACCATAATTTGCAAATAAAAAAATCTCATTTTGTCTGTCATAGTTGACGTGTACCTATGATGAAAATTACAGGCCTCTCTCATCTTTTTAAGTGGGAGAACTTGCACAATTGGTGGCTGACTAAATACTTTTTTTCCCCACTGTAAATGCAATGACAAGAGCTGACGTGATTACTTATCAGAGACACGTTTGTTCTACATGGTATACTGAATGTGGTGTGGATTTCAAACAGACAATAGAGTTCTCTTTGAGATTCTCAGCTATCTAGAATTCTATCAATTCCCATCTTTCAATGAGAAACACATTTTAATTAGATCAGATAGGTTTGTTGTAACTGTTGCCAAATAATGACATTAACATATATTGCTAAGAATGTAAGAGTAGGATGAGTCCCTAAGCGGGTCTCAAACCGAGGCCACCAGCACTAATGACAAACACCCTAACCACTGTACCAATAAGGGATTGCTCCAATAAATGTGTTTATTGGGCCAGTTAGTCCCTGTCCAGAATAAACCCTAACCCCTCCTCCCTAGGCACTTGTGTAGATCTGAAGCAACTTGATAGGTGTAAACAATCAGTGGTGTAAAGTACTTAAGTAAAAATACTTGAAAGTACTACTTAACTAGTTTTTTGGGGTATCTGTACTTTACTTTACTATTAATATTTTTGACAACTTTTACTTTTACTTCACTACATTCCTAAAGAAAATATTGTACTTTTTACTCCATACATTTTCCCTGACAACCAAAAGTACTCGTTACATTTTAAATGCTTAGCAGGACAGGAAAATGGTCAAATTCACACACTTATCAAGAGAACACGTGATCATCCCTACTGCCTCTGGCCTGGCGGACTCACTAAACACAAGCGCATCTTTTGTAAATAATGTCTGATTGTTGGAGTGTGCCCCTGGCTCTCCGTAAATTTTAAAATCAAGAAAATGGTGTTGTCTGCTTTGCTTAATATAAGGAATTTAAAATTATTTATACTTTTACTTTTACTTTTGAAACTTAAGTATATTTTAGCAATTACATTTACTTTTGATACTTAAGTATATTTAATAAAACCAAATACTTTTAGACTTTTACTCAAGTAGTATTTTACTGTCTGACTTTCACTTTTACTTGAGTAACTTTCTTTTAAGGTATCTATACTTTTACTCAAGTATGACAATTGGGTACTTTATTCACCACTTTGAATTAAATCTCAGCTCAGTTAAAAGTAAACTCAATAAAAACTTGTATTAATCATAGTGATTCAGGAGTATTATTAAAACAGGTTAATATGCCCCACCAACATTAGACAACTATACAAAAAGCCCTTAATCATATTGTTGAAATAAGTAAATCAAATGAATGATGAGAGAATAGTCAGATTAACTGATAACTGACACAGACATGGTGGTGGCATAGCAGGAAGATCTGAATGTTGTGAACCAAGAGGTTGACTCCCGAGTGCAGCAGTGGTCTAAGGCACTGCATCGCAGTGCTAGCTGTGCCACTAGAGATCTGGTTTGAGTCCAGGCTCTGTTGCAGCCGGCCGCGACCGGGAGACCCATGGGCGGCGCACAATTGGTCCAGCGTCGTCCAAGGTAAGGGAGGGTTTGGCCGGCAGGGATGTGGGTTCGTTTCCCACGGGAGGCCAGTATGAAAAAAAATTATTAAAATAAAAACTCAACTAAATATATATATATTTTTTTAAATACATGTATGCATTCACTAACTGTAAATCGCTCTGGATTAGAGCGTCTGCTAAATGACTAAAATGTAAATGTAAAATGTTGTGAATTTAAATCCCAGGAGAGGACATGTTGAATAATAATTACTGTATAAATGAACATGCACAATATAATCATGTATGTCAAAGTGTGTCAAATATGTAAGTTGAGAACGCTGTATGTTAAAAGCACTGTGTGAGTTTGCCTGACCTTGCCAACAGACAAGAAGAGCTGTAGATGGATCAGTGGGCTTGGCAACAGTAACAAGGTGTGCTGTGTCATTTAGATTTTTTTGGGGTGGGAGAACGTTTCTTTGGACCTTCAAGCGACATCCTGACAACTGATACACAGAAATGTTCTTGCAACGTCCCATGAAACGTGTCTAGAACATTAATATCTTATATTCTGAGAACATGGCAACCATGTCCTGTGTATGTTTGGTGGGATGTTAATGAAATATTCTCCTAACCCTCAGAAAACTGGACACATGAATGTTCTTGCATCGTCCCATAAAACGTGTCTGAGAACATTGTAACCACGTTCTAGATAAGTTATGTTTGACATTAAGGGAATGTTCTAACTTTAACACCAAAACATGCAAAAAAGGTTCTCAGAAGGTTTTTGCTAACATAGATAGAATGTTCCCCTAACTAACGGAAAACTGGACACAAACGTTAGGGGAACATTACGGGTAACATTACAAAAATGTTCTTTAAACCTAGAATTGTTAGCTGGGTGGTCTGTATTGAAGGCTGCTGGGACCAGGATGAACAAAGCTGAGGAGAATACCGCTGCCCTCAGTGCAGAACTGGGTAGGAATGCCATTTTGGCAGAGATGGTTGAGAAAGTTAAGGTCTTAGGAGTCCAAGCTCCTCCTCCTGTCCAGAGCTATGCTGGACCTGAAGATATGGCATGTGATTTCTGCACAAAGCAAGCAAGTCTTGTCTGGTGTGTCTGGCTGTATTTTGTGAGACTCACCTTCAGCCCCATTTGGAATCACCCGCTCTAAAGAAGCATACACTGGTTGATGCCACCAGGCAATTACAAGATAAGATCTGCTTTCATCTACTGTCGTACTGATCAGCAGTGTGTCTGTATGCTGTGTGTGATGAATGAACACAGGAGCCATGCTACTGTCTCAGCTGCAGCATAGAGGACAGACAGACAGGTGGGGCTTGTCATAGCATTCACACACCCCATAGGACCCATTGGATATGACAGGGAGACAGGGAAGTGCTGTATTTTTCTTAGTTGCACACGCAAGTATGTAAAGGGCGTGTTCGCTATGTGTGCTAAAGGAAATATTGTCATCAAATGCAGGGTCTTAATTTGGAGACTAGAGAATAACGCATCAAACATACACGTTTAAGCCTGTCTGTAACACTAAAGCTATCAGTAGAGGGAGACAAATGACTGCAGTGTTTTGGGGAAATTCACAAGACAACAATCAAATCAGTGGGGTTATTTTCAATACATATGTGGAAATGTATATTTTCAAACAATGCCTGGAAAGCTGACATGAAATGGCTAGTTCCCTTTCAGTCGGTCACTCTGTATAACATCACGCCCAAAGTGCAAATGGATGCCGAGCCTGCCCTCGGAAGCCCCGCTTCCTGGCTATACAGTGAGGGGAAAAAGTATTCGATCCCCTGCTGATTTTGTACGTTTGCCCACTGACAAAGAAATTATCAGTCTATAATTTTAATGGTAGGTTTATTTGAACAGTGAGAGACAGAATAACAACAGAAAAATCCAGAAAAACGCATGTCAAAAATGTTATAAAATGATTTGCATTTTAATGAGGGAAATAAGTATTTGACCCCTCTGCAAAACATGACTTAGTACTTGGTGGCAAAACCCTTGTTGGCAATCACAGAGGTCAGACGTTTCTTGTAGTTGGCCACCAGGTTTGCACACATCTCAGGAGGGATTTTGTCCCACTCCTCTTTGCAGATCTCCAAGTCATTAAGGTTTCGAGGCTGACATTTGGCAACTCGAACCTTCAGCTCCCTCCACAGATTTTCTATGGGATTAAGGTCTGGAGACTGGCTAGGCCACTCCAATACCTTAATGTGCTTCTTCTTGAGCCACTCCTTTGTTGCCTTGGCCGTGTGTTTTGGGTCATTGTCATGCTGAAATACCCATCCACGATCCATTTTCAATGCCCTGGCTGAGGGCAGGAGGTTCTCACCCAAGATTTGACGGTACATGGCCCCGTCCATCGTCCCTTTGATGCGGTGAAGTTGTCCTGTCCCCTTAGCAGAAAAACACCCCCAAAGCATAATGTTTCCACCTCCATGTTTGACGGTGGGGATGGTGTTCTTGGGGTCATAGGCAGCATTCCTCCTCCTCCAAACACGGCGAGTTGAGTTGATGATTTTGGTCTCATCTGACCACAACACTTTCACCCAGTTCTCCTCTGAATCATTCAGATGTTCATTGGCAAACTTCAGACGGGCATGTATATGTGCTTTCTTGAGCAGGGGGACCTTGCAGGCACTGCAGGATTTCAGTCCTTCACGGCGTAGTGTGTTACCAATTGTTTTCTTGGTGACTATGGTCCCAGCTGCCTTGAGATCATTGACAAGATCCTCCTGTGTAGTTCTGGGCTGATTCCTCACCGTTCTCATGATCATTGCAACTCCACGAGGTGAGCTCCAGGCCGAGGGAGATTGACAGTTCTTTTGTGTTTCTTCCATTTGCGAATAATCGCACCAACTGTTGTCACCTTCTCACCAAGCTGCTTGGCGATGGTCTTGTAGCCCATTCCAGCCTTGTGTAGGTCTACAATCTTGTCCCTGACATCCTTGGAGAGCTCTTTGGTCTTGGCCATGGTGGAGAGCTTGGAATCTGATTGATTGATTGCTTCTGTGGACAGGTGTCTTTTATACAGGTAACAAGCTGAGATTAGGAGCACTCCCTTTAAGAGTGTGCTCCTAATCTCAGTTTGTTACCTGTATAAAAGACACCTGGGAGCCAGAAATCTTTCTGATTGAGAGATTTGACATGCGTTTATCTGGATTTTTTTGTTGTTATTCTGTCTCTCACTGTTCAAATAAACCTACCATTAAAATTATAGACTGATCATTTCTTTGTCAGTGGGCAAACGTACAAAATCAGCAGGGGATCAAATACTTTTTTCCCTCACTGTAATACCGGGGCTCGCATCCATTTCCTAAACTCTTCTCTCTTCAACTCGCCTAAAGGAAGAACGTGTCACGTAATTTACAAACTTTTCAAGATTCGTCCTCCGACTTAGGTGTCTGTTAGTGGGGAGAGGGTACTTGTCCCCCTAGATGTTGCAAGATTTGGGTCTTGGTATCGGTTTTTGTGTTTGCTAAAATCTAACTATTTTCTGCTCTGCTTGTGTAACCAATGCTTCCTTGCTTGAGTAAGATGGCCAGTGTTAAGAGTAAGTTCAAAAAGTCTAAGCAGCTGAGTTTGAACCTCCGACTATGCCCTAGGACAAGGATACTCAACTCTTACCCTACGAGGCCCGGAGCCTGCAGATTTTTTGTTCTACCTGATCATTAATTGCACACACCTGGTGTCCCATGTCTATATCAGTCCCTGATTAGAGGGGAACATTGAAAAAATGCAGTGGAACTGGCTTCGAGGTCCAGAATTGAGTTTGAGGGCCCTAGGGCATGGGGTTTCACAAGATACTCATGAGTGCTGTCCTGTTTGCCTGGGGTAGAAACACGCCCAGGAGGCTTTGGCTCAGACCAGTTTGTGTGACGATTGTCTCCAGCTGGGTGTCGGGCTGACTTTGTGGAAAAGATTGGGGCTGCTGGCGAAGGGTCTTCCGGTGAAGCGACCTCAAGTATGGGGTTGTCTGAGGTCAAGAGAGAGCAGCAGCGGTGGTCGGAGTTGATAGGGGTGTCATCCCAGCCAAGTGAGACTCCTTCCAGTTTCTCTGGCCCTGGTCTGGAGGATTTTCAGAGTGTGAATCGGATGACATCAGTCCGGGGCAGCCTAAGACCCGGCTTTGGATTCTGCGGGGGAGAGTGACCATTGGTGGTTAATGTGCCTTTGATGGAGCTGTGTTGAAGGGCGGAAATCACCTGGGGGTGGATTAGCCGTCTTCTCCCCCGCAGCGGAGTTCCTCCAGGTTGGGGGAAGGTATTTACCTCCTGTCTCTGCAGCGGTGAAGTGTCGCTTACCCCTGTTTAAAGATTTCTGTCATGGGCTAAAGGCGACCTCGGATTCCCCTCATTCAGCCAGGCTGGTGCTACCAGGTTATGGGGATTTCATGAATGTAGAGGGTATGGAGGAGGCAAGGCTCATTTGCACATCGCCGATGGATTAAAAGCTGGCGAGTTACTTACCTCCAGAGGCTAACAAGGGGGCTATTCCTAGCACAGTGCTTCCAAATAAACAGTGCCGGTTCTCTGCAGATCAGCTGGACAAAGTGTACCAGGCTGAGGGTGTGGTTCCTGAGAGGGACAGGCAGATGTATTTGGATGAGTCAGTTTAGTCAACAAGGTTGTTTGGCTCAGCTATGGAGTCCTTACAGGCCCATTTCGAGGAGGAACAAAAACAGGACGCCAGGGCGTGGCTTCGAGGTTGGTTTTTGACCGTCTTGGTGCTTCTGGGCAGCGGCGGATGTCTTGGTACAGATACCGTGCTGGGTCGAAGGAGAGCGGGGTAAAAGCTGGTTCTTCCACGGCACGGGGAAAATAGCAGATCTCATGACCCTAGCTGGAGGCCGGGGGAGGGATTGTGTTCTCGGGGCCCTCCTCCCCAAGCATTTACTGTGGCAACAGTGCTCCCAAGTGGCTCGGTCAATGGGGGCAAGTTACTGGTTTCCGAAGACCCCGAGTCTGGTGTGGGTCGGGTATCAGAACAGCTGTACCACGTAAGCACATTGTTTCTACCCAAGGTTCCTCAGTGTTCAGGGCTGTCGAGAGTGCGGTATCGTCCAGGTGTGGACATAATAAACACAGGTTCTTCCCCACATTCAGACACACGGTTGTCAAGGGTGGTGGATACGAAAACAAGTATGACCAAAAAAAACGAATTATCCCAGTCCTCAGGGTGGCGCACTGCCCCTTAAGGACATAATGTATGGGAGACTGGCAGCATGTTCCGTCCAGTGGCAGGCATATGCAGTTTTACCATGGGTGATGAGGAGGGTGACTAGGAGGTACCGTCTGCAGTTCGCTGTGCATTCTCCTCCATTCGTGGCGCAATTACGCCAATGGTCCCCAAGGTCCTGGAGCCTGTCTCCTTCAAAAGCAGGCTATTCAGGTGGTTCCCGTGTCAGAAGTATAGAGCGGTTGGTGCAGCCGGTACTTCATAGTTCCCAAGAGCGATGGAACGTTGCGTCCCATCCTGGACTTGCGTGTTTTAAACAAGCACCTCAAGGTTTGCAAGTTCAGGATTGACAGCCCTACCCCGGGGTCTCATCCTCTGCTGTCTAAGCCTATGGCACCGACCTGGGATCTGGCTTTGGTCCCATTGACACTCTGTGTGAGGCTCCGTTTGAACCATTGGAGTTTGTGGACCTGAAGGTCCTTTCCTACAAGACTGCCCTGCTCATGGCCTTGGTGTCGGCCAGGTGCGTTGGGGATCTCCACGTGCTTTCAGTACATCCTTCCTGTTTGGAGTTTGCGCCTGGGGACTCCAAAGTGATGTTACATCCTAATGCAGCTTTTGTTCCCAAGGTTATGCCTATGTCTTACAGGTCCCTGGCTTTCAAGCTGTTCACTTTCTCACCTCCTCCATTTGCTTCCAGTGAACAATGGAGGTTGCATGGCCTGTGTCCGGTGCACGCTGTACGCACATACAGTGCATTCGGAAAGTATTCAGACCCCTTGGCTTTTTCCACATTTTGTTTACGTTACAGCCTTATTCTAAAATGGATTAAATAAAACATTTTCCTCATCAATCTACACACAATACCCCATAATGACAAAGCAAAAACTGTTTTTTAGAAATGTTGCAAATGTATTCAAAATAAAAAACAGAAATACCTTATTTACATAAGTATTCAGACCCTTTGCTATTAGACTCGAAATTTAGCTCAGGTGCATCCTGTTTCCATTGATCATCCTTGAGATGTTTCTACAACATGATCAGAGACCACCTGTGGTAAATTCAATTGATTGGACATGATTTGGAAAGGCACACACCTGTCTATATAAAGGTCCCACAGTTGACAGTGCATGTCAGAGCAAAAACCAAGCCATGGGGTCGAAGGAATTGTCCGTAGAGCTCCGAGACAGGATTGTGTCGAGGCACAGATCTGGAGAAGGGTACCAAAACATTTCTGCAGCATTGAAGCTCCACAAGAACACAGTGGCCTCCATCATTCTTAAATGGAAGAAGTTTATAACCCCCAAGACTCTTCCTAGAGCTGGCCGCCAGGCCAAACTGAGCAATCGGGGGAGATGGGCCTTGATCAGGGAGGTGACAAAGAACCCGATGGTCACTCTGACAGAGCTCCAGAATTCCTCTGTGGAGATGGGAGAACCTTCCAGAAGGTCAACCATCTCTGCAGCACTCCACCAATCAGGCCTTTATGGTAGATTGTCCAGACGGAAGCCACTCCTCAGTAAAAGGCACATGACCGCCCGCTTGGAGTTTGCCAAAAGGCACCTAAAGACTCTCAGACCATGAGAAACCTGGTACCAGACCAATCCAGTATCCCTGTGGGTCAGACCTATGGGTCTGAACTAACAGAGAGACAGGAAGACATCTGGAAAGATTTTAAGAGCAGGTGTGACACTGATATGTCTGATATACCACACCACTACTTAAATAGAACTTCCTTCCCTGCCACTTGGCAGTGGTACACACTGAAAAAAATGTGTATTGCTCTTCAATCGTTTTTCTAAAATGAATTGGTGCATAATTGTTGATAGCCCTTTGATCAGGGGCGTAGGCATGGGTGGGCCTGGCTGGACACAGGCCCACCCACTGAGGAGCCAGGCCCACCCAATCATTCCTTACAATGTGAGTATCTGTCCTCTCAGAGCAATACTTACAAAAAGTATCTAAAATCTATTTCATTCAATTGTGCGTCCATGTCTTTCATCTGTCACCAGGAGGCACTGTTGCTAAAGAAACCAGCTAAAATGAAAGTATAAATGTATGTTATTACACACAAGGTAAGATATATTCTACACTAATCAATGTCTTAAGTATCTCTGTTCTGTTTCCTCCCTCTTCTCTCCATAGATTTCTGTCAGCTCACATTGGATCCAAACACAGCATTCTACAACCTCCGCCTGACTGAAGGAGACCAGCGAGTGACAATGAAGGGGCCCAAACCATGCCTCAACCACCCAGAGAGGTTCCACAGTATCCAGGTGCTGTATAGAGAGGGTCTGCTGTTACTGGGAGGTAGAGTGGAGAGGGAAGAGGGCCTACATAGCTGTCTCTTACAAGGACATCAGCAGGACGGGCTTTGGTCCAGAAGCCCAGTTTGGCCTCAATGAGAAGTCCTGTAGTTTACTCTGCGTCAAAGCCTGTAGTTTCCTACATACAACATAGAGACTAAACTATCTGCCCCGGAGTCCTGTAGGATAGGAGTGTACCTGGATCACAGGGCAGGAGATCTGTCCTTCTACAGTGTCTATGATACAATGACCCTCCTCCATAGAGTCCGGACTGTATTCACTCTTGCCTGGCTTTAGGCTTTTTGCATACATGGGCTGAATGAAACTTATTTTGTTTCAGTGATAATAGACGTTAGACTCTCAGGAGGAGAGAGATCGTCTGTTCAAGCACACACAAAACTATATACACAAACAGACCAATAACACACATTTACTTGTATAATTTATATTGAAAACTGGTTAAAAACATTATATAAACTGTAACAGTTATCTGTAATCATACTTACAACTTTGCCCTTGCCATTTAATCCCCATTCAGTATTGTCATATTTAAGCAATACATCATAAACCAAGTGTATAGGAAAAGGTGTGATATGATATCAATAATGTGCTTCATACTATAACAACTGAACAAGACCGAACAGTACTGAGCTTGTCATCCTGGTTGGCTGTCCATCTGTGAGCCCAACTGGAACGATCTGATGTCTTCTCCTATAAATTCATTCACTGTAGGCAAAAAGACACAGCAGCCAGTCAGACATTTATATATTAATTTATTCGGTATATCAATCAATCTACAGTACCAGTCAAAAGCTTGGACACACCTACTCATTCCAGGGTTTTTCTTAATTTTTACTATGTTTTACGTTGTAGAATAATAGCGAAGACATCAAAACTATGAAATAACATATCGAATCATGTAGTAACCAAAAAAGATAAAACGACAGTCTAAAGGACACCAGTAAGAAGAAGATACTTGGTTTAGCCAAGAAACACGTGCAATGGACATTAGACTGGTGGAAATGTGTCCTTTGGTCTGGAGTCCAAATTTGAGATTTTGGGTTCCAACCGCCGTGTCTTTGTGAGACGCAGAGTAGGGGAACGGATGATCTCCGCATGTGAAGCATGGAGAAGGAGGTGTGATGGTGTGGGGGTGCTTTGCTGGTGACACTGTCTGTGATTTATTTAGAATTCAAGGCAAACTTAACCAGCATGGTTAGCGCTTAGTAGGACTATCATTTGTTTTTCAACAGGACAATGACTCAAAACACACCTCCAGGCTGTGTAAGGGCTATTTGACCAATAAGGAGAGTGATGGAGTGCTGCATCAGATGACCTGGCCTCCACAATCACTCGACCTCAACCCAATTGAGATGGTTTGGGATGAGTTGGACCGCAGAGTGAAGGAAAAGCAGCCAACAAGTGCTCAGCATATGTGGGAACTCCTTCAAGACTGTTAGAAAAGCATTCCAGATGAGTACCTCATGAAGCTGGTTGAGAGAATGCCAAGAGTGTGAAAAGCTGTCATCAAGGCAAAGGGTGGCTACTTTGAAGAATCTAAAATATATTTTAATTTGTTTAAACACTTTTTTGGTTACTACATGATTCCATATATGTTATTTCATAGTTTTGATGTCTTCACTATTATTCTACAATGTAGAATCAAATCAAATTTTATTGGCCACATGCGCCGAATACAACAGGTGCAGACATTACAGTGAAATGCTTACTTACAGCCCTTAACCAACAGTGCATTTATTTTTTAATAAAAAAGTAAAATAAAACAACAAAAAAGTGTTGAGAAAAAAAGAGCAGAAGTAAAATAAAATAACAGTAGGGAGGTTTTATATATACAGGGGGGTACCGGTGCAGAGTCAATGTGTGGGGGCACCGGCTAGTTGAGGTAGTTGAAGTAATATGTACATGTGGGTAGAGTTAAAGTGATTATGCATAAATAATTAACAGAGTAGCAGCAGCGTAAAAAGATGGGGTGGGGGGGGGCAGTGCAAATAGTCCGGGTAGCCATGATTAGCTGTTCAGGAGTCTTATGGCTTGGGGGTAGAAAATAGTAAAAATAAAGAAAAACCCTTGAATGAGTAGGTGTGTTCAAACTTTTGACTGGTACTGTCTATCAACAAAAATGTTATGTTATATATATATTGTTATTCTTGTAACAATGGAGATCAATACCAATTAGAACTTTGTACTGTACATGCAAACTTCTCACCTTCCTCTAATGTAATGTGGTGAACGGATGATGAGCTGGCAAATTCCAGGGGGTTCTCCTGCATTTTAGACGCAGCCTGAGCTTCCCTTTCCCCAGGTCCCCTGCCCTGGTGATCCCATACCTCATAGTGGGAGTACGGTGATGGGTAGAAGTCCTGATAAGGGCTGGGGTTGGAGGGAGGCGAGGGGCAGATCTCCTGAGGGTAGGGGTAGTGGGGGTAGGGTGAGGTAGTCATGGGGGGAAGAGGGGAGGAGGAGATGGGGCTGCCTGTGGGGAAGGGACTCAGAGAGGAGGAGTGGGAGGGAGATGGGGAGGAGGACAGGTATGGGGATTCCAGCCATGGGGAGGGAGAGGGAGGCTGGGAGACTCTGGGGTACAGGGGAGGCAGTAGCTCGGTGAAGCCCAGCTCCAACTTCTCAAAGCTGGGGCGTCTTTCCGATAGAGAACCTCTGCTGTCACCAACAGCTTCAGGCTTGTGGCAGTACTCCTCCTGGTAGCCATGGCCTGGGTAGGGGGGAGAGTAGGCTGAAGGGTAGGGGGGCAGGTGCAAAGCCAGCCCTCTCTCCTCGGGTGTGGGATCATTCCTCAGGTGCAGACCCCTGTCCACCCTGCTGGGCCCCCCCATGGAGCAGAGTGTCACCTCCTCCAGGGGCACGACAGAGGGACGCGACAGCAGAGGGTCCTCCTCTTTAAACATGACAGAGAGATAGAGAGAGAAAATAAGTGGTAATACGCTTTCAAAGGAAGGCAATTAGTCCTGCCCCTGACCTCGTAGATAAATACCATCAGGATAAATTGTTCAAAATGAACCAAAAACAACAAAGATAGTTACAGTCTAAGCGGAGAGATTGATGGATGAAGTGAGGGGAGACTCACCGGGCAGGTACTTGAAACAGTGAGTGCTGCTCCTTTTCCTCTTCCCGTTGGAGACGTATAGGCACACAGATACTAGGCGGTTCACAGACAGGTCACCATAGGCTGGAACTTGCACACACAACAAGCACTGGGGGAGGACAATATTAACAATGTACATTACAGTTTTAATACTTGTGCATGAACACAAATGTTTGTGCACTCGAACACAAATACACCCAGAAACATACTATTTACCTCACTACTATTGTCACGGTCAACATGTGCCTCCTCTTCCCACTGTAGCTTTCCATCTGGTAAATAAGGATATTAATTATACCTAATTTCATGGATGGTGCACATTGAAGAAAATAAGAACACACACACACGTTATGTTCTATGTTCTAAGATTCATTTCCATTCAAAATCCAATTTTCCCTAACCCCTAACTTCTAACTTCCCCTATCCCTAACCCCTTACCTGCCCCTCTTTCCATAAAAAGCACTCTGGATATGGGCAGGAAGTTAGATCCACCCAACAGTAGCTCCTCCCCTCCTTCCACAGAGCACGATGTGAGACTGAGCGACTCCACCACTGGCAGCTCTTGAGCAGAGCGCTGGGCTGAGGAAAGAATGAGAGAGAGAGAGAGAGAGAGAGAGAGAGAGAGAGAGAGAAAGAGAAAGAGAAAGAGGGCAGAATACAGATGATTCACTAGGATATTCAAGCTCAAAGTAAGACTGGACAGGGAGAACAAAAACAACATGTTTTGTATTGTCACAATGTGTTGTTTTACAGGGTCAGCCATAGTAGTACAGCACCCCTGGAGCAAATTAGGATTAAGTGCCTTGCTCAAAGGAACATAGTCGACTCAGGTATTCAAACCAGCAACGCTTCAGTTACTGGCCCAACGCTTTAAGCACTAGGCTACCTGCCACCAGAGAGATGACCGTGATTGTTGGCTGGATACTCACAGCACTCTATAGGCACAGAGGTGACCTGCAGGGCCAGCATCCGTCCAGGCGGGGCCACGGGAGGGCCAAGGGGGAGGTGGGTACGGAACATTAGGCGCACACGAGTGTTTTTCCTCCCTACGTCCGTCTCTCCTTTCCTCAGCTCGATGTCCGAATTCCTCAGCTTCAGAATGCCAGCGCAGTCAATGCTGAAACAGAGATAGGCTGTTACAGTGGGGGGAAAAAGTATTTAGTCAGCCACCAATTGTGCAAGTTCTCCCACTTAAAAAGATGAGAGAGGCCTGTAATTTTCATCATAGGTACACGTCAACTATGACAGACAAAATGAGATTTTTTTTTCCAGAAAGTCACATTGTAGGATTTTTAATGAATTTATTTGCAAATTATGGTGGAAAATAAGTATTTGGTCAATAACAAAAGTTTCTCAATACTTTGTTATATACCCTTTGTTGGCAATGACACAGGTCAAACGTTTTCTGTAAGTCTTCACAAGGTTTTCACACACTGTTGCTGGTATTTTGGCCCATTCCTCCATGCAGATCTCCTCTAGAGCAGTGATGTTTTGGGGCTGTCGCTGGGCAACACGGACTTTCAACTCCCTCCAAAGATTTTCTATGGGGTTGAGATCTGGAGACTGGCTAGGCCACTCCAGGTCCTTGAAATGCTTCTTATGAAGCCACTCCTTCGTTGCCCGGGCGGTGTGTTTGGGATCATTGTCATGCTGAAAGACTCAGCCACGTTTCATCTTCAATGCCCTTGCTGATGGAAGGAGGTTTTCACTCAAAATCTCACGATACATGGCCCCATTCATTCTTTCCTTTACACGGATCAGTCGTCCTGGTCCCTTTGCAGAAAGACAGCCCCAAAGCATGATGTTTCCACCCCCATGCTTCACAGTAGGTATGGTGTTCTTTGGATGCAACTCAGCATTCTTTGTCCTCCAAACACGACGTGTTGAGTTTTTACCAAAAAGTTATATTTTGGTTTCATCTGACCATATGACATTCTCCCAATCCTCTTCTGGATCATCCAAATGCACTCTAGCAAACTTCAGACGGGCCTGGACATGTACTGGCTTAAGAAGGGGGACACGTCTTGCACTGCAGGATTTGAGTCCCTGGCGGCGTAGTGTGTTACTGATGGTAGGCTTTGTTACTTTGGTCCCAGCTCTCTGCAGGTCATTCACTAGGTCCCCCCGTGTGGTTCTGGGATTTTTGCTCACCGTTCTTGTGATCATTTTGACCCCACGGGGTGAGATCTTGCGTGCAGCCCCAGATCGAGGGAGATTATCAGTGGTCTTGTATGTCTTCCATTTCCTAATAATTGCTCCCACAGTTGATTTCTTCAAACCAAGCTGCTTACCTATTGCAGATTCAGTCTTCCCAGCCTGGTGCAGGTCTACAATTTTGTTTCTGGTGTCCTTTGACAGCTCTTTGGTCTTGGCCATAGTGGAGTGGAGTTTGGAGTGTGACTGTTTGAGGTTGTGGACAGGTGTCTTTTATACTGATAACAAGTTCAAACAGGTGCCATTAATACAGGTAACGAGTGGAGGACAGAGGAGCCTCTTAAAGAAGAAGTTACAGGTCTGTGAGAGCCAGAAATCCTGCTTGTTTGTAGGTGACCAAATACTTATTTTCCACCATAATTAGCAAATAAATTCATTAAAAATCCTACAATGTGATTTTCTGGAGAAAAAAAATCTCAATTTGTCTGTCATAGTTGACGTGTACCTATGATGAAAATTACAGGCCTCTCTCATCTTTTTAAGTGGGAGAACTTGCACAATTGGTGGCTGACTAAATACTTTTTTCCCCCACTGTATATTCAGCACACACGCAGCCACTCACACAGTGCAAAAGACCATGTAAAAGTGCATCATAGTACATACACACATACAGGAAAGCTATTCTCTCTGCCTACTCGGTTACCCCATACAAAGCCTTTTGTATCTATTATCTTTATCTCTCTGTTAGTTACTCACAGGGCAGTCATGTTGGCCTCTGGGTTGAGGGGGATGTCCAGTATTTTGGTGCCAGCCTGTACACTCTCTTGACTGGCAGTACCCACCATCTTACCTGTCACCCTGAGTATCAAAATAAGCATCTTAACAATAAAAACAAAACCACATCAAAACACTGAGCAAAGCACATACTATCATAGATTGATTGGTGTATTGTTGCACGGTGACCTACCTGTGTATCTGATAGAAAGGATGAGGCCGGATGGACCTGTCATCAGCTGTTCCCACAAACACCTGCAAAGAGAGTGGCTGTCTCTCTGTGTACCCAGTCAGCTGGGAGAGACCGAAAATAGAGATATTGTTTAGATATATACTGTATATGTTAGTCTGGGATTGAAGCCATAAACAAATCAAACTTTCTTTAATTTAATCAATTGAATATACCTTAACAACCGGATGTCCCCTTGGTGATGCCTTGACGGCTCCTCTGCTTCCTTCTGTCTCGTAGTGGGCTCGGTGGTGTGGGCGGGGCTGCACCTCAATACGCAACTCATATTGGTCAAACTGAGTTGGCAGTGGCCAATCAAGTGGCGGCAGAGCATTGGATCTGTAAGAACAATGGACCTGTCAGATGTGTGGGCGGGGCTGAGGGGGCTGTCCTGGCCATCCAAACAATAATAATGGTAAGTCAACACACTATTGAGGGATACTGTATAAACATAGTGTGTAACCTGAACAGAGGGCTGTGGGTGCTGGCTCTAGTCCTCCCCCAGCCCAGAGCAGGGGGCACAGACAGGTAGTCCATGCCCATGGATGCAGCCTCTCTCCTCTGCTGCAGCGGCTCTGGCAGTGGGCAGTGGGAGCTATGGGCTAGAGCCTGCTCCTGCTCCACATCCCTGGGGGAGACCTGGAGGACACAAACCAGGGATTTCAGGTTGAGCATCAAGACGAACCTCTATGGAACCTAAGTTCTAAGAACCACCAGTCAGCCACCTTACTTGCTCCAGTGACGTCTTCCTAGTTTTCTGTGGAATGCTCAGCTCAAAGCTGCTGTTGGGAGCCTGTGACTGAGAGGTGGAGTCGTCACCCTCCAGGGTACAGGAGTGGTCCTCAGAGTAGCTGCTCCTGCGGGACGTGCAGGGGGAGGCCAGAGGGGAGTTCCTGCGCTTCTTACCCCCCGGCGAGGTGGGCCGGGAGGAGGGTGATAGGCAGAAATGTGAGGTGACCTCATTGAGCTCCTCCTCCTCCACCAGCAGCGAATCACAGCTGGACGCAGGACTGAGCCAGCCCCGAGAGGAGGGGCTGGAGGCAGGGCTTGGGCTCAGGGACCCAGCGCCGGTGCTGCCTTCGCGGTAGCAGAATGGGTCCAGTAGGGGAAGGTAGAGGCGCTCCCTGTCCCATCCACCCCCTGTGTCCCAGAAGTTACTTCCTGCTGGGGCAGTGTCATCCTCTGGGGAGATAGTGGTGATCTGGATGCTAGGGCACTCCAACACACGGGACTCTGACACCTGGGAGAGAGAGAGAGAGAGAGACAGATAAGTTAGAACATTAACAATAGAGAAATGCAGGGACCATAGTGTTTGCCTGGCTACCCAAAACTCCTTGCTCCGGCCAAACGCTATGCCACGCCCACGGACGCTAGTTTCTTCTCCGCAATGAGTCTGGATCTGAGTACCTCCCGACGATTTCTAGAATGGAAACACATTCTAACCGTTCTGATTGGTCCCATAAACTGATGGGTTGGGCCAGAGCCAGAACACACGTGGGTAAAGCTGCATTTCGAAAATGTGTCAGAGTGGCGCAGCGGTCTAAGGCACTGCATCGCAGTGCTTGAGGCGTCACTACAGACCGAAGTTCGATCCCAGGCTGTGTCACAACCGGCTGTGACTGGGAGTCTTACAGGGCAGCGCACAATTGGCCCAGCATCGTTAGGGGAGGGTTTGGCCGGGGGGGCTTTACTTGGCTCATCGCGCTCTAGCACCTCCCTGTGGCGGGCTGGGCGCCTGCAGGCTGACTTTGGTCGTCAGTTGAACATTGGTGCAGCTGGCTTCCTGGTTAAGCGGGCAGGTGTTAAGAAGCGTGGTTTGGCAGGTCATGTTTCGGAGGACGAATGACTCGACCTTCACCTCTCCAGAAC
Organism: Coregonus clupeaformis; assembly: GCF_020615455.1. Taxonomy (NCBI): domain Eukaryota; kingdom Metazoa; phylum Chordata; class Actinopteri; order Salmoniformes; family Salmonidae; genus Coregonus; species Coregonus clupeaformis. Next base: position 50,600,672 of record NC_059212.1, on the reverse strand, counting down.
CCGTTGGGGAGTTGCAGCGATGAGACAAAATCATAATTGGATATCATAGAATTGGGGAGAAAAAGGGGGTAAAAAAATTATTTTTAAAAATGTGTAATTGGCTTTGATACTCTGATTGATTACAGATGATCCAATCGCTGATGACTTTGTTTTGTACAACACCTCTAATTTTGACGTCACCACAAATGACTTCAATGATGGCAGTCTCAGACTTAAGTATGTAGCGAACATATTCAGGTTGAGTCCTCAGGCAACCATACTGTAGGGAACTGTATGGCTTTTAGGAAAAATGTTGACACACATTTATGAGTCACTGTCCCACTCTCACTGACCAGGAGAGTAACTGGACATCTCTGATCCACTCACCTGTACAGATCTCGCAGGAAGGCTCTCATAGGTCCCACTGAACTCCCTCACCATGGCACGTCTGGGGGGCGGGGAATGCATCCCAGCCCTTTGACTGGCTGAAGAACACGGTGGGGTAGGGATGCCGATTGGCTGGCCTACGTGAGTGGTATCCAGGTGGCTGTCTGTGACCAAACATAAATGTTGGAGGTTGTTAGTAGTCTCCCAGTTACAGGTTGACATGGTAAGCTTTAGCCTACTGAGTTCACTGTAAAGAGATCTAAAAAATACATTAAAGTTTCAGAGTAACCAGTTATGTCCACTACAACTATAAAAAGCATACCCTAACTCTATCACTTCAGAAATAATGTATAGGGGGCTAAAGGATGATAATCAAATAGGTAAGGAAATGTTACTTATTGGTGTTTTTACATCAAATTTTTCCCTGCTGTGGTGCAGTAGACAGTACGGGACAGTTAGGGTCACTGTAGAGCACTGTGTCCATCACTGTCCAGTGTCCAGTATGGATCATTGGTCAGCCTAGTGCATCAGTAATAAGGTACAGTATACACCGTGGTAACATCTCTAGGGTGGGGTGTGGTATAAGTGTTGTATGCCAGTATGGACAGGAAATTAATGCTTGGGTGGGTGAGAGGGGTGTGTATCAAAAGCTGAAAGGGGAAAGGAGAGAGGGAGAGAGTAGGAGAACAGAGGGAGAACAGAGGGAGAGGAGAGGGAGAGGAGAGGGAGAACAGAGGGAGAGAAGAGGGAGAACGGAGGGAGAGGAGAGGGAGAACGGAGGGAGAGGAGAGGGAGAACGGAGGGAGAGGAGAAGGAGAACGGAGGGAGAGGAGAGGGAGAACGGAGGGAGAGGAGAGGAGAGGGAGAACGGAGGGAGAGGAGAGGGAGAGGAGAGGGAGAACGGAGGGAGAGGAGAAGGAGAACGGAGGGAGAGGAGAAGGAGAACGGAGGGAGAGGAGAACGGAGGGAGAGGAGAAGGAGAATGGAGGGAGAGGAGAAGGAGAATGGAGGGAGAGGAGAAGGAGAACGGAGGGAGAGGAGAAGGAGAACGGAGGGAGAACGGAGGGAGAGGAGAGGGAGAACGGAGGGAGAGGAGAAGGAGAACGGAGGGAGAGGAGAAGGAGAACGGAGGGAGAGGAGAAGGAGAGAAGAGGGAGAGGAGAGGGAGAACGGAGGGAGAGGAGAAGGAGAACGGAGGGAGAGGAGAAGGAGAACGGAGGGAGAGGAGAGGGAGAACGGAGGGAGAGGAGAGGGAGAACGGAGGGAGAGGAGAAGGAGAACGGAGGGAGAGGAGAGGGAGAACGGAGGGAGAGGAGAGGGGGAACGGAGGGAGAGGAGAGGGAGAACGGAGGGAGGTGAGTATGTGGTGCATGCTCAGTAAACAGAGATTGAGGTTCCATCCAGATGGCAGCTGTTAACGTCACTCACACGCACAGCTGATTAAAACCACATTGAGTTCTGCTCTTACACACACACACACACCATACAGGCAAGCACAAGCATGCAATACACAGCACACAGAGTAGGCTACAGAACATGCATTCTCCATGCACATGAACGCACATCCCCCAGACACAGACAAGCAAGTGTGCACATACAGTACAGTACATCCAGACCTGGGCTCTCCAACCCTATTCCTAGAGAACTACTGTCCTGTAGTTTTTCGCTCCAACCCCAATCTAGCGTGCCTGATTCTAATAATTAGCTGGTTGATAAACCGAATCAGGTTAGTTACAACTGGGGTTGGAGTGAAAACCTACAAGAGGGTAGCTCTCAAAGAACAGGGTTGGAGAGCCCTGTTCAGACACATAACTAATCTATACCCAGGTAGAGAGAGAGAGAACATTAGGCCTAATAATTGTACTAATAAATGATAAACGTACTCAGAACAAGTCAACTAAATCATTCACATTACATACACCACACACTGAGAACGGTCTCTATACAATGTGTATGAGTTGTCTACATTGGGGACCATTGACCAGCCTTCAATCTTCCTTTCCTCCTCAATCTCTCTCTCTGTCAATCTCTCCCACATTCAAAAACATTCACACACACTATTCAAGAAAGGGTTCTAACCAGTATTGCTCGACTCTAGGAGTGACAGGGCGCTCTCTGTCCTCTCCCCCACGATGGTGTGCTCCTGGTCCGCGTTGCACAGCGGGGATGGGCCTCGGAGTTGGCGCGTCGGGTCTTCCTCAAAAACCAACTTGAACTCGAACTCCCCCTCCTCCCAACCAGAACCCGGCGCAGCCCCCATCCCCACAGCAAGCGAAAAAAGTCTGAGAAACTGATGAAGAGAACTCACAGTTGAAAAGATAGCGATCTGCTGTGTTATCTGATAATGATAATTTCCTTGGTCCTTTTTGGGAAAACATCGACGATTTCCCAAAATGTATGTAGGAGGTTATCTGCAAGGGTAGGTGTCACATTTGCCCAAATTGTTCTTGTCATCCGGATTGTATGCTCCTTCTATAACTTTTTACAATGTCTTCCGTCTATAAGCCAGTTACTTTGGACGGATCAGAAGCCCACTACCACCGCTATACATCGATTTCATTCGAGGTTTTAGAGAAGACAGATTTAAATGCGTATATCGTTTAGTTCTTTGAAGTCCGTGAACCATAGGACCGGTATCTATCTATTCCATCACAGGCTATCTATCAGTCTTTAATTCTAATGCTCTGTCGCCATCCTTTCTTCTATCGACCAGAAAGTGTATCAAATATTTGGTCGTCCTTTACCTTTAATTGCCTTTGGGTGGGTTGCCCAGCCCAGTTTGGACCGTTACTCGATCCCAATAGGACATTTTGGTTGTCAGTCAAGGAGACCCCTCTGTCTATGTCCATTAGCCTGGGATGTTTCTCTTCCCATTCAGTGGCTAGTTTAATGTTTTTTTACTTTGAACTATTTCTTCAAAATAACGAATATGTTAAGTAGGCCTAGGCTAGAGCCTATAGATGATTGCCTACATTTCCTCGGACAGTTTGACAGTACTTCCAGAAGTTTTCTGTTTTCCCTCCCTCCCCCAATCACCAAAGTTTTTAAAGGGCATCAACTTGAGTGTAATAAAAGTAATGAAGTGACCCTCTTGAGCCAGATGTTTGGCTGGTGGGCTGTTCCTCCTTGCTCTGGCCTCACTGTACCTCGCTGTGCTCTCTGTCATAAGAAGGACCATGATGCTTCGCTGTCATTCAGAGAGCATAAGGAGGCCAGGCTGTTTCCTGTGGTGTTTACATGACTTCCCCCCCTCTGTCTTGTCATCCTCCCTTCCTACTCCCATTACCCCTCTCAGCCTTTTTCTTTTCCCTCCGCCATGTTCCTCCTCCTGCTCTCCCAGGCTCACCCCCCTCTCCCTCCCTCCCTCCCTCGCCTTGCAAGATCTGTTTCTCATTATCCTCTGTAGTCTGCACTCTGTCTGAGACGGAGACGAAAAACTTAAATATACATGCTCTCGCCCTCCCTCACTCCCTCTCTCACCCCCTCCTCCAGTTCTCACAATCATTATGTTATTTGTATTTGTATTTATTAAGGATTCCCATTAACTGCTGCCAAGGCAGCAGCTACTCTTCCTGGGGTCCTGCAACATTATGGCGGTTATATACAATTAAAAATATTACATGACATTATATTTCATAACACTTTACCCATTACATTTAGTGTGTTCCCTCAGGCCACTACTCCACTATCACATATTTACAATACAACATCCTTGTGTACGTGTGTGTAGAGTGAGGTTTACTCCAAGCAGTTTAGTCACCTCAACTTGCTCAATTTCCACATTATTCATTACGAGATGTAGTTGAGGTTTAGGGTTTAGTGAATGATTTGACCCAAATACAATGCTTTTAGTTTTGGAAATATTCAGGACTAACTTATTCCTTGCCAACCATACCGTAACGAACTGCAACTCTTTGTTAAGTGTTGCAGTTATTTCAGTTGCTGTAGTAGCTGACGTGTATAGTGTTGAGTCATCTGCATACATAGACACACTGGCTTTACTCAAAGTCAGTGGCATGTCGTTAGTAAAGATGGAAAAAAGCAAGGGGCCTAGACAGCTGCCCTGGGGAATTCCTGATTCTACCTGGATTATGTTTGAGAGGCTTATTTAGCGTAAAATATAGTTTAGATTGTGGGGGATTGGGATTTATTCTATAGGATTGCAGAATTATCTGGCCTTCATAGGGTCTTGGCAAGAGATAATAAATTGCTTTTTGGAGTTTATATAATCAGTAGGGTTTTATTTGGGAGGCATGTGAGTGTTACAAATTAGAAGGATGATAATGTGGGCCAAATCCTCAGGCTGGGTTTCAGTCGGATGTCAATGGTTGAATGTAAAATTCATTGACAGGGGAAGGAGGATATCATTATGTGGATATCTTGCCACCATGTGGTAAAAAGGTGGAACAGTCTTTCAATAAAGTTCCCAGAAAGGGAATCAAGTACAGTATAGGAGATGATGGAGTAAATGCCTCAGTTTCCAATATATTACTATATTATCTGAAGGAACATTTGAACACAGTGAACATTTCAGACAAAATAACTATTATCATGTGTTCAGTATCTCCAAACACCAGTGGGAAGCATTTATGATAATACATTAATATTTCAACTTATAGAGGAAATAGGCATACAGGTAATAACAACAGACCTGAAAGGACTGAGCTAAAACCAGAGGAAGATAATAACTGGTTGGATGTTTTGGTGGCTGAGTGAATGTGTTAGACAGGAACTGTAAGCTGTCACTTATAAAGATATCAAATGTACAGTGAGGGGAAAAAAGTATTTGATCCCCTGCTGATTTTGTACGTTTGCCCACTGACAAAGAAATGATCAGTCTATAATTTTAATGGTAGGTTTATTTGAACAGTGAGAGACAGAATAAGAGCAAAAAAATCCAGAAGAACACATGTAAAAAATCGTATAAATTGATTTGCATTTTAATGAGGGAAATAAGTATTTGACCCCCTCTCAATCAGAAAGATTTCTGGCTCCCAGGTGTCTTTTATACAGGTAACGAGCTGAGATTAGGAGCACACTCTTAAAGGTAATGCTCCTAATCTCAGCTTGTTACCTGTATGAAAGACACCTGTCCACAGAAGCAATCAATCAATCAGATTCCAAACTCTCCACCATGGCCAAGACCAAAGAGCTCTCCAAGGATGTCAGGGACAAGATTGTAGACCTACACAAGGCTGGAATGGGCTACAAGACCATCGCCAAGCACCTTGGTGAGAAGGTGACAACAGTTGGTGTGATTATTCGCAAATGGAAGAAACACAAAATAACTGTCAATCTCCCTCAGCCTGGGGCTCCATGCAAGATCTCACCTCGTGGAGTTGCAATGATCACGAGAACGGTGAGGAATCAGCCCAGAACTACACGGGAGGATCTTGTCAATGATCTCAAGGCAGCTGGGACCATAGTCACCAAGAAAACAATTGGTAACACACTACGCCGTGAAGGACTGAAATCCTGCAGCGCCCGCAAGGTCCCCTTGCTCAAGAAAGCGCATATACAGGCCCGTCTGAAGATTGCCAATGAACATCTGAATGATTCAGAGGAGAACTGGGTGAAAGTGTTGTGGTCAGATGAGACCAAAATCGAGCTCTTTGGCATCAAGTCAACTCGCCGTGTTTGGAGGAGGAGGAATGCTGCCTATGACCCCAAGAACACCATCCCCACCGTCAAACGTGGAGGTGGAAACATTATGCTTTGGGGGTGTTTTTCTGCTAAGGGGACAGGACAACTTCACCGCATCAAAGGGACGATGGACGGGGCCATGTACCGTCAAATCTTGGGTGAGAACCTCCTTCCCTCAGCCAGGGCATTGAAAATGGGTCGTGGATGGGTATTCCAGCATGACAATGACCCAAAACACACGGCCAAGGCAACAAAGGAGTGTCTCAAAAAGAGGCACATTAAGGTCCTGGAGTGGCCTAGCCAGTCTCCAGACCTTAATCCCATAGAAAATCTGTGGAGGGAGCTGAAGGTTCGAGTTGCCAAACGTCAGCCTCGAAACCTTAATGACTCGGAGAAGATCTGCAAAGAGGAGTGGGATAAAATCCCTCCTGAGATGTGTGCAAACCTGGTGGCCAACTACAAGAAACATCTGACCTCTGTGATTGCCAACAAGGGTTTTGCCACCAAGTACTAAGTCATGTTTTGCAGAGGGGTCAAATACTTATTTCCCTCATTAAAATGCAAATCAATTTATAACATTTTGGACATGCGTTTTTCTGAATTTTTGTTGTTGTTATTCTGTCTCTCACTGTTCAAATAAACCTACCATTAAAATTATAGACTGATCATGTCTTTGTCAGTGGGCAAACGTACAAAATCAGCAGGGGATCAAAAAAATTTTCCCTCACTGTATACAGTGGGGAAAAAAAGTATTTAGTCAGCCACCAATTGTGCAAGTTCTCCCACTTAAAAAGATGAGAGAGGCCTGTAATTTTCATCATAGGTACACGTCAACTATGACAGACAAAATGAGAAAAAAAATCCAGAAAATCACATTGAAGGATTTTTTATGAATGTATTTGCAAATTATGGTGGAAAATAAGTATTTGGTCAATAACAAAAGTTTCTCAATACTTTGTTGTATACCCTTTGTTGGCAATGACACAGGTCAAACGTTTTCTGTAAGTCTTCACAAGGTTTTCACACACTGTTGCTGGTATTTTGGCCCATTCCTCCATGCAGATCTCCTCTAGAGCAGTGATGTTTTGGGGCTGTCGCTGGGCAACACAGACTTTCAACTCCCTCCAAAGATTTTCTATGGGGTTGAGATCTGGAGACTGGCTAGGCCACTCCAGGACCTTGAAATGCTTCTTACGAAGCCACTCCTTCGTTGCCCGGGCGGTGTGTTTGGGATCATTGTCATGCTGAAAGACCCAGCCACATTTCATCTTCAATGCCCTTGCTGATGGAAGGAGGTTTTCACTCAAAATCTCACGATATATGGCCCCATTCATTCTTTCCTTTACACGGATCAGTCGTTCTGGTCCCTTTGCAGAAAAACAGCCCCAAAGCATGATGTTTCCACCCCCATGCTTCACAGTAGGTATGGTATTCTTTGGATGCAACTCAGCATTCTTTGTCCTCCAAACACGACACATTGAGTTTTTACCAAAAAGTTATATTTTGGTTTCATCTGACCATATGACATTCTCCCAATCCTCTTCTGGATCATGCAAATGCACTCTAGCAAACTTCAGACGGGCCTGGACATGCACTGGCTTAAGCAGGGGGACACGTCTTGCACTGCAGGATTTGAGTCCCTGGCGGCATAGTGTGTTACTGATGGTAGGCTTTGTTACTTTGGTCCCAGCTCTCTGCAGGTCATTCACTAGGTCCCCCCGTGTGGTTCTGGGGTTTTTGCTCACCGTTCTTGTGATCATTTTGACCCCACGGGGTGAGATCTTGCATGGAGCCCCAGATCGAGGGAGATTATCAGTGGTCTTGTATGTCTTCCATTTCCTAATAATTGCTCCCACATTTGATTTCTTCAAACCAAGCTGCTTACCTATTGCAGATTCAGTCTTCCCAGCCTGGTGCAGGTCTACAATTTTGTTTCTGGTGTCCTTTGACAGCTCTTTGGTCTTGGCCATAGTGGAGTTTGGAGTGTGACTGTTTGAGGTTGTGGACAGGTGTCTTTTATACTGATAACAAGTTCAAACAGGTGCCATTAATACAGGTAACGAGTGGAGGACAGAGGAGCCTCTTAAAGAAGAAGTTACAGGTCTGTGAGAGCCAGAAATCTTGCTTGTTTGTAGGTGACCAAATACTTATTTTCCACCATAAATTGCAAATAAATTCATAAAAAATCCTACAATGTGATTTTCTGGGGAAAAAAATCTCAATTTGTCTGTCATAGTTGACGTGTACCTATGATGAAAATTACAGGCCTCTCTCATCTTTTTAAGTGGGAGAACTTGCACAATTGGTGGCTGACTAAATACTTTTTTTCCCCACTGTTTATATACAGGACCAGTCAAAAGTTTGGACACACCTACTCATACAAGGGTTTTTCTTTATTTTTACTATTTTCTACATTGTAGAATAATAGTGAAGACATCAAAACTATGAAATAACACATATGGAATTATGTAGTAACCACAAAAGTGTTAAACAAATCAAAATATATTTTATATTTGAGATTCTTCAAATAGCCACCATGCTGGTTGAGAGAATGCCAAGAGTGTGCAAAGCTGTCATCAAGGCAAATGGTGGCTATATGAAGAATCTCAAATATAAAATATATTTTGATTTGTTTAACACTTTTTTGGTTACTACATGATTCCATATGTGTTATTTCATAGTTTTGATGTCTTCACTATTATTCTACAATGTAGAAAATAGTAAAAATAAAGAAAAACCCTTGAATGAGTAGGTGTGTCCGAACTTTTGATTGGTACTGTATATATATATATATGTACACTGAGTATACAAAACACTAAGAACACCTGCTCTTTCCATGACATAGACTGACCAGGTGAATCCCGGTGAAAGCTGTTATCCCTTATTGATGTCACTTGTTAAATCCATATCAATCAGTTTAGATGAAGGGGATGATTTTTTATCCTTGAGACAATTGAGACAGATTGTGTGTGTGTGCCATTTAGAGGGTGAATGGTCAAGACAAAAAATGTAAGTGCCTTTGAACGGGGTATGTGATGAGTGATGACGTCGAATCAACATGGAAAACTGATTGGATTTGCAAAAAGTCTTCAACTTAAGGGCATTTAGTATTTTTTCGCACCAAGTTTTAACATAAATCCAATGACATTGTGACATTTTTTGTTGAATTCACGTTAGTTCACAACTCAACCAAATGTAAATCAAAACTAGACGTTGAACTGACGTCTGTGCCCAGTGGGCAGACACAATGGGTGCCTGATTACCTCTGGAGGTGGTCAGGAAGATCACAATCAGATCACAATGTGTCCTTTAATCGTCTACACCTGTTTAATAATGTGGGCACAATCAGAATGTGGATAAGATCAGGACAAAAGGGGGACGGTTAGCACCAGGTATAAACACCGCTGTGGAGGGTGTGTGTGTGAAAGAGAGAGAGAGGTTGGAGACTAAATGAAGGACACACCTCTCTCGCCCCTCACAGCATGTTACAGCTTGTGGGACAGTACATTTATTAGACACAGTAGCAGGGAAAGACGGGGGAAACAAGCAGTTGTAAAGAAGAAAATAGAAAGAGAGAGGGAATTGGATATGAGCTGTCAGAAAAGAGAGAGAAGCAGAGAGTGTAGATAAATACAAAACTATTCCCACCATATGGTTACACACCCTACTCAGATCCATTGCTCATCATCAGCCTCTTCATCGTCCTCTGAGGTCTCGATTGTGTAGTAAGGTGAGTGGATGAAAATATCCTGAACTTCTCCCTGGGACATACTCTATTCTCATTTTCAGTCTCTCCCTCTCTCTCTTTCTCTCTCTCTCACTCTCTCCCAATCTCTTAATTATTCCTAATTAATTTCCCATTTTCTTTCCAAAACTCTGATTTTCTTACCTATTTTCCTCATACATTTTCTAATTCCATCCTCTTCCCTCTCTCTCTCTCGTCTCCATGTGTTGATGAGCCCGTCCTGTCTCTGTGTGGTTCTGTGTGTTCCTTGCTGTTGACGTAACTTTGCCTTGATTCTCATGTTGACACATCTCTACACTGATCTAAGGTCAGCTTTTGAAATAAACAAAACCTGCTGTTATGTCAGTCTGTAAAGTAGAGTTTATGTTTTCACACTGCCAAAGAAGGGCTGTATTCTTTCTAGAAATGTAACCAGTATAAATACAATTACACTGACATTATGAACACCTGCTCTTTCCATGACATAGACTGACCAGGTGAATCCAGGTGAAAGCTATGATCCCTTATTGATGTCACTTGTTAAATCCACTTCAATCAGTGTAGATGAAGGGGAGGAGACAGACTAAAGAAGGATTTTTAATCCTTGAGACAATTGAGACATATATTGTGTATGTGTGCCATTTAGAGGGTGACTGGGCAAGACAAAAGATGCACAAGTGGAAACTTGTTGCCCTGTTCATAGCCTGATTGACAAGATTTCCACTTCTGTGAACCATTATTTGGTGTGCTTCCTCTTCATAGCTTTACAGATGGGTAGAAATAGAACTTACTTATGAGGAAGACCTGTGATGGTAAGAGGAAATGATTGTGCCAATGTGGAGTACAGTGAGAGAGACAAAGAAAAAGATACAGAGAGAAAGCAGGAGGGAAGAAATCAAGAGAAGTCGATGACTATCTTAGTGGAGTCTTTTAAAGGAGCAGCGTTAATATTTGGCATGTTTTAGCATGCCGTCTCTGTGCTGTGCCAGTATACTGTTGGCCAGGAGGGCTAATGTGAATATTTGCTTGCCTGCTTTAGTGGCAAAACTTTTTATGTATGCTGCAAACACATTGTCTACCGCAAAGATACAACAGTGACAGATGGTAGAGAGAGACATGTACCCCCAACCTCAAATATAATTCTATCCCAAAGCTATTTCTATCGGTGTCAACCTGGCCTTGGATGCCCAGGCTTCACTCACATCAACGAGGTGAGATTTGGAAGGATGGACTCGCGAAACTTGTGTAAACCATATGCAAAACAATCCACCTAATTTGATGTTGGTGACACAGTTCTGTGATACGCTACATGCATGACCAAAAGTATGTGGACACCTACTTGTCGAACATCTCATTGCAAAATCATGCGCATTAATATGGAGTTGGTCCCCCATTTGCTGCTATAACAGCCTCCACTCTTCTGAGAAGGCTTTCCACTAGATGTTGGAACATTGCTGCGGGTACTTGCTTCAATTCAGCCACAAGAGTATTAGTGAGGTTGGACACTGATGTTGGTCGATCAGGCCTGGCTCGGAGTTGACGTTCCAATTAATCCCAAAGGTGTTCGATGGGGTTAAGGTCAGGGCTCTATGCAGGCCAGTCAAGTTATTCCACACCGATCTTGACAAAACATTTCTGTATGGACCTTGCTTTGTGCATGGGGGCATTGTCATGCTGAATCAGGAAAGGTCCTTCCTGGGCCTCCCGAGTGGCGCAGCGGTCCCAGGCTGTGTCACAGCCGGCCGTGACCGGGAGCCCCATGGGGTGGTGCACAATTGGCCCAGCGTCATCGGGGTTAGGGAAGGGTTTGGCCGGGGGGATTTTCCTTGGTTCATCGTGCTCTAACGAGTCCTTGTGGTGGGCCGGGCGCCTGCAAGCTGACTTCGGTTGTCAGTTGGACCATGTTTCCTCCGACACATTGGTGCGGCTGGCTTCCGGGTTAAGCAAGCAGTGTGTTAAGAAGCAGCACGGCTTGGCAGGTCATGTTTCGGAGGACGCATGACTCTCGACGGAGTTGCAGCGGTGAGACAAGATCGGATATCATGAAATTGGGGAGAAAAAGGGAGTAAAATAAAAAATAAAAAAAGGAAAGGAAAGGGCCTTCCCCAAACTGTTGCCACAAAGTTGGAAGCACAGAATCGTCTAGAATGTCATTGTATGCTGTAGCTTTAAGATTTCCCTTCACTGGAACTAAGGGGCCTAGCCTGAACCATGAAAAACAGCCCCAGACCATTATTCCTCCTCCACCAAACTTTACAGTTGGCACTATGCATTGGGGCAGGTAGCATTCTCCTGGCATCTGCCAAACTCAGATTTGATCGTCAGACTGCCAGATGGTGAAGCGTGATTCATCACTCCAGAGAACGTGTTTCCAGAGTCCAATGGTGGCGAGCTTTACACCACTCCAACTGATGCTTGGCATTGTGCATAGTGATCTTAGGCTTGTGTGCGGCTGCTCGGCCATGGAAACCCATTTCATGAAGCTTCCGACGAATAGTTATTGTGCTGACGTTTTGACAGACAATTTGTGCTGACATTTGGACAGACCACTCGGTGGTCCTGTTCTGTGAGCTTGTGTGGCCTTCCACTTCACGGCTGAGCCTTTGGTGCTCCTAGACGTTTCCACAGCACTTGTTTACATGTTGTGCTAACATGAGTTTCGTGTGATCTGTCACGTCTACACATTGTATTAAATGTGTCTCTTATCCTTCCACTCTGTCCACATTAGTCAATGGTGCTACCTGTCAATGATTTTAGAGTGATGATTATAATGATGATTTAAATGGTTTCACCATCCAGGTCTGTTTACACTCGATTGATATCCAGACACAATGCGTGCTTGACTAACTCTGGAGGTGGTCAGGAAGATCTGATCACCATTAGATCACAATGTGTCTTTTAATTGTCTACACCTGTCTAAAAATGTAGCCTGGGCACAATCAGAATGTAGAAAAGATCAAGACAAAGGGCACATGTTAACAACAGGTATAAACGGGGCTCTTGTATCCTCCTTTACCTCAGAGCCAATAACCGTCCCAATGGCCAATGACAATGATTTCCTCCTTTTTTCTTACTCGTCCATCTCCTTCCATAACTTCTTTAATCACACAGAGATTGAAGATGACAGTCAGCACCTTGAGCCCTCGACTAAAACCTTTACATCAAAATCATAAGCTTAGCTTCAATAAGTAAAATGTCTACTGATATCTAATGTGTTTTATGTAGGTCATCCTCTTGGTCAATGACCCAAGCTCAGTGCTGCTTTTGAAATTGAAGGTTGATAACACACAGTAGACACAGTAGCCATCAGAGTCTATGGATAACTCTATACGTCTTGCTTCCTCTCTCCCTCAGAGCCAATCACCCTCACTATGGCCAAGACCAAAGACACTGTTGAGGATTCCAGCATCATGAGTAACGACGCCACCACGGCCATAGGAGCCCTCATCTTGGGCCTGGTCTTCCTCCTCGGCGTCCCAGGAATCCTCTTCATCATTTGGAGCATCCTGGCCCGTGCCCGCCGACGCTCCGTAACCACTCTCCTCATCCTCAACCTGGCGTGTGCCGACAGCTTTCTCATGTGCCTCACCATCTTCTTCGTAATTTATCTGGCCAGGCAGAACTGGGACTTTGGCAACCCCATGTGCAAGGGGCTGTTTTACCTGTGCAACACTAACATGTACGCCTCTTGGGTGAGAACCTCCTTCCCTCAGCCAGGGCATTGAAAATGGGTCGTGGATGGGTATTCCAGCATGACAATGACCCAAAACACACGGCCAAGGCAACAAAGGAGTGGCTCAAGAAGAAGCACATTAAGGTCCTGGAGTGGCCTAGCCAGTCTCCAGACCTTAATCCCATAGAAAATCTGTGGAGGGAGCTGAAGGTTCGAGTTGCCAAACGTCAGGCTCGAAACCTTAATGACTTGGAGAAGTCGGCAGGTAGCTTAGTGGTTAAGAGCATTGTGCCAGTAACCGAAAGGTCGCTGGTTCTAATCCCCGAGCCGACTAGGTGAAAAATCTGTCGATGTGCCCTTGAGCAAGGCACTTAACCCTAATTGCTCCTGTAAGTCGCTCTGGATAAGAGCGTCTGCTAAATGACTAAAATGTAAATGTAAGATCTGCAAAGAGTAGTGGGACAAAATCCCTCCTGAGATGTGTGCAAACCTGGTGGCCAACTACATGAAACGTCTGACCTCTGTGATTGCCAACAAGGGTTTTGCCACCAAGTACTAAGTCATGTTTTTGTCACGCCCTGGCTCTGGGACTCTGTTATGTTGAGCCAGGGTGTGTTGTTTCTATGTGTTTTGTTTCTAGGTTGATTATCTAGCTCATTTGTTTCTATGTTGGCCGGTGTGGTTCTCAATCAGAGGCAACGTGAATCAGCTGTTGCTTGTTGTCTCTGATTGGGGACCATACTTAGGCAGCCTGTTTTCCACAGTGTGTTGTGGGATCTTGTTCCGTGTATTGTTAGTGTTTGTAACCAAGGACGTCACGTTATCGTTTTGTTCTCTAATAAATAAGTATGTTCACTCATCACGCTGCGCATTGGTCCACTTCCTCCAACGATCGTGACAGAAGATCCCACCATAACTGGACCAAGCAGCGTGTCCAGGAGCCAACGCCAGAGAGGACTCTAACGAAGATCAACCTCGACTGGGTCAAGCCGCGGGAGGAGGAGAGAGGCTGGTCTTGGGAGCAGAGGAGCGAGAGTCTGAAGAGGGCCATGGAGGCCTGGCCCACGGGGAGGAGAGACGGCCAGAAAAATTTTAGGGGGGGGCTCACACCGTGGACGACGGGGCAGCAGGTGGCCGCCAGGTTACGGGAGTCACTGGTCACCAGGGGGAAGGAGAATGTAGAGGCACGGCGAGAGGTACTGGGGTGTGTTGCCAGTCCGGTCCGGCATGTTCCGCCCCTCGCACCAAGCCTGTGGTGCGCGTCGCCAGCCCGGTCCGGCCTGTTCCTGCCCCTCGCACCAAGCCAGTGGTGCGCGTCGCCAGCCCGGTCCGGCCCGTTCCTGCTTCCCGCACCAAGCCAGTGGTGCGAGTCGTCAGCCTGTTTTGGTCCGTTCCTGCTCCCCGCACCAAGCCAGTGGTGCGCTTCGTCAGCCCGGTTCGGCCCGTCCCTGCTCCCCGCACCAAGCCTTTGGTGCGCGTCGTTAGCCCGGTCCGGCCTGTTCCTGCTCCCCGCACCAAGCCAGTGGTGCGCTTCGTCAGCCCGGTTCGGCCCGTCCCTGCTCCCCGCACCAAGCCGTTGGTGCGCGTCGTTAGCCCGGTCCGGCCCGTCCCTGCTCCCCGCACCAAGCCTGTGGTGCGCGTCGTCAGTCCGGCACAGCCCGTGCCTGTTCCACCGGTGCCTGGTCCGGCACCAGTCAGCTGCTCCACTCCGGAGCTAGAGCAATCCGCTCCACCAGTGTTCAGTCCAACTCCGGCCAGCAGGGCCAGACCGGACCAGGGGCGCTTTGGGGGGTTAGAGAGGGAGTGGGGGTCATGCCCGGAGCCGGAACCGCCTCCGAGGAGGAATGCCCACCCGGCCCTCCCCTGTTCGGTTTATGTTTGTCGCAGTCCGCGCCTTTGGGGGGGGGGGTACTGTCACGCCCTGGCTCTGGGACTCTGATATGTTGAGCCAGGGTGTGTTGTTTCTATGTGTTTTGTGTGCTAGGGTGATATTCTAGTTCATTTGTTTCTATGTTGGCCGGTGTGGTTCTCAATCAGAGGCAACGTGAATCAGCTGTTGCTTGTTGTCTCTGATTGGGAACCATACTTAGGCAGCCTGTTTCCACAGTGTGTTGTGGGATCTTGTTCCGTGTGTGGTTAGTGTTTGTAACCAAGGACGTCACGTTATCGTTTTGTTGTTTTGTTCGTTGTGGTGATTCAAATAAAAAAAGTATGTTCACTCATCACGCTGCGCCTTGGTCCACTGTATTCGACGATTCTGACAGTTTTGCAGAGGGGTCAAATACTTATTTCCCTCATTAAAATGCAAATCAATTTATAACATTTTGGACATGCGGTTTTCTGCATTTTTTTGTTGTTATTCTGTCTCTCACTGTTCAAATAAACCTACGATTAAAATTATAGACTGATCATGTCTTTGTCAGTGGGAAAACATACAAAATCAGCAGGGGATCAAATACTTTTTTCCCTCACTGTATATATATACAGTACCAGTCAAAAGTTTGGACACACCTACTCATTCAAGGGTTTTTCTTTATTTTTACTATTTTCTACATTGTAGAATAATAGTGAAGACATCAAAACTATGAAATAACACATATGGAATTATGTAGTAACCACAAAAGTATTAAACAAATCAAAATATATTTTATATTTGAGATTCTTCAAATAGCCACCATGCTGGTTGAGAGAATGCCAAGAGTGTGCAAAGCTGTCATCAAGGCAAATGGTGGCTATTTGAAGAATCTCAAATATAAAATATATTTTGATTTGTTTAACACTTTTTTGGTTACTGCATGATTCCATATGTGTTATTTCATAGTTTTGATGTCTTCACTATTATTCTACAATGTAGAAAATAGTAAAAATAAAGAAAAACCCTTGAATGAGTAGGTGTGTCCGAACTTTTGATTGGTACTGTATATATATATATATGTACACTGAGTATACAAAACACTAAGAACACCTGCTCTTTCCATGACATAGACTGACCAGGTGAATCCCGGTGAAAGCTGTTATCCCTTATTGATGTCACTTGTTAAATCCATATCAATCAGTTTAGATGAAGGGGATGATTTTTTATCCTTGAGACAATTGAGACAGATTGTGTGTGTGTGCCATTTAGAGGGTGAATGGTCAAGACAAAAAATGTAAGTGCCTTTGAACGGGGTATGTGATGAGTGATGACGTCGAATCAACATGGAAAACTGATTGGATTTGCAAAAAGTCTTCAACTTAAGGGCATTTAGTATTTTTTCGCCCCAAGTTTTAACATAAATCCAATGACATTGTGACATTTTTTGTTGAATTCACGTTAGTTCACAACTCAACCAAATGTAAATCAAAACTAGACGTTGAACTGACGTCTGTGCCCAGTGGGCAGACACAATGGGTGCCTGATTACCTCTGGAGGTGGTCAGGAAGATCACAATCAGATCACAATGTGTCCTTTAATCGTCTACACCTGTTTAATAATGTGGGCACAATCAGAATGTGGATAAGATCAGGACAAAATGGGGACGGTTAGCACCAGGTATAAACACCGCTGTGGAGGGTGTGTGTGTGAAAGAGAGAGAGAGGTTGGAGACTAAATGAAGGACACACCTCTCTCGCCCCTCACAGCATGTTACAGCTTGTGGGACAGCACATTTATTAGACACAGTAGCAGGGAAAGACGGGGGAAACAAGCAGTTGTAAAGAAGAAAATAGAAAGAGAGAGGGAATTGGATATGAGCTGTCAGAAAAGAGAGAGAAGCAGAGAGTGTAGATAAATACAAAACTATTCCCACCATATGGTTACACACCCTACTCAGATCCATTGCTCATCATCAGCCTCTTCATCGTCCTCTGAGGTCTCGATTGTGTAGTAAGGTGAGTGGATGAAAATATCCTGAACTTCTCCCTGGGACATACTCTATTCTCATTTTCAGTCTCTCTCTCTCTCTCTTTCTCTCCCTCTCACTGTCTCTCCCAATCTCTTAATTATTCCTAATTAATTTCCCATTTTCTTTCCAAAACTCTGATTTTCTTACCTATTTTGCTCATACATTTTCTAATTCCATCCTCTTCCCTCTCTCTCTCTCGTCTCCATGTGTTGATGAGCCCGTCCTGTCTCTGTGTGGTTCTGTGTGTTCCTTGCTGTTGACGTAACTTTGCCTTGATTCTCATGTTGACACATCTCTACACTGATCTAAGGTCAGCTTTTGAAATAAACAAAACCTGCTGTTATGTCAGTCTGTAAAGTAGAGTTTATGTTTTCACACTGCCAAAGAAGGGCTGTATTCTTTCTAGAAATGTAACCAGTATAAATACAATTACACTGACATTATGAACACCTGCTCTTTCCATGACATAGACTGACCAGGTGAATCCAGGTGAAAGCTATGATCCCTTATTGATGTCACTTGTTAAATCCACTTCAATCAGTGTAGATGAAGGGGAGGAGACAGACTAAAGAAGGATTTTTAATCCTTGAGACAATTGAGACATATATTGTGTATGTGTGCCATTTAGAGGGTGACTGGGCAAGACAAAAGATGCACAAGTGGAAACTTGTTGCCCTGTTCATAGCCTGATTGACAAGAATGGTGAAGCGTGATTCATCACTCCAGAGAACGCGTTTCCAGAGTCCAATGGTGGCGAGCTTTACACCACTCCAACTGATGCTTGGCATTGTGCATAGTGATCTTAGGCTTGTGTGCGGCTGCTCGGCCATGGAAACCCATTTCATGAAGCTTCCGACGAATAGTTATTGTGCTGACGTTTTGACAGACAATTTGTGCTGACATTTGGACAGACCACTCGGTGGTCCTGTTCTGTGAGCTTGTGTGGCCTACCACTTCACGGCTGAGCCTTTGGTGCTCCTAGACGTTTCCACTTCACAATAACAGCACTTGTTTACACGTTGTGCTAACATGAGTTTCGTGTGATCTGTCGCGTCTACACATTGTATTAAATGTGTCTCTTATCCTTCCACTCTGTCCACATTAGTCAATGGTGCTACCTGTCAATGATTTTAGAGTGATGATTATAATGATGATTTAAATGGTTTCACCATCCAGGTCTGTTTACACTCGATTGATATCCAGACACAATGCGTGCTTGACTAACTCTGGAGGTGGTCAGGAAGATATGATCACAATTAGATCACAATGTGTCTTTTAATTGTCTACACCTGTCTAAAAATGTAGCCTGGGCACAATCAGAATGTAGAAAAGATCAAGACAAAGGGCACATGTTAGCAACAGGTATAAACGGGGCTCTTGTTTCCTCCTTTACCTCAGAGCCAATAACCATCCCAATGGCCAATGACAATGATTTCCTCCTTTTTTCTTACTCGTCCATCTCCTTCCTTAACTTCTTTAATCACACAGAGATTGAAGATGACAGTCAGCACCTTGAGCCCTCGACTAAAACCTTTACATCAAAATCATAAGCTTAGCTTCAATAAGTAAAATGTCTACTGATATCTAATGTGTTTTATGTAGGTCATCCTCTTGGTCAATGACCCAAGCTCAGTGCTGCTTTTGAAATTGAAGGTTGATAACACACAGTAGACACAGTAGCCATCAGAGTCTATGGATAACTCTATACGTCTTGCTTCCTCTCTCCCTCAGAGCCAATCACCCTCACTATGGCCAAGAATGGCAGTTCCCTCCTCCATTATGTCAACAAGTCCACTTCCACCCCTGTCCTCTTCACCGAAGACACTGTTGAGGATTCCAGCATCGTGAGTAACGACGCCACCACGGCCATAGGAGCCCTCATCTTGGGCCTGGTCTTCCTCCTCGGCGTCCCAGGAAACCTCTTCATCATTTGGAGCATCCTGGCCCGTGCCCGCCGACGCTCCGTAACCACTCTCCTCATCCTCAACCTGGCGTGTGCCGACGGCTTTCTCATGTGCCTCACCATCTTCTTCGTAATTTATCTGGCCAGGCAGAACTGGGACTTTGGCAACCCCATGTGCAAGGGGCTGTTTTACCTGTGTAACACTAACATGTACGCCTCCATCTTCCTCATCACACTGATGAGCCTGCACAGGCTAGTTGCGGTGGTGTGGCCCCATCGAGTGGCGGCCCTGGCCAGCAAGAAGACGGTGGTGCGGGCAATAGCTGTGATGTGGGTCTTGGTGTTCTTCATTTCTATCCCTGCTCTGCTGTTCAGGGAGGTGAGGGATGATCATGACGAACAGAACAAAACCCGCCTGGTGTGTGCCTCCGGTCACACTCTGTCTCAACATGTAAGTTCAAGAGATAAGTGAATATTAAGTTCATAGTGGAGTTAGATACATTATAAATTATTTCTGGTTTAAGTATATAGTTATTCAGGATTAGGAAGAGGTTTACATGTTGATACAGGTACAGTCATTATATGACTACTAAGATCACAGGAGCCTCCCTTTCTTCCTGACATCATAAATCCTAACCAATCCTACATTTTAGCTGAGATCTTATGACAGACCCATTCATGTTTAAATAAGCCTGGTATTGCACTATGCCATCATTACATGTGTTCAGTTTATCGTTACATAATTTCTCATGTTCAGGTGGTGTACCAGTACACCTTTGAGACAGTAGTGGGATTCCTGGTTCCGTATGGGGTTATAGTGAGCAGCTACGTCTGCATCCTGAGACGCCTCAGACAGACCAAGTTCCGTCGCAAGGTCCGCAGTGAGAAACTCATCCTGGCCATCGTTGTGATGTTTGGCATCTTCTGGTTGCCATATCACTCCATTAACATAATAGAGGTGTGTGATCATATGATATTGTTTATCTTGCAATTTCACTCAGAGTGTGGAGTGTAGCATAGGAAGTTGTAGTATTTTACAATGAAGGAATGATTGTACATTTTTTCTCTCATAGGTAGTGGCTGAACAGTTTGAAGACGGTTCAACAATGAAAAAGAGGTATGTGCCAACCGACCCAACATATTTCCCCTCCATTTAGCTAAAGTTAAATTTAACATAAGCACCAACACTCATACAATAAGTAATACGACTGTAACGACAACATTAACTCTCTCGCTCTCTATGCAGACTAGATATGGTATGGCAGCCCAGTCGTGCTGTGACCTCCGCTCTGGCTTTCATCAGCAGCTGTGCCAACCCCATTCTCTACACCTTCGCTGGAAAGTCCTACATCAGAGAGGACGGCATGGCCTTCATGGCTCGGCTCTTTGAGGGGACATCTCTGGACACTGGGATAAGGAAGGGAACGGGACTAAAAGATGCGTTGTCTTTCAGCAGCACTGGGGGCAATGCTGTGAAGAACGAAAAATAGACACTGGTGTAGAGTTGCACTGCACATGCTATCCACTCATCAGAGGAGCCGGTTTGTAGACTGGCTCCTCTACCTGTCCATATGGGACCATCTGAAAGAATCCCTACAATATTCAGTGCACCTCGTGTTAGACAAGTTTCTCACTAGACCCAAATTCACTGCCACTAATTTTTTGTAAACGCGTTTTGTACATGTACCCTTACAAAAAGTTTTTTTTTACTTTTAATACACTGCTTGTACCACTTGAATGTTTGTTGAATCGCATATTGTAAATACCATTTATAATACTGGGGAATATTGTGATTAAAGATGTTAAAGGTTCAGAATTGTGTCAAATAGTTAATAATTTGAGTTTTGAATATGTAAACTTAAGGTTTACATATAACCAAACCTAACCATTGTGCCCAATCATTTATAAAAGGTTTCTCCTTCTCTAACAATACTGTACCACAGTGCATCTTGCTGTTGGAGACATTGTACGGTATTGAAGAAATCTTACCAACTGCTGGTGAGGTAACTCTAGCACAAGTTACATTCACACTGTTTAAAATGTAAGATCAGATAGTTTCAGAAAATACCCCAAATACAATTAATTAAATGCAACCGTATTTAATGATAAATAGACTAAAGTGAGTCTTTAGTCCTTTACGGTGTCCTGTTTGAAGGTGTTACACAGCCTTTCTTGATGATTGAACACATCCTCACTAAGATGGAGCGTTTGCTTTGTTTCTCCAGTGGTTGAGAGGTGGAGGGAAGATCCTCCTCTGGTGAAGACATGGAAGCTTGTGGCACGTTGTGGGATGGTAGGGACAGAAGACATGAACATTATTTTGTGTTCATCAAACATATTCCCTCCAAATATTCTATTTACTCTAATGACTATCTAATGTTGTGGCACTGGAAATGCGATAAAATCCCAACATCATTGTTGATTGGAAGACAGCATTCACCTGGGTGAAAATGGCTCCCAGCTGTTGTCATCAAACATTGGAAAGGTTCTTGGTCAACTAAATTGATGTAAGGACAGTATTAGCATTACATGTAAGTCCGTTTTCACCATCTCCTCTTTGGTCACTGTGAGTTCACATGTTGTATCTGAAAGTGGTGACATGCCTAATGGTGCTAACCAGAAATGTAATTGCTATTCCTACTTTGTTTTCTTTTCCTAATAGGTATGATCCAATATTTGAGTCTCCTGTTCTGAAATCTCAAAGTAATCTGACTTGTATTGAAACTCTGTGTGATTTTAAATGCAGAAAAGGTTTGACATTTCTACATCTTAACATTCGTAGTTTATTACCTAAAATGGATCATGTCAAGATCTGGACCTCTCAAGCAAACCCTGATATTTTTTATTTGATCTGAAACTGATAAAACCCGGGACTGAGGTTGCTATGGATGGTTACAATGTGTTTAGGGCTGATAGGAAAGGGTAAGGTGGTGGTGTTGCTATTTACACAAAGAATGTTATTTCTGTGTCTCTGTTAAAGGCTACCTCCAGTCCTAAACAATTTGAATTGTTGGTTTTAAGTCTTCAGTTGGGTTCAAACTCAAAAATAACAGTTATAGGAATCTATCGTCCACCCTCCACCAGGAAGTGTGTACTAAACGGACTCACTGATTTAATTGCCATTTTTACTACCCCAGAGGTGTTGATCGCTGGAGATTTTAATCTTGCATGGGGAACGCAGGATACTTATTTTTATGTATTAATTTTTTATTTCACCTTTATTTAACCAGGTAAGCCAGTTGAGAACAGGTTCTCATTTACAACTGCGACCTGGCCAAGATAAAGCAAAGTAGTGCAATAAAAACAACACAGAGTTACATATGGGGTAAAAAACATAAAGTCAGAAATACAACAGAAAATATATATACAGTGTGTGCAAATGTAGCAAGTTATGGAGGTAAGGCAATAAATAGGCTATAGTGCAGAATAATTACAATAGTATTAACACTGGAATGCTAAATACTTATAGAGGCGAAAGAAACGCACACCTATTTAGGCGAGGTGCTGGCTAACGGAGTAGAACACTTGAAAAAGAAAAGGAGAGCAGCACACTCTAGGAGCTCAGATGCAATAATTTAATAACCTAATAACCAACATTGACAGACAAGCTGTCTTCATCAGGGTATAATGACAAACACTGCGGGTCACTAGTTTATATAGTGTCAAAGGACACACACAGGTGTCTGTAATCATGGCCGGGTGTGGCCTGATATCATTGGTTAATTCACAGATAAACAGAACATACAAAAAACATGAATAGATAGCATACGATCATAGATACAACTTGGCTACCTAGGCCCAAAAACATTTACAATGAATAGCAAAATCACAATAATCACAAGAATGGCTTCAAATCAAACGCAGGATACTGACTGTTTAAAGGATTTTTGTACTAATCTAAATTTGACCCAGCTGATTACAAAGCCTACTCGTCCAAACTTAAAGGACCCTACGAAATCAAATTTACAAATACTCCAGAGGAAAATGCTGTGAGTGGGGTATTTGCTTTGGATATTAGTGACCACTGTCCCATTGTATGTGTCAGGGATATACGGATGCCTAGATCCGTCCTCTGTAGCTCAATTGGTAGAGCATGGCGCTTGTAACGCCAGGGTAGTGGGTTCGATCCCCGGGACCACCCATATGTAAAAATGTATGCGCACATGACTGTAAGTCGCTTTGGATAAAAGCGTCTGCTAAATGGCATATTATTATCAACAAGAATAATTTTAAACATTTCAATGAACAGGCCTTTTTTGGTGACCTTTATTTTGGTGACTTTGATTGTATTGCATCTATACCTGACCCAGAGTTGGCTCTTAACCACTTCTCAAATGTTTTCAATTGTATTGTAGATAAACATGCTCCCTTTAAAAAACTGATAATTAAAAATAGGTCTTGCCCTTGGTTCAGTTCAGAGCTATCTGAAGTCATACACAACAGAGATGCTGCCTGGGCCAAAGCTAGCTTCACAGACTCGGGCCCAGACTGGCAGTCTTTCAGGCGATTGAGAAATCTGTGTGTAAAACTAGTTCTAAAAAATCTGACTATTATGTTAAAACACTATCTGAATGTACAGGGAACCCAGCTAAATGTTGGAAAGCTGTTACGTCACTGAAGGGTTGTGTCTCCTCTTCTCTCCTCCCCCAAGAAATACATTTAGATTCTGGCCCTATTACTGACAAAGTTGATATCATTAATGCATTTAATCACCATTTTATCTCTGCGGGCTATATATTTGAATGTATTTCAAAGCCAGCTCTTGAAAATAGTCATTTGGATGTTGATGGTGAAAACCTTTTGAATGATACTGAAAATGCTGGTCAGGAGTTTTCTTTTTGGAAATTCACTGATAAAGAAGTCCTGGATGCTTTGCTAACATTAGACCAAAAAGAATCCCCAGGGGCTGATCATTTGGAGCCTGGTCTGCTTAAGTGTGCAGCTCCCTTTATTGCTGGCTCAGTAGCCCACATTTTCTATTTAACATTGTTATCAGGAAGTATTCCAAAAGCATGGAAATCTGCATATTTGCTGCCACTCCATAAGGGTGGGGATACTAATTATCTTGACATCTATCGCCCCATTTCAAAACTACCTTGTTTAGCTAAGATTCTTGAATCCTTGGTTAATGTACAACTTTGTTCCTTTTTATCTGATAATTGCATTTTTAATATAAACCAATCAGTGTTTAGGCCTGGGCATAGTACTACCACAGCAACCACGCTAGTTGTTAATGATCTTGTCAATGCCTTGGATGCTAAAAAGAGCTGTGCTGCCTTGTTTATTGACCTGTCAAAGGCATTTGACACTGTATATCATTCTGTTTTGCTGAAGAAGTTATCAAGAATAGGCCTGGGATATACAGCCTGTATACGGTTTCAGGATTATTTTAGCAACAGAACTCAGGCCATCTTAACAGATGGGGTTAAATCAGAATTTCTTGAGATTCAAAAAGGTGTTCCTCAGGGTTCTATTTTGGGTCCATTATTGTTCACCTTGTATATTAATGACATAGGAAACACTGTTACTACTTGTAACGTTCATCTCTATGCAGATTACACAGTTTTGTATTCCTGTGCCACCTTAGTGCATGGAACACTAGTCACTTTAATAATGTTTACATATCTTGCACTACTCATCTCATATGTATATACTGCATTCTACTCTATAATATTCTACTGTATCTTAGTCCATGCCGCTCTATCATTGCTTGTCCATATATGTCCATATATGTATATATTCTTAAATCCCATTCCTTACTAGTTTTGTGTGTATTGGGTATATGTTGTGAAATTGTTAGATATTACTTGTTAGATATTACAGCACAGTCAGAGCTAGAAGCACAAGCATTTCACTACACCCGCTATAACATCTGCTAAACACGTGTATGTGACAAATACAATTTGATTTGATTTGATTGAACTTCAGCATGACTGATTCAATTCAGAAATCACTTACAGATCTTAAATTAGTGTTAAATACAAGTAAAACTAAGCTCATGCTGTTCTCTAGGTCACGAAATGTTGACCCTGAGGAACTGCATATTTTCCTAACAATCCAAGATAGTTTTTTTATATAGAAATAAATCATGCCTCAGTATTGAAAATAGGAGACACATTGTTCAAACAACACTTCTCCCTGTATTGGATTTTGGTGATATTGTTTAAATGCATGCGGAAAACTCTGTTTTGAAACCCTTGGACGCAGTCTACCATTTCACAATATGTTTTATCACAAGGGACAATTTTAGGACTCATTGTAGTCAGTATAAAAATGTGGGATGGACCTCTCTGTCTGTAAGAAGAGAGCCTCATTCTCTTTTATTTATTTACAAAGCAATCTTACAGAAACTCCCTCCATATGTAACTTCATTAATTAAGTTAAGAATCATAAGTTACCAAACCCGTTCTCAGGAATGGATAACACTAGAGATCCCTTCAGTCTCCACAGATTTGGGAAAATCTGCGTTTTGTTTTTTTGCCCCTAATTTGTGGAACAATTTGCAGAGTTCACTGCAGTTAGATGTGCTGGTGCCACTCAGACAGTTTAAATTATTGATTGAGGACCTCTATGTAGTTTAATGTCATTGCTTTTATTAAATATGTTTATTTTGTTATTGTGTGCTGAATTATATTGTTTTATACACATATGTGTATGTTGTTTTATATTCTGTTTTTTTTTGTAATGTATACAGGGCTCTCTTGTAAAATAGATTTTTAATCTCAATGTGACTCCCTGTTTAAATGAAGGTTAAATAAATAAAATAATATACTCTAAAAAAATTTTATTCTATTTAGATAGTTGAACATAACTCTATAGCAGAAGGTTATGTATGGACTTACGTATGCAATTGTCACGCCCTGGCTCTGGGGACACTGTTATGTTGAGCCAGGGTGTGTAGATCTATGTATTCTATTTCTAGGTTGGGAGTTCTAGTTTGTGCATTTCTATGTTGGCCTGAGTGACTCCCAATCAGAGGCAACGAGTGTCAGCTGTGAATGGTTGTCTCTGATTGGGAGCCATATTTAAACAGTCTGTTTTTCATTCGTGTTTGTGGGATTTTGTTTCTAGTTGGTTTTTGTTAGACCGTGAACTGTCACGTTATCGTTTTGTTGTTTTGATCGTGTATATAATAAAGAGTATGTTCGTCTGCAACGCTGCGCCTTGGTCCTCATCTGTTCTAGACGATCGTGACAGCAATAGTCATCCTCATGGGGAATCCTAGCCTGGTCTTGTTTTAACTCTGAGGCCTTGCTGTTCTGGTTGCTCTTCTTGGAGCGCTAATTGGAGCCCCACACACAACAAGATCATGTTAACAGACATTGTTAGTGCGTTTCTTCAACTGTTTCTCATTGAAAACTGAGATATTATATTGTCATTGTTTGAATATAGAAGAACAGCATATACAGGTACATGATAAACAGTTCAATTATATATGTAATAGCAGTAGTGGAAAAAGTACCCAATTGTCATACTTGAGTAAAAATATAGATACAGCGCCTTGCAAAAGTATTCATTCCCCTTGGCGTTTTTCCTATTTTGTTGCATTACAACCTGTAATTTAAATTGATTTTTATTTGTATTTCATGTAATGGACATACACAAAATAGTCCAAATTGGTAAAGTGAAATGAAAAAAATAACTTGTTTCAAAATATTCTAAAAAATAAATACTGGAAAAGTGGTGCGTGCATCTGTATTCACCCCCTTTGCTATGAAGCCCCTAAATAGGATCTGGTGCAAACAATTACCTTCAGAAGTCACATAATTAGTTAAATAAAGTCCACCTGTGTGCAGTCACATGATCTGTCACATGATCTCAGTATATATACACCTGTTCTGAAAGGCCTCAGAGTCTGCAACAACACTAAGCAAGGGGCACCACCAAGCAAGCGGCACCATAAAGACCAAGGAGCTCTCCAAACAGGTCAGGAACAAAGTTGTGGAGAAGTACAGATCAGGGTTGGGTTATAAAAAAATATCAGAAACTTTGAACATCCCACGGAGCACCATTAAATCTATTATTAAAAAATGGAAAGAATACCACAACAAACCTGCCAAGAGAGGGCCGCCCACCAAAACTCACGGACCAGACAAGGAGGGCATTAATCAGAGAGGCAACAAAGACACCAAAGATAACCCTGAAGGAGCTGCAAAGCTCCACAGCGGAGAATCTGTC
The DNA here is from genome assembly GCF_020615455.1 of Coregonus clupeaformis. Lineage (NCBI taxonomy): Eukaryota > Metazoa > Chordata > Actinopteri > Salmoniformes > Salmonidae > Coregonus > Coregonus clupeaformis. The sequence continues at coordinate 50,573,301 of NC_059212.1, read as the reverse complement.
CATAGGACCACTTTAAGCCGTACACTCCACAGAGCTGGGCTTTACGGAAGAGTGGCCAGAAAAAAGCCATTGCTTAAAGAAAAAAATAAGCAAACAAGTTTGTTGTTCGCAAAAAGTGATTTGTGGGGGACTCCCCAAACATATGGAAGAAGGTACTCTGGTCAGATGAGACTAAAATTGAGCTTTTTGGCCATCATGGAAAATGTCTGGCGCAAACCCAACACCTCTCATCACCCCAAGAACACCATCCCCACAGTGAAGCGTGGTGGCAGCTGTGGGGATGTTTCTCATCAGCAGGGACTGGGAAACTGTCAGAATTTAAGGAATGATGGATGGCGCTAAATACAGTGAAATTCTTGAGGGAAACCTGTTTCAGTCTTCCAGAGATTTGAGACTGGGACGGAGGTTCACCTTCCAGCAGGACAATGACCCTAAGCATACTGCTAAAGCAACACTCGAGCGGTTTAAGGGAAAACATTTAAATGTCTTGGAATAGCCTAGTCAAAGCCCAGACCTCAATCCAATTGAGAATCTGTGGTATGACTTAAAGATTGCTGTACACCAGCGGAACCCATCCAACTTGAAGGCGCTGGAGCAGTTTTGCCTTGAAGAATGGGCAAAAATCCCAGTGGCTAGATGTGCCAAGCTTATAGAGACATATCCCAAGAGACTTACATTTACATTTTAGTCATTTAGCAGACGCTCTTATCCAGAGCGACTTACAGTTAGTTACTTGCAGCTGTAATTGCTGCAAAAGGTGGTTCTACAATGTATTGACTTTGGGGGGGTGAATAGTTACGCACGCTCAAGTTTTCAGTTTTTTTTTGTCTTATTTCTTTTTTGTTTCACAAGAAAAAATATTTTGCATCTTCAAAGTGGTAGGCATGTTGTGTAAATCAAATGATATAAACCCCCCCAAAATATATTTTAATTCCAGGTTTTAAGGCAACAAAATGGGAAAAATGCCAAGGGGGTGAATACTTCCGCAAGCCACTGTACCTTAATAGAAAGTTACTCAAGTAAAAGTGAAAGTCACCCAGTAAAATACTACTTGAGTAAAAGTTTTAAAGTATTCGGTTCTAAATATACTTAAGTATCAAAAGTAAAAGTATAAATCATTTCAAATTCCTTATCTTAAGCAAAGCAGACAGCACTATTTTCTTGTTTTAAACATTTACGGATAACCAGGGGCACACTCCAACACTCAGACATCATTTACAAAAGATGCATTTGTGTTTAGTGATTCCGCCAGATCAGAGGCAGCAGGGATGACCACGTGTTCTCTTGATAAATCCATGAATTGGACAATTTTCCTGTCCTGCTAAATGTAACAAGTACTTTTGGGTGTCAGGTAAAATGTATTGAGTAAAAAGTACATTATTTTCTTTAGGAATGTAGTGAAGTAAGAGTAAAAGTTGTCAAAAATATAAATAGTAAAGTAAAGTACAGATACCCCAAAATACTACTTAAGTAGTACTATAAGTATTTTTACTTAAGTATTTTATACCACTGTGTAATAGGAACATTTCAACCTTAACTTTTATCTCATCTACCTTAGAGATGAACCTGAAGATGATCTTTGACAGGAAGCTGAACTTCCCTTTGCGTTTCTGGACAGCCTTAGACTGAGGAAGACTGGTACACTCTGTTTCTCAACCTCAGACTCAGTGGGGAGAAGAGTTGAGATGTCTACCTCTCTGTCATGAATGCTGGCCCCATCTTCAGATGTTCCTCAGTGCTCAATGTGCTCTATCTGCTTTATTGTATCAGAAAACTGAGAGAAATTGTCCATGACTTGATGGAACATAACCTTTGTAAACAGATTCACAGCATTGTCGTATATCTGTGAAGAGCTGTTGGAGACTGCATATCTTCCAAAATAAAGTTAAATCAGTAAGGCTGGTCTGAATGGATCGTCACTTTTAATTAATCTAGTATACTCATAATTCACATCGCTTCCTATCTCACTCATCAGCATAGCAGGTATTTACACTGAACAAAAATATAAACGCAACATGCAACAATTCCAAAGATTTTACTGAGTTACAGTTCATATAAGGAAATAAGTCAATTGAAATAAATTCATTAGGCCCTAATCTATGGATTTCACATGACTGGGAATGCTAATACTCATCTGTTGGTCACAGATACCTTTAAAAAAAAGTAGGGAGTGGGTCAGAAAACCTGTCAGTATCTGGTGTGACCACCATTTGCCTCATGCAATGCGACACATCTCCTTCGCATAGAGTTGAACAGGCTGTTGATTGTGGCGTGTGGAATGTTGTCCCACTCCTCTTCAAAGGCTGTGTGAAGTTGCTCAATATTGGCAGAACTGGAACACATTGAACTGGAACACGTTGTCGTACACGTCGATCCAGAGCATCCCAAACAGGCTCAATGGGTGACATGTCTGGTGAGTATGCAGGCCATGGAAGAACTGGGACATTTTCAGCTTCCAGGAATTGTGTAAAGATCCTTGCGACATGGGGTCGTGCATTATCATGCTGAAACATGAGGTGATGGTGGCGGATGAATGGCACGACAATGGGCCTCAGGATCTCGTCACGGTATCTCTGTGCATTAAAATTGCCATCGATAAAATGCAATTGTGTTCATTGTCCGTAGCTTAAACCCTCCCATATTATAACCCTTCTGCCACCTTGGGGTACTCTGTTCAAAACGTTGACATCAGCAAACCGCTCGCCCACACGACACCATACATGTGGTCTGTGGTTGTGAGGCAGGTTGGACATACTGCCAAATTCTCTAAAATGACGATGGAGGTGGCTTATGGTAGAGAAATTAACATTAAGTTCTCTAGCAACAGCTCTGGTGGACATTCCTGCAATCAGTATGCCAATTGCACGCTCCCTCAAAACTTGAGACATCTGTGGCATTGTGTTGTGTGACAAAACTGCACATTTTAGAGTGGCCTTTTATTGTCCCCAGCACAAGGTGCACCTGTGTAATGATCATGCTGTTGAATCAGCTTCTTGACATGCCACACCTGTCAGGTGGATGGATTAGCAGGGCAAAGGAGAAATACTCGCTAACAGAGATGTAAACAAATTTGTGCACAAACTTTGAGAGAAATAAGCTTTTTGTGCGTATTGAACATTTCTGGGATAGTTTATTTCAGCTCATGAAACATGGGACCAACACTTTACATGTAGCGTTTATATTTTTGTTCAGTATATATGGTAGTGTCTATAATGTTACCGCGTCAGGATGGCAGGTATTTATTTATAGGGTAGTGTCATAATGTTACCTCATCAGCTTAGCGTCATGTCTCTCTTCCTCATTTCCTATTAGCAAGTGTGCAGAATTTAATTCACCTATTCACTTCAGCCTATGAGCATGGCACACTAAGGTAATTCCACCACAGTTGTGCAATAATCACTATCCTTTCTTTTAACCAATGGGCATGAATCTAGGGGAGTATTTATATGTCTACTCAAAACGTGTGTCCCACTTGTTGTTTTGCAGCAACAGTCTTTCACTGACCTTCCACCTCCCCACCACCACCAGCATAATAACCTTAAGGACCATCATTGGAACTCCTTCCCCCAGCGGGGGGTTTCAATGCCAGCTGCCCAGCATAGGGCAACCTGTCATCAGCATCTGTCTCTGAGGAGCATTCCTCAGACGATGCCTACCCTAAACTATCCAATAAAATTCCTTATTATATTCCGTCTCTGTTGTCATTCAGTCAAGCCTGTACTCGACTGAAGTGCTGCTTGAGCATTCGGAAAGTATTCAGACCCCTTGACTTTTTCCACATTTTGTTACGTTACAGCCTTATTCTAAAATTGATTAAATTGTTTGTTTTTTCTCATCAATCTACACACAATACCCTATAATGACAAAGCAAAAACAGGTTTTTAGAAATGTTTGCAAATGTATAAAATAAAATTAACGGAAATATCACATTTACATAAGTATTCAGACCCTTTACTCAGTACGTTGTTGAAGCACATTTGGCAGCGATTACAACATTGAGTCTTCTTTGGTATGACGCTACAAGCTTGGCACACCTGTATTTGGGGAGTTTCTCCCATTCTTCTCTACATATCCTCTCAAGCTCTGTCAGGTTGGATGGGGAGCATCGCTGCACAGCTATTTTCAGGTCTCTCCAGATATATTCGATCAGGTTCAAGTCCAGGCTCTGGCTGGGCCACTCAAGGACATTCAGAGACTTGTCCCAAAACCAGTCCTGCATTGTCTTGGTTGTGTGCTTAGGGTCGTTGTCCTGTTGGAAGGTGAACCTTCGCCCCAGTCTGAGGTCCTGAGCAGTTTTTCATCAAGAATCTCTCTGTACTTTGCTCCGTTCATCATCCCCTCGATCCTGACTAGTCTCCCAGTCCCTGCTGCTGAAAAATATACCCACAGCATGATGCTGCCACCACCATGCTTACCGTAGGGATGGTGCCAGGTTTCCTCCAGACGTGACGCTTCGCATTCAGGCCAAAGAGTTCAATCTTGGTTTCATTAGATAAGAGAATCTTGTTTCTCATGGTCTGAGAGTCTTTAGGTGCTTTTTGGCAAACTCCATTACTGAGGAGTGGCTTCTGTCTGGCCATTCTAACATAAAGGCCTGATTGGTGGAGTGCTGCAGAGATGGCTGTCCTTCTGAAAGGTTCTTCCATCTCCAGAGGAACTCTGGAGCTCTGTCAGAGTGACCATCTGGTTCTTGGTCACCTCCCTGACCAAGGCCCTTCTCCCACGATTGCTCCGTTTGGCCAAACTTCTTCCAATAAAGAATGATGGAGGCCACTGTGTTCTTGGGGACCTTCAAGGCTGCAGACATTTTTTGGTACCCTTCCCCAGATATGTGCCTCGACACAATCCTGTCTCGGAGCTCTAAGAACAATTTCTTCGACCTCATGGCTTGGCTTTTGCTCCGACATGCACTGTCAAATGTGGGACCTTATATAGACAGGTGTGTGCCTTTCCAAATCATGTCCAATCAATTGAATTTACCACAGGCGAACTCAAATCAAGTTGTAGAAACATGTCAAGGATGATCAATGGAAACAGGATCCACCTGAGCTCAATTTCGATTCACATAGCAAAGGGTCTGAATACTTATGACAGCAAAGGGACCTCTCACGACCCTACAGGAAAGGTGAGAAATCCATATCTACATTTAAACCAGGGTACTTAGTGGCCTGTAGTTTGAAAATCCCAAAACTTTCCCTTTAGTTTAGCTGTTTACCCCCCCCCCCCCAGAATAGAGTAGAACAAAAACACATGCCTAACTTTCATGTCTTTACAGGTGACAGCTGTATTCATAATTACCACAACTGCCAATGACAATCCAGAAATTGTATACAAAAATATGAGTTAAGTCACTGCATTTATTGAACACTTTCAACCAAAAGTAACATTTTGTACAAATCTTAGTCAATAGAAATGCATAAATAGGAAGAAGATCTGAAGATCTTCCAGGGGTTGAATGGAAGCGGTGATGATTCAATTGCACAGTTCACATTACCTAGAGGTGGACAGATAATGGGGAAATGGTCAGTACAACACCGAATATAGTGATTATTCAACTGCTCCCAATAACTTGCTCAGCGCATGTGTATAATCACTAGGATTCAGGTGAAACACGGATCATGCAACAAAATCATCATTGTAAGGTTAATGAAAGGTTTATGTTTAAGGAGCAGAACATTTGATAGTTACCTGATTTTCCACAACAGCAAGATTTGAGTTTAGATTATCTAGTGACAAAAAACGATTCAGTTAGCTATAAAGTAACATTTTCACAAGTGTAAAACGTTGCCATAGACAGTCAACCCAGTCAGTGCAGTGAAAGTATAATCACGAGATTCAGCTGAAACACGGACTCACATGCAAATCATCACTTTGGGTTTGAAGATACAAAATGTGCAAGGGGTCACAGGTAGAGCTGTAATAGTACGCTGGTACCAAGCTAAATGGCTAGTCCTCGGAGCCACATTCCCTCCACTTCAAAAAAGTACGTTTGGGGACATTGCCATCGTGGTTCAAATGGAACCAGTTCGACTGTGCCTCAGCCACAAAACGCATCTGGTTAGCGGCTGTACAGTAGAGGCCCAACACCTGTTCACTGTTTAAGGGCCTAAGGCACTCGAATTAGTGGCTAAAAAGAACTTGAGCCAACTAGGCCTAACCGACCCAGACAAAATATCACAAATGTCATGAAGAAAATGTTTGAGATGCTTACCGTAGCCAAGGCTTTTGAGTTGTCGGTTTATTGCACCAGCTTGGATTTAAATAAAAAAAGTCGGATAAAAACCTAAACGTAACTAAATATATTTTAGGCTGCCCTAAAGCTAGCCTGACAAGCTAGCCACCACAATGACTTAGCAGCCAACTGCTAGCAAGTAACCTAAAACTGAGTTACACTCAAATACTATTATCTAATAAAAACTACAAATAACTTCCTCCCCACATTAATCAATTGATAGCTTATGCGCACTTAGAAAAAATATCGTCAACTTGCTTTGTCTCAAACGCCATTCCTCCAACCGCACGCAGTAGGTGAGAAAGACGGATTGAGCGGACAAGGGGCGCATTTATCTGTTTTCTAAACCACGTGTCGTAGTGGGAAACACGCATGTTGCCTCCGGTGTGGTACCCCCCCTCCAAAAAAAAAATATATATATTTATTTTAGTTCCGCGTGGAATGAATAAATGCTGAAAAACTTAAGCCGTGAAAGATCAATACTGAGTTTGACAAGATGTAATATAATATAATAACTTTCCCCTTCAATCTGGATATCTGAGAATACAACAAGTCACACTTTCTCAGCGGAAATAATGTACCCTTGTGCAGTGCTTGACTTAGACAGGAGCTCACCGGAGCTGAGTACTGGCACTTCAAATGTTATACTGTTTAAGGTCATGTTCCTCTTATAAAACATAAGCTCAAAGGTATTGTGGAGCTCCTGAACCTTAATGTAAACAATACCGGCACCCAAAATGAGTACTGGCACCTATTTCAGTCCAAATCAATAATTTGGGATCAAACTATTATGTTGTTATCATACAAACAAAATGTTTTCATAACAAACATTTGTTCCATCAATCTGATATTGATTTATAAAGGCCAATTGACTCACAAATCAATAACTTATTGATAACTGATCTAGTATATCCATATTTTCTAAACATGCATTTTATGTCTAAAATTATTGCCATTTATTTAAAGTGTTGCTGGAAATACATTGCGTTTTCTAGCTCCGCTTGTAAGCATAATACAAGATAGTGATTTAATAATTGGATTCAATGTAAAGCAAGTTATTTTCCTTACCTCACAAAAATGGAGAAAGGCTCTGTCCAGTCCAGTTTGGCATGTGACATATCTACGGGAACCCGTTGGATAAATTGTTCTGCGTATGCGTGCCAATCTGAGTTGGTGTACTGTGCAGAATCAACACAGGACAGCAGAATTCCAACCTTGGAACTGGAAATTGTGTGGAATGAGAGTGTTAATAGGTATGTATAAATGTATATGTCAGACATGATCTTCAATAGCGTACTTAGTAACTTGTAACTGAGTGCTACATTGGACGTATACTATTAGCTAGCTACATAAATAGTTATCAAACATGCATTCTGTGGTCCCAGTTTCATGTCATGTGTGCGGTAACTTTAGAGAAACCACTTCAGTTTTGGTAAACTAAGGACATTTCGTTCACATTTAAAAAAACACTTGTAAATGTAGCCAGTAACCTTGTTTTGTAACTGAGCAAAGTGCGCATGCGCGTCAATATGACGGTTCTTTCAACGCTTATCTTTTTTTTATTTTTTATTTAACCTTTATTTAACTAGGCAAGTCAGTTAAGAACAAATTCTTATTTACAATGACGGCTTACCCCGGCCAAACCCTCCCCTAACCCGGACGACGCTGGGCGAATTGTGCACCGCCCAATGGGACTCCATATTACATTTACATTACATTTTAGTCATTTAGCAGACGCTCTTATCCAGAGCGACTTACAGTTAGTGAATATATATATATTTATACTGGCCCCCCGTGGGAATCAAACCCACAACCCTGGCGTTGCAAACGCCATGCTCTATCAACTGAGCTACATCCCTGCCGGCCATTCCCTCCCCTACCCTGGACGACGCTGGGCCAATTGTGCGCCGCCCATGAGTCTCCCAGTCGCGGCCGGCTGCGACAGAGCCTGGATTCGAACCAGGATCTCTAGTGGCACAGTTAGCACTGCAAAGCAGTGCCTTAGCAGTGATGCCTTTAGCACTAAAATGCAGTGCTTTAGGCCGCTGCGCCACTTGGGAGCCTAAAACTAAAGTTATCTGTGTTGCTTGGTGAGCTAAGATTATTATGCCTAGAGTAATTGCTGGTTGCTTATACAGGATCTAGAGTTTTATTCATATTATCATCCAAATGTCTAGCATAGTCTGTTTTGGACTGTGAAAAATACAAATTTAATAACAGCAGTTTCCCTAATTGAATCCAGTGGTTGTCAAACCTGTTCCATGTATTTGATGTATTCCAGAGCTAGCATACCTGATTGAACTTGTCAACTAATCATCAAGCCCTTGACTAGGTGAATTAGGTGAGCTAGTTCAGGGCTACAACAAAATTGTGAAACATCTAGGGGTCCCCAAGAAGACGTTTGAGAACCACTGATCTAATCAATCCAGTGAGCTTGTACTTCTCCTGGCTTGTAATATTGTTCTATTCTCTCTGCCTTTTATTTTAATCAGGAGGAGGATCTGGGTTTGTGGGTAGAGAGCTGACCCGTTTACTCAAGAACAAAGGTCATGAAGTCACAATAATATCTCGACAGCCAGGTCCGGGAAAGATCACATGGGTATGATTATGACCTGACCTTTGCAACTAGTCAGTGGCATCATTTTATAGCATTTTCATGGGCAGAGCACGCACTGAAATAATTGTAATGAATTTTCCTTTAGTACTATAATACAAGTATTCCTCACTCCTACAGAGTAACCATTCTTTATATTAGCAACCATACCTGAAATATGTATGCATGAATGACTGTATGTCGCTTTGGATAAAAGCATCTGCTAAATGGCATTTATTATTAAAGTTATTATCTATTGGAATCTTTCATGTTGACACCCAAACATAACACATGGTGTTACCTAATAAACAATAAATAAAAAGCTATCGCATGCCCTTTTTGCAGGGTGATCTGGAGTCTGGTGGCCTCCCACCATGTGAGGGCGCTGTCAACCTGTCTGGAGAGAACCTTATGAACCCACTGCGATGGTGAGCAACGGAGTCCTCATTACTTGGGGCCCTGTGTTTTGGTTAATCATGTCACATGACCTGGATTTTAACCTTTTTTAAGCCTTTTCCAGTAATGAGAATTAGACCAAAAATGAAAGCAATAGTCTTAGGATGGTGCTGGACCATCAGATTTTATTTGTCACGTGGCAAATCCAACGGTTGTAGACTACCGTGAAATGTTTGCTTATGAGCCCTTCCCAACAATGCAGAGTAAAATACAAAATTAGAATTGTAACAAAAGAGGAATAAAATACACAAGCATGGCGCTATATACAGGGAGTACCAGTACCAGATCAATGTGCAAGGGTAAGAGGGATTTGAGGTAGGTATGTACATAAAGGCAGGATAAAGTGACTAGGGATCAGGATAGAGAATAAGAATAATAAGAGTAAGAATAAAAAACAGAGTAGCAGCAGCATAAGATGAGTGTAAAAGTGTGTGTGTTGTGTTGGTATGTGTCAGCGTAGTATGTGTGAGTGTGTGTATATAGTGCGTATATATAGTATTGTGAGTATGCATAGAGTCATTGCAAGATAGTTAGTTAATTAAATGGTTACAAGGACTATTTAGGAGTCTTGTGGCTTGGGGGTAGAAGCTGTGCCGATGCTCCAGGACCATTTGCTGGATGGTAGCAGAGTGAACAGTCTTTGGCTTGGGTGGCTGAAGTCTTTGGCAATTTTTCAGGCCTTCTTCTGACACCACCTGATATAGAGGTCCTGGATTTCAGGGAGCTTGGCCCTAGTGATGTACTGGGCCGTCTGCACCACCCTCTGTAGTGCTTTGCGGTCAAGGGCGGTGCATTTGCCATACCAAGTGGTGATGTAGTGAATCAATATGCTCTCTGGTGCAGCTGTAGAACTTGAGGATCCGAGGCCCTATCTGACATAAAAAGGGGACAGTTTGATGAAAAACGCTTTAAATACAGGTTAATATCTAGGTCATGTGACATGGTTAACCAAAACACAGGGCCCTACAATTATGTATTTATATTCATCATGGACTGGACTCTCTTTCCATACCACTCTTTGCCTCCCTCTCTCTCTTTTCTTTCTGTTTGTCCCTCTCAACCATAAAGCAATCTGCCCCCCCCCCTCTCATTGGTTCTCCCTCCTCTCCATGTTGGTACAGGTGGAATGAGGGTTATAGGAAGGATCTGTTCTCCAGTCGGGTTGACACAACCACAATTCTGGCTCAAGCCATTGCTGGGTCCCCCAGTCCCCCTCGTGCTTGGGTCCTTGTCACAGGTGTAGGTAAGTGTCCTAGGTTCCTTGCATAAAGTTTAAATGACACTCTCAACATCCTTAGATACTCACAAAACCCACTGAGTTACAATATTTTTACCATAATTGCTGGTTTGTTTGTCTCTGCCCCACAGCATGTTACAAACCCAGTCTAACAGCTCAGTACACAGAAGACAGTGAGTGGACGCCGTTTGACCTCCTGTCAAGACTGGTGAAGGAATGGGAGTGGGCGGGGCGTCTTCCTGAAACCATTGCACAGAATACCAGACAAGTAGTAATCAGACCAGGTGAGTACTATACATTTATTATCAGAGTGTGTGTATGTGAGTTAGATACAAATGGACAATGTTAATATGAATACGGTCCATTGAATGAGATGGCAGTCTTTTGAGATTTCACCATTGATATCCCCTGCTCTACTGCCTTCCTCCACCAGGGGTAGTACTGGGCCGTGATGGTGGTGCCATGAAGCAGATGATGACTCCTTTCTGGCTAGGCCTTGGAGGCACGTTGGGGTCTGGCAGACAACCATTCCCCTGGATCCATGTCTCTGACCTGGCTGGAATCATCGCTCATGCCCTGGAGCCCTCTCCCAACACCCGCTCCTCTGCTGTCCCTCAAGTGTATAACGGTGTCGCCCCTGCACTGAACACCAATTACGAGTTCACCAAAGAGCTGGGCCGGGTTCTGAGGAGACCCACGGTCTTCCCTGTGCCTGGATTTGTCATTGATGCCCTAATGGGTTCAGAGAGAGCTGTAGTGCTAACCCAGGGTCAGAAAGTAGAACCAAAGAGGACTCTGGAGTCAGGCTTTCAGTACCAGTACCCAGACCTGAACTCTGCCCTGAGGGAGATTGTTGGGAGTTAATGTGAAACAGGAGACCTAAGGAGATGTCAAGAGACTGATGAGATTAGATTGTGACCTTTTTTCCTAAATAAATATAAAATGGACCCTGTTGTCTTCCAAATAAATGTTGTCCACTGCAAGAAAGGAATTTGTGTGTGTATAATATATAGAGATATACGGTATCTCACAAAAGTGAGTACACCCCTCACATTCTTGTAAATATTTGAGTATATATTTTCATGTGACAACACTGAAGAAATGACACTTTGCTACAATGTAAAGTAGTGAGTGTACAGCTTGTAATACAGTGTCCTCCTGAGTGGCGCAGTGGTCTAAGGCACTGCATCGCAGTGCTAGCTGTGCCACTAGAGATCCTGGTTCGAATCCAGGCTCTGTCGTAGCCGGCCGCGACCGGGAGACCCATGGGGCGGCGCACAATTGGCCCAGCGTCGTCCAGGGTAGGGGAGGGAATGGCCGGCAGGGATGTAGCTCAGTTGGTAGAGCATGGCATTTGCAACGCCAGGGTTGTGGGTTCGATTCCAGTATAAAAAATAACCTACAAAAAAATAAAAAATAAGAAAAAAAAAATTATGCACTCACTACCTGTAAGTCGCTCTGGATAAGAGCGTCTGCTAAATGACTAAAATGTAATGTAAATGTGCTGTCCCCTCAATAACACTACACACAGCCATTAATGTCTAAACCGCTGGCAACAAAAGTGAGTACACCCCTAAGTGAAAATGTCATAATTGGGCCCAAAGTGTCAATATTGTGTGGCCGCCATCATTTTCCAGCGCTGCCTTAACCCTCTTGGGCATGGAGTTCACCAGAGCGTCACAGGTTGCCACTGGAGTCCTCTTTCACTCCTCCATGACGACATCACGGAGCTGGTGGATGTCAGAGACCTTGCACTCCTCCACCTTCCATTTGAGGATGCCACACAGATGCTCAATAGGGTTTAGGTCTGGAGACATGCTTGGCCAGTCCATCACCTTTACCCTCAGCTTCTTTAGCAAGGCAGTGGTCGTCTTGGAGGTGTGTTTGGGGTCGTTATCATGTTGGAATACTGCCCTGCGGTCCAGTCTCCGAAGGGAGGGGATCATGCTCTGCTTCTGTATGTCACAGTACATGTTGGCATTCATGGTTCCATCAATGAACTGTAGCTCCCCAGTGCCGGCAGCACTCATGCAGCCCCAGACCATGACACTCCCACCACCATGCTTGACTGTAGGCAAGAAACACTTGTCTTTGTACTCCTCACCTGGTTGCCGCCACACACGCTTGACACCATCTGAACCAAATACGTTTATCTTGGTCTCATCAGACCACAGGACATAGTTCCAGTAATCCATGTCCTTAGTCTGCTTGTCTTCAGCAAACTGTTTGCGGGCTTTCTTGTGCATCATCTTTAGAAGAGGCTTCCTTCTGGGACGACAGCCATGCAGACCAATTTGATGCAGTGTGCGGCGTATGGTCTGAGCACTGACAGGCTGACCCCCCACCCCTTCAACCTCTGCAGCAATGCTGGCAGCACTCGTACGTCTATTTCCCAAAGACAACCTCTGGATATGACGCTGAGCATGTGCACTCAACTTCTTTGTGGAACCTGTCCTGTTAAACCGCTGTATAGTCTTGGCCACCGTGCTGCAGCTCAGTTTCAGGGTCTTGGCAATCTTCTTATAGCCCAGGCCATCTTTATGTAGAGCAACAATTCTTTTTTTCAGGTCCTCAGAGAGTTCTTTGCCATGAGGTGCCATGTTGAACTTCCAGTGACCATTATGAGGGAGTGTGAGAGCGATGACACCAAATGTAACACACCTGCTCACCATTCACACCTGAGACCTTGTAACACTAACAAGTCACATGAAACCGGGGAGGGAAAATGGCTAATTGGGCCCAATGTGTACTCACGTTTGTTGCCAGCGGTTTAGACATTAATGGCTGTGTGTTGTGTTATTTTGAGGGGACAGCAAATTTACACTGTTATACAAGCTGTACACTCACTACTTTACATTGTAGCAAAGTGTAATTTCTTCAGTGTTGTCACTTGAAAAGATATACTCAAATATTTACAAAAATGTGAGGGGTGTACTCACTTTTGTGAGATACTGTATCTATATCTATCTAGATAGATCTACAAGTCAGCCAATAGTGCATTCTCAGCCTAGAGGTTGCTGTGGCCTCAGAATGTAACTCACTGAAAGAAAGAAGTGTATGAGTTAACTGATTTGAGCACTTGAACTTCACTGTTTATTAAGTTCTATTTACAAAGTAAATATGTTCTTCCCCATTACAGGAAACAACATGCAATTTATGGACAGTGGTGAGCGGAGGGTGGGGTTCTGATCAAAGTAAGATGAATGTGTGTGGCACTTATTCACTTAGTAAACACAGGATGTAACAAATCATTCACTTTTATTGCTGTGTCCTTGACAGTCATATACTGAACATACTGTTCACATTAACAATCTCCACCACAGACCTTTTAAGAAGGAGAGTTGTGCTTGAATCAATGTTGGTGTTCCATGTCATGTCAGTTATCCTCAGCCTGATGGATGTCAACCCGTTTTTGATCAGTCTATGAAGGGAACAGTTGATTTCACAGAAACACCCTCGAAGGTCATCCTTCCTGGTGCGTTCAGGTTCTATCTCCATTCATAATGGCATTGACTGGTCAGTCTAAATTACTTGTGTCGTCCTCTGGCTGAATGATTGGCAGTTGATCTCCCCAATCACTACTCCGGGCACAGCGATACACGTCTCTGTGTGGAAAAGATACAATCAGTCATGCATGCAGTTGAACTTGGACAGTGGAAGTGTAATGATGCTAGTTGGAGGATTCAATGTACCTGCCATGTCGATGGGCTGTCACCACAACCCGTTTAAGCTCTCCACTAGTGCAGCAGACCTGACAGTGAACATGTCTCGGCCTGCGCAGCACTGGTGCTGTGAGCCTGGCCCAGTCCAGCCCCTCTCCACTACCCTCTCCACCTGCCCAGTCTGTTCTGGACAGAACCAGGTAGCTGAACCTCTCGGTCAGTCGGTCTGGGGCCTGTGAAATAAATAACAGGACTAAGAATAGTACAGGCCAGATTATCTTGCATTCATTCAATGTTACGCCAACTATAAATAAATATAATAATAAATGCCATTTAGCAGACGCTTTTATCCAAAGCGACTTACAGTCATGCGTGCATAACATTTTTTTTGTGTATGGGTGGTCCCGGGGATCGAACCCACTACCTTGGCGTTACAAGCGCTTGGCGTTACAAGCGCCGTGCTCTACCAGCTGAGCTACAGAGGACACAACGATCCCTCATACTTTTATCGCTGATCTACCCCTCTATCTCATGAACACATGTTCAAGTAGGCCTACAGCCAGAAAATACAGTCAGATCCTTCAGAATGATCTCTTACCCCAGGTAAAGGGAGCGGGCTGTAGGCTTGAGAGAAGTTGCAGGGTACTAAGGGCAGTTGGACCAGCTTTGGACAAGGTGAATCATGAGGACACTGCCAAAACAAAGCAGACAAAAAACAAACATGGGTGAAATACACTGGCGAATGAGACGTCAGAATGCATTATAAGGTGGTTAATGTATAATAACATACTGGGGCGAACACAGACGGTCTTCTAGGGTCATGGGCTGCTTTTTCTTGTTTCTGGGATTAGAGTAATAAAGGCATCATTTTACTTTCAATGACTATCATGTATTTAGATATTAAAAGCAGATGACTATAGTATATGTTTGAGAGAGTGAGACCTTAAGTAGTATGTCTCTGGCATCCATAAGTATCTGGTGGCCCTCTTTGGTCCCATTTTCTACCAGCACCTACAACAAGAGCAGAGTTCAAAGAAAAGAGGTTGGGGTGATTCTTGGTAATATTACTTATTGTATAATGGATGGGGTTTGAGGGAACATTTTCACCAACCAGATAAGAGCTGGTCTTTCTCCACAAAGTGAGTATGGCATCTTCCCTCTCCTTCTGACTGGCCAATTCTGACAGAGAAAAGGCCCCCACCACCAGATCAAATTGCACCTGAAAATATAACACCGCATCATCACTAATGCCATCACATTGTTAGTCTTTCACATAATCAGACACAATGAAGGTAACTTGACTAACCTTAGGGGAGACAGGAAGGAACTGACGGAAGTAGACTTGTTTGATGACAGGCTCATATTTTTCACTGCCGCCTGCTCAACAAAGAACAGTATAATGATTATGTAATTCTCTGTCTCGCTCCCTGTACATTCACATGAATGACGTGCATACCTCTGAGAAGGCGATCAGCTATAGTGTTCATTGCCCCAGAATTGTCGACACACACCATCTCCTTCAACGTTTCACCCCAAAATGAGTGTGATGCCCTGGGAGAAAAGGAAGGAGAATCTTAATGTGAAGTCTCACTACACAGACAGACAACTGAAATTGTGTTATTGTTCTGATCCTCACCAGACAACTGTTCCTAATCCTGAACCAAAGTCCAGGAGAGAATGAGGGGAGAAGGAGGGATCTCTTTTCTTTATCTGGAAAGAGTGATGAAAAAAAGTGAGAGAGGGTCATGCAATGGTCCCACTGTTGGCAAGAGGGGATCAGACTGTATGTAAAGCATGTTAGTGTGTGGTAAGACTGGTTATTTTACCTCATTTAGAGCTCTTTTCACTGCAGCGTAGCCACCTGCCAGCCTAGCAGCCATGTACACCACACCCAACTCTTCATCGTACCTAGGACAGAGAGACAGAAGAGAAGAGTGAGACAGAAATACTAAGTTACATACTACTTAAGGCTTACCAAGCAGAGATGTTCACAGTTGAGGAAAACACACAACTACCTCATAGGGGACCAGTGGTATGTTGTCTTCCTGAGATTGGACAGCACTTTCTTTGTGATTTGGGTCTCCAGCAGTTGAACGTCTACATCTGAAATAAAAACAGACGTTAACTTCACACTACCACATCTTCTCCATCTTGTGTCCTCTTGAGCAAGACACTTTTCTGGAAGTCGTTCATCCATTTCACCTTTCCCTCACTCCCAACATTCCATATTGCCAAATCTCTGCCCCTTTCTATCTTTTAACATCCATTTGTATTAAGTCTGTCACCTCCACCCTTCTCTTTTGCCTTCTCCCACAGATTCTTCTCCAGGGCCATGGCTCTTTCCCTCAGTGTTACATCCTCAGGCGCTCTCTTCCTGCTCCACAGGAAGTTGGTGAGACTGCGTGCTTTGTCAAACAACCCACTCATTTCTGTGCCTGCAAGTTGGGAGAACAAAATACAAGAATAATACTGTCACTAAATGGTAACACTGTCTCGTGATATTGTATTACTCAAAAGCAATACCATGGCAATAAGTAACACTATTGAGATAAGGACGTAAAATCTCCTACCATGAATGATAGCTTGTGCTGCTTTCTGGAGTTCATCTGGCAGGCACAGTGTCTTCAGATTGGTCACCCCTGGGTGTTTCCTGTGGGGAGCACCTTTTAGGAAGTCTGCATGGGATTGGGGATGCACTGCTGCACTTAGTGCCTGTGGGTAAAGACAAGTTATTCGAGACATAACTGACATTAACATTCTCAATATAATTTGTCACAACCTCTATTAATAAGGATGGTGAGTCGTCAATCAGACTTCAAGGTCACAAAAAATGAAGGATGGATCACAGAAGAAAAGGGCACATTTGAGAGAATGGATCAATGACAGTGTGGGAAGAGCAAAAACAAGACATACCCTGTACATTATCCTCACAGCAACCACCCTTTGATAAAGGACACACGCACCATAAGCCCGAGAAGCCATATCTTCGATTTAACAATCCCAAATGTCTACATGAAATAGTAACTATACTAAATAGCTAGCTGACACAACATGAGACGCGATCACATGTGTACGTTTACAAAATACTTCCCACTAGGAAAATGCTAAGGCGGAACCTTTATTGCTGAGCCCACAGCGTATCTCAAAAGAGATGCTAGCTGGCTGGGTGAATTTCCGGCACGCATCACTTTCTAGTCTGCATCTGTCTCAATTTTTTAAGTGTTCTTAAAAAAAAGTTATTATTTGGCAAGTGACATAAACATTGTAAAACATGAGACGCACAAGAAGCTCCAGGAACACATCTCAATGTGTAGCATCAGAAAATGGAGTGGCTCCGTCCAAGACAGGTTAGTGCTTGCTAGCAAGCTAACGTTAGCTTTGTTGTTGCTGGCTCGAGGTAGCTGGCTAGCTAGCTACACTTAGGTTGCATGTAACTTTGCTTATCTAACGTTAGTTAGCTACTAACAAACAACTCACAGGCAGCTGATAACTATTATTCTTTTATAAAACCTGTTGAAAAGTTAGCTTGACTCAAAGTCTGTTGTGACACCATTGATTGGCTATAAAGCTTCATACCTCTCTGTTTGACTGAAACATAGCTATGCAAAAACGTGTATGTCTAGTCCACAGCGGCTGTTGCGTTGTTGTATTAACCTCCCTGTGACTGTTCTCTCCTCAGTGTGGCAGTGGAAGGGGGATGAGGGTCAGTGGGAGCCATACCCACCATCAGCATGTGCCCAGCTAGACTCAGCCCTCAGCTCTGGAGACACAACGGTCTCCCTGACTTTTGGCTCTGGGGCAGTGTATGACGTAGACTTGAAGAAGATGGTCCAGGTCAACACAGTAACCAAGTACAAGAGGAAAATACGCTCTCACACACTGAAAGCAGGTCAGTTGGTAATGTGTATATAATGTGTGTCTATGTATGTGTGTTACCTACAACAAACCAACACATGCTATCCCCCTGTAGAGAGTTTAAATGGAGGAGATGCAGTGGATTTAACCCAACAAGATGCAAGTCCAGTCCAGATTAAAGAGGAGGAAATGGAGGAGCAGCCAAATGCCAAGAAGAAGCGGGGTGAGGGAAGGAGCCAGAAGAAAAGTAAAGCGATGCCCGTGGATGAAGCGGAGAGCAAAGGTTCCGGCATTTCCTTCCATTTTTATAATTTAAAGTGTTGTCTAAAGTGCATTCTATGCTAGAAATACCCATGATTTTATGACATGGTATCTATTTTTGTTAATGTGTGATACAGTAATGTAAGGGGCTGTGTCGATTGGCTCTTTGTAATGTGTTCATGTGCTCTTCATAATTGTTGTTCATGTCAGACGTCTTATTGATGTGTTGTGTATTAACGGTGCTGTTTATGTTGTGCAGAGATTGTGAAGACTGTGGTCATGAAAGGAAAGGCTCCAGTTGATTCAGAATGCAAAGCCAAAGTCGGCAAGGTACAGTACACTGTATGTTTTCTTTAGACTGGCAACTGAAACATTCACATATGATGCTCACACCTCTCTGTGGTTTTGTCACCTAGACATCTGTGAGCTTTTTTAAGACAAACTTAGGTCACAGTTCTCAATGTGGGGTTTCTGTTTGAAAGTGTTTTAGTCACATGCCTCTGACACAATCTACCATGTACAGTGAGGGGAAAAAAAGTATTTGATCCCCTGACAAAGAAATTCACTGACAAAGAAATTATCAGTCTATACTTTTAATGGTAGGTTTATTTGAACAGTGAGAGACAGAATAACAACAACAAAAATTCAGAAAAACGCATATCAAAAATGTTATGAATTGATTTGCATTTTAATGAATAGCGTGATTCAAAACCAAAGTTTGCAGGCAAAACCATTGCAGTGTTTTTTTGTGACGGTAGTTGATGCAAACTAGCCACTTACGAAAAACACTCATTACAAATAACCTCCATTGATCTCCATCATGCTAGCTACTATTTAGTATTTTATTCAAGCGGATAAAGTAGTGATGTAGGCAGTGACGTAGTTCCTCTATGCCAAAAGAGTCCCTAGTCACTGTTGCCTAGGGTCGGGTATTCAAGACTATTCCCTTCTCATCAATTCTAAACCCTCTCTTTTCCTCACAGGCCCATGTCTACAGTGAAGGAAATGACGTATATGACGTAATGTTAAACCAGGTAAAAACATAACGACATAGTAACTACATAAAAGAGTGTATTTGCTAAATGATTTGTAAGGGAGATGTTTTTGTTGTTTCACAGACAAATCTTCAGTTCAACAACAACAAATTTTTCCTGATCCAGCTACTTCAGGATGACAGTGCCAAGGCCTACAGCGTGTGGTTGAGATGGGGACGAGGTGGGTTCATGTCTTTGTTTTCCCAAATGTTTTTTGATATTGTGAAGTAGTGTTTTCTAACACATGGTGCAATCTCTCTTTAGTTGGTAAGGTTGGACAGAACAATCTAGTTTCCTGTGGTGGAGATCTTCTTCAAGCCAAAGATGTCTTCAAGAAAAAGTAAGTGGGCTGGGGGGTGTTGTGTTGGAGTTGAGTGATATTGGGTGTTTGAATGAGGGGGGGGAAGCTACATTTTTAAACTAAGTGAATATTGCTAAGAGGAGAATGTATTCATTTGTGTTTTGATGTAGGTTTCTGGATAAGACCAAGAACGAGTGGGCACACCGGGCAAACTTTGAGAAGGTGGCAGGAAAATATGACATGGTGTTTATGGACTACAGTGCCAATGGAAAGGCAAGGAATAAATAATCTCAGACTTTCCTCATATCGTCAGGGTTTTATCTCTCAATCATCTACATATCTACACATCTATCCTCAGAGTCCGTACTGCTTGGTGACCTAAACTGGGATATTCTTAACACCCCGGCCATCCTACAATCCAAACTAGATGCCCTCAATCTCACACAAATTATCAACGAACCTACCAGGTACAACCCTAAATCCGTAAACATGGGCACCCTCATAGATATCATCCTGACTAATTTACCCTCTAAATACACCTCCGCTGTCTTCAACCAGGATCTCAGCGATCACTGCCTTATTGCCTGCGTCCGAGGTCAAACGACCACCCCTCATCACTGTCAAACGCTCCCTAAAACACTTTAGCGAGCAGGCCATCCTAATTGACCTGGCCCAGGTATCCTGGATGGATATCGATCTCATTCCGTCAGTAGAGGATGCCTGGTTGTTCTTTAAAAGTAATTTCCTCTCAATCTTAAATAAACATGCCCCATTCAAAAAATACAGAACTAAGAACAGATATAGCCCCTGGTTCTCCTCAGACTTGACTGCCCTTGACCAGCACAAAAACATCCTGTGGCGTACTGCATTAGCATCGAATAGCCCCCGCGATATGCAACTTTTCAGGGAAGTTAGGAGCCAATATACACAAGCAGTTAGGAAAGCAAAGGCTAGCTTTTTCAAACAGAAATTTGCATCCTGTAGCACTAACTCCAAAAAGTTTTGGGACACTATAAAGTCCATGGAGAATAAGAGCACCTCCTCCCAGCTGTCCACTGCACTGAGGCTAGGAAACACTATCACCACCGATAAATCTACAATAATCGAGAATTTCAACAAGCATTTTGCTACGGCTGGCCATGCTTTCCACCTGGCTACCACTACCCCGGCCACCAGCTCTGCACCCTCCGCTGCAACTTGCACATGCCCCCCCGTTTCTCCTTCACACAAATTCAGACAGCTGATGTTCTGAAAGAGCTGCAAAATCTGGGCCCCTACAAATCATCTGGGCTAGACAATCTGGACCCTTTCTTTCTAAAACTAGCTGCCGAAATTGTCGCAACCCCTATTACTAGCCTGTTCAACCTCTCTTTCGTAACGTCTGAGATCCCCAGAGATTGGAAAGCTGCCACGGTCATCCCCCTCTTCAAAGGGGGTGACACTCTAGATCCAAACTGTTACAGACCTATATCCATCCTGCCCTGCCTTTCGAAAGTTTTTGAAAGCCAAGTTAACAAACAGATCCCACCGTACCTTCTCCGCTATACAATCCAGTTTCCGAGCTGGTCATGGGTGCACCTCAGCCACGCTCAAGGTCCTAAACGATATTATAACCGCGATCGATAATAGACAGTACTGTGCAGCCGTCTTCATCGACCTGGCCAAGGCTTTCGACTCTGTCAACCACAGCATTCTTATTGGCAGACTAAATAGCCTTGGTTTATCAAATGACTGCCTCACCTGGTTCACCAACTACTTCTCAGATAGTTCAATGTGTCAAATCTGAGGGCCTGTTGTCTGGACCTATGGCAGTCTCTATGGGGGTGCCACAGGGTTCAATTCTTGGGCCGACTCTTTTCTCCGTGTATATCAATGATGTCGCTCTTGCTGCTGGTGACTCTCAGATCCACCTCTACGCAGACGACACCATTTTGTATACATCTGGCCCTTCAATGGACACTGTGTTAACAAACCTCCAAATGAGCTTCAATGCCATACAGCACTCCTTCAGTAGCCTCCAACTGCTCTTAAACACTAGTAAAACTAAATGCATGCTCTTCAATCGAACGCTGCTGGCACCCGCCCGACTAGAATCACTACTCTCGACGGGTCTGACCTAGAGTATGTGGACAACTACAAATACCTAGGTGTCTGGTTAGACTGTAAACTCTCCTTCCAGACTCACATTAAGCATCTCCAATCCAAAGTTAAATCTAGAATCGGCTTCCTATTTAGCAACAAAGCCTCCTTCACTCATGCTGCCAAACATGCCCTCGTAAAACTGACTATCCTACCGATCCTTGACTTCGGCGATGTCATTTACAAAATAGCCTCCAACAGTCTACTCAGCAAATTGGATGTAGTCTATCACAGTGCCATCCGTTTTGTCACCAAAGCCCCATATACCTAGCCACCACTGTGACCTGTACGCTCTTGTTGGCTGGTCCTCACTACATATTCGTCGTCAAACCCACTGGCTCCAGGCCATCTATAAATCACTGCTAGGCAAATCCCTGCCTTATCTTAGCTCATTGGTCACCATAGCAACACCCACCCGTAGTATGCGCTCCAGCAGGTATATCTCACTGGTCATCCCCAAAGCCAACACCTCCTTTGGCCGCCATTCCTTCCAGTTCTCTGCTGCCAATGACTGGAACGAACTGCAAAACCTCTGAAGCTGGAGACTCTTTATCTCCCTCACTATCTTTA
Organism: Coregonus clupeaformis; assembly: GCF_020615455.1. Classification (NCBI taxonomy): domain Eukaryota; kingdom Metazoa; phylum Chordata; class Actinopteri; order Salmoniformes; family Salmonidae; genus Coregonus; species Coregonus clupeaformis. The sequence continues at coordinate 50,550,961 of NC_059212.1, read as the reverse complement.
AGCATCAGTTGTCAGAGCACCTTACCGATCACTGCACCTGTACACAGCCCATCTGAAATTAGCCCACCCAACTACCTCATCCCCATATTGTTATTTATTTTGCTCATTTGCACCCCAGTATCTCTATTTGCACATCATCTCTTGCACATCTATCTATCATTCCAGTGTTAATACTAATTGTAATTATTTTACACTATGGCCTATTTATTGCCTTACCTCCATAACTTGCTACATTTGCACACACTGTATATATATTTTCTGTTGTATTTTTGACTTTATGTTTTGTTTTACCCCATCTATGTTGTTGTTTTTATCGCACTGCTTTGCTTTATCTTGGCCAGGTCGCAGTTGTAAATGAAAACTTGTTCTCAACTGGCTTACCTGGTTAAATAAAGGTTAAATACATTTTTAAAAAATATCCCCCTGTTCTGCATTCATTAATTCTCCATTCCATATCTTCTGTCCCACCCCTCTGACCTTATTGATCCACTGCTCTACAGCTTCAGGCAGGTGAGTCTGTGTCTAACCAGTGTCCCTCCTTTTCCAGGAAGAGCCCCAGCTCCAGCTTGAGTCTCTGTCCCAGAAAAAGCCCTCCAAGCTGGATGTGAAGGTCCAGTCCCTTCTCGAACTGATCTGTGACATCAAGGCCATGGAGGAATGTGTGCTGGAGATGAAGTTTGACACCCGAAAAGCTCCTCTCGGTGAGTATGTGTAACAGTCAAAATAACAGACAAAATAAATGTGACATTGTTTTTGTACCTTTTCATTGCGGTTGTTCTTCTCTGTAGGCAAGCTTACAACAGAGCAGATCCGTGCAGGTTACTCAGCCCTGAAGAAGATTGAGGAGTGTGTGAAGAGAAAGGGAAGCAACCGAGAGCTGCTGGAGGCATGCAACCAGTTCTACACACGCATCCCCCATGACTTTGGGTCAGTAATAAATGTTCTGTATTTCAAGCTGCTCTATCCACTGGCATGTGTCCAGACATGGTAAATAACAATTTTATTATATTTTTCCCAGGTTGCGAACTCCCCCAATTATCAGCTCAGAAGAGGAGCTGAAGGAAAAAATTGCCTTATTAGAAGTGAGCATGACTTATTTGAGTACTGTTACCTGCCAATCCTACCATTCAATCAAATGTTCTTACAAATTGAAATTGCTGGGTGTTGGTTGGGTATAGAATCACGCCGTCTGCAGTCTGTTTGACAGTGTGTTGTCTATCTCCAGGCACTGAGTGACATCCAGATAGCAGTGAAGATGGTCCAGTCCAGTGCCTATGGTGATGAGCATCCTCTGGACAGACAGTACAACTCCCTCCAGTGCCAACTACAGCCACTGTCCTCTTGTAGCCAAGAGTATCAGGTGAGCACCTGTGCTTTGGTTGAGTTTACTCAAAGTATGTTCATGTGTGGTTTAGAGGTCTGTTACAGCTGGGCTGGAACAAAAACCTGTACAAATTGATCAGGTCTCTTCCTTCCACTGCCTAATTGTTGTTTTCTCTCTGAAGGTGGTTGAGAGATATCTCCAGACAACCCATGCTCCCACTCACTCGGACTTCACCATGACTGTTCTGGACATCTTCTCTGTGGACAGGGAGGGGGAGAAGAACGGCTTCCTCTCACAACTACACAACAGGTACCTAATGTTTTATTGTCTGCTTACACAGGCTTTCCGATGCCACTTTAAAAGGGCTTTTAAAATAACTGAGAAATACACAGTTTAAAATGTTTGTAACATTGAAAGCACATTACTGCTACAGAGTAGCTCAATGAAATGGTACCCGTGGTGAATGGTTCTCTTTCAGGGTGTGTTCTGCATTGTTATTGTGTGTGTGTCCCTCAGGACACTGCTGTGGCATGGCTCTCGTCTGTCTAACTGGGTTGGAATCCTCAGCCAGGGCCTCAGAGTGGCCCCTCCAGAGGCTCCCGTCACTGGATACATGGTGAGACGGTGTGAGAGAGAATATGACTGAAATTAAATGGCACATGTTTACCTGCTGCATAACAGGGCGATGACAACTGTTTCTTTCTCCTAGTTTGGCAAAGGTATTTACTTTGCTGACATGTCATCGAAAAGTGCCAACTACTGCTTTGCCAATCAACGCAACAAAACTGGACTCCTACTGCTGAGCGAGGTGTGAGATTTGTAGTGTTATTTTTTCCTCTACACAAATGCATTGTTTCGAACTTGAGAAGAACCATTCTGGAAATGATCTAATCCATATGAAGTGTTTGTTTCCATACAACTGGCATTTTTTATTTGATTTATTAGGATCCCCATTAGCTGACCCTGATGGCGACAGTTAGTCTTACTGGGGTCCCACACATAATGAAAAATACATTACAGACAAATGACTTGTATCCCTGTGTGATGCAATGTGATGTGTGTACTCCCTTGGTAACAGATCATCTGTTTATTAATTGTCTTGGTAACAGGTGGCCCTGGGTGACAGTAACGAGCTGTTAGCAGCTGACTGCGAGGCTGCCAAACTACCTGCAGGGAAACACAGCACCAAGGGCCTTGGACAGACAAGCCCAGACCCCAGGAACGCTGTCACACTGTGAGTTTCACTCACTGTAAATGTTTGGTTGGTTTTCTCTAACACAGATTAGTTATAACTAAGTAACTGAGACATTACTAGTAGTTTTACTTGAACATGAATCAAGCTTTCCGTCTTATATGTTGTAATGTCTCGCTTGAGTCTTCCATTGTTCATTATTGTCTCATCTCTCTCTCTCTGTTCTGTGGTTCTCTCAGGGATGGAGTGACAGTTCCCATGGGGCCAGGAATGAAGACCGGGGTGGGAGTAGGTGGCGGCTACTCCCTCCTCTACAATGAGTTCATTGTCTATAACCCTGCCCAGACCCGCATGAGGTATTTACTAAGAGTTCAGTTTAACTACTCCTCACTGTGGTGAGACAGGGATATATTGTAAAGACGTGTGTAGCAAAAAGAGACATTAACACGTTAACTAAACTGTCGCATAAAACAAATAAGGGGGGGTGCTTATATTTGTCCTGTTACACACAAGTGTGTAATGGAAATGCCTTGCTTAAGGGCACAGCAACAGATTTGTTTTGTTCTTCTTTCGGTTACTGACCCAACGCTTCAACCTCGAGGCTATCTGCCACCCTTAAGCTTAAGCGGTGGTTATGAAAAAGGAATAGTAGACCCAGAGAAATTCAGATAAAAAAAATGTCCTTCTCATGAAACGGTCCCTAAGTTGTTAATGTCTGTGGTGTTGAGGCTGTATTACTCCCAATAGTTTTATTTCAAAGCCTCGCATTGTATGATGTCCATAAGAGGGCAACAACAATGAATGTGGGTTAGTTATACATCTGTTGCATTCCAAGCGTGTTTTGAAATACAGTGCATGATGTTGTTTAGACATCAGGACAGCTTTCTTTATGTTGTCAAATGTCACCCTGAATGTGTCTTTCTAATGTAAAACTAAAGAATAAAAATGTATGAAGGTTTTATATATAAGCTATTGCTATCCATGTATCACTGACCACATGTTAAACACAAAACAGATTTGATTGATAACAAAAACATGAAAAGTAAGTCTGTAAGGGCGAGATAAATATCACTCATCAAATACAGTGGGGAGAACAAGTATTTGATACACTGCCGATTTTGCAGGTTTTCCTACTTACAAAGCATGTAGAGGTCTGTAATTTTTTATCATAGGTACACTTCAACTGTGAGAGACGGAATCTAAAACAAAAATCCAGAAAATCACATTGTATGATTTTTAAGTAATTAATTTGCATTTTATTGCATGACATAAGTATTTGATCACCTACCAACCAGTAAGAATTCCGGCTCTCACAGACCTGTTAGTTTTTCTTTAAGAAGTTCTAAACTCATTACCTGTATTAACTGCACCTGTTTGAACTCGTTACCTGTATAAAAGACACCTGTCCACACACTCAATCAAACAGACTCCAACCTCTCCACAATGGCCAAGACCAGAGAGCTGTGTAAGGACATCAGGGATAAAATTGTAGACCTGCACAAGGCTGGGATGGGCTACAGGACAATAGGCAAGCAGCTTGGTGAGAAGGCAACAACTGTTGGCGCAATTATTAGAAAATGGAAGAAGTTCAAGATGACGGTCAATCACCCTCGGTCTGGGGCTCCATGCAAGATCTCACCTAGTGGGGCATCAATGATCATGAGGAAGGTGAGGGATCAGCCCAGAACTACACGGCAGGACCTGGTCAATGACCTGAAGAGAGCTGGGACCACAGTCTCAAAGAAAACCATTAGTAACACACTACGCCGTCATGGATTAAAATCCTGCAGCGCACGCAAGGTCCCCCTGCTCAAGCCAGCGCATGTCCAGGCCCATCTGAAGTTTGCCAATGACCATCTGGATGATCCAGAGGAGGAATGGGAGAAGGTCATGTGGTCTGATGAGACAAAAATAGAGCTTTTTGGTCTAAACTCCACTCGCCGTGTTTGGAGGAAGAAGAAGGATGAGTACAACCCCAAGAACACCATCCCAACCGTGAAGCATGGAGGTGGAAACATCATTCTTTGGGGATGCTTTTCTGCAAAGGGGACAGGACGACTGCACCGTATTGAGGGGAGGATGGATGGGGCCATGTATCGCGAGATCTTGGCCAACAACCTCCTTCCCTCAGTAAGAGCATTGAAGATGGGTCGTGGCTGGGTCTTCCAGCATGACAACGACCCGAAACACACAGCCAGGGCAACTAAGGAGTGGCTCCGTACGAAGCATCTCAAGGTCCTGGAGTGGCCTAGCCAGTCTCCAGACCTGAACCCAATAGAAAATCTTTGGAGGGAGCTGAAAGTCCGTATTGCCCAGCGACAGCTCCGAAACCTGAAGGATCTGGAGAAGGTCTGTATGGAGGAGTGGGCCAAAATCCCTACTGCAGTGTGTGCAAACCTGGCCAAGACCTACAGGAAACGTATGATCTCTGTAATTGCAAACAAAGGTTTCTGTACCAAATATAAAGTTCTGCTTTTCTGATTTATCAAATACTTATGTCATGCAATAAAATGCAAATTAATTACTTAAAAATCATACAATGTGATTTTCTGGATTTTTGTTTTAGATTCCGTCTCTCACAGTTGAAGTGTACCTATGATAAAAATTATAATAATAAATAAATAATAATATGCCATTTAGCAGACGCTTTTATCCAAAGCGACTTAAATTACAGACCTCTACATGCTTTGTAAGTAGGAAAACCTGCAAAATCGGCAGTGTATCAAATACTTGTTCTCCCCACTGTATGTATATCCAGGGATTTCCATGTAAAAAATTAATGAAGACTTGTTTTCATTGTATGAGTGTTTGGAGTAGAGCTCCAAACCGATCACTTATCCAGGGCCAGATTAACAAATAATAGGCCCGAGGCTTTGTTTTTCTTATGGGGGGGGACTCAGTCGGGGTCTCAACTTACTGTTGAGAGTTAAAATAGTACGATACACAGGGTGCAATTTCAAAATGTTATTGTGCGTCAAATCAAATGTTATTTGTCACATGCGCAAAATAACCAACAATGCAGTTCAAGAAATAGAGTTAAGAAAATATTAAATAAATAAACTAAAGTAAAATATAAAATAAAAAGTAACACAATAAAATAACAATAACGAGGCTATATACAGGGGTGCAGTGGGTTGAATGGCGGGAACCTGGTTATCGAGATTTACCGGGATTTACCGCCCAAAACCACTCCCTTTTCTCTGGATAAATAACTGCGAGGAACTGGTAAATTATAATAAATTATGTATATGAACAGCATGGCGTGAAATGGAACTGTTAAATTATATGCGATGTCTAAATCTGGCTTCTCTACAGCCTCTGCGTGATGAATCAACGCTCAGGGTGGGGACAGACCATCTCATATTTGTTTTTTAATTGTAAAGATTTTATTTTATTGCAGCTGCAGAGTTTTAAAACAGTCTATCACTCGAATATCGGTGCTTTAAATCAGTGCACGCACGAACACTCTCTCGCAGTCTTTCTCTCTCTCCATCAACTCCATTAAAATTGTATCCAAATATGATAATCCTGTTCTAGATTGATATATAGCCATATATATATTTTCTAGCCTACCTCTTTCAGGCAATAAATTCAATGCAGTATTAGCCTTATATTTAGCTAATTAATGATGGCTTATGCATAATAAGCTTCTAACTTTTAGCCTCTTTCGCTTGCTCAATACGCAAGCACCTGTGCTCCACTGGCCTCTCCTTAAAGAGGAGCGTGGAGCACCTTAGCTCTTGGAGTCCCAGGCAGGAAAAGCTAGACTAGAATAGCTTGCTGGACACCTTTTTTTTGTGCATTTCTTACACCAATAGACTATTCGAAGAGAGGTGCAAGCTCTTTTTTGTTGAATGTTAAATACAGTAGCCAATAGAACTCACGGGTAGTTTGAAAGAAGAGTGAACACAGGATGGCGGTAGGCTATAGCAGTTATTTATTCAGACCTGTAACCATTCGATCTTCGTGAAGAGAAGTGAAAGCCTTCTGCATCTAATTCTAGTCCTATGTTATTCAGCGATGTCATTAGAATGATTTAAGATAAGGACAACAAAGCGTATTTCATTCAACTGTTGAAAGCGAGGAAGGAATGAAGCAACAATAGAGAGAGAAAGAGGAGGTAGGCTAATAACATTAGGGGAAATATTATGAAAGGTATATACAGTGCCTTTGGAAAGTGTTAGGTTCTAAATAAACAGAGTAAAACCTAACGGACAACTAGTTAAAGCTCAAACCAAGTTTATTCACCCACTGGGTCAAACAGCTGAAAATACATGTTTCCACCAGCACAAGTATTTATACCCCCCCTTCAAGTGGAGTCTCCTCCTTTTCTCTAAACATTACATATTTGTTGCTAGGCAGGAAATTAAGTGATGTTGGTAATAAACTGTTCCTTCTCCCTTCATGTGACCTGACCTGACCTCTGCCCCCATTCCTCACTAATCCACATCTATCCACCCTCATCAGTGACCGCAACCATGTGATTGCCTTTTTGCCTTACTTAGTAACATTCCAAGCCCCTGGCTCTTATCCAACCTCCATTGACCCCACCATATACATTCCTCCTACATATAACCATTAAATTCTGGTGTAGCAAGTATTTCCAATTACAACCCAACAAAAGTATTCAGACCCCTTGACTTTTTCCACATTTTGTTATGTTACAGCCTTAGTCTAAAATTGATTTAAATTGAGTTTTTTTCTTAATCAATTTTTTTATTGGGTTCATTATATAATGACAAAGCAAAAAACGGTTTTTAGAAATTTTGCAAATGTATACTTGAGTATGTGTAGTTCTTTTTACCTGATTTACCTGAGGCTAACCTGCTGATAATGAACCCAATAAAAGTTGTAGGGGAAGCTGTTTCACAACAGGAGTAGGTATACTGTAGGTATATCACTTCCTCTAAGCTGGAACGAATCCAAGTGGACTTGATTCAAGACAAAATGTCCATTCTTTTTCTTTCTCTCTCTCTCTCAGTTCAGTTTCAATTTAAGGGCTTTATTGGCATGGGAAACATACAGTGGGGGAAAAAAGTATTTAGTCAGCCACCAATTGTGCAAGTTCTCCCACTTAAAAAGATGAGAGAGGCCTGTAATTTTCATCATAGGTACACGTCAACTATGACAGACAAAATTAGAAGAAAAAAATCCAGAAAATCACATTGTAGGATTTTTAATGAATTTATTTGCAAATAAGGTGGAAAATAAGTATTTGGTTAATAACAAAAGTTTCTCAATACTTTGTTATATACCCTTTGTTGGCAATAACACAGGTCAAACGTTTTCTGTAAGTCTTCACAAGGTTTTCACACACTGTTGCTGGTATTTTGGCCCATTCCTCCATGCAGATCTCCTCTAGAGCAGTGATGTTTTGGGGCTGTCGCTGGGCAACACGGACTTTCAACTCCCTCCAAAGATTTTCTATGGGGTTGAGATCTGGAGACTGGCTAGGCCACTCCAGGACCTTGAAATGCTTCTTACGAAGCCACTCCTTCGTTGCCCGGGCGGTGTGTTTGGGATCATTGTCATGCTGAAAGACCCAGCCACGTTTCATCTTCAATGCCCTTGCTGATGGAAGGAGGTTTTCACTCAAAATCTCACGATACATGGCCCCATTCATTCTTTCCTTTACACGGATCAGTCGTCCTGGTCCCTTTGCAGAAAAACAGCCCCAAAGCATGATGTTTCCACCCCCATGCGTCACAGTAGGTATGGTGTTCTTTGGATGCAACTCAGCATTCTTTGTCCTCCAAACACGACGAGTTGAGTTTTGACCAAAAAGTTCTATTTTGGTTTCATCTGACCATATGACATTCTCCCAATCCTCTTCTGGATCATCCAAATGCACTCTAGCAAACTTCAGACGGGCCTGGACATGTACTGGCTTAAGCAGGGGGACACGTCTGGCACTGCAGGATTTGAGTCCCTGGCGGCGTAGTGTGTTACTGATGGTAGGCTTTGTTACTTTGGTCCCAGCTCTCTGCAGGTCATTCACTAGGTCCCCCGTGTGGTTCTGGGATTTTTGCTCACCGTTCTTGTGATCATTTTGACCCCACGGGGTGAGATCTTGCGTGGAGCCCCAGATCAAGGGAGATTATCAGTGGTCTTGTATGTCTTCCATTTCCTAATAATTGCTCCCACAGTTGATTTCTTCAAACCAAGCTGCTTACCTATTGCAGATTCAGTCTTCCCAGCCTCGTGCAGGTCTACAATTTTGTTTCTGGTGTCCTTTGACAGCTCTTTGGTCTTGGCCATAGTGGAGTTTGGAGTGTGACTGTTTGAGGTTGTGGACAGGGGTCTTTTATACTGATAACAAGTTCAAACAGGTGCCATTAATACAGGTAACGAGTGGAGGACAGAGGAGCCTCTTAAAGAAGAAGTTACAGGTCTGTGAGAGTCAGAAATCTTGCTTGTTTGTAGGTGACCAAATACTTATTTTCCACCATAATTTGCAAATCAATTCATTAAAAATCCTACAATGTGATTTTTCTGGATTTTTTTTCCTCAATTTGTCTGTCATAGTTGACGTGTATCTATGATGAAAATTACAGGCCTCTCTCATCTTTTTAAGTGGGAGAACTTGCACAATTGGTGGCTGACTAAATACTTTTTTCCCCCACTGTACATAGGTATTCAGACCCTTTGCTCAGTGCTTTGTTGAAGGACCTTTGGCAGCGATTACAGCCTCGAGTCTTCTTGGGTATGACGCTACAAGCTTGGCACACCTGTATTTGGGGAGTTTCTCCCATTATTTTCTGCAGATCCTCTCAAGCTCTGTCAGGTTGGATGGGGAGCGTCGCTCCACAGCTATTTTCAGTTCTCTCCAGAGATGTTCGATCAGTTTCAAGTCCGGGCTCTGGCTGGGCCACTCAAGGACATTCAGAGACTTGTCCCGAAGCCACTCCTGTGTTGTCTTGGCTGTGTGCTTAGGGTCGTTGTCCTGTTGGAAGGTGAACCGTCAGCTCTACCGACAAAACCTTCCACCTCTTGGCAGGTGTGTTCCTTTCCAAATCATATCCAATCAATTGAATTGACCACAGGTGGACTCCAATCAAGTTGTAGAAACATCTCAAGGATGTTCAATGAAAACAGGATGCACCTGAGCTCAATTTCGAGTCTCATAGCAAAGGGTCTGAATACTTATGTAAATAAGGTTTTTGTTTTTTATAAATTACCACAACAAAAAACTGTTTTCGCTTTGTTATTATGGGGTATTGTGTGTAGATTGATGAGGGAAAACATGAATTTAATCCATTTTAGAATAAGGCTGTAACGTAACAAAATGTGGAAAAGGCGAAGGGGTCTGAATACTTTCCGAATGAACTGTATATACAACGCGTGTGTAGCCTACATGATGTTATTAATATGGACAAAAGAGCAAGATTATTTGTATTTGTCAAACGGCAGCCAAGCATCGATGATCATGTCACCAGAATAAGAACCTCTGTATTTTTTGGAAAGGAGCATCAAGCTCATCACCTTGCACTTTCACCACCCTGTAAAGTTCATAATAACTTATTTCACCTTTAGCCTAATAAACTGCATGCTTTCCCAAGTCGTAGTGGGAGGACCACACAACATGTCATCGCATGACTTCAAGTTTACTTCGATATGATGGTTGCTATATCAATATTTGTGCTTAAAAGAGTTTCCACTGCCATTTCGCGCATCATTAATTTTACAGACACAAAAAGTTCCCACCTTGTCTAGCGTATTTAATTTTGTCAACATTTGGAAAGTTGACAGACAAATTTGCTGTTTCCATCAGGCCTGTCATAAAATGTTTTATCCAACATGTATTTTACTCGCATGAAAAGGTTGGATGGAAACTTGGTTACTGACAGTCACTCAATTAGCCATGTCAGCTAACACTTTTTAGATAAGTTCGTCTAGCCAGTTATCTAAACTTGTAGTAATCATGGCTGAATACCGACCGTGCATGCAGTGCACATGCCCAGAGGTCCTGACCTCCAGGGGGCCTCCTTTTGATTTTGTTAGTCACTCTCACTGAGATATCATTAACATGGCATAAGTCATGGCAAAATGTGTAGAATTGCAGGGAATTAACTTTCTCTCGGCCTCCAAGAGCAGGACGACTAAAGTGTTTTACCCATGTGGGCCCCCTACCTCCTCCCATCTGATGATTAGCAGAGTGGCAGAAGGCTGTCTACATTCATTGAGAGCTGCCTCCTGAGTCCTCCTGTGATTGGTGGTTGCAGTAAAAAAAATTATATATATTACTAATATATATACTGTATATATGTCCTCTTTTGCCTCTTGGGCCCCCTACAAGCCTGGGCCCAGAGGCTCAAGAAATGTGATGTTTGAAATTAAATAGGTTTGCTAATATGGATGGCTACAACTATCAAACTAGTAGTAGTAGTTTGAAAGGATACAAAAAAAAGTGGTGCACATTATAAACTATCGTTCTATTTATCGTTATCACATAAATTCATGCAATTTATCACAATATGGATTTCTGTTTATATCGCCCAGCTCGAGTTTGGAGTGCTACGGACTATAGCTAGATATGTGTGTCATAGTAGGTTTCTGCCAGGTGTTGACTATTTGCTGGAGCCTCCCATTATGATGAGCAGATAGAGGAAGATATTAATGATGTCCAGGTACAGGATCAGGGCAGCAAACACATACTCCTCTGGATCCAGAGCATACTTCTGCCTGCCCATCACCAGCTGGCAGTCAATCGCCAAGAACTGAGGGAGAGACACAGAAAGGGAAAAGGTGATGGAAGGAAGAAAGGGTTTAGGGTGCAATGGAGGTATTGATTCTGGCTATAAGGCTGGATAAACAGAAAGGGCCTAAAAGGAGAAGTAACATTGAGTGAGTTCCCTACCAGTGAGAAGAGCAGGGCTCCCAGAGATCCGTAGACTATCTGAAGCACATTGGAGTAGAAGAAACAGCAGAAGAAACTGAACATGAGAAGGTCCACTGCCAGCACGAGCATGATGCCATTACAAAGTGTGAAGTCCACTCGAGTCTACAGACCAAAGAGAGGAGAGTGAGTAAGGCTAGATAGGCTTGGTCACTGGTCAGCCTGACCACATTAAACACGTGGTAGGTACTAGTGGTCCAATTAAGCATAATGTTTTTTGTTATTTGAAAAGTCTGACCTGGGCTGAGAAGATGATGATGGTGAAGGAGATGGCCACTGTTGCTCCCATGGCGATGACTACAGCAGTGGTGTCATGAAATGAGGCCACAGTGCCGACCAAGTAGGATAGGGTGAGAGTGACCACTGACTAGAGGTAGGACACACCATTACACAGTTAGAATACCACTCACCCAACCCCAAATCTCACTGTACCTTGTCTATGTGTTTAAGTGGTGATGGAATCAAAGCAAGATCAAAGACAGTTCTCATTAGTCATGTAACTAGGTTCTAGGTGAATGGCTTTGGCATTAACCAACAGGGAACTGTGAATACAGGAAGATGCATGTATAACCATCACAGGTAAGTTCACTTTTTAAATGTTTGTGAACATCTAAAGAACAATTGCATAGTTTATATACAGTATATCAGCCAACAGATTGGTCCTCTGTAGCTCAGTTGGTAGAGCATGGCACTTGCAACGCCAGGATAGTGGGTTTGATTCCCGGGACCGCCCATACGTAAAAATGTATGCACGCATGACTGTAAGTCGCTTTGGATAAAAAGCATCTGCTAAATGGCATATAAAACAGATGAACCTGGAGCTCAATTCAATCTAACCCACACTTCAGTATTTACTCATTGACTGCGTTAGCCAGTTTGTCAGTCGCTGCTCTAGCTAGCTGTGAAGGGGTTGTGTTTGTGTGTCTGTGTGTGACCTACCAGTCCCACCAGGTTCCAGGGATGGCTTCTGCTAAAGGAATTGCAGTAGCTAAGGCAGATGGCAACCACAGCAAACAGGATGTATGAGCTGAGGTAGATCCAGATGTTGCTCTGCACCGCCACCCTCACCACACTGGAGAACGTGAACACACACACAATGCTGAAGGTCACCAGCAACTGCAGGGTCACGACACTGAACACCTGCACAGGTAGAAAGACAGGGTTACCATTAGCCACTTTGTTTGGAAGGTATACCTTGGAGGTCACCATGAAACTAGGGGGTCAAAGACTAAGGGCTCTATTCAATGCATAGCGCTGAAGTTCCACATTGTAGCCCGATTTACATTTAAAGGCAATGTTCCCATGTTAGCAGACACTGCATATGTCGACTAAATTGGAAATTACCTTTCCATTTCAAGCGCGCTATAGCGCTGAACTTCGGCGATACAGATTGAATAAAGCCCCAAATCTCTGAGACATATCAGTACAGACCTTTCGGATAAACCCCTTCCTTATTGTCTTGTCATCAAAAGATGACACCAATAGGGCGGCGTCTGCCTCTGGTGGAGAGGATCCTTTGTGAGTGACAGAACAACAGTCCCATGTTATTATTGGACCCATGTTATTGGACACAACATTGGAATACTGTAGTGACCAGACTTTGCAGACTTTTCAGTGGTCATGTAACACAACAAGTGAATTTAGCGGACATTAATTATTAAAGCAGGCATTTAAAAAATGTCATTAAAATGTTATAGTAATTGGCAGTAATACGAGGAAAGATATTAATAATCCATCCGCATGATCGATTCCCCTCTTTCCTTGCTATAGCAGGACAGCACAGATAGATACCTGGCTCTCCCACAGGGTTACACTCTCCAGGTGGGAGGGTTCCCATATCCACCCCTGCCTGTGGTTGGTACAGGACTGGGGGGTAGGGGGATGGAGGATACATGGCTGGAGCTGCAGAGTATGGAGGTGGCATGTATGGTGGCGTGGGGTCCACTTGGGCCTCCCCATGGAGGTAAGGGGGTGGCAGGTTGGAGTTCAGGGCATCCTGAGACTCTGTGGGCATGGGGTAGTTCTGAGCATCTGTCATTCTGGCAGAGAGCGTAGTCTGAAAAGGAGGAGTGGTTAGAAGAGACTGATGTTAAAAGGAGAATATAGAGGATGTTGATATCAAAAGGTCAGTAAGAAAATAGTGTGAAACTTGAATTTTGAAAGTGAAAATGTGTTGCAGGCATATTGCCTCATTGGGGAGGTTTCCACATAAGGAGAAACCTGGGTTGAGTAAACCATATACAGTAGAAGAAATATAACAGCCATGTATCTGAACAATCATGCAACAATAACATCCTTGCATTTATGACCAATCCAGCTTACTGTGTTTGTTATTACCAAATAATGTTTTATATTAGTGTACTTACTGATACGTGGTTTTGTCTATGTGTGGGAATGCAGTTCTCAGTTGCAGGAATCAGAAGTAGGTCAAACCACTGCGACAGAGTTCAGCGGTGAACACAACTAAATGACAACTGGAAAACTAAGCCCAAAAAGCAAGTGAAATCACTTTTTGCTGTATCATTTATACAAAATTAGATCAAATGATTGTGTTGTCCAATTCATCATCAGATATACAGTACCAGTCAAAAGTTTGGACACACCTACTCATTCAAGGGTTTTTCTGTATTTAAAAAAAACAATTTTCCATATTGTAGAATAATAGTGAAGACATCAAAACTATGAAATGACATATGGAATCATGTAGTAACCAAAAAAGTGTTAAACAAATCAAAATATATTTTATATTTGAGATTCTTCAAATAGCCACCCTTTGCCTTGATGCCAGCTTTGCAGGCCTGATTCACACAGTCTCCTCTGAACAGTTGATGTTGAGATGTGTCTGTTACTTGGACTCTGTGAAGCATTTATTTGGGCTGCAATTTCTGAGGCTGGTAACTCTAATGAACTTATCCTCTGCAGCAGAGGTAACTCTGGGTCTTCCATTCCTGTGGCGGTCCTCATGAGAGACAGTTTCATCATAGCGCTTGATGTTTTTTGCGACTGCACTTGAAGAAACTTTAAAAGTTATTCAAATGTTCCGTATTGACTGACCTTCATGTCTTAAACTAATGATGGACTGTCGTTTCTCTTTGTTTATTTGAGCTGTTCTTGCCATAATATGGACTTGGTCTTTCACCAAATAGGGCTATCTTCTGTATACCCCCCTTACCTTGTCACAACACAACTGTTTGGCTCAAATGCATTAAGGAAAGAAATTCCACAAATTAACTTTTAAGAAGGCACATCTGTTAATTGAAATGCATTCCAGGTGACTACCTCATGAAGCTGGTTGAGAGAGTGCCAAGAGTGTGCAAAGCGGTCATCAAGGCAAAGGGTGGCTATTTGAAGAATCTCAAATATAAAATATATTTTGATTTATTTAACACTTTTTGGGGTACTACATGATTCCATATGTGTTATTTCATAGTTTTGATGTCTTCACTATTATTCTACAATGTAAAAAAAATTGTAAAAATAAAGAAAAACCCTTGAATGAGTAGGTGTCCAAACGTTTGACTGGTAGTCTATCTTATTTCATTTTTTTGTCCAAACTGGCACATACTGTGTGTCATCCACAACAGCCTGAGATCTTTGACAACCCCAAAATTCTGTCATCTGGTTCAGTCAATGAATTGGCTGTGTTTACAAAGGCAGTCCAATTCTGACTCCCCCCCCGTAATTGCTCTTATGACTAATCACATCAGATATGGTTCCAAGTCAATGAAGTAGTAGACAAAACAGGAGATTACTTACCTTCTTTATACCTGGGTTTCACTTGTATTGAACTTCAATGACCGTACTGTCCTTCCTGTATAGTGGAGTGTTGATGTAGCATACACACAGACTGCCAGTTGCTGCTTGACTCAGACAGACTGTGGAACGTCTACCTTTAGCAGCCTGTGCCCATTTGTGTTATTTCCTGAACCTAACGGTCACTGACAGTGATTAGAGGAACTTAGGCTGCGTTTACACAGGCAGGCACTGAATTGGGCTGCCTGTGTAAACCCAGCCTGTGACAGAACAAACCAATATACATGTTCAGTTCTGCAGCTTGGGGAAATGGAAAACCACAACGTTTCTCCACTGTTCTTTTCCACAAATGTAGTCAGAAGGGGATGTACTTTAGTCGGTAATTTTGTTTCTACATCACGTGTAGTTTACAGAGTAAAGTTGTGTACTAGAAGCCTAAACAACAGGAAATGCAGTAACGTAATCCGGTGCTCGTAAAGGATTGAGTAACCATCTTTGGTAAATCTAAAGAATGCAACAAGTAAGGAATATACAACATTGTGAAACTGACCCCCAAATTTCACATGGTTAAAAATAAGAAAAAACATGCTGCTTCTCCCATGTAGGCTAGTCGTTTACGGTGGATAACTTACAGTGGGGAAAAAAAGTATTTAGTCAGCCACCAATTGTGCATGTTCTCCCACTTAAAAAGATGAGTGGCCTGTAATTTTCATCATAGGTACACGTCAACTATGACAGACAAATTTTAGATTTTTTTTTCTCCAGAAAATCACTGTAGGATTTTTTATGAATTTATTTGCAAATTATGGTGGAAAATAAGTATTTGGTCACCTACAAACAAGCAAGATTTCTGGCTCTCACAGACCTGTAACTTCTTCTTTAAGAGGCTCCTCTGTCCTCCACTCGTTACCTGTATTAATGGCACCTGTTTGAACTTGTTATCAGTATAAAAGACACCTGTCCACAACCTCAAACAGTCACACTCCAAACTCCACTATGGCCAAGACCAAAGAGCTGTCAAAGGACACCAGAAACAACATTGTAGACCTGCACCAGGCTGGGAAGACTGAATCTGCAATAGGTAAGCAGCTTGGTTTAAAGAAATCAAGTGTGGGAGCAATTATTAGGAAATGGAAGACATACAAGACCACTGATAATCTCCCTCGATCTGGGGCTCCACGCAAGATCTCACCCCGTGGGGTCAAAATGATCACAAGAACGGTGAGCAAAAATCCCAGAACCACACGGGGGACCTAGTGAATGACCTGCAGAGAGCTGGGACCAAAGTAACAAAGCCTACCATCAGTAACACACTACGCCGCCAGGGACTCAATTCCTGCACTGCCAGACGTGTCCCCCTGCTTAAGCCAGTACATGTCCAGGCCCGTCTGAAGTTTGCTAGAGTGCATTTGGATGATCCAGAAGAGGATTGGGAGAATGTCATATGGTCAGATGAAACCAAAATATAACTTTTTGGTAAAAACTCAACTCGTCGTGTTTGGAGGACAAAGAATGCTGAGTTGCATCCAAAGAACACCATACCTACTGTGAAGCATGGGGGTGGAAACATCATGCTTTGGGGCTGTTTTTTCTGCAAAGGGACCAGGACGACTGGTCCGTGTAAAGGAAAGAATGAATGGGGCCATGTATCGTGAGATTTTGAGTGAAAACCTCCTTCCATCAGCAAGGGCATTGAAGATGAAACGTGGCTGGGTCTTTCAGCATGACAATGATCCCAAACACACCGCCCGGGCAACGAAGGAGTGGCTTCGTAAGAAGCATTTCAAGGTCCTGGAGTGGCCTAGCCAGTCTCCAGATCTCAACCCTATAGAAAATCTTTGGAGGGAGTTGAAAGTCTGTGTTGCCCAGCGACAGCCCCAAAACATCACTGCTCTAGAGGAGATCTGCATGGAGGAATGGGCCAAAATACCAGCAACAGTGTGTGAAAACCTTGTGAAGACTTACAGAAAACGTTTGACCTGTGTCATTGCCAACAAAGGGTATATAACAAAGTATTGAGAAACTTTTGTTATTGACCAAATACTTATTTTCCACCATAATTTGCAAATAAATTCATTAAAAATCCTACAATGTGATTTTCTGGATTTTTTATTTTAATTTTGTCTGTCATAGTTGACGTGTACCTATGATGAAAATTACAGGCCTCTCATCTTTTTAAGTGGGAGAACTTGCACACTTGGTGGCTGACTAAATACTTTTTTCCCCCACTGTAACTGTAGAAATCAGTATATAAAAATGAGTGTGACACCATTACCTCTTTAGCGAAGACCATTTGCAGACATTCCACAAAACAGTTATGAACACGACAGTACTCATACACAAACAAGGACATTGACAAAAACAGGGCTCACAAGTATTTTTATTGTAAAAAATACATATAAAAACAACTGAGACATACAAAAGATTGGAGCTTAGATTGGAGTTTAGAAACAGTATAATGAACAAACAAAGACCAAGCCATTTAGAATTGCAATACATATTTACACTTTAATAAATAAACGGAATTGTTCTATTATACCAGAGAGAAGGCAGATTGTCCATATCTTGGGATGTAGATATCACTGTGTTGACCTTAAAAACATCATTGAATGTATCAACAATAACCTTCACAAAGCTCAAGGTCAAGGAGGAACAGAACCCTGTGATTTAACACCAAGAATGCAATACATAGAAAATATCATCCTTGGAGAAGACCTATGCTGCCGAGTAATAGCATATGTAAAAATGGAGGTATTGCACCACACAGCTAAAAGGGAAGAGTAGTAAAGTTATTAATCATCACCACAAACATTAACATTTATGCCTAATGATCGATTTCTCTTTTTTACACACATCCCCTACCACTGTTTCATGTCCACAGACGTACATACTTTTGGCGTAATAGTTATTTCTTTTTTTGGGGGGACGAAAGAGTAACATGCACAGGGCTGCCATCTAGGGGCAGGAAAGGTCGTAGCACCTCAGTTCAGAATGCAGGATGTGGGGCAAGAACTCTGGGATATCATCCAATAGGAATGCTGAACAGGGCTGATCCTCATGCTGGTCAACAGCAGTCCGGCCGTGCTCTGATCAGCTCACTGTAGCATCACTACTGATCCCCAGACTACACTACACCAGAGGAGCCTGGACAGACAAACCTCTCACCAGGCAAAGGCAGCCAAAACATAGGCAAAGGGAACTGTAACACATTTAATAATAATAATAATAATAATAATAATAATAATACAATGTCTATAAATCCTCTTATGGGGAAAGGGGGGTGGGGTAATACAATAATCACCCCATCAGCTGTTCGTTGCCTCCAGCGACGGGAATCATGGGATAGGCAAGGCAGCTGCCTCATGGCGTAATCATGCCCTTAAATACATCCTCCCTCCCATTCAGACATGAATGCAGGCAGCCAGATGGCCAGACTCGAGCACAGGACTACACCCCAGAGAGAGAGGCAGGGAGACATGATGACCCACAAACACCACCACATGCTTTCAGTACAACAGGCGGGGTGGGTCTCACAGAGGAGGGCCATGTCAAAGTAGCAGAATGTTCCTAAAAGTATCTGTGATAAAAACGATGTAGCACTATGATTAAAACTAGCGCTCTCACCCAGGGGGTATCAGGGCACTAAGTGCACACACACACACACACACCTCTCATGTATACAGCCAGTGAGAGGCCTGCAGTTCACCTCTGCTGTCCAGTCAGGCGCTGTCATCCGGACATTAGCTGGCCCCATTCGTCCACACCGCTATCACATACACACACTACCGTATGGTCATGACACCAGTGCTATGGCCTGGGAAATACCAACAACCTGCTACCGCTGCAGTAAAGGACCTAATACAGTGGTTTCAGCACCAACCAAACAAACTGACCTGCTCAGCCTTTAACTCAACAATCAACTCACACCCACCATCCTCCTGAAATAGGTCATGATAACAATAGAAAAACACCTACAATCACTATAGCAAACCCATCCACAAAATAAAGCCCTACGTTCCAACATCGGGCTATTAACAACAATGTATTTCAATATCTATGCATAAACAATTCATTTTTTCCAGAGCTGGGCTGTTTTTTTATGAACAGAAACATTTATCCACTGTAACGTGAATCTCTGCACAATATTGTTTTGCAGCATCATGAAAGATAAAATTACCTTTCCATATGGACAGTCCACATTAGGGTAAGAAGAATGCAGGATGCACATAAACACATTTTCCTCATCTTGAGTTCCAAATGTCTTTCAGGGTACTGCCAACCTGGTATGATAATACCAGTCCAGCAGTTTAGGCTATAGTTTGGGCTACGTTGACAGAGGAGAGGTGGCCATCTATTCCAGGGGTGGTTATAGTGGTCTGAGTTGAGCTCAAATGGATTAAACCAGGTCCAAGATGGTAAAGTGGTCGTTGGTTGCACACTTGTGGGGCTGTGTTGTTATTAGGAGCCTTGTCTCTGGTATTTATCATTGTCCTAGTATATTTGCTGCAATTGTAGATACATTGCAGTCTCCTGTGGGGAAAAAATCTAAAGTATGTCAGAAACGGATATATCCCGCTCATTTGGAATGTGCAATCCTTCATATAAAACTGAAATCTCTTCATATTCAAGTACATAATCTTGTGTCAACACTAACTTCTACCCAGTTGGGTAATGTGACATGGGGTTGGAACAAATGGGGTAATGAACACGTACGTACCTGAGTCAGGTGTGTCACTGAGCAGGACATGTGACCCATGAGTCAATCAAAAGGGTGTTCAGGACAGCAGGTCTTCACCTTGGCCCAGGAGTCAATACAGCTGGACAGAGAGACAAAACGACATGTAATGTAATGGCTATTTTCCCTTTTGATGATCACATATTCACTCATTTGTCAGGGACCATGCATAACATGCCTATTACAGCAACTCCTTTCCATCTGTGGTCCCAGGGTGGGACTTAACTACGACCATGGTACAGCTGACTCACTGTGAGACAGCATGATTAGAAACACTTGTTGTGGTTAGGGGTGTGAACGTTTAAATGAAATTGGGATCATTAGCGTTTAGAAAAAATCCCTAACCGAAAACAATGTTTTCCCCCACAAAATGTTAAGTTGTATAATTTTTATAAAACCAGGGATGAAGAGGCTAACTTTAGGCTACTTTGTTGAATATGTGAGATACAGATTACCAAGACATATGCGCAACGGCTCTTTCTGCCTGCCCCCTCCTCTCTCCCCCTCGCGCTGGCTCGCCTGCTCTTTCTCTTCGTTAATGATACAAATGTGTGTTCAGTTTTTGGTTTGTTGCGTGTAGAATATCCTAGCCTGCAGCAGAGGTCTAAGGCACTGCATCACAGTGCTTGAGGCGTCACTACAGACCCG
Source organism: Coregonus clupeaformis (assembly GCF_020615455.1). NCBI lineage: Eukaryota > Metazoa > Chordata > Actinopteri > Salmoniformes > Salmonidae > Coregonus > Coregonus clupeaformis. Next base: position 50,530,413 of record NC_059212.1, on the reverse strand, counting down.
GGTTCGATCCCAGGCTGTGTCACAGCCGGCTGTGACTGGAAGACCCATGAGGCGGCGAACAATTGGCCCAGCGTCGTCTGGGTTAGGGGAGGGTTTGGCCGGCCGGGATTTCCTTGTCCCATGGCGCTCTAGCGACTCCTCGTGGCGGGCCGGGCGCCTGCAAGCTGACTTCGGTCGCCAGCTGGACGGTGTTTCCTCCGAAACATTGGTGCGGCTGGCTTCCGGGTTAAGTAAGCAGTGTGTCAAGAAGCAGTGCGGCTTGGCAGGGTCATGTTTCAGAGGATGCATGACTCTCGACCTTCACCTCCCCCGAGTCCGTAGGGGAGTTGCAGCGATGGGACAAGACTAATTTGATATCACGAAAAGGGGGTAAATAGTACATTGATAATAGGGCCTTACTTTACTGAAATTGCGAGACACGTGCAAGCCAAGAAATTGCGACACAGCATTCATTGCGAGATACAGCTTTTGATTACCGGTAGATAGGCCTAGTGAATGGTTCTGACGGTCTGTCTGGTGGCCGACCTGCCTATACTGTGCCCCTCCCCTATCTATCCGTTCCTTCGCTAACTCGCTATGAAATATGCGAGTGTTTGTGTTGTCGAAAGTACAGGACCTAAATCAGTCTCCTCCGTTCCAAAAATACAAAATCTTAGGAGTCGATTGTTGGTGGAATTGAATCTTGACACTCAGAAATGGGAGTTGACACCGGGAGTCGACATGCAAGGAGTGGAGGAATCGATTATCCACCACTACGTCATCAACAGTTGGTAAAATAGCAGCGAAAGGCACGCGACAGCAACAAAGTCCTGTATGGCAATACTTTCAGAAGTTAAATGAGAAGGTGGTGAAATACAAACTTATAAGAATCGTAGTACAGGTGCAATGCTTAACCATCTGAATGAGACGCACCATGAGACCCAAACAGTAGCTGGCAGGCGCTCAGGCCCCCAACAAGACATAAGACAGCTTCACATGAAAGAAGAGCGATAAGGGACGAAGTAGCCATGACTGCGGTAGATGGAACTGCATTGCCCCCTAGCGCCCATTTGCAGGACAATATTTTGCCTTTTGAATTCACATGCAATTTCATACTTTTTTTCTTATCTTTTTAAATGAAGAAAAAAATTGCATTTTAAAACGTTAACCTCTTAAGGATCGGACCCTTTTTTTCAATTTTCGCCTAAAATGACATCCCCAAATCTAACTGCCTGTAGCTCAGGACCTGAAGCAAGGATATGTATATTCTTGATACCATTTGAAAGGAAACACTTTGAAGTTTGTGGAAATGTGAAATTAATGTAGGAGAATATAACACATTAGATCTGGTATTTTTTTTACTCATCTTTGAAATGCAAGAGAAAGGCCACAATATAATAGTGCAGTTTAGGGGCAATTTCGATTTTGCCCACTAGATGGCAGCAGGGTGTGTGCAAAGTTTCAGATTGATCTATTTTGTATCAAGTCTGCGAAAACGTCCCGAATTGGTCAATTGATACATTTTCAAGTACATAACTATAGAGAATATACAAAAATGATATGGTAATACAAAATGTAAGTTTACACACTCCCAGGAATGTCATACATGATGGATCATTAGCTGATACATGTCACGGATTCTGCCGAGACTGCCCTTCCTTCTGGCTCGGGCAGGCTTCGGCGTTCGTCATCACCGGAGTACTAGCTGCTGCCGCTCTGTGTTATATGTTTCTATGTTCATTTGATTGTTGTCTCTTGTTGCACACCTGTTCCCTATTATGTTAGTTTGTCTTCCCTATTTAACCTGTTCACGTCCACTGTGTGGTGTGCGTGTTTATTTGCTTGTACGAGTGTCATTTTGTGAGCGGGTTTGCTCCTCCCTTGTTGTTGGAGGTTTTTTGCTTGTATTTCTTTACTACTCAGTAAAGTGGTTCTTCATCTCATTCTGTGTCCTGCGCTTGACTCTGGCCTACCGCATTCCACCGACATTCGTGACAGAAACACGCACCACTATGGAGTCAGCAGGAGCAGCCGGAGTAACCGAGACGATGGAGGAACGAGTCCAACGTCAGGAATTAATGATTCAGACTCTCGGGGTCACCATGGAACGAGTGTTCCAGACAATGGAACGATGAGAGAGAGGTGGTATCCCGTCACCATCTCCAACCACTCAACCACCTACCACACTGGTCACCGCTTCGCCATCTGGGTCCAGTGGGATTCGGCTCTCGCTCCCGAGGGCATATGACGGAACACCTGCCGGGTGCCAGGGATTTCTCCTCCAGGTCGAGCTTTACCTGGCCACCATTCACCCGGCGCCCTCGGGATACGAGAGCGTGTCCGCCCTCGTCTCCTGTCTATCGGGGAAGGCGCTGGAATGGGCCAACGCCGAGTGGGGAGGAATAGACACAAGTACTGTCCGCTACGAGGATTTCACCCGCCGCTTCCGGGCGGTATTCGATCATCCACCAGAGGGGAGAGCGGCGGGTGAACGTCTGTTCCACCTACGACAGGAGATGAAGAGCGCGCAGGAGTTTGCGCTGGAATTCAGAACATTAGCAGCCAGCGCGGGATGGAATGAGAGGGCCCTGATCGACCATTATCACTGCAGCTTAAGGGAGGACGTCCGTCGGGAGCTGGCCTGCAGGGACACCGATCTCACCCTGGACCAACTGGTGGACATGTCCATCAGGTTGGATAACCTGTTGGCAGCCCGCGGACGTTCTGATCAGGGGCCGTCCATTCCATCCCCCAGCACCTCCGAGCCTACCCCCATGGAGCTCAGAGGTGCTGCGGTTAGGGAGACGGGGAGAAGGACCGTCCCCTGCACCAACTGTGGCCGCAGAGGACACACTGCTGGTCGGTGCTGGGGAGGGTCCTCAGGAGGTCGAGGCAGCAGGCAGGGCACTGGTCGACCGTCTCAGGTGAGTAGGCACCCGACTCACCCAGAGCCTCCTGTTGCTAATTTGAGTATTGATATTGTTTTTCCAGAATTTCCCCCCATTCCCAGCATAAGGCGCTAGTAGATTCAGGCGCGGCTGGGAATTTTATTGATCACCAGTATGCTCGTAGTTTAGAGATTCCTAATGTGTCTGTTGATAAACCTTTCCCTGTGCATGCATTAGATAGTCGCCCGTTAGGGTCAGGCATAATCAGGGAGGTCACCGCTCCACTTCTGATGAGGACGCAGGGGGGTCATGAGGAGAGGATTAGCCTCTATCTGATTGATTCTCCTGCGTATCCTGTGGTGTTGGGACTTCCCTGGTTAACCATTCATGACCCCACGATTTCATGGCAACAGAGGGCTCTTAAGGGATGGTCCGGTCAGTGTTCAGGGAGGTGTGTAGGAGTTTCCTTGGGGGCAACTACAGTGGAAAGTCCAAACCAGGTTTCCACTATGCACATTCCTGCCGAGTATGCCGATTTGGCTATCGCCTTCAGTAAAAAGAGGGCGACTAAATTACCACCCCATCGTCCGGGGGATTGCGCGATAAATCTCCAGGTAGGAGCTGCACTTCCCTGGAGTCACGTGTATCCTTTGTCTCAGGAGGAGAGGGCGGCTATGGAGACATATGTCGCCGAGTCTCTGAGACAGGGATACATTCGGCCATCCACTTCACCTGTCTCCTCAAGTTAATTTTTTGTGAAGAAGGAGGATGATGGTTTACGCCCGTGCATTGATTACCGTGGCTTAAATCAGATTACCATCAAGTACAGCTATCCATTACCCCTGATAGCTAGTATGACGGAATCATTGCACAGGGCACACTTCTTCACAAAATTGGATCTCAGGAGCGCGTACAACCTAGTGCGTATCCGGGAGGGAGATGAGTGGAAGACGGCATTTAGTACCACCTCTGGACATTATGAGTATCTTGTCATGCCATACGGGTTATGAATGCTCCATCAGTCTTCCAATCATTTGTGGGTGAGATTTTCAGGGACCTGCACGGACAAGGGGTAGTGGTGTATATTGATGACATACTTACAGTGAGCTCCATAATTCATTGGACAGTGACCATTGTTTTGTTATTTTGGTTCTGTACTCTAGCACTTTGAGTTTGAAAGGATACAATGACAATGAGCGTGAAGTGCAGACTGTCAGCTTTAATTTGAGGGTATTTTCATACATATCGGATGAACCGTTTAGAAATGACAGCACCTTTTGTACATGGTCCCCCCATTTTAAGGTACTACAAGTATTTGTCAAATTGGCTTCACAGATGTGTGTCGTTAGGCAGGTGTATTCATTTGTGTCGTTAGTGAATGCAGGAGAGCTGTTGATGAATAGTAATGATTCTAGACGTTGCTATTGCCTTTGGAGGTTGTTATTGGGGTGTGACAACATGAGGAAGACAGCAGTGTCGATGCAAATGAAGTTGGCCGTCATAAGGCTCAGAAATGAAAATCAATCATTCAGGAACATTGCAAAAACCCTGGCCATGCCCAAGTCAACAGTTTTGTTCATCATTAACAAGAAAAAAACAACCGGTGAACTCAATTATGTCAAAAGACCCGGTAGACAGAGGAAGGAAGACCACTGTAGTGGATGACCGGAGAATACTCTCTATGGTGAAGAAAAAACCCCTGATAACAGCCCAACAGATCAAAAACACTCTCCTGGATGCAGGTGTAGATGTGTCAAAGTCTACCATATGTAGAAGACTACACCAGCAGGACTACAGAGTATCTGTCCATAGTACCACTTTAAGCCGTACACTCCAACTGAGGCGGACAGGGCTTTTAGTCGCCTGAAGGACCTGTTTACCTCGGCTCCAGTGCTGGCTCATCCGGATCCCTCCTTGGCCTTCACGGTTGAGGTGGACGCATCCGAGGCTGGGATAGGCGCTGTACTTTCTCAGCGCTCGGGCACGCCACCCAAGCTCCGCCCCTGTGCTTTCTTTTCGAAGAAGCTCAGCCCGGCGGACCGCAACTATGATGTGGGGGACCGGGAGTTGTTGGCGGTGGTCAAAGCCCTGAAAGCGTGGAGACATTGGCTTGAGGGGGCTAAACACCCTTTTCTCATTTTGACTGACCACCGCAATCTGGAGTACATCCGAGCGGCGAAGAGGTTAAACCCTCGCCAGGCAAGGTGGTCCATGTTTCTAACCAGTTTTGTTTTCACCCTTTCTTACAGGCCAGGCTCCCAGAATGCTAAGGCAGATGCTCTGTCCCGACTGTATGACACGGAGGAGAGTTCCGTGGAGCCCACTCCCATACTTCCGGCGTCGTGTCTGGTGGCACCGGTGGTGTGGGAGGTTGACGCGGACATCGAGCGGGCGTTACGTAACGAACCCTCTCCTCCCTAGTGTCCAGAGGGTCGTAAGTACGTAACCGCTGGAGGTCCGCGATCGTTTGATCTATTGGGCTCACACGTCACCCTCCTCTGGTCACCCTGGCATCGGTCGGACAGTGACCTGTCTTAGTGGGAAGTACTGGTGGCCCACCTTAGCCAAGGACGTGAGGGTTTATGTTTACTCCTGCTCGGTGTGCGCCCAGCGTAAGGCTCTTAGACGCCTGCCCAGAGGGAAATTACAACCCCTACCCATTCCACAATGACGTGGTCTCACCTATCGGTGGATTTTATGACTGATCTTCCTCCCTCAAGAGGGAACACAACCATCCTGGTCGTTGTGGATCAGTTTTCTAAGTCCTGTCGCCTCCTTCCTCTGCCCGGACTCCCTACGGCCCTACAAACTGCCAAGGCCCTTTTTACACACTTCTTCCGGCACTACGGGGTGCCTGAGGATATAGTGTCTGATCGGGGTTCCCAATTCACCTCAAGGGTTTGGAGGGCGTTCATGGAACGGTTGGGGATCTTGGTTAGCCTTACCTCAGGTTTTCACCCCGAGAGTAACGGTCAGGTGGAGAGAATTAACCAGGAGGTGGGTAGGTTTCTGAGGTCATATTGCCAGGACCGGCGAGGGGAGTGGTCGGTTTTCCTACCCTGGGCAGAGATGGCTATAAACTCCAACCGCCACTCCTCAACTGACCTCACTCCTTTCCAGTGTGTGTTAGGTTATCAGCCGGCCCTGGCACCGTGGCATCAGAGCCAGATCGAGGTACCTGCGGTGGACGAGTGGGTTCGGCGCTCGCAGGAGACCTGGGACGCTGCACATGAACGCCTGCAGCGGGCCATCAGGCGTCAGAAGGCGAGCGCCGACCGCTACTGCAGTGAAGGTCTGGCTCTCGACCCGAAACCTGTCCCTTCGCCTGCCCTGCCGGAAGTTGGGTAGGCGGTTTGTGGGCCCATTTAAAGTCCTGAGGAGATTGAACGAGGTATGTTATAGGTTACAGCTTCCTATTAATTATCGTATTAACCCCTCGTTCCATGTGTCTCTCCTCAGGCCGGTGGTAGCTGGTCCACTCCAGGAGTCTGAGATACGGGAGGTTCCTCCGCCCCCACTGGACATCGAGGGGGTACCGGCGTACTCGGTCCGTTCCATCCTGGATTTGAGGCGTCGGGTGGGGGGCCTGCAGTATCTCGTGGAGTGGGAGGGGTACGGTCCGGAGGAGCGGTGCTGGGTTCCTAGGAGGGATATCCTCGATCCCTCCTTGTTGAGAGAATTCCATCAGAATCATCCTGGCCGTCCCCGAGGCCGGTGTCGACGCACGGCTGGCCGTCGGGGGTTGGGGGGTACTGTCACGGATTCTGCCGAGACTGCCCTTCCTTCTGGCTCGGGCAGGCTTCGGCGTCACCGGAGTACTAGCTGCTGCCGCTCTGTGTTATATGTTTCTATGTTCATTTGATTGTTGTCTGTTGTTGCACACCTGTTCCCTATTATGTTAGTTTGTCTTACCTATTTAACCTGTTCACGTCCACTGTGTGGTGTGCGTGTTTATTTGCTTGTACGAGTGTCATTTTGTGAGCGGGTTTGCTCCTCCCTTGTTTTGGAGGTTTTTTGCTTGTATTTCTTTACTACTCAGTAAAGTGGTTCTTCATCTCATTCTGTGTCCTGCGCTTGACTCTGGCCTACCGCATTCCACCGACATTCGTGACAATACACTAACTTTCTAGATGGCCGGGCAGGGTGGGTCTGGAGCCAGAGACAGCAGGGGTTCAAACTGTAGAACACAGTTTCTACATTTGAATATAAAAATTGATTTTATCAAAAAAATTATGCCACATTTTATCTCTGGGACCCTTAGGATGACAAATCAGAGCAAGATTACTGAATGTAAGTATCTTATTTACCTTCAGAGGTGAATGTATCAAACCAGTTGCCGTGATTAGTTTTATGTTGTTGTGCACGCTCCTCAAACAATAGCATGGTATTTTTTCACTGTAATAGCTACTGTAAATTGGACAGTGCAGTTAGATTAGCAAGAATGTAAGCTTTCTGCCCATTTAAGACATGTCTATGTCCTGGAATGTTTGCTAATCACATTAGCGCACTTTAGCTCAACCGTCCCGTAGAGCAGGGTTCTTCAATTCCGGTCCTGGAGGGCCGAAACACCTCTGTTTTTCATCCTCTCTTTCTAATCAGGGGCTAATTCAGACCTGGGACACCAGGTGAGTGCAATTAACTACCAGGTAGAAATAAAAAACAGAAGTGTTTCGGCCCTCCAGGACCGGAATTGAAGAACCCTGCCGTAGAGGTTAAGAAATGTTTCCCATTTGTCATATGCCTAGTTGTGGTTACTGTATTTCTTGCAAAAGAGGTTCACACCTCAAGAGACTTCCTGGTCAAAGAGAGGTGAATGACTTACGATAAGGAAAAAAATTAAGAGGTTATTGACGAAGAGTTCTTCAATGGAGCTTTTAGTGATACACAAAAATGACCAAAAGTATGTGGACACCTGCTTGTCAAAAATCTAGGGCAGGTAGTGTTCTCCTGGCATCAGCCAAACCCAGATTCGTAATTCAGACTGCCAGATTTACATTTACATTTACATTTTAGTCATTTAGCAGACGCTCTTATCCAGAGCGACTTACAGGAGCAATTAGGGTTAAGTGCCTTGCTCAAGGGCACATCGACAGATTTTTCACCTAGTCGGCTCGGGGATTAGAACCAGCGACCTTTCGGTTACTGGCACAACGCTCTTAACCACTAAGCTAACTGCCGCCAGATGGTGAAGCGTGATTCATCACTCCAGAAAATGCGTTTCCACTGCTCCAGAGTCCAATGGCGGCGAGCTTTACACCACTCCAGGCGATGCTTGGCATTGCGCATGGTGATCTTAGGCTTGTGTGCGGCTGCTCAGCCATGGAAACTGATTTTATGTTGCTCCTAACAAACAGTTATTGTGCTGATGTTGCTTCCAGAGGCAGTTTGGAACTCGGTAGGGAGTGTTGCAATCGAGGACAGACGATTTTTACGCGCTACGCGCTTCAGCACTCGGCGGTCCCGTTCTGTGAGCTTGTGTGGTCTACCACTTCGCAGCTGAGCCGTTGTTGCTCCTAGATGTTTCCACTTCACAATAACAGCACTTACAGTTAACTGGAGCAGCTCTAACAAGGCAGAAATTTGACGAACTGACTTGTTGGAAAGGTGGCATCCTATGACGGTGCCACGTTGAAAGTCACAGCGCTCCAGAAAGGCCATTCTACTGCCAGTGTTTGTCTATGGTGATTGCATGGCTGTGTATTCGATTGTATACACCTGTCAGCAACGGTGAGGCTGAAATAGCCAAATCCACTCATTTGAAGGGGTGTCCACATACTTTTGTATATATAGTGTTCTTCCTCTGTCCTCTGTAGCTCAGCTGGTAGAGCACGGCGATTGTAACGCCAAGGTAGTGGGTTCGATCCCCGGGACCACCCATACACAAAAATGTATGCACGCATGACTGTAAGTCGCTTTGGATAAAAGCGTCTGCTAAATGGCATATTATTATTATTTATTATTATTAAAGATAAATTGCGGGATGAGAAACCATTACTGAATTTCTTTGGGCGACATTTCGCACAACAAATAATCATAAACATTTGAAATAGCCTGGAAGGCATATTACTAAATAAGTGTAGGGTTGTTATGGTGGCCTTATTACCGCCACACTGGTGGTCACCTTCACGAGTCATGACCGCAGTCAAATTCCAAGTGACCGTTGAGTCACGGTAACTAGGCTACTCCAAAACTGTGCTCTGTAAATAAATGTCGCTGATGGTCGTTAGTAGCCAACCAAACTTGCTAACGGCCCTCAAGTCGCTAATGGCATGGTACTCAGCACTCCATTGTCCCTGTAATCACTGACATCAATGCAAATGCCATTGAAAATCAAATCAAACACTTCATGATTGAATTTGAATATCACCTGTCACGCAGCGAAAGCCAGCTCCTCAAACAGCTTTTTGATGTGTGGAATAAAATAGTGCATGCATTTTTTTGCGACTTTTTCAAATCATCAATAGTCGTGTCATGCAGCCCATACATGTTTTGATTTTTCGAAGACATTCCAAGATTTGGATCAAATGATCAAAAATGCCAAATAACTATATTAAGTGTATAGGACCTGTTTAAAATGATCACTTTTTATAACTCAAAACAGTGCACTCGCTTGGCAATTGATTGCGGAAAATATCCTTTATATTTTATGCAGCTATGTTCAAATGTATTATTTTAAATCGTATTCTTCTTACTATAAAATAATATAATATGAAATAATGGCATGGGAATTATAAGCAAAACTTGTCCGGTAAATTAACTATCGTACAGCCTAGGCTGCCTTTGGCATGCATGGCATTGCCAGATCAGTATTTCTATTCTTCTGAAATACATTTTCTTCATATCATAGGTTCTTAAGACTTGCCTAAAATAAATAATGTATATTAAATGGATTTATTAAACTTTTTTAAATGTAGCTGTTTCAAAGGTCTACATCAGTGGCTTGATGCGTGGAAGCCCAGAGATGCTTAACGTGTTTATGTTAATTAAAATTTGTGCATTATGGACTAAGGTGCCATTTGAGACGCATCTATTGTGTGTATTAATAATAAAAAAAAGTGGTCAGATGACGCAGATGCTAAGCTACAGGACTGTTTTGCTAGCATAGACTGGAACATGTTCCGGGATTCTTCAGATAGCATTGAGGAGTACACCACATCAGTCACTGGCTTCATCAATAAGTGCATCGATGATGTCGTCCCCACAGTGACCGTACGTACATACCCCAACCAGAAGCCATGGATTACAGGAAACATCCGCACTGAGCTAAAGGGTAGAGCTGCCGCTTTCAAGGAGCGGGACTCTAAACCGGACGCTTATAAGAAATTCCGCTATGCCCTCCGACGAACCATCAAACAGGCAAAGAGTCAATACAGGACTAAGATTGAATCGTACTACACCGGCTCTGATGCTCGTCGGATGTGGCAGGGCTTGAAAACTATTACAGACTACAAAGGGAAGCACAGCCGCGAGCTGCCCAGTGACACAAGACACCCAGACGAGCTAAACCACTCTATGCTCACATCGAGGCAAGCAACACTGAAGCATGCATGAGAGCACCAGCTGTTCCGGATGACTATGTGATCATGCTCTCCGTAGCCGATGTGAGTAAGACTTTTAAGCAGGTCAACATTCACAAGGCCGCAGGGCCAGACGGATTACCAGGACGTGTACTCCGAGCATGTGCTGACCAACTGGCAAGTGTCTTCACTGACATTTTCAACATGTCCCTGACTGAGTCTGTAATACCAACATGTTTCAAGCAGACCACCATAGTCCCCGTGCCCAAGGACACTAAGATAACCTGCCTAAATGACTATCGACCCGTAGCACTGACATCTGTAGCCATGAAGTGCTTTGAAAGGCTGGTCATGGCTCACATCAACACCATTATCCCAAAACCCTAGACCCAAAAACCCAAAAGAGGACTGAGCACGCCCCCATTCTCATCGACGGGGCTGTAGTGGAACAGGTTGAGAGCTTCAAGTTCCTTGGTGTCCACGTCACCAACAAACTATCATGGTCCAAACACACCAAGACAGTCGTGAAGAGGGCACGACAAAGCCTATTCCCCCTCAGGAGACTGAAAAGATTTGGCATGGGTCCTCAGATCCTCAAAAAAATTATACAGCTGCACCATCGAGAGCATCCTGACTGGTTGCATCACCGCCTGGTATGGCAACTGCTTGGCCTCCGACCGCAAGGCACTACAGAGGGTAGTGCGTACGGCCCAGTACATCACTGGGGCCAAGCTTCCTGCCATCCAGGACCTCTATACCAGGCGGTGTCAGAGGAAGGCCCTCAAAATTGTCAAAGACTCCAGCCACCCTAGTCATAGACTGTTCTCTCTGCTACCGCACGGCAAGCGGTACTGGAGTGCCAAGTCTAGGTCCAAAATACTTCTCAACAGCTTCTACCCTCAAGCCATAAGACTCCTGAATAGCTAATCATGGCTACCCCCCACCCCCCCACCCCCATATTTTTACGCTGCTGCTACTACTCTTAATTATTTATGCATAGTCACTTTAACTCTACCCACATGTACATATTACTTAAACTACCTCAACTAGCTGGTGCTCCCGCACATTGACTCTGCACCGGTACCCCCCTGTATATATAGCCTCCCTACTGTTATTTTATTTTACTTCTGCTCTTTTTCTCTCAACACTTTTTTGTTGTTGTTTTATTTTACTTTTTTATAAAAAATAAATGCACTGTTGGTTAAGGGCCGTAAGTAAGCATTTAACTGTAATGTCTGCACCTGTTGTATTCGGCGCATGTGGCCAATAAAATTTGATTTGATTTGATATTATTGTAGGGCCCCGTGTAGCTCAGTTGGTAGAGCATGGCGTTTGCAATGCCAGGGTTGTGGGTTCGATTCCCACGGGGGGCCAGTATGAAAAATGTATGCACTCACTAACTGTAAGTCGCTCTGGATAAGAGCGTCTGCTAAATGATTAAAATGTATTAAATCCTCAGTGTAATTACCTCTTGTGGTAGACACAGAGGCAGGCCAGCCGGGCGATGGTCTCTCCCTGCTGCAGCTCGTCCAGACAGATGGAACACTCACCGCTGTCCTTACTCAGCACGTCCGCTGAGAATACCACACACACATCACAGAAATGACAGTTAGACAAAATAGTGAGCACGTCCGCTGAGACGACAGTTTGTGTAATAGACTGTAATAACACCACTGTCATGACAAGACGTGAGTATTACATTTAGCATGCAATGTCAACCCTTTCTCTGGGTGAATGTAAAGACAGTAGGGCTGGGAATTGCCAGGGACCTCACGATACGATATTATCACGATACTTAGGTGCAAATACTAGGGTTGAATGGCAGGAACCCGGTTACCGGGATTTACCGCCCAAAACCACTCCCTTTTCCCGGGATAAATAACTGTGAGAAATAGGTAAATTAGAATAAATTATGTACATGAACAGCATGGCGTGAAATGGAACTGTTAAATTATATGCAATGTCTAAAAATGGCTTCTCTACAGCCTCTGCATGATGAATCAACGCTCAGGGTGGGGACAGACAGCCATAGTCTATGCTACAGTAATATAAAGACCGAAAGCGTGTCGAATTTACCCATCTGGTTTTCGGGGGTGACCTTGTTTTTTAACTGTAAAGATTGCACTTTTTTAATTGCAGCTGCAAAGTTTTAAAACAGCCTATCACTCGAATATCGTTGCTTTAAATCAGTGCACGCGGGAGCACTCTCTCGCATTGTTTCTTTCTCTCAACTCCATTTAAATTGCTTCCAAAATAGATAATCCTGTTCTAGATTGATACATAGCCCTTTATACAGTCGTGGTCAAAAGTTTTGAGAATGACACAAGTATTGTCTCCACAAAGTTTGCTGCCTCAGTGTTGGTGATGGCGATTTGCATATACTCCAGAATGTCATGAAGAGTGATCAGATGAATTGCAAAGTCCCTCTTTGCCATGAAAATGAACTTAATCCCCAAAAAACATTTCCACTGCATTTCAGCCCTGTCACAAAAGGACCAGCTGCCATCATGTCAGTGATTGTCTCGTTAACACAGGTGAGAGTGTTGACGAGGACAAGGCTGGAGATCACTCCGTCATGCTGATTGAGTCAGAATAACAGACTGGAAGCTTTAAAAGGAGGGTGGTGCTTGAAATCATTGTTCTTCCTCTGTGAACCATGGTTACCTGCAAGGAAACACGTGCCGTCATCATTGCTTTGCATAAAAAGGGCTTCACAGGCAAGGATATTGCTGCTAGTAAGATTGCACCTAAATCAACCATTTATCGGATCATCAAGAACTTCAAGGAGAGAGGTTCAATTGTTGTGAAGAAGGCGTCAGGGCGCCCAAGAATGTCCAGCAAGTGCCAGGACCATCTCCAAAAGTTGATTCAGCTGCAGGATCGGGGCACCACCAGTGCAGAGCTTGCTCAGGAATGGCAGCAGGCAGGTGTGAGTGCATCTGCACGCACAGTGAGGCGAATACTTTTGGAGGTGGCCTGGTGTCAAGAAGGGCAGCAAAGAAGCCACTTCTCTCATGGAAAAACATCAGGGACAGACTGATATTCTGCAAAAGGTACAGGGATTGGACTGCTGAGGACTGGTGTAGAGTCATTTTCTCTGATTAATCCCCTTTCCGATTGTTTGGGCCATCCGGAAAACACCTTGTTCGGAGAAGACAAGGTGAGCGCTACAATCGGTCCTGTGTCATGCCAACAGTAAAGCATCCTGAGACCATTCATGTGTGGAGCTGCTTCTCAGCCAAGGGAGTGGGCTCACTCACAATTTTGCCTAAGAACACAGCCATGAATAAAGAATGATACCAACACATCCTCAGAGAGCAACTTCTCCCAACCATCCAAGAACAGTTTGGTGACGACCAATGCCTTTTCCAGCATGATGGAGCACCTTGCCATAAGGCAAAAGTGATAACTAAGTGGCTCGGGGAACAAAACATCAACATTTTGGGTCCATGGCCAGGAAACTCCCCAGACCTTAATCCCATTGAGAACTTGTGGTCGATTCTCAAGAGGCGGGTGGACAAACAAAAACCCACAACTTCTGACAAACTCCAAGCATTGATTAGGCAAGAATGGGCTGCCATCAGTCAGGATGTGGCCCAGAAGTTAATTGACAGCATGCCAGGGCGGATTGCAGAGGTCTTGAAAAAGAAGGGTCAACACTGCAAATATTGACTCTTTGCATAAACTGAATGTCATTGTCAATGAAAGCCTTTGGCGCTTATGGATTACTTGTAATTATACTTCAGTGTACCATAGTAACTACTGACAAAGATATAAGAACACTGAAGCAGCAAACTTTGTGGAGACCTATCCTTGTGTCATTCTCAAAACTTTTGACCACGACTGTACAGTTGAAGTCGGAAGTTTACATACACTTAGGTTGGAGTCATTAAAACTCGTTTTTCAACCACTCCACAAATTTCTTGTTAACAAACTATAGTTTTGGCAAGTCAGTTAGGACTTGTGAATGACACAAGTAATTGTTTACAGACAGATTATTTCACTTATAATTCACTGTATCACAATTCCAGTGGGTCATAAGTTTACATACACCAAGTTGACTGTGCCTTTCAACAGCTTGGAAAATTCCAGAAAATTATGTCATGGCTTTAGAAGCTTCTGATAGGCTAATTGACATCATTTGAGTCAATTGGAGGTGGATCTGTGGATACATTTCAAGGCCTACCTTCAAACTCAGTGCCTCTTTGCTTGACATCATGGGAAAATCAAAAGAAAATCAGCCAAGACGTCAGAAAAGAAATTGTAGACCTCCACAAGTCTGGTTCATCCCTGGGAGCAATTTCCAAACGCCTGAAGGTACCACGTTCATCTGTACAAACAATAGTACGCAAGTATAAACACCATGGGACCACGCAGCAGTCATACCGCTCAGGAAGAAGAAGCGTTCTGTCTCCTAGAGAGAACGTACTTTGGTGTGAAAAGTGCAAATCAATCCCAGAACAGCAAAGGACCTTGTGAAGATGCTGGAGGAAACAGGTCCAAAAGTATCTACATCCACAGTAAAACGAGTCCTATATCGACATAACCTGAAAGACCGCTCAGCAAGGAAGAAGCCACTGCTCCAAAACCACCATAAAAAAGCCAGACTACGGTTTGCAAGTGCACATGGGGACAGATATCGTACTTTTTGGAGAAATGTCCTCTGGTCTGATGAAACAAAAATAGAACTGTTTGGCCATAATGACCATTGCTATGTTTGGAGGAAAAAGGGGGTCCTTGCAAGCCGAAGAACACCCTCCCAACTGTGAAGCACGGGGGTGGCAGCATCATGCTGTGGGGGTGCTTTGCTGCAGGAGGGACTGGTGCGCTTCACAAAATAGATGGCATCATGAGGAAGGAAAATTATGTGGATATATTGAAGCAACATCTCAAGACATCAGTCAGGAAGTTAAAGCTTGGTCGCAAATGGGTCTTCCAAATGGACAATGACCCCAAGCATACTTCCAAAGTTGTGGCAAAATGGCTTAAGGACAACAAAGTGAAGGTATTGGAGTGGCCATCACAAAGCCCTGACCTCAATCCTATAGAAAATATGTGGGCAGAACTGAAAAAGCGTGTGCGAGCAAGGAGGCCTACAAACCTGACTCCGTACACCAGCTCTGTCAGCAGGAAAGGGCCAAAATTCATCCAACTTATTGTGGGAAGCTTGTGGAAGGCTACCCGAAACGTTTGACCCAAGTTAAACAATTTAAAGGCAATGCTACCAAATACTAATTGAGTGTATGTAAACTTCTGACCCAATGGGAATGTGATGAAATAACTAAAAGCTTAAATAAATCACTCTCTACACTATTATTCTGACATTTCACATTCTTAAAATAAAGTGGTGATCCTAACTGACCTTAGACAGGGAATATTTACTAGGATTAAATGTCAGGAATTGTGAAAAACTGAGTTTAAATATATTTGGCTATGGTGTATGTAAACTTCCGACTTCAACTGTATATATAGATTTCCTTGCCTACCTCTTTCAGGTAATAAATTAAATGCAGTATTAGCCTTATATTTAGCTAATTAATGATGGCTTATGCATAATAAGCTTCTAATTTATAGCCTCTGTCTCTTGCGCAAAACGCAAGCACCTGTGCTCCACTGCCCTCTCTCCTTATAAAACGCTCCTTAGCTCTTGGAGTCCCATGCAGGAAAAGCTAGACTAGAATAGCTTGCTGGACATTATTTTTTTAGCATTTCTTATACCCCTAGACTATTTGAAGAGGGACGCAAGCTCTTTTTTGCTGAATGTTAAATACAGCAGCCAATAGAATTCAAGGTTAGTTTGAAAGAAGAGCGAACGTGCGATGGCGGTAGGCTATAGCAGTTCATTTATTCAGACCCATAACCATTCAATCTTCGTGAAGAGAAATGAAAGCCTTCTGCATCTAATTCTAGTCCTATATTATTAAAGGATGTTATTAGAATGATTAAGATAAGGACAACGAAACGTATTTCATTCAACTGTTGAAAGCGAGGAAGGAATTAAGCAACAATAGAGAGAGAAAGAGGAGGTAGGCTAATAACATTAGGGGAAATATTATGAAAAGGTATATGTGTCAGCCAACTAATTATACAAATAGGCCCTATTATATTTCAAAATTAAAATCTAATTCGCTAGCCTATACTTGTAACTTTGTAGGCCGCATGTGCTGCACCAGAATCACATGTTCTATTCTGCTTTATCATGGTTTGAACGATGTACGTCATTCCAGTCCATATAATACAGTATAATACAATACAGTAATACATTTCACACTCAAAAAGATTAACCTACTGGAGCTAGTTTAATTTATTTTCTCAAGAGAGCATATAGCTAGCTACATCTATGGGCTTTTATGTTTTTATGTCGTGCCTAATGTGCAGTAGCCTATAGATGTATTGGATAACGGCACAATCCTTTGGGATTTTTTGGGCTTGGGCTCATTAAATGTCATTAATGTAAGGCTCATAAAATGTATTTAATATATGGCTCATCAGGCTCCGGTAGCATCAGGTTTGAATTTCCATGCTGATCAAAGCTCTAATCAAATCCAGACATATGTATATGCTTTATAATGCTTCTGAATGACACTTCCGGTTTTGGAAATACCGGGTTATACGGGAGAAAAGTGATTTAATCTCGGGATGGAACATTTGTAAAATACCGGGAAAATATTAAACCCTAGCTGATACGAAATGTATTGCAATTCTCACGTTTCTATATGTATTGCGAGTCAATACTGCAATTTTATTGTGATTTGATGTTCCAAACATATTGGGGTAGCTTAATGGTTAAGAGCGTTGGGCCAGTAACTGAAAGGTTGCTGGTTCGAATCCCCGAGCCGGCAAGGTGGAAATATCTGCCATTCTGCCGTTGAGCATGGCAGTTAACCCCAACAACAACTGCTCCCTGGGTGCAGATGACGTGGACGTCGATTAAGGCAACTCTCCGATTCAGAGGGGTTGGGTTAAATGCGTAAGACACATTTTAGTTGAATGCATTCAGTTGTGCAACTGACTAGGTATCCCCCTTCTTTTATTACTCACTATATCTGCTGAAGAGAGATACTTACTGTTGTAAGGGAGAGGGGGAGATGTGAGGCAGCTCAACAGGTGATCCTCAATTCTGCCACCCGGGAAAGGCTTGGAGCAGAACGGACAGCGGATATCTGGGGAGGAGACGACAACATGTTTAACAACAACACATTAGAAAAACAAAAGAGGGGAGATGATCAAATCCACTAGTCCATCATGCATGCCATGGGTCTTCAGTAGATGTTGACATTTGCATTTGTGTGATCAGCGTGTCATCATGACGATGAACTCAGGTCAACTGACCCATGATTAGTTTTCCAGTCATCATCATTCAACCAGACCAGGCCGTCACGCATAAGAAGAGGAGTCCAGCCTCGGGGATGGGATGATGTGGGGGAGAGCGTTCCCAGTTGGCCTACATTTCCTCTCCCTCTCTGGCCCTGCTGTCAGCCATGCCCAAGTGAGGACTTTGACCCATTTCCTAGAGACTTGCTCCGGGCTGCGTTTGTGTGTTATGGCTCGTGGGAAAATAAATCTAACGCCCTGTTTGGGCAGGGGTCTCACTCGCATACAACCAAATCTGTCCATCTGTTGAATGAATAACGTAGGCCTACACTGAGATTCTTTGTCAGTCAGGGACTGGCCATATTGGAAACGTCCCTAGCTACCATAAGTCAATGTAGTTTGTTGAGAGTGATGCATGGGCTATTGTTAGAGAGATCATTGATGAATCTCCAATGAATTCATGGGTGTGCTGCATTCTGAAATTGTCGACGCAGTCAGTTTGTAATACTACTGTTTAGCTAGCTGATCTATTAACAGCAGCCTGATTGTTACAACTTAAAACAATGGGTTCTGCTGTAATAAGTCAAGTAGCTTGTAAGCACGAGAGAAGATCATCCCTCCAAGAATGCAGGTTCAGTAGTAAGCCTAGCCAATTTGTGTCACGTCTCTCATATACCATAGAACAGATGTTTTTGCCCTAGCCTAATAGAGAATGTTTTTTTTTTGTAGGCACTAACTCCACCATGGCTCTTTGGCCAAAGCCTATAGGGAAATGAATGAGGGTTTTCGAAGGTTTTGGGATAAACACAGAAAATAAGGTAAATACAGGCTTAGGAGATCTTATAGATTTTGTTCTATGAGATTTTGTTCAATCAGCTAACGTCACTTTTTGAAGCGTTTATGTAATCAAAACAAGCACATAAAGGCTGACTGATATTATCTCATAGAACAAAACGTATAAGATTCCTAGCCTGTGTTAACTTCAGACCTTATTTTCAGCGTTTATCTAATCAAATCAAGCTTTATTTATACAGCACATTTCAGACATGGAATGCAACGCAATGTGCTTTACAGGAAAAAACTAATAAAAAACAACAACACACTAGATAAAAAACTAAAGAAGGACACAAACTGAACAACTAAGAAGCACCCTAAGGAAAATCAAAGCTAAAAAAATATGTGTTTTAAGATCTCTTAAATATGTCCACAGTTTCAGCCACCCTGACTGGCAGGCTATTCCAGAGGCTGGGGGCATAATAACTAAAGGCTGCCTCTCCATGCCTCTTGGTCCTAGGCTTTGGGATAGTTAAAACGCCAGTGCCAGAGGACCTGAGGGACCTTCTGGGTACATAACTTAAAAGCATGTCTGACATGTATTGGGGTGCACAATAGTGGATTGATTTAAAAAGCAATAGAATCATCTTAAAATAAATTATAAAACTCACAGGCAGCCAGTGCAGTGACCTTAAAACATGTGTAATGTGTGCTCTCTGTCTGGTATTGGTCAGTAACCATGCTGCAGCATTCTGTATGTTTTGCAGTTGACCAATGGCTTTCTTGGGTAGGCCAAACAGGAGAGCATTACAGTAGTTAAGCCTGCTTGTAATAAAAGCATAGATGAGACTCTCTTTATTAGCCTGAGAGAGAAACAGCCGCACCATGGCAATGTTCCTCGGGTGGTAAAAAGCTATTTTGGTCACATTCCTAATGTGCGATTAGAAATTTAGTTAAGAATCTAAATTAACACCTCCGTTTTTTTACCTGGTGTTGTGTCTTTATTGCCTGTGAAATAAAATGTGCGGCTAGATTCTCTCTGTGCTTTGGCTCCAACAATAAGTACCTCGGTTGTCTTGACTTAGCTGGAGGAAGTTGTGAGCCATCCAAGTACTTAAATCACTAATAGTCTAATAATTTATCCACGAAGCTAAAATCATCTGGTGACACAGAAATGTAAAGTTGTATATCGTCTGGGTAGCAGTGAAAATCAATGCTGTGCTTTCTGATAACGCTGCCAAGGGGTAACATATATACACTGAACATTACATCGGACCCCATGCATCTCCCCAACAGGAATGGCTGGACGAACCAGATATAACTAATTTCAGTTTTGTCTGACCACAAGCTGGCAAGCTCTATATCAGGGGAGCATTTCACAGTGTTTTTGTTCATTTACATTTACATTTTAGTCATTTAGCAGACGCTCTTATCCAGAGTGCATACATTATTTTTTTTATATACTTTTTTTTTTATACTGGCCCCCCGTGGGAAACGAACCCACAACCCTGGCGTTGCAAACGCTATGCTCTACCAACTGAGCTACATCCCTGCCGGCCATTCCCTCCCCTACCCTGGACGAGGCCTGGCCAATTGTGCGCCGCCCCATGGGTCTCCAGGTCGCGGCCGGCTACGACAGAGCCTGGATTCGAACCAGGATCTCTAGTGGCACAGCTAGCACTGCGATGCAGTGCCTTAGACCACTGTTCGCACTGTTTGTGTGTGATGAAGAGTATGGGTGTCAAATCTGCCAAAAGAGAAAATAGGAACAGCAACTTAAAACAATACACAAAAAAAGGGTGGTCACTTATAAACTTACTGCCATGTCGGTTGTTGACACGGTAGAGGCCAATCCAAGCCTCCGACACCGGGCGCTGATGGATGCCTCTCATCCGTGCGGATCTTGCGCTGACGTTGCGCCCGGAAGAGTGTCGATTACCGGGTAAACGTTCAGAGAAAGTGCGGTGAGGCACGTGGCCTGTCTCCTCTCCAGGCAGATGTTCCCCGTTTACAGAACCCTCGGGACTGCTATTGCAGTCTTCCTCGAGTTTGCATTCGCTGTTGTCTTCTGATGGTGATGATGGGCTGATGGACGGGTGGCTGTTGCGGTCGGCGGGGCTTCCATCGGAGCTCGCCTGTTGCCCCATGTCCGAATCGCTGCCCTCCTCCGATCGGCTACGGTTGGTCTCTGAATCGTCAAAACTCCCCGAAAAGTCTACCATAAGACGGGTGGGCCTATTGCACCGTGGTCGTCGATAGGAATCCCGCTTTATGTCATCTTTCCCGAAAGCCGAAGGCACTGGGTCCTCTTGTAAACGACTAGCTCTTGTCCCCATCTCTTTCGTTGAGAGCAGTTAGCTACCCAGCAAGTTTAGCTAACACGGCTAGCTAGCTAACGTTACCTAAACTAGCTTTCCCAGTAACTTTACAGACCACAAAACAGGATATTTTAGATGGTGTTATTCTCGAAATGTGTATTTAAAATTCTTCCCACGATCTCTTAAATTATATTTGTTCTATAAATAGATTACTGTCTAACGGTTGATATCCCTCGTCTGTCTTTACTGCAGCAGCGGAAGTGAGTTCAGTTTCTTCTTCTTCGCATCATGGCGTGCTCACATTTTATTTGTGCATGTCGCCACCTACTGTGCGGTAGTGTTTGGTCAATCACGTTACATTTTGTGACACAAAAATAAAAAGGGGGGAAAGGAAAAAATTGCACCACCAACTAACCCTACGCATATACAGTCAAACGTTTGGACACCCCTACTCATTCAAGGGTTTTTCTTTATTTTTACTATTTTCTACATTGTAGAATAATAGTGACGACATCAATACTATGAAATAACACATATGGAATCATGTAGTAACCAAAAAAGTGTTAAACAAATCAAAATACATTTTATATTTTATATTTGTCAAAGCAGCCACCCTTTGCCTTGATGACAGCTTTGCACACTCTTGGCATTCTCTCAACCAGCTTCATGAGGTAGTCACCTGGAAATGCATTTCAATTAACAGGTGTGCCTTGTTAAAAGTTAATTTGTGCAATTTCTTTCCTTCTTAATGTGTTTGAGCCAATCAGTTGTGTTGTGACAAGGTAGGGGTGGTATACAGAAGATAGCCCTATTTGGTAAAAGACCAAGTCCATATTATGGCAAGAACAGCTCAAATAAGCAAAGAGAAACGACAGTCCATCATTACTTTAAGACATGAAGGTCAGTCAATACGGAACATTTCAAGAATTTTGAACGTTTCTTCAAGTGGAGTCACAAAAAACATCAAGCGCTATGATGGAACTAGCTCTCATGCGGACCGCCACAGGAAAGGAAGACCCAGAGTTACCTCTGCTGCAGAGGATAAGTTCATTAGAGTTAACTGCACCTCAGATTGCAGCCCAAATAAATGCTTCACAGAGTTCAAGTAACAGACACATCGTAACATCAACTGTTCATAGGAGACTGTGAATCAGGCATTCATGGTCGAATGGCTGCAAAGAAACCACTACTAAAGGACACCAATAATAAGAAGAGACTTGCTTGGGCCAAGAAACACAAGAAATGGACATTAGACTGGTGGAAATCTGTCCTTTGGTCTGATGAGTCCAAATATGAGATTTTTGGTTCTAACCGCCGTGTCTTTGTGAGACGCAGAGTAGGTGAACGGATGATCTCTGCATGTATGGTTCCCACCGTGAAGCATGGAGGAGGAGGTGTGATGGCGTGGGAGTGCTTTGCTGGTGACACTGTCTGTCATTTCTTTAGAATTCAAGGCACACTTAACCAGCATGGCTACCACAGCATTCTGCAGCAAAACGCCATTTAATCTGGTTTGCGCTTAGTGGGACTACCCTTTGTTTTTCAACAGGACAATGACCCAACACACCTCCAGGCTGTGTAAGGGCTATTTGATCAAGAAGGAGAGTGATGGAGTGCTGCATCAGATGACCTGGCCTCCACAATCCCCCGACCTCAACCCAATTGAGATGGTTTGGGATGAGTTGGACCGTAGAGTGAAGGAAAAGCAGCCAACAAGTGCTCAGCTGGTTGAGAGAATGCCAAGAGTGTGCAAAGCTTTCATCAAGGCAAAGGGTGGCTGCTTTGAAGAATCTAAAATCAAAAATATATTTTGATTTGTTTAACCCTTTTTTGGTTACTACATGATTCCATGTGTTATTTCATAGTTTTGATGTCTTCACTATTATTCTACAATGTAGAAAACAGCAAAAATATAGAAAAACCTTGGAATGAGTAGGTGTGTCCAAACTTTTCACTGGTACTGTATACCACTATTTAATAAAAATCACCACCCCATTCCACTACTTTGACCCTAACTGATCCTATACGAAGCTGACGGCATGAGAGGACGGCACTCTTTCGTTCAACACACCTTGTAACTCTTCTGCAGTAATACCTCGTACACCCAAGTACAGTCGTGGTCAAAAGTTGAGAATTACACAAGTATTGGTCTCCACAAAGTTTGCTGCTTCAGTGTTCTTAGATCTTTATGTCAGTAGTTACTATGGTACACTGAAGTATAATTACAAGTATTCCATAAGTGTCAAAGGCTTTCATTGACAATGACATTCAGTTTATGCAAAGAGTCAATATTTGCAGTGTTGACCCTTCTTTTTCAAGACCTCTGCAATCCGCCCTGGCATGCTGTCAATTAACTTCTGGGCCACATCCTGACTGATGGCAGCCCATTCTTGCCTAATCAATGCTTGGAGTTTGTCAGAAGTTGTGGGTTTTTGTTTGTCCACCTGCCTCTTGAGGATCGACCACAAGTTCTCAATGGGATTAAGGTCTGGGGAGTTTCCTGGCCATGGACCCAAAATGTCGATGTTTTGTTCCCTGAGCCACTTAGTTATCACTTTTGCCGAATGGCAAGGTGCTCCATCATGCTGGAAAAGGCATTGGTCGTCACCAAACTGTTATTGGATGGTTGGGAGAAGTTGCTCTCTGAGGATGTGTTGGTACCATTCTTTATTTATGGCTGTGTTCTTAGGCAAAATTGTGAGTGAGCCCACTCCCTTGGCTGAGAAGCAACCCCACACATGAATGGTTTTAGGATGCTTTACTGTTGGCATGACACAGGACTGATGGTAGCGCTCACCTTGTCTTCTCCAAACAAGGTGTTTTCCAGATGGCCCAAACAATCGGAAAGGGGATTAATCAGAGAAAAGGACTCTACTCCAGTCCTCAGCAGTCCAATCCCTGTACCTTTTGCAGGATATCTGTCAGCTTCCTGCCTCCTGTTTGTCTCCGGGCCTCTAGAGGTCATCTGTGTTCCCCTCTGCCTTAGTTCTTCCTCGTGTGTCCTTATTAGCTTGATCCAGGTCACCTGTGCCTTGTTTCACCTAGAGTATTTTAGCTGTGTTTTTTCCCCTGTTCCTCACTTGGTTTTTGAGTCCTGGCTATGTGTCTCCTGCTTTGTCCCACCGTGTCTTTCCAAGTAAGCTTTTCTAAGTTATCTTTAGTTTGTTTTTCTCCCCTCGTGGAGTTATTTTGTTTTGCCTCCTGTTTTGTTACTCTACCTCTGTTAATATACCTCTTTCTGAGAAGAACTTTTGTTGGACTATTTTTGAAGTGCAAAGAACCTTTTTGTTACATTAAATCTACTTACCTGGAGTATTGCCTTGGGTGTTTCATTTGGGTCCAACTATACCTCCTCCGTGGCTAAGGGGTAGAACCCCCAGCTCCCCACATCTGAGACCGGAGTTCTAGCCCAGATTGTGACAGAAAAACCAAGTCCATCATGGACCCAGAAACACTCAGTTCCCAGGACCTGTTGGCGGTGATCACTCGACATGAGGCATCTTTCCAGCGCCATGAAGCCGTTCTCAGCCGACAAGAAGAGCTGATGGCTAGTCATTCTCAACTCCTGGCCGAAATGATGAGTTCCCTCCACCAGCTCTTTGAACGCCTCCCTGGTCCTCTCCCTTCCTCCAGGTCACCCCCAGTGACGACAGGCCTTCTCCAGTGGCGGAGCCCCCGACTACCACCTCCCAAGCCCTTTTCTGGGGATCCAAGCTCTTGCCAGGGTTTCCTCACCCAATGCTCCCTCACCTTCGAGCTCCAACCCTCAAGTTTTCCCACAGACCGTTTCCAAGATTGCCTACATCATTACCCTTCTTTCAGACAAGGCGCTCGCCTGGGCCTCTGCGGTGTGGCAGTCCCAGGAGGCCTGTTGTGACTCCTACGCTGCATTTGTAGAAGAGTTCAAGCGGGTGTTCGATCATCCTGTCAGTGGGCGGGAGGCTTCCAAGCGCCTACTGTCTCTCCGTCAGGGTCCCCAAAGCACGGCAGATTTTGCCATTGAATTCCGACCATAGCAGCAAGGAGCGGATGGAATGATGAAGCGCTGAGGGTCTGTTTTCAGGGAGGGTTATCTGAGCCCCTTCAAGATGAGTTAGCCACCCGAGAACCAGCTGGAGATCTCGAGTCCCTCATAGCCTTGGCCATCCGCCTGGACAATCGTCTAAGAGAGCGGAGAACGGCTCGCCGCCAGGTGTCTCAGTCCCAGGTTCCTCTGAGCAGCTCTGTTTCTCCTGTTTGGACTCCGTCATTCAGAGCTTCCCCGGCTCCTGAACTGCTCCAGGATTCCCCGGAGAGCATGCAGTTAGGCCGTTCCAGGCTTTCTCCCAACGAAAGGGAACGTCGCATGAGGGAGCGTCGGTGCCTCTACTGCGGGGTTGCCGGCCACTTCCGCTCCACTTGCCCCGAGCTTCGGGAAACGCCTGTCCCCGCCCAGCTACAGGAGGGTTGTGATGGGGAAAATTAGAGCTCCTCCTACTAACGCTGTCCTAGCTATTCCAGCCACTCTGTCCTGGGAGGGCCACCAGCATCGGGTCCAGGCTATGATCGATTCCGGTGCCGCAGGTGATTTCATGGATGTAACCTTGGCTAAGGAACTCAAGATCCCTACCCAATTACTTCCTCAACCCCAGGCAGTTACAGCCTTAGATGGCAGACCTCTGGAACCAGGAAAGGTTACTGAGGCGACTCAGTCCCTGCGACTTACTATCTCTCAACACCAGCAGGAGGAGACCTTCTATCTCATTGACTCTCCCGAGTATCCTATTATCCTGGGTCACCCTTGGCTATGCAGACATAATCCCCAGATCGACTGGCCTACTGGCACCATTCTAAACTGGGGTTCCACTTGCCAACTCACCTGCATGCTTCAGAGTCCCTCAGCCCCTAGTACCCAGTTTCAAGAGTCTGTTGACGTCTCCCGAGTCCCCAGTGTTTACCATCGGTTCAAGGCAGTGTTCAGCAAGGCCCTGGCTACTTCCTTACCGCCTCATCGCACGTATGACTGTGCCATTGATCTACTCCCTGGTTGCTGCCCTCCTGGAGGTCGGATCTTTTCCTTATCCTCCCCGAGCAAGCAGCTATGGACACCTACATTAAGGAGTCCTTGGCAGCCGGCCTCATCTGTGCCTCTACTTCCCGGCTGGGGCGGGCTTCTTTTTTGTTGAAAAGAAAGACGGGGGTCTTAGGCCTTGTGTTGATTACCGGGGACTCAACAAGATCACGGTTCGGAATCGATACCCCCTTCCTCTCATGGCCACTGCTTTTGAGCTGCTTCAAGGGGCTTCCATTTTTACTAAACTGGATCTCCGCAATGCTTACCATCTCGTGCGGATCCGGCAAGGGGACGAATGGAAGACGGCGTTCAACACGCCACGGGGCACTATGAATACCGGGTGATGCCGTTCGGGCTCACCAATGCCCCCGCAGTATTCCAAGCCCTGATTAATGATGTTCTCCGGGATATGCTTAATCTGTTCGTCTTCGTGTACCTGGACGATATCCTCATCTTCTCGAGGTCACTGAAGGAGCATGAGGGGCATGTTAGCAGGGTTCTCCAGAGGCTCCTTGACAATCACCTCTACGTTAAACCTGAGAAGTGTGAGTTTCATGTTTCTCAGACTCAGTTTCTCGGGTTTATTGTCACTCCCGGCCACCTAGAGATGGATCCCAAGAAGGTCAAAGCGGTCCACAGCTGGCCCACACCTGCCACGGTCAAGGAGGTTCAACGGTTCATTGGCTTTTCTAACTTCTATCGGAAGTTCATTAAGAATTTCAGCTCTGTGGTAGCCCCTTTGACGACGCTTACCAAGGGAGGAGGGACCAAGATTCACTGGGGTCCGGAAGAGCAGGGGCCTTCGAGGATCTCAAGCGCCGCTTCACTTCTGCTCCGATTCTGGTGATCCCTGACCCAGAAAGACCTTTCGTGGTGGAGGTGGACGCCTCAGAGGTGGGGGGTGGGAGCCGTCCTGTCACAGAGGGGTGAGGATGGGAGATTACACCCTTGTGCCTTCATGTCTCGCCGCCTGTCTGAGGCCGAGCGCAACTACCACGTGGGGGATCGAGAGTTGCTTGCGGTTAAGCTGGCCTTGGAAGAGTGGCGCCATTGGCTTGAGGGGGCTCAGCATCCTTTCCAGGTTCTCACTGACCACAAGAACCTGGAATATCTCCAACAGGGTAAGCGGATGAACCCTCGGCAAGCACGATGGTCCCTTTTCTTTAATCGATTCCAGTTCCTCCTGTCTTACCGACCTGGCACCAAGAACGTCAAGCCGGATGCCCTGTCTCGAGCCTATTCTCCCGAGGTACAAGAGAAGCCCTTGGCATCGATTATTCCGAGGTCTAGGATCGTCGCACCTCTTCAGTGGGAACTTGAAAGAGGGGTACGAGAGGCCCTTGTCCATGAGCCCGATCCAGGCGGTGGTCCTGCCGGTCGCCTGTACGTTCCTCTCTCTGTTCGGGCCCGCGTCTTGCAGTGGGGTCATGAGTCGCCCTTGACATGCCATCCAGGCAGTGCTCGCACACTGGAATTCCTCCGACGGCGGTTTTGGTGGCCGTCCATCAAGAAGGACGTGCAGGTCTATGTTGAGGCCTGCCCTGTGTGCAACCAGGGAAAGTCGACACGCCAGCGACCCCAGGGACTGCTCCATCCCTTACCTGTTCCTCGAAGGCCATGGTCACACCTTTCTCTGGACTTTGTTACGGGACTTCCTCCATCCCAGGGCAACACCGTCATCCTAGTGGTGGTAGACCGGTTCTCTAAGGCTGCCCGGTTTATTCCCCTGCCCAAGCTGCCCTCGGCTAAGGAGACTGCTGAGCTCCTCATGAACCATGTCTTCCGGATATTTGGTATTCCCCTGGACGTGGTCTCCGACCGAGGTCCCCAATTCTCGTCCCGGTTTTGGGGGGCCTTCTGCAGGTTTATTGGGGCCACAGCCAGCCTATCGTCGGGGTTCCATCCAGAGTCTAATGGCCAAACGGAACGGATTAATCAGGATCTGGAGACCATCCTGCGGTGTATGGCGGCCAGTAATCCCACGTCTTGGGCCACCTATATCATTTGGGCTGAATATGCCCACAACACCCTCCAGTCCTCAGCCACCGGATTGTCCCCCTTCGAATGCCAGTTCGGTTACACCCCTCCATTATTTCCAGAGGAAGAGGCGCAAGTTGGTGTTCCCTCGGCCCAGCGCTTTGTCCAACGCTGTAGGCGGACCTGGAAGAAGGCCAGGCGTACCCTCCTTCGGACCTCCCAGAGATACCAAAGTCAGGCTAATCGCCGCCGCCGGACGGCCCCTAGTTTCCGAGCTGGTCAGAGAGTTTGGTTGGCCACTAAGAACCTGCCCCTCCGGGTCGAATCCAAGAAGCTTTCCCAGAAATACATCGGCCCTTTCCGCATAGCAAGAAAGGTTAACCCTGTTTCGTATCGTTTGGTTCTCCCTCGCTCCCTTAGAATTAACCCCACTTTCCATGTTTCACTACTTAAACCTGTCTTGTCTTCTCCCTTTGCCCCCACGCAGACCCCCGCCACCTCCCAGGATCATTGACGGCCAGCCAGCCTACACAGTCCGCCGGATACTGGACTCCCGGAGGGTCCAGAACTCTCTGCAGTATCTGGTGGACTGGGAGGGCTACGGGCCAGAGGAGCGCTCCTGGGTTCCAGCCAAGGACATCCTGGACCCAGGTTTGATCCGAGAGTTTCGCACCCTGAGGCCAGGGTGTTCTGGAAGGAACGTCAGGAGTCGTTCCTAGAGGAGGGGGTCCTGTCAGCTTCCTGCCTCCTGTTTGTCTCCGGGCCTCTAGAGGTCATCTGTGTTCCCCTCTGCCTTAGTTCTTCCTCGTGTGTCCTTATTAGCTTGATCCAGGTCACCTGTGCCTTGTTTCACCTAGAGTATTTTAGCTGTGTTTTTTCCCCTGTTCCTCACTTGGTTTTTGAGTCCTGGCTATGTGTCTCCTGCTTTGTCCCACCGTGTCTTTCCAAGTAAGCTTTTCTAAGTTATCTTTAGTTTGTTTTTCTCCCCTCGTGGAGTTATTTTGTTTTGCCTCCTGTTTTGTTACTCTACCTCTGTTAATATACCTCTTTCTGAGAATAACTTTTGTTGGACTATTTTTGAAGTGCAAAGAACCTTTTTGTTACATTAAATCTACTTACCTGGAGTATTGCCTTGGGTGTTTCATTTGGGTCCAACTATACCTCCTCCGTGGCTAAGGGGTAGAACCCCCAGCTCCCCACATCTGAGACCGGAGTTCTAGCCCAGATTGTGACAATATCAGTCTGTCCCTGATGTTTTTCCATGAGAGAAGTGGCTTCTTTGCTGCCCTTCTTGACACCAGGCCACCTCCAAAAGTCTTCGCCTCACTGTGCGTGCAGATGCACTCACACCTGCCTGCTGCTATTCCTGAGCAAGCTCTGCACTGGTGGTGCCCCGATCCCGCAGTTGAATCAACTTAAGGAGATGGTCCTGGACTTTCTTGGGCGCCCTGACGCCTTCTTCACAACAATTGAACCTCTCTCCTTGAAGTTCTTGATGATCCGATAAATGGTTGATTTAGGTGCAATCTTACCAGCAGCAATATCCTTGCCTGTGAAGCCCTTTTTGTGCAAAGCAATGATGACGGCACGTGTTTCCTTGCAGGTCAATATGGTTGACAGAGGAAGAACAATGATTTCAAGCACCACCCTCCTTTTAAAGCATCCAGTCTGTTATTCTGACTCAATCAGCATGACAGAGTGATCTCCAGCCTTGTCCTCGTCAACACTCTCACCTGTGTTAACGAGACAATCCCTGACATGATGGCAGCTGGTCCTTTTGAGGCAGGGCTGAAATGCAGTGGAAATGTTTTTTGGGGATTAAGTTCATTTTCATGGCAAAGAGCGACTTTGCAATTAATTGCAATTAATCTGATCACCCTTCATGACATTCTGGAGTATATGCAAATTGCCATCATCAACACTGAGGCAGAAAACTTTGTGGAGACCAATACTCGTGTCATTCTCAAAACATTTGACCACTGCTGCTGCCACCACAACATCTATATTCTGTGATTTACATTCAATTTTTTGCAGTACAGTTGATAACCATGGCAATGAATGCTAAGAAGCCAACCTTACTGAAGCACAAATTTGTATCACTTTGTATTGGCCTAGGCTTACTACTCACCCTTGACCCATCATCCTCTACTCTCTTCACTGCCTCAGCATACGACACCTTCTGTTCTACTCTGACCCTGGCAACCTAAACCTGTTTCTCTCGCACCAGGCACTTCTGATCCCCAGCAACATGGGCACCCCCACAACTGCAACAGTTTTTTCCACCGATACTACACATTTGTCCCATGCCCTCCTGCACCCTTCTCACATCTCGGAATCTCCCTCCTACACACTGCTGCAACATTACCATAAGCTTGGCATCTGTAACCCTTTAGTGGGTTCGGCACAAAAGCTCTCACTGGATAACTAACATATATACGAACAGGACTTCATCAGGTAAAGACTCTGCTTCAAAACTCTAAAGGACAGACAGTGTCTTCTCAGTTTCACCACGCTCGCCACCGGGTCGCATCAAACGGCCGGCATCACATACACAGGGAATTTTCTATTTCTGTTCCTCCACCTCAACACTTAACGCCACCCAAATAATAATTCATTTCAAAGGCGCCCTGCTCCGGAGAACAAAGCAAGTCACAGGTCTTGTCCTTAGTCGTGTGACGCGAAGTGCCCGCTCCCTCTTGACGGAAGAAACACAGAAAATCATCACAAGTCCACTTTGAGCTACCTTCACCGATTTAACAGTACCCAACTTATTTTCTACCCACCCTGACACTACATATGTATCAGCCAAAAGGCAGGGATCCACTTTCGCCAAAAATGTCACTCCCACTGGGCCCGAATAATCCTTTGTACAACCATCGGGGCAAGGATCAGAGGTCTTCACCACACCTGCCACCACAGGTAATTCATCCTCACTATCGTCAGGTTCAATTTCTGAGCCATCAGAGACAGCAGAATATGGTTTGTACTTGGCGCCATTTTTCCTCAACACACATCTTCCCACTGCACTCGGCTCTTCTCCTTCTTCCTCGCTGTCCATAACCACGTCTATCAGTTCAGCACGCACATGCCGTGCCTTCATTCGCTGTACTGCTTGCAGAACAAATACTGATGGCCTTTCTCCAATACCCACCTTCTGTTCCTTAGCCCAATTTACAAGTCTAGCTATCTCTGGTCTCACCATGCTCCTAAACGTGCCACAGTCATCAAAACCCAGTTTCGTCTTCTTCTTCTTCTTCTGTGGATTTTATATGACGGTTGGCAACCAACTTTACGGTGCATTATTGCCACCAACTGTACTGGAGTATGGACCAGAGACAGGGAAGGACTAAAATCCTACACATTGTTCTCATCTCCCAAAGGAAACAAAATACATAATTAAATACGACATCCCCTGAAGATTTTCTCAGCAGTTCACTTAAGCTTGGCTTTTCAACACAATTACTCCTTAAATCTATACTGAACAAAAATATAAACGCAACATGTAAAGTGTTGGTCCCATGTTTCATGAGCTGAAATAAAAGATCCCAGAAATGTTCCATACGCACATAAAGCTTATTTCTCTCAAATGTTGTGCACACATTTGTTTACATCCCTGTTAGTGACCATTTCTCCTTTGCCAAGATAATCCATCCACCTGACAGGTGTGGCATATCAAGAAGCTGATTAAACAGCATGACCAACCACAGACCACGTGTAACCACGCCAGCCCAGGACCGCCACATCCAGCTTCTTCACCTGCGGGATCGTCTGAGACCAGCCACCCGGACAGCTGATAAAACTGTGGGTTTGCACAACCGAAGAATTTCTGCTCAAACTGTCAGAAACCGTCTCAGGGAAGCTCATCTACGTGCTCGTCGTCCTCACCAGGGTCTTGACCTGACCGCAGTTCGGCATCATAACCGACTTTAGTGGGCAAATGCTCTCCTTTGATGGCCACTGGCACGCTAGAGAAGTGTGCTCTTCATGGATGTTTCAATTGTACCGGGCAGATGACGTCGTGTGGGCGTGTTTGCTGATGTCAACATTATGAACAAAGTGCCCTATGGTAGCAGTGGGGTTATGGAATGGGCAGGCATAAATTACGGACAACGAACACAATTGCGTTTTATCGATGGCAATTCTAATGCACATAGATACCGTGACGAGATCCTGAGGCCCATTGTCGTGCCATTCATCTGCCACCATCACCTCATGTTTCAGCATGAAAATGCACAGCCCCATGTCGCAAGGATCTGTACACAATTCCTGGATGCTGAAAATGTCCCAGTTCTTCCATGGCCTGCAAACTCACCAGACATGTCACCCATTGAGCATGTTAGGGATGCTCTGGATCGACGTGTGCGACAGTGTATTCCAGTTCCCGGCAATATCCAGCAACAGCCATTGAAGAGGCGTGGGACAACATTCCACAGGCCACAATCAACAGCCTGATCAACTCTATGGGAAGGAGATGTGTCGCGTTGCATGAGGCAAATGGTGGTCACACCAGATACTGACTGGTTTTCTGATCTATGCCCCTACCTTTAAAAAATAAGAGGTTTCTGTGACCAACAGTGAAATCTGTATTCCTAGTCATGTGAAATCCATAGATTAGGGCCTAATTTATTTATTTTAGTTGACTGATTTCCTTGTATGAACTGTAACTCAGAAAAATCTTAGAAATTGTTGCATGTTGCGTTTATATTTTTGTTCAGTGTAATAACAATCTCTCCCTTTCCCTCCCATATTGCTGCCACTGAAATAAAACGTGTTTCACTGTAGCGTCCATCTCCTCCTGACATTGATCACACTTCCCAGTCGGATGTTTTCCTACCAATTTCAATGTACTGTTGAGCCTTGTGTGGACTTCAGTTTTAGTATCCTTTGTGCTTTTAGAATGAGGTTTACGGTAGGGCAAGCACCATTAGAATACTTTCAAGCACCTTGAAAATATCATTGGTCTGATGACTGGACAGTTAATTTTATACCCTCTCCCCCTCTTTTTCTCTTCATATCCCCCTCATCCCCCATTCTCTCTCTGTCTCTGTCTCTGTCTCTCTCTCTCTAAATCTGTAATGAGTTGTCTCACACTGCCATCTATGTTGATCATTAACCAAGAGTAATATACTATTGACCATATAATTTATTTGGACAGATGGACATCTCACCTGTCCACAATTTGAAGAAAGTCCCATAATCTCAATTGGTTTTCCTAATCTCTGGACAGTTATATTAGAACCAGAACTGGAAAGATTTGGTAGGAAACATACAGGGGTGGATTTAGTAATTTGGGGGTCCGTTTCAATATACTGTTGAGGGGCCCCTACACCCCACAAAAGCGACATTTTCCCACAGACATTACCTGCTGATTGATTATTAATATGCCATTATTACAAATATTTATTTCATGTACATTTTGAAATGATAAAATGTATAAGCCATATAATTTATTTGTTATTTGTTACACATCGAAACCCCTGAAACATAGCAAAGTCCGACCTTGGAAACATCAGGCAGGCCTAGTTCTAGTCATTTTCTTACCTTTATTAGGAGAGTTGGGAGACTCAACTCTCTTATTGTAACCTATTATATGTTATAAATTGCACCCTCTATTGACAAGATTCAGAGCTTTATAGCTCCAGGGTTCGATCTAAATTCTGTCTTCCTCTCCACTTATGCTTTAATAATCTACACTGATTTGAAATAACTGAACAGGTGAAACCAAAAACCCAGTATCCACCATATTGCTGTTTCACCTGTCTAGTGTTTTCAGATCTGTGCAGGTGAAGGGGAGGAGACAAGGAGATGAAGCCACTTTACAAGCACATTAAGATGCACCCAGTTTTGAATAAACTATGCTTTGTACAAAATTATGTTCTGTACTGCACGAGAAAGTTACTCGTCATTTTAGTGCCACACATCTAGCATTTCCCAGCGTCTTTGCAGGAACTAGTCGTTTCTATGCGATGTGGCTGAGTAGGTTTAGTCTAGAAGGGATACAGCTTTTGTAAAAATTGTACTTTTTGTAGCAGGTTTAGGAGAATTTACGGAGCAGGTAAGGATCATTAATGTAGCAGGTTAGGAGAATTAGGTCAAGGTTAGGAAAAGGGTTTGGTAAAATGCAAAAAAAAGTATCAACTTTTGGCATCAAAAGCTGTATCCCATCTACACATGACCCGTTTATAATTAAATGAAAGCGCATCCAAAGATTTTATAACTAGTTCCTTGTTCTATCTGTAAGATTTTTATAACTAGCTCCTTGTTCTATCTGTGGCGTATCACACAGTGCGTCCACAACAAAGCTCTACACACAAGAGGCATTTCTCATTCGGTACAATACATGTATCTAATATCGTTCTGAATTTTCTCTGATTTTTGTAGAACAACCTGCAACTGAACATGGACATTTATAAGATACACTTTTTCCCCCGAATCTTACTAAGTAAGTATCCCCAAGAGCAGTTAATGTAGTACGGAGTCAGACGCAGGAGAGGAAATCATGGAATAAAGGGTTTAATCAATAAACAGAGGTGCGCAGCAATGCGAAATACTGTACACACCAGTGCGGACAAACCGCGCACTGGGGAAAATAAGGCACACGGGGTGAATAACCCAGCGATACACAATATAATCGCGCTCCACGGAGCTGCCAATAGTGTGCAAAGCTGTCATCAAGGCAACCCGTGGCTATTTGAAGAATCTCAAATATAAAAATATATTTTGATTTGTTTAACACTTTTTGCTTACTACATGATTCCATATGTGTTATTTCATAGTTTTGATATCTTCACTATTATTCTACAATGTATGACTGTGAGTCGCTTTGGATAAAAGCGTCTGCTAAATGGCATATTATTATTATTATTATTATTATTATTATTATTATTATTATTATTATTTGTAGAAAATAGTAAATATAAAGAAAAATCCTTGAATGAGTAGGTGTTTCCAAATGTCTATTGAAAACATAAAAACATTTGCACAATGAGCATTTGTTGTCTCTCAAATACGTCATTATAGTTATTGATTAGCTAGCTAGCGAATTTGATCCATATTAGCGTTGACATGAAATCAGTCAAAACACCTCAAAACAAGACATGGGGTGTAATCATTATGCTGATTCTGTTGCAAAACGTTTCGTCTGTTGCAAAACGTTTAGCAAATTAAAATGGCTGCTCCAAACGTAAAATGCAAACGAGAGTTTCTATTGGACATATTCAGGTAGCTAGGTCCCTCCCTCCACGTTTCGTTCGCTCTATTTGCTTCCATTTGGTTCTTAAACAGTAAACGGTTTCCGTAATGAATACATTTCTTCTTCTTCTTCTTCTTCTTCTTCTTCTTCTTCTTCTTCTTCTTCTTCTTCTTCTTCTTCTTCTTCTTCTTCTTCTTCTTCTTCTTATCACATGCGCCGAATACAACAGGTGTATACCTTACCTTGAAATGCTTACTTACAAGCCCTTAACCAACAATGTAGTTTTAATTAAATAAAGTTAAGAAAATATTTACTAAATGAACTAAAGTTTTTTAAAAAAGTAACACAATAAAATAACAATAATGAGGCTATATACAGGGGGTACCGGTACTGAGTCAATGTGCAGAGGTACAGGTTAGTCGAGGTAATTCTCCCGAGTGGCGCAGTGGTCTAAGGCACTGCATCGCAGTGCTAGCTGTGCCACTAGAGATCCTGGTTCGAATCCAGGCTCTGTTGTAGCCGGCCGCGACTGGGAGACCCATGGGGCGGCGCGCAATTGGCCCAGCGTCGTCCAGGGTAGGGGAGGGAATGGCCGGCAGGGATGTAGCTCAGTTGATAGAGCATGGTGTTTGCAACGCCAGGGTTGTGCGTTCGTATCCCACAGGGGGTATGAAAATATTTAAAATATTTTAAAAAATATTATAATAATGTGACTAAACTGTAAGTCGCTCTGGATAAGAGCGTCTGCTAAATGACTTAAATGTAATGTAAATGTAATTTATACATGGAGGTAGGGGTAAAGTGACTATACCAGCGAGTAGCAGCAGTGTAAAAACATAGAGGGGGGGGTGTCAATGCAAATAGTCTGGGTGGCCATTTGATTAATTGTTCAGCAGTCTTATGGCTTGGGGGTAGAAGCTGTTAAGGAGCCTTTTGGACCTAGACTTGGCGCTCCGGGTACCGCTTGCCGTGCGGTAGCAGAGAGAACAGTCTAAGACTTGGGTGACTGGAGTCTTTGACAATTTTTGGGCATTCCTCCTTGTATATAGTTCCTGGATGGCAGGAAGCTTGGCCCCAGTGATGTACTGAGCCGTACGCACTACCCTCTTTAGTGCCTTACGGTCAGATGCCGAGCAGTTGCCATACCAGGCGGTGATGCAACCGGTCAGGATGCTCTCGATGGTGCAGCTGTATAACTTTTTGAGGATCTGGGGACCCATGCCAAATCTTTTTCAGTCTCCTGAAGGGGAAAGGCGTTGTCGTGTCCTCTTCACAACTTTCTTGGTGGGTTTTGACCATGATAGTTTGTTGGTGATGTGGACACCAAGGAACTCTAAACTCTTGTCCCTCTCCAATACAGCCCCGTCGATGTGAATGGGGGTGTGTTCGGCCCTCCTTTTCCTGTTGTCCACGGTCATCTCCTTTGTCTTGCTCACGTTGAGGGAGAGGTTGTTGTCCTGGCACCACACTGCCAGGTCTCTGACCTCCTCCCTATAAGCTGTCTCATCATTGTCGGTGATCAGGCCTACCACTGTTGTGTCATCAGCAAACTTAATGATGGTGTTGGAGTCGTGCTTGGCCATGCAGTTGTGGGTGAACAGGGAGTACAGGAGGGGACTAAGCACGCACCCCGAGGGGCCCCAGTGTTGAGGATCAACGTGGCAGATGTGTTGTTGCCTACCCTTACCACCTGGGGGTGGCCCGTCAGGAAGTCCAGGATCCAGTTGCAGAGGGAGGTGTTTAGTCCCAGGGTCCTTAGCTTAGTGATGAGCTTTGTGGGCACTATGGTGTTGAACGCTGAGCTGTAGTCAATGAACAGCATTCTCACATAGGTGTTCCTTTTGTCCAGGTGGGAGTGTGATTGAGATTGCGTCATCTGTTGATCTGTTGGGGCTGTATGCGAATTGGACTGGGTCTAGGGTTTCCGGGATGATGGTGTTGATGTGAGCCATGACCAGCCTTTCAAAGCACTTCACGGCTACCAACGTGAGTGCTACGAGGCGGTAGTCATTTAGGCAGGTTATCTTCGCTTTCTTGGGCACAGAGACTATGGTGGTCTGCTTGAAACATGTAGGTATTACAGACTCGGTCAGGAGAGGCTGAAAATGTCAGTGAAGACTCTTGCCAGTTGGTCTGCACGTGCTGAGTACATGTCCTGGTAATCCGTCTGGCCCCGCGCGCGTTGTGAATGTTGACCTGTTTAAAGGTCTTGCTCACATCGGCTACGGAGAGCGTGATCACACAGTCATCCAGAACAGCTGGTGCTCTCATGCATGCTTCAGTGTTGGTTGCCTCGAGCGAGCATAAAAGGTATTTAGCCCGTCTGGTAGGCTTGCGTCACTGGGCAGTTTGCGGCTGGGTTTCCCTTCGTAGTCCGTAATAGTTTGCAAGCCCTGCCATATCAGACAAGCATCAGAGCCGGTGTAGTAGGATTCAATCTTAGTCCTGTATTGACGCTTTGCCTGTTGATGTTTCATCTGAGGGCATAGCAGGATTTCTTATAAGCGTCCGGATTAGTGTCCCGCTCCTTGAAAGCGGCAGCTCTAGCCTTTAGCTCTGTGCGGATGTTGCCTGTAATCCATGGCTTCTGGTTGGGATATGTACGTACAGTCACTGTGGGGACGACGTCGTTGATGCACTTATTGATGAAGCCGGTGAATGAGGTGGTATACTCCTCAATGCCATTGGATGAATCCCGGAACATATTCCAGTCTGTGCTAGCAAAACAGTCCTATAGCGTAGCATCCGCGTCATCTGACCACTTCCGTATTGAGAGTCACTGGTACTTCCTGCTTTAGTTTTTGCTTGTACGCAGGAATCATCAGGATAGAATTATGGTCAGATTTGCCAAATAGAGGGCAAGGGAGAGCTTTGTACGCATCTCTGTGTGTGGAGTAAAGGTAGTCTATAGTTTTTTCCCCTCTGGTTGCACATGTGACATGCTGGTTTGAAATGATGTAAAACGGATTTAAGTTTACCTGCCACTGGATGAGCATTTTCTTGTTTGCTTATGGCCTTATACAGCTCCTTGAGTGCGATCTTAGTGCCAGTGTCGGTTTGTGGTGGTTAATAGATGGCTACGAAAAATATAGATGAAAACTCTCTTGGTAGATAGTGGGGTCTGCAGCTTATCATGAGGTACTCTACCTCAGGTGAGCAATACCTTGAGACTACCTTAATATTAGACATCGCACACCAGCTGTTATTGACAAATAGACACACACCCCCACCCCTCGTCTTACCGGACGTAGCTGTTCTGTCCTGCCAATGCGCGGAAAACCCAGCTAACTGTTTATTATCTGTGTTGTCGTTCAGCCACGACTCGGTGAAACATGAGATATTACCATTTTTAATGTCCCGTTGGTAAGATAGTCTCGAACTGAGCTCATCCAGTTTATTCTCCAGTGATTGCATGTTGGCCAATAGAACGGATGGTTATTGGACTTCTTAGACACTTGTGCTGTATAATTAATCACTGTGGCTATAAACGCTACAAAATCCACTTTCTTCACAATGAGTGTATCCAGATCATTCGTTTGATTTAAAACACTAGCAACTGTTTGCAATGCATCCACCGCCATATCTTCAACACTGTTGTCTCTTGCCCCTTCGACTCTCTTCACCACCTCCACATAGGAGATCTGCTGCACAGCCCTGATCCTTGACACCTCGACCTCCTTCACCCTAACTGGGCACTCAAGGAAGTCTGGGATATGATCCCCACCACAGTTGCAACATTTTCCATTGACAGATTCTTCAATACTGTACTTCTCCCGTCTGCAAACGTTTGACACATGACCATATCCTTTACAATTCCCATACTGTAATGGTTTGGACACAAATGCTCTCACCGCATACCTCACATATCCAATCTTCACATATTCAGGTAGGGTCTCCTCAATCAACAACTCCTCACTATCTGACCATGCTAGAACGGACCTGAATACATGCCTGGTATCAAGAACAAGATAAAACTAGCTAAAACGAGCCACCTATGATTCTCCACATGGTAGATTCTTGTCATTGTTGCTAGACCGTTCAGAATCATAACAATGCAAGGCTTCCGGCTCCATCAATGCATGCTCATAATGTTCGTGACGTTGTCAGCCAACCCGTCTCATAGACGTTTTGTATAAACTAACCTATAACCACAGATAGAAAGAACAATGAGCCAGATATTTCACAGGATGTATAAATGTGAAGCATTTGGTTGGCGTTTCCTCTCACTACCAAATATGGTGATGAGAGGAAGCCCAGTGGGAGAAGATGGAGCGAGACCAATTTTGGCCGACATTCTGCTAATTTTCTCATCCATTAAACATTTAATCTCCATACAGTTTTCTGTTTCCAAAACTAGAATCTGTAACAAACAGAGTGGACTGCATTTTGTAGACTTGTCCCTTTGCCAAAGTTTTAAAAAAATTGTGTTAATGCACACATGCACTTCACTGAGTAGGCGTTTCCTAACGGAAAAATGCAAATAAATGCTAAAACTTGCCAATAAGATCTCACTAGCTCGTGCTTGGCCCTGCCGACCTCCTTGCTTGGTCTGCCCACTACAATTAATTTGCCCCCATTGGAAACGACTGTGGTCTATCTTGGGTTAGTTATAAAAATATTTGCTATAACGTTCTGTATTGGAAATGTGGATGTGGGTACACAGGCCTGGGAGCAACTGCAGCCCCTCATGATGAGTTTAGATTTTTTGTGGCCCCCACCCCCATCAAAGTTGACCATCCCTGTCCTATGCGGAGGCAACCAAAATAGTTTTGAAAGTAAATGACTGTGTTGAAGATATGGGTTGCAGTCCAAACTCAATGTGGACAGACCTCGGCCCTAAACCCTCAGCCCTTGAATTACGTTTTACATCGTCACATCCGAGTGTACCTTAAATGTCCTTGCCCAAGCGAGGGAGAGTGATGATCGGAGAGACAACGTCATTGGTGGAAATCTTGAAATTGAGCTAAAAAACAACCAACCTAAATCTATTAATGTACCTAGCACTCCTGTCAGGTAGCTATCTAGCTACAGTTATACATAGCTGGCTAGCTAGTTTTATAGTTTTGTAATGACCTGACTAGATCATAAAAGAACAACTGTCCAGACAGAGGATTGAGTTTACGAATGGACGGTTTATTAAACCAACTTTACACAGGCTACTGTTTGGCCGTAGCCCACGCCAAATAAATGAAAGATAACCCACAAGCCAATCGTGACCTTCTCTTGTGAAGCCCAGACGTAAAGAGAGAGAACAAAGGCTAAACCTGGTCTTAACTTCCAATGCTCCATCCCCCTGCCCAACCCCCCTCCACGCCACTCCGCCAACCGCCAGGATGCCCGGCATCAGAACATTCCAGGCATTCCCGTGATTGGCAGATAGCAGGTTGATTGACATGTCGGACCCCCGCGAACACTGGGTACTGGTAGGTACAACACAACCATCTACTAGCCTAACACATAACACACAGCTGTCTGTGCGGGTCGCTACACAGCCCCCCACCACAAAGTCCCTCGTCCCCGAGGGAACAAACAAAGTCTCTGAAGCGACCCGGAGGTCTCCTTTGCCTGCGTGGCTGTGATGGCCGCAGAGTGCCCCTCTGGGAACCAGGGGATGAAGGCAAGGACATGGGGGGACAAGGAAGCGGGAACGGGTAATACAGTCCGTGGCTCTGGGGAACCACGCGGTGACACAGGGGGAGTGGGCTGTCTGGAGCCTTGTCTGCGGCACCTGGGGGTGGGTGCCTGGAGAATGTCATTGCCAGAGAGGGGAATTGTGGGGGTTCCTGGGGTTTGGGGAGAAGAGGCCCCTCTATATGGGGCTAACCTGTCCCGGTGCAGTGTCACCTTTCTCCCCCTGGGAGGAAGCTGCACCCGGTAAACAACCACCCCTACCCTCTCCAGGACACTGCAGGGTCCCACCCAGTGACTGTCCAACTTGGGGCATCTGCCCTTTTTCCTTAGCGGGCTGTAGACCCAGACCAGCTCCCCAGCCACAAAGTGCCTTCCCCGGGTGTGCACGTCATAGTTCCTCTTCTGCCTCACACCTGCATTCAGCAGCTGCTCTCTGGCGAAGGTGTGGGCTGTCTCCAGGCGGTCCTGGAGTCTCCGGGCATACTCCGGCCCCGGGGAAACATGAGGGCTATCCAGGGGCCGACCAAACGCCATCTCCGCAGGGGTACGGATCTCTCTCCCCAGCATGAGGAGGGCAGGCGTGCAGGAGGTGGAGTCTTGGACAGCGGAGCGGCATGCCATGAGGACCATAGGCAGGTGCTTGTCCCAGTCACGCTGGTGTTTGGAAGAGACGATGGCCAGCTGCTGTCCAAGCGTTTTGTTGAAGCGCTCCACAAGGCCATCACTTTGAGGATGGAGAGGAGTAGTGCGGGTCTTGTGCATACCCAGCCTCTCACACATGGTGGCGAACACACGGGACTCAAAGTTTCTGCCTTGGTCGCTGTGGATGGACTCTGCAGCTCCAAACCTGCTGAACATCCCCGCTGTCAGGGCGTCGACGATGGTCTCTGCCTCCTGGTCAGGCAGAGCATAGGCCTCGGGCCATTTTGTGAAATAGTCCATGGCCGTGAGCGCCCAGCGGTTTCCACTGTCTGTGGTGGGGAACGGCCCAACTACATCCACTCCCACCCTCTCCATGGGAGCCCCCACTGGGAACTGTTGGAGCTGAGCATGAGAGCGGCCTGGGGGCCCTTTCTCGCTGTGCAGTTGTCACAGCGGCGGCAAAAGTCTTCCACATCCCTCTTGTGCTGCCCCCAGTAAAAGCCCTGACGGAGGCGGCGCAGTGTTTTGTGACCCCAAAGTGTCCAGTCCCCACCCCCCATGAGTACTCTGGAGCACAGCCTCCCGCAATGCTTTGGGACCACCACCTGCCACCTCTCCTCCCCCGTAGCTGACTCCTTCCATGCCCGCTGTAACACGCCATCAGCCAGCCGCAGTCGCTCAAACTTTGATCACAACCCTTTGGTCGCGAGTGAGAGCGCTGTCACCTCTTCCCATGGTGGCCTCACCTGCGCCTCTACCCACTGTAGCACTGGCTGTAGGTCTGTGTCCCGTCCCTGCTGCTGCCCCCCATTCAGCCACGTCGACAGTCTGCAGCTCACAGCAGACAGGCCCGCTCGCCCGACACACTGTGGCACAGACCCCCTCCTCTGCACACAGCTCTCTCTCCCGTCCCTCTCTCCATTCACAGTGGCGGCAGCCGTCTGCAGTACAGGGCCGACGGGACATGGCGTCGGCGTTGGAGTGGCGTGCCCCTGCCCTGTGCACCACCGTGAAGTCATACGGCTGAAGCTCCTCCAACCAGCGTGCCACCTGCCCCTCTGGCTCTCTGAAAGACATGAGCCACTGGAGAGCAGAGTGGTCAGTCCTTACAGTAAAGGGCAGACCACCCAGGTAGTACTTGAAGTGTTTGACGGAAGCCACAACAGCCAAGAGCTCCCGCCGGGTGACACAGTAGCGGCGCTCATGTTTGTCAAATGTTTTGCTGAAGTACGCCACCGCTCTCTCCCCCTCTGGCCCCACCTGGGCCAGCACCCCTACCCATGCCCACATTGCTCGCGTCTGTGTCCAGGATAAAGGGCAATGTGAGGTCAGGGGGCGAGCACGGGGGCCTCGATCAGTGCACGTTTGAGGGTGTTGAACGCCTCCTCACACTCCACTGTCCAAGTGAAAGCCTTGTCCTTCGGCAGCAGGCGGTTCAGTGGAGCAGCAACGCTTGAGAAGCCCCGTACAAACCTCCTGTAGTACGAGGCCAGGCCCAGGAAGCTCTTCAGCTGACGCTGGTCGGTGGGGGTGGGCCAGTCTCTGACAGCCGCTACCTTGTCCTCCATGGTGCTGATCCCCTCCTTCCCCACTCGGTGGCCCAAGAAGGACACCTCTCTCCTCATGAAGTGGCACTTCTCGGGGTGGAGCTTCAGACCTGCGGCAGCCACCCTCTCCAGCACACACCGTAGCGCCCCCAGGGCTGACTGGAAGGAGCTGCCATGGGCCAGGATGTCATCGAGGTATACCAGACACTGCTGTCGGGGGATATAATATAATAATAATATGCCATTTAGCAGACGCTTTTATCCAAAGCGACTTACAGTCATGCGTGCATACATTTTTTGTGTATGGGTGGTCCCGGGGATCGAACCCACTACCTTGGCGTTACAAGCGCCGTGCTCTACCAGCTGAGCTACAGAGGACCAGCACCCTGTCCATCAAACGCTCAAAAGTAGCTGGAGCGTTGCACAGGCCAAAGCACAGGACCTTGAACTGCCAGTGTCCTCTGTTAGTGGAGAACGCAGTTTTGGCTCTGGCCTCTGGGGAGAGGGGCACCTGCCAGTAGCCACTGCGGAGGTCTAGTGAGGAGAACCAGGAGGACCCCCTAACCAGGTCCAGCGACTCATCGATACGTGGTATGGGGTATGAGTCCTTCCTGGTTACCTCATTCAGCCGCCTGTAGTCCGCACAGAACCTCAGCTTGCCCCCGTTCTTCGGAACCATGACGACTGGCGCCGCCCAGGGGCTGTCTGAGGGCTCAATGAAGTCTGCCCGCTGCATCTCCAACACAGCCTTGTCTGCCTCCTCCTGGCGTGCCAGCGGGATACGGCGGGGACGCATCTTGATAGGTCGAGCATCACCTGTGTCGATCTCATGCTGCACCAGATGAGTCTGACCCACCTCTTCCTCACTCAGCGCAAAGCTGTCTCTGAATTCAAACAGCAACTGCCTCAACCGTTCCTGCTGCTCGGGGTCAAGACCAACACAGTTCCTCCCCCATATCTCCCTCACTGCAGACAGTGTCCTCTCCCCTCCCATCTGGGGTAGCTGGGCTGGGGGGGCGCGGCCCGGGCTCACAGAGGGCTGTGTCGTGGTGGTAGCTGGGGGAATGTAACACAACGCCGTAGGTGACAGGGGAGCTGGGGAAAAGTCACACCCAGATGTGGGGGAGGGGGGGCAGCCATGAGTCTCTGCTGCTTTAACTGTTGTAGTAAAGGGTTTGTTGGGTTGAGTGAATGTGACATTAGGGGCCATGGTGACCTCCGGCCCTCCCTGGAAGCTCAGTGTGCCCCTATTTAGGTCTAACTGGCAGCCTGTGCTCCTAAGAAAGTCCAACCCCAGGATACAAGGGTCCTGCACAGCCGCCACCCACACAGGATGACGCACAGTCCTGCCCCCTACTGTCAGAGTCATTATTCCCTTCCCTTTCATGGGTGCCAGCTCACCTGTGACTGTGCGGAGCTGCACAGTTGTAGGCTCACACTGAGTCCAACCTGGCACAATATCTGGCCTCACCAGGGTTACTGTGGACCCAGTGTC
Source organism: Coregonus clupeaformis (assembly GCF_020615455.1). Classification (NCBI taxonomy): domain Eukaryota; kingdom Metazoa; phylum Chordata; class Actinopteri; order Salmoniformes; family Salmonidae; genus Coregonus; species Coregonus clupeaformis. Next base: position 50,486,086 of record NC_059212.1, on the reverse strand, counting down.
CACCAGGGCGGAGCAGGGCACCCCCTCCACAGTGACAGGGACATGACAAAAGTCCCCAACACAGGTCCGGCCCACCACAACAACAGGCTCCATCCGCTTGCCCTCGTCTGCTTCTGGGGGAAGTGGAGCCTTGCTTCCCCGTCTGTGCCGGTGGGCTCCTCCTGAAGAAGATGGTGGTTGGGATAGAAAGCCAGGGGTCCGCACTACCCGGTCTATGCGGACCCCGAGCCGTTTCCCTGAGCTCTGGGGGACATGGGGCAATCTCGGCGCAGATGGCCTGGCTGGCCACAACCCCAGCAGACCCTGGGACCAGGGCGTGTGTTTCGTGCCGCCTGTAGCGACACAGCACGAATGAGTTCTGTCATTTCAGCCACCCATGCAGGCTTTTCCGGCTCCGGGCTGCTCTGCCCCCCAGCTCGCACAGAGGGTCTGTCTCCCTGCACCCCCCACCAAAGCCCCAGCTGAAGCCCCAGCCCACACCAGCTCCCTCTCCAAAGCCATCTCCAAGGCTACCTGCAATGACTCAGGATGAGCCAGCTGGGTCTGTATGCGCAGCTCCGTAGGAGAGAGCGCCTGTATGAACTGGTCCCGTGCTAGCTCGCTCTGCACGGAGGGGGGCATGTGAGCATATGCCCGCCGAGAGAGGCTCTCAATGTCATTAGCTAGCACCCGTAGAGGCTCTCCAGGCTGCCTGCGTCTATTACTCAGTTCGGAGCGCAGTAGCCCGGGCTGTACACACTGTCCATAGCGCCTCCTCAGTGCTCCCACTAAAGCACCATAATCACGTCTGTCCTCGGGGCTAATCAATATCAAACAGGCCAGAGCTTCATCCGTGAGGCATAAAGCCAACTGCAGTGCCCTATCTTCATCCGACCACCCCCTAAAATGAGCTAACAGTTCAAACTGAGCATGAAAAGCTTCCCAATCCACCTTACCGGAATACTTCGGGGTCTTAACGGATACGGACGCAGCCGGGAACTGGGCGCCGCCATGTTTGTTTACATCCTGAGCCCCAGATTCCTCGTCCCGCCGCGTCGACGTCACCCCTTCGGTCCGCCCACCAGAATCCGTGCGAAACACAGTCGACGAAGCACTCATGCCCGCTTCAGCCGCCATCACTCTAACGTCCTCCCTCAAGCGGCCTATGGGCTCCGATGCCCTGGCGATCTCCTCAGCCAGAACCCCCGACGTCCATGCACACGCACCTCCTTGGCCATAATCGTCCCCTACCTCCACCTTCACTTTCGGATTCCCTCGAAGCATCTTCAACCCCCGTTCTCACCTACGGTAGCTAGCCACAGAAGTCAGCTAGCTAGCTGGCTAACTTTATCAACGTTTTTACTTCTGACACCAATGTAATGACCTGACTAGATCATAAAAGAACAACTGTCCAGACAGAGGATTGAGTTTACGAATGGACGGTTTATTAAACCAACTTTACACAGGCTACTGTTTGGCCGTAGCCCACGCCAAATAAATGAAAGATAACCCACAAGCCAATCGTGACCTTCTCTTGTGAAGCCCAGACGTAAAGAGTGAGAACAAAGGCTAAACCTGGTCTTAACTTCCAATGCTCCATCCCCCTGCCCAACCCCCCTCCACGCCACTCCGCCAACCGCCAGGATGCCCGGCATCAGAACATTACAGGCATTCCCGTGATTGGCAGATAGCAGGTTGATTGACATGTCGGACCCCGCGAACACTGGGTACTGGTAGGTACAACACAACCATCTACTAGCCTAACACATAACACACAGCTGTCTGTGCGGGTCGCTACAGTTTGGTCATTTATTCCAATAAATGTCAGAATTCCCAAAAAATATGTGTATGAAGCTAGCTACATTTTGTACGCTCCTCACTACGAGACTAAGGCAATTTGCCAACGCTAAAATCAATGTCATCTATGTCTTTTGTCTGACATGCCGAAAATGCAGCCATGCAAATTTGACACTTCGCGGAGTATGACAGGTGACTACAGTTTACATTGAATTGTGGGTCATATCAACCCCACAAGTGATCAAAGTTCTTCACTCGCTCCCTCAAGCTAAATCGAGTCCCAAGGGGACAACATTAGTGAATTGGACATCCACTTAAGATGGCAATCAAACTTCATCCGGTTGCGACAGGAATTCCACCAAGGGAAAGTGGCTAGCGCGAGGGCTGAGGGCTGAGGGGTAAAAATATCCTGTTTGGACTGCAGCCATGGTCGCTTAATACGCTGTGGGTTAAAAAGGTGGATTTTGTAGCCTTCATTGCAACTGTTATCAACTGTATGGCAATAATATCGAAGATGTTGGACATCATTGTGGCTGCAGCTGAAAAGTATTTGGGACTTCAGGAGTTCACAGCGGAAGATCTACAAGGGGTATTGGCAATGGAAGATGTGCCTCCTCCTCCCCTCCCGCACAGTAGGTGGCAGCAATACATGTTTTTGGGTGTACTCTGCCAATAAACCTTAAAGAAGAAGAATATGGAACCAAACATAGTTATTATTACATATGTGGCATAACATACTGTAGCTAGTGTTACAGCCTAGAGAGTTAGGGTCAACAACTAGTAAAGAATCAAGCCAATTGGTAGTCTAATAAACTGACTTCAGCTTGAGTCCAAACCGACGAACAACTATTCCGCACAGCCTACATTTCAGCAACCACAGCAACTTCTTTCACAATCGAAAAAGGCTGTCAAACCATATATTGCTTCTAGATCACAGACAAACAACCGCCGGTAAGCAGTCGTAATGGTGTGAGTGTTGTTACTGTTTTTCAGTGATGTTTTGATCTGTGGTGTCCGCCACAATGTGTTATTGGTAAGTAGGAAAACAATGGTGTACATTTTTAACTGACTATAAATTGCTCCTTTATAATGAGAGATAGTTAACATTTGTGTTGACAGGATCGGAAAGGGCAATGCCTTTGTGGATTTGGAGTGCGAGGGAGAAGTCATGGTTAGCCCACCATAGCCCAATAATGGACGAAAGGAGCCAAAAGTTACTCCTTATTGTCAAAGGACATTACATGTTCTGTTTAAAGGCGAAATGGCTCTGGAAGCCAAACCCGCTAAAACTCCATCTAAATGTAAATCGATTCTCAATTGCCTTACGGTTCTATGAACATAAATCCCTCGACTTTCATATCACATCAAAATTATTTCACAAATGCAAAATACACACTTACTGTACATGATTGATTGATATGATTTATTTAAGTGTCATACATATATATCGTGCCCATCCCACATGGGCTTATTTTCCTTGTATTCAAAACAAAATTTTACAAATTCTAATAATCATGGCAAGTACAGCTACCATCTAGCCACACTACACACAAAATAATTTACATCGTTTTAAAACAGTTGCAGCCGACAGTATTTTTCAGTGACAACACGTTTGTGGCGTCAGTCTTCCGTTTACACACAGGTGTTCAGAGACGCAGATAGCTAATTAGCACAGGTAGTCAACTCTGTCGTCGTCATTGTTCTGTGTAATTGCGGGCTATTCTTTGGGTGCTGAAACCAGTGTTTTTTATATAGAAACTAAATGTTATGTGATGTCGGAGCTCCAGTAGTCGCCTCTCAACTCCATCCTAAATAGTTGAGTTTAATCATCTACTTCTCTGGGGACTTTTGTTAAGATCCCCGAGGCCTGCTCTAAAGGGTAACGAGCATCGCATACGGCTTTGGATACATAAGGAATGTATCCTTCATATCGGCGATATTACGACATCTTTTAGGTTAGAGTTTCCACACAGCCGTATCTTCATGTTACAGCGCTTGTTAACAGAAGACCGTGGCAGCCACCTGTGCTGATTCGCTATCTAGCTTGCTCCGATCACACGTGTAAGCATACAGTGCATTCGTTAAGTATTCAGACCCCTTGACCTTTTCCACATTTAGCCTTATTCTAAAATGGATAAGTTCTCATCCACACACAATAGGCCATAATGATGAAGCAAAAACAGGTTTAGACATTTTTGCAAATTTATAACAATAAAAACGTATTGCATAGGTATTCAGACCCTTTACTCAGTACTTTGTTGAAGTATCTTTGGCAGCGATTACAGCCTCGAGTCTTCTTGGGTATGATGCTACAAGCTTGGCACACCTGTACTTGCGTACTTTCTCCCATTCTTCTCTGCAGATCCTCAAGCTCTGTCAGGTTGGATGGGCAGCTTCACTGCACAGCTATTTTCAGGCCTCTCCAGAGATGTTCGATCGGGTTCAAGTCCGGGCTCTGGCTGGGCCACTCAAGTACAGGCAGAGACTTATCCCGAAGCCACTCCTGCATTGTCTTGGCTGTGTGCTTAGGGTCGTTGTCCTGTTGGAAGGTGAACCTTTACACCAGTCAGGTCCTGAGCAGGTTTTCATGAAGGATCTCTCTGTACTTTGCTCTTTTCATCTTTCCCTCGAGCCTGACTAGTTTCCCAGTCCCTGCCACTGTAAAAAAATTCACCACAGCATGATGCAGTCACCACCATGCTTCACCGTAGGGATGGTGCCAGGTTTCCTCCAGACGTGACACTTGGTCAAAGCGTTCAATCTTGATTTCATCAGACCAGAGAATCTTGTTTCTCATGGTCTGAGAGTCCTTTAGGTGCCTTTTTGCAAACTCAGAGCAGGCTGTCATGAGCCTTTTACTGAGGAGTGGCTTCTGTCTGGCCACTCTACCATAAAGGCCTGATTAGTGGAGTGCTGCAGAGATGATTGTCCTTCTGGAAGTTTCTCCCATCTCCACAAAGGAACTCTGGAGCTCTGTGAGAGTAACCATCAGGTTCTTGGTCACCTCCCTGACCAAGGCCCTTCTCCCCCGATTGCTCAGTTTGGCCGTGCGGCCAGCTCTAGGAAGAGTCTTGGTGATTCCAAAATTCTTCCATTTAAGAATGATGGAGGCCACTGTGTTCTTGGGGACCTTCAATGCTGCAGAATATTTTGGGACCCTTCCCCAGATCTGTGCCTCGACACAAACTGAGCTCTACGGACAATTCCTTCAGCCTCATGGCTTGGTTTTTGTTCTGACATGCACTGTCAACTGTGGGACCTTAAATAGACAGGTGTGTGCCTTTCCAAATCATGTCCAATCAATTAAATTTACCACAGGTGGACTCCAATCAGGTTGTAGAAACATCTCAAGGATGATTAATGCAAACAGGATACACCTGCACTCAATTTCGAGTCTCATGGCAAAGGGTCTGAATACTTATGTAAGTAGGGTATGTTTTTTTATTTGTAATACATTTGCAAAAATTTATAAAAACCTGTTTTCACTTTGTCATTATTAATTTCAAAATAAGGCTGTAACGTAACAAAATGTGGAAAAAGTCAAGGGGTCTGAATACTTCCTGAATGCACTGTAACTGGGGAGGAAGTGCAGTTCGTCAACCGGAGGCACACACAGCATATGGATCTGTGCAAAACTGCTACGGGGCGGCAGGTAGCTTAGTGGGTAAGAGCGTTGTGCCAGTAACCGAAAGGTCGCTGGTTCTAATCCCCGAGCCGACTAGGTGAAAAATCTGTCGATGTGCCCTTAAGCAAGGCACTTAACCCTAATTGCTCATGTAAGTCGCTCTGGATAAGAGCGTCTGCTAAGTGACTAAAATGTAAAAATGCTACAGTAAGTGTATATTTTTATTTGAAAGATTCTTTCTCGCTGTTATTAATATGAAAGTTAAGGGGCATATCATCATATGTTCGGAAAACCGCTTCGCAAGCTATGATTGACGCGTTTTTCTAAACCATAAAACATAGCGTCGGAATTGCAGTTCACACTGAGCCAACTGTGGGCAAGGGTTTTTCGAGAGTAAAATTATGGCGAAACTTAAACTTTTTAATAGCATAATTCTATTCTAATCTGAGTAGCCTACATATTGAAGCGACCAACCCAACACCTAGCGACCTCTTCAAGGGGTTAACTGTTGTTTGCTTGACTGTCGCTGGTCCTGGGTTTGAGTCCTGATCGGGGCTACCCCGCGAATTCTCTACACTGGTGTCGGAAGTGGGATGGCGTTGGTTTTCGTTAATCCAAGAACCATGACCATTGACCAATCCTTCTGTATTTTTCTCAAATCCACAATGAGCAGCCTAGTGTAGAAAGAGGGCAGTGCTGTTATGTGACATAATGTATATTTCTACTCTCCCCACTCTTTACCAGGAAAAATAAGGAAAATTCAGTGGGATGTTGAAAATATCCTCTAAACCAGCAGAATGCTCGGCACCTGTGCAGGTGATAGTGCTGTTAATATTTCTACTTTTTTTAATGAAATTGATGGCATCTTTAATTGCAGGAAAAGGAGATGTCTGAAAACACGTCAGGATCAAAGGAGAATCTAACCTCTTCTGAAAAACACTCTAAAACCAAAGAGGTAAGCATTTTGGTAGAATTTCTTGCTGTACTCGTTATTCATCAATATGGAATTTCAACTCAGAATGTTACTTACCTTTTAACTGGTAACTCTATAACACGTGTCCCTTTCTTTGTGTTTCAGGATAACCTATCTATACACAGTGATCTGTCAGCTAGCAGTGACCGTCTCTCAGACAAACCTCAAAAGGTGAGGCTGGTGTTACACAATGCAACTGGCATCCAATTTGTTTTGCATGCAACTAGGTTGCATTTGGATTGCTTCGTATCACACCCCCAGCAAATAATAAGCAACTCTTAATTTCTGTCTTTTTTATGTGTCTTTTTATGTCTTTATCTGTCAGAACAAACTGGTTGGAGCAATGAACAAGCTGAATCCTTTTAAATCAACTCCCAAAGTAAGACATCATAGCTGTTGTACTAGCCAATGAGATTACACTAATAAGATCCCTTACAGAAAAAACACATAATTTCACATGCGGAAAATCACATGATTTCACGTGAAATTTCAATTCAAATGTCATCACGTGAAATTCATGTGGTTTTTCCGTAAGGGATGCTTATTTTCTTTCATTATCATTATTATATGATAGTTTGAACTATGAAGATACAGTAATTAAATTATAAGGATGTTTTTGACTGATAGTTTGAATTGAATATGGTGGCAACATCTACAGCCCGAGAACGAACATATATACTGAACAAAAATATAAATGCAACATGCAACATTTTCTAAGATTTTACTGAGTTACTGTTCAGATAAGGAAATCAGTAAATTGAAATAAATAAATTAGGCCCTAATCTATATATTTCACATGACTGGGAATACAGATATGCATCTGTTGGTCACAGATACCTTAAAAATAAAAGTAGGGGCGTGGATCAGAAAACCAGTCAGTATCTGGCGTGACCACCATTTGCCTCATGCAGCGCAACACATCTCCTTCGCATAGGGTTAATCAGGCTGTTGATTGTGCCCTGTGGAATGTTGTCCCACTCCACTTCAATGACTGTGCAAAGTTGCTGGATATTGGCGGGAACTGGAACACGCTGTCATACACGTCGATCCAGAGCATCCGAAACATGCTCAATGGGTGACATATCTGGTGAGTATGCAGGCCATGGAAGAGCTGGGACATTTTCAGCTTCCAGAAATTATCATGCTGAAATTATCATGCTGAAATAATAACCTCAATGAAACATGAGGTGATGGCGGCGGATGAATTGCACGACAATGGGACTCAGGATCTCGTCATGGTACTTCTGTGCGTTCAAATTGCCATCAATAAAATGCAATTGTTTTCGTTGTCTATAGCTTATGCCTGCCCATACCATAGCCCCACCGCCACCATGGGGTACTCTGTTCACAACGTTGACATCAGCAAACTGCTCGCCCACACGACGCCATACACATGGTGTGCGGTTGTGAGGCCGGATGGAGATACTGCTAAATTCTCTAAAATGACGTTGGAGGTGGCTTATGGTAAGGAAATTAACAAATTATTTGGCAACAGCTCTGAAGGACAATCCTGCAGTCAGCATGCCAATTGCATGCTCCCTCCAAAACTTGAGACATCTGTGGCATTGTGTTGTGTGACAAAACTGCACATTTTAGAGTGACCTTTTATTGTCCCCAGCACAAGGTGCACCTGTGTAATGATCAAGCTGTTTAATCAGCTTCTTGATATGCCACACCTGTCAGGTGGATGGATTATCTTGGCAAAGGAGGAATGCTCACAAATAGGGATTTAAACCAATTTGTGCACAACATTTGAGAGAAATAAGCTTTTTGTGCATATGAAAAATTTCTGGTATCTTTTTTTATTTCAGCTCACGAAACATGGGACCAACACTTTACATGTTGTGTTAATTTTTTTGTTCAGTATATTATTTATATATACATTGGTCCCATGTTTATATATACAGTGCATTCAGAAAGTATTCACACCCCTTGACTTTTTCCACATTTTGTTGTGTTACAGCCTGAATTTAAAATGGATTAAATTTAGAGTTTTTGTCACTGGCTAACACACAATACCCCATAATGTCAAAGTGGAATTATGTTTTTACAAGTTAATTAAAATGAAAAGCTGAAATGTCTCTAGTCAATAAGGATTCAACCCCGTTGTAATGGCAAGCCTAAATAAGTTCAGGAGTAAAAATGTGCTAAACAGGTCACATAATAAGTTGCAAGGACTCACTCTGTGTGCAATAATAGTGTTTAACATAATTTTTGAATGTCAACCTCATCTCTACACCCCACACATACAATTATATGTAAGGCCCCTCAGTCAAGCAGTGAATTTCAAACACAGATTCAACCACAAAGACCAGGGAGGTTTTCCAATGCCTCGCAAAGAAGGGCACCTATTGGAAGTTTACATACACTTAGGTTGGAGATATGTTTTTCAACCACTCCACAAAATTCTTGTTATCAAACTATCGTTTTGGCAAGTCGGTTAGAACATCTACTTTGTGCATGACACAATACATTTTTCCAACAATTGTTTACAGACAGATTATTTCACTTATAATTCACTGTATCACAATTCCAGTGGGTCAGAAGTTTACATACACTAAGTTGACTGTGCCTTTAAACAGCTTGGAAAATTCCAGAAAATGATGTCATGGCTTTAGAAGCTTCTGATAGGCTAATTGACATCATTTGAGTCAATTGGAGGTGTACCTGTGGATGTATTTCAAGGCCTACCTTCAAACTCGGTGCCTCTTTTCTTGACATCATGGGAAAATCAAAAGAAATCAGCCAAGACCTCAGAATCTTTTTTGTAGACCTCCACAAGTCTAGTTCATCCTTGGGAGCAATTTCCAAACGCCTGAAGGTACCACGTTCATCTGTACAAACAATAGTACGCAAGTATAAACACCATGGGACCACGCAGCCGTCATACTGCTGAGGAAGGAGACGCGTTCTGTCTCCTAGAGATGAACATACTTTGGTGCCAAAAGTGCAAATCAATCCCAGAACAACAGCAAAGGACCTTGTGAAGATGCTGGATGAAACAGGTACAAAATTATCTATATCCACAGTAAAACGAGTCCTATATCGACATAACCTGAAAGGCCGCTCAGCAAGGAAGAAGCCACTGCTCCAAAACCGCCATAAAAAAGCCAGACTACGGTTTGCAACTGAACATGGGGACAAAGATCGTACTTTTTGGAGAAATGTCCTGTGGTCTGATGAAACAAAAATAGAACTGTTTGGCCATAATTACCATCGTTATGTTTGGAAGAAAAAAGGGGGCTGCTTGCAAGCCGAAGAACATCATCCCAACCGTGAAGCACGAGGGTGGCAGCATCATGCTGTGGGGGTGCTTTGCTGCAGGAGGAACTGGTGCCCTTCACAAAATAGATGGCATCATGAGGAAGGAAAATTATGTGGATATATTGAAGCAACATCTCAAGACATCAGTCAGGAAGTTAAAGCTTGGTCGCAATGGGTCTTCCAAATGGACAACGACCCCAAGCATACTTCCAAAGTTGTGGCAAAATGGCTTAAGGACAACAAAGTCAAGGTATTGGAGTGGCCATCACAAATCCCTGACCTCAATCCTATAGTACATTTGTGGGCAGAACTGAAAAAGTGTGTGCGAGCAAGGAGGCCTACAAACCTGACTCAGTTACACCAGCTCTGTCAGGAGGAATGGGCCAGAATTTACCCAACTTATTGTGGGAAGCTTGTGGAAGGCTACCCGAAACGTTTGACCCAAGTTAAACAATTTAAAGGCAATGCTACCAAATACTAATTGAGTGTATGTAAACTTCTGACCCACTGGGAATGTGATGAAAGAAATAAAAGCTGAAATAAATAATTCTCTCTACTATTATTCTGACATTTCACATTCTTAAAATAAAGTGGTGATCCTAACTGACCTAAGACAGGGAATTTTTACTAGGATTAAATGTCAGGAATTGTGAAAAACTGAGTTTAAATATATTTGGCTAAGGAGTATGTAAACTTCCGACTTCAACTGTAGATGGGTAAAAATAAAAATAGCAGATACTGAATATCACTTTGAGCATTGTGAAGTTATTAATTACACTTTGGATGGTGTATCAACAAACCCAGTCACTACAAAGATACAGGCTTCCTTCCTAACTCAGTTCCCATATAAGAAGGAAACCGCTCAGGGATTTCATCATGAGGCCAACAATTACAGAGTTTAATGGCTGTGATGGGAGAAGACTGAGGATGGATCAACAACATTGTAGTTACTCCACAATACTAACCTAATTGACAGAGTGAAAAGAAGGCAGCCTGTACAGAATACAAATATTTCAAAACATGTATGCTGTTTGCAATGAGGCACTAAAGTAATACTGCAAAAACATTTGTCAAAGCAATTAACTTTTTGTCCTGAATACAAAGTCTTATGTTTGGGGCAAATGAAATACAACACATTACTGAGTACCGCTCTCCATATTTTCAAGCATAGTGGTGGCTACATCATGTTATGGGTATGCTTGTAATTGTTAAGGACTGGGGAGTTTTTAAGGATAAAAAAATTAATGGAATGGAGCTAAGCACAGGCAAAGTCCTAGATTAAAACCTGGTTCAGTCTGCTTTCCACCAGACACGGAGATAAATTAACTTTTCAGCAGGATAATAACCTAAAACACAAGGCCAAATCTACACTGCACTGGAGTTGCTTACCAAGAAAACGGTGAATATTCCAGTGGCAGAGTTACAGTTTTTACTTAAATCTGCTTGAAAAACTATGGCAAGACTAAAATTGTTGTCTAGCAATGATCAACCACCAATTTGACAGAGCTTGAAGAATTTTGAAAAGAATAATGGGCAAATATTGTACAATCCAGGTGTGCAAAGCTCTTAGAGACTTACCCAGAAAGATTCACAGCTGTAATCACTGCCAAATGTGATTCTAACATGGATTGACTCAGGGGTGTGAATACTTATGTAAATGAGATATTTCTGTATTTCATTTTCAAGAAATTAGCAAACATTTCTAAAAACATGTTTTCACTTTGTCATGATGGGGTTTTGTGTGTAGATGGGTGAGGAAAACATTTTTTAAATCCATTTTGAATTTAGGCTGTAACACAACAAATTGTGGAGTAAGTCAAGCGGTATGAATACTTTCTGAAGGCACTGTAAATAAGGAACCAGGATCAGGCAGCTTTTCTGCCACCACAGAAAAGCTGCCCAGCCACAAACATTCCTTCCTATGCATGGCCCTGTTCATCTGTGACTGTTCCTGTTTCATTGTGTAATTCAAGTCGTACTGCATTTCATTACATGCCATTTATTTCTGTCAGAATTTCCATGGAGCCATATCAAAACTGAATCCATTCCACTCTTTAATTACAGTAAAGATTCCAATTAATATAATTAACATTGTTGGTGGTGGTGCTTGTAGCGATGATTATGATGATTGTGAAATGCAGAGATGTGTTAATGAATATGGTGAAAAGGATGATCCCTTTAAAATAACAATGACTTTCATTGTTCAGAAGGGCACTGAAGATTCAAAGTTACTTGGGGACAAGGAGAGGCAGGAGGAGGAAAAGCCAAAAACAGTGAGTTTGTTACATAATTTATACCACACACACATGCACACACACACACACACACACGTTCTACTATCCTTGCGGGGACCTAAAATACATGACCATTCAAAATCTTATTTACCCTACACCTAACCACTAACCATAATTCTAATTCTAAACCTAAACCTAACCCCTAAGCTGAAAATAGCCTTTGTGATTGTGGGAAATGTCCCCACGAGAGATAATTTTCCTTGTTTTACTACCCTTGTGGGGAGGATAGAAAAACAAGACCACATACACAATCAAAGTTGCTTCTCTCTTTCGAAAGTCCCCTCTCTTCCTTGTCTCCACCTCTTCCTAAAGTTCCCACCAGCCTTTGCTTCTCTCTAACTCCCACAAAGTCACAGGAACATAACAGTGAGTGACTGAGTGTCCTTGTCAGGTCAAAAGCAATCTGATCCAGAGAGAGAGGAAGGAGAGAACTGAAACACAGCTGGCATTTCCTCCCAGACCCACTGAAGAGGTAGGCAAATAGTTCAAAATGCTCCTCCTTACCGTATGTGTCATTTTTAATATATCTCTGCTTAGGTTGTCTCTCACCATTCCACAGGAGCTGAAGGGTACAGCCTTACATGACAGACTGAAGAAGAGGGAGACGGACGACAATCAGGTACGGTTTACACCAGTCGTGTTCATTTCTGTATGTGTGTTATCTACAGTGGGGTCTGAATTTAGTCAAAGATCATACCCCCAAGACATGCTAACCTCTCACTATTACCATTAACGGGGAGGTTAGCATGTCTTGGGGGTATGATCTTTGACCCTCTAACTTTCTCACTCATCATTATTCACGATTAATTCAGGATTATCCAAAATCATGGTAGCATCCACAATAGGGCTGTCCCCGACAAAAATAAATAAATAAAATGTGTCGACAGAAAGTCGTCTGTTCTTTTGACCAATCGATTGGTAGACATTTTTTTACATTTATTTTTCCATATATAAACATTTACACTACCGTTCAAAAGTTTGGGGTCACTTAGAAATGTCCTTGTTTTCGAAAGAAAAGCAATTTTTTTGTCCATTAAAATAACATCAAATTGATCAGAAATACAGTATATACATTGTTAATGTTGTAAATGGCTATTGTAGCTGGAAACGGCAGATTTTTTATGGAATATCTACATAGGCGTACAGAGGCCCATTCTCAGCAACCATCAGTCCTGTGTTCCAATTGAACGTTGTGTTTGCTAATCGAAGTTTATCATTTTAAAAGGCTAATTGATCATTAGAAAACCCTTATGCAATTATGTTAGCACAGCTGAAAACTGTTTTGCTGATTAAAGAAGCAATAAGCCTTCTTGAGACTAGTTGAGTATCTGGAGCATCAGCAATTGTGGGTTCAATTACAGGCTCAAAATGGCCAGAAACAAATAACTTTCTTCTGAAACTCGTCAGTCTATTATTGTTCTGAGAAATGAAGGCTATTCCATGCAAGAAATTGCCAAGAAACTGAAGATCTCGTAAAATGCTGTGTACTGTTCCCTTCATAGAACAGCGCAAACTGGCTCTAACCAGAATAGAAAGAGGAGTGGGAGGCCCCGGTGCACAACTGAGCAAGAGGACAAATACATTAGAATGTCTAGTTTGAGAAACAGGCGCCTCACAGGTCCTCAACTGGCAGCTTCATTAAATAGTACCCGCAAAACACAAGTCTCAACGTCAACAGTGAAGAGGCGACTCTGGGATGCTGAACTTTTGGCAGAGTTGCAAAGAAAAAGCCATATCTCAGACTGCCCATCTTAATATTTTATTTTTATTGGCCAGTCTGAGATATGGCTTTTTCTTTGCAACTCTGCCTAGAAGGTCAGCATCCCAGAGTCGCCTCTTCACTGTTGACATTGAGACTGGTGTTTTGCTGATGCTCCAGATACTCAACTAGTCTCAAGAAGGCCAGTTTTATTGCTTCTTTAATCAGCACAACAGTTTTCAGCTGTGCTAACATAATTGCAAAAGGGTTTTCTAATGATCAATTAGCCTTTTAAAATGATAAACTTAGATTAGCAAACACAACGTGCCATTGGAACACAGGACTGATGGTTGCTGATAATGGGCCTCTGTACGCCTATGTAGATATTCCATAAAAAATCTGCCATTTCCATGTACAATAGCCATTTACAACATTAACAATGTCTACACTGTATTTCTGATCAATTTGACAAAGAAATTGCTTTTCTTTCGAAAAGAAGGAAATTTGTAAGTGACCCCAAACTTTTGAACGGTAGTGTATGTGTTTAATAAAATCAACTATATGCATTGAGCTTACCTGATGCTTTAAGCTTACTGTTTGATTAAATAAAACACAAATTACTCAAGAGGGAGCCAGAGATCTAGATAATCAACAAAAAAAGTAACCTGACCCAACCATTCTCCTCCCTCTCCTGCTGGCTTTCGCAGATTCTGCCATTACTCTCCTGGAGTTGCCGGTAATAGGCTAAATGAGGAGACGGCAACCTTTCTCATGTGGAATGCCAATTTATCTTACCATTTCTACCGACCTGTGTGCCAGTTATGGTTTTCATATGTAAATTTTTGTGGAACAGTTTCATTTATAATAACGTCTTCATATTTCAAAATCCTTCTCATGTGATTAATCAAAATTAGATTCAAATCTAAATGAAAATGATACAAACCTATGTAAAAAATAGCCTACATAAAGCTAACAAATAAAAACATTATTTAGAAAATATCCTGATAAAAATAAATATCCTATAAATCACATTGGCTACACATGGCCTGTTTGCAACGAACTTGAAACATTGTATCAACTATTAACTTTGGTATTGCCCGAAGCTTGTGCTAGCCAACTTGCAACATTGTATAAAATATTCTGGGCCCTCAGAGTTTCCGTGCCAGTGAGCTCGGGACAGACACAGCTGTAGGCTATTTGCGCAAGGGATAAAAAGCAGTGCTTGACTTGGGCAGGAGCTCACCGGAGCTGAGTACCGACATCTCACATTTTCTACTGCTTGAGCTCCTGTTCCTTTTATAGAATATTAGCTCAAAAGTATTGTGGAGCTCCAGTACTTAAACAGTACCAGCACCCAAAATGAGTACTGGAACCTATTTCAGTCCAAGTCAAGCACTGATAAGAAGTAAATCAGGTAGGCCTATTTGATGACGTTTCAACTGGATCAGAGCATGACATTTTTCCCTTTCACGCTGAGTGGTTATCGAAAGGGAGAGAGCTGGAAAGATTTTTAAAATACATTGAGGAATTATTGTCATTCTCAATGGATGTAAAAACAGACTTCATTTGCTTGCTGTTTGAGGTGAAGAAAACATTACTTTGAGAAGCTCTACAGCTCATTAGTGGTGGTGCATTAAGCCTGAAAATAGCTGTGCAGCGACACACCCCATCCAACCTGACAGAGCTTGAGCGGATCTGCAGAGAAGAATGGGAGAAACACCCCAAATACAGGTGTGCCAAGCTTGTAGCGACACACCCAAGAAGACTCATGGCTATAATCGCTGCCAAAGGTACTTCAACAAAGTACTGAATACTTTATGTAAATCTGATATTTCAGTTATTTATTTTTAATGAATTTACAAACAATTCTAAACCTGTTTTTGCTTTTGTCATTATGGGGTATTGTGTGTTGATGGATGAGGGGGAAAAAAAACATTTAATCCATTTTAGAACAAGGCTGTAACGTAACAATGTGGAAAAAGTCAAGGGGTCTAAATACTTTCCGAATGCACTGTTGCTCAGTATTTTAATTGTTTATTTTATACAGTCATTGTTGCTCATCTTTATCAAGGATGTCAATAATGTCGGACACGTCTGTATATGCAGCGTACCGGTGTCTCTGTTTAATAAATGCACAATTTAGATAGTGACTGTATTTGTCCTTCTGGCTAATTCAGGCTAACCGTAATATGATCCCGAGCGAGAGGAAGGGGAAAACTGCTGTAACTCCAGTGGTTCCTCCCAGACCCACAGAAGAGGTAGGCTAGGATGATTCTGACTGATCAGGATTCATAATCATGTCTAAATGATCTGTATCTATCAGTTATCCTGTGTCATGGTGGCTCATATAGCAGGATTTTGTCTTATGTTTCCAGGAGATGAACAGACTAGCCAGACGTGGTCAGCAAAAACCTAAAAAATACAATCCGGTAAGCACACGCACACACACATGCACATACACACACACACACACACACACACTCACTCCTTATCTGTAATTTATTTTCTAGGACCAATCTGACGATCAATGCCTTAAAGAGGGTGAATCTCTCTTCCCGGTGGAAAAAGAGGAGGGAGAGGACAAGGACAGAGAGGAGGCCAAGGTTAACCCTACAGATAGCACAGCAGTAAGAGTTTGTTTTCATCATATTTTCTACATCCCCTAGACCTGGGCCTGTATCCACAAAGCCTCTCGGAGTAGGAGTGCTGATCTAGGATCAGTTTTGGTTTTTAGATCGTAATTAATATGATTATATGGACAGGTGGGGTCCTGATCCTAGATCAGCACTCCTACTCTGAGTCGCTTTAGGAATATGGACACAGTGCTCCATCCTTGCTGTGGCCATGCAAATATCTTTCCAGATTTTCTCACAATGTTTCTAAAAGTCACTATGAGGTAACTAAATGAACACTTCCCTTTACGTTAACGTATTAATTTGTATTCTGTTGTTCTTAGGCCAAGGTGAAAATACCCACGAGACACAATCCGTTCATGCCACGTGGTGCTGGAGGCAAGGTAACATTCAAACCTCTATTTTCATGCACTTATCTGTTGATCTCCCATTGTGTACATTACAGTTCCCTTCCTCCAGGTGTTAACTATAGTTTGTGTGGGGGTTTACAATATACAGTGGGGAAAAAAAGTATTTAGTCAGCCACCAATTGTCCAAGTTCTCCCACTTAAAAAGATGAGAGAGGCCTGTAATTTTCATCATAGGTACACGTCAACTATGACAGACAAA
Organism: Coregonus clupeaformis; assembly: GCF_020615455.1. NCBI lineage: Eukaryota > Metazoa > Chordata > Actinopteri > Salmoniformes > Salmonidae > Coregonus > Coregonus clupeaformis. Next base: position 50,469,213 of record NC_059212.1, on the reverse strand, counting down.
ATGAGGAAAAAAAATCCAGAAAATCACATTGTAGGATTTTTTATGAATTTATTTGCAAATTATGGTGGAAAATAAGTATTTGGTCAATAACAAAAGTTTCTCAATACTTTGTTATATACCCTTTGTTGGCAATGACACAGGTCAAACGTTTTCTGTAAGTCTTCACAAGGTTTTCACACACTGTTGCTGGTATTTTGGCCCATTCCTCCATGCAGATCTCCTCTAGAGCAGTGATGTTTTGGGGCTGTCGCTGGGCAACACAGACTTTCAACTCCCTCCAAAGATTTTCTATGGGGTTGAGATCTGGAGACTGGCTAGGCCACTCCAGGACCTTGAAATGCTTCTTACGTAGCCATTCCTTCGTTGCCCGGGCGGTGTGTTTGGGATCATTGTCATGCTGAAAGACCCAGCCACGTTTCATCTTCAATGCCCTTGCTGATGGAAGGAGGTTTTCACTCAAAATCTCACGATACATGGCCCCATTCATTCTTTCCTTTACACGGATCAGTCGTCCTGGTCCCTTTGCAGAAAAACAGCCCCAAAGCATGATGTTTCCACCCCCATGCTTCACAGTAGGTATGGTGTTCTTTGGATGCAACTCAGCATTCTTTGTCCTCCAAACACGACGAGGTGAGTTTTTACCAAAAAGTTATATTTTGGTTTCATCTGACCATATGACATTCTCCCAATCCTCTTCTGGATCATCCAAATGCACTCTAGCAAACTTCAGACGGGCCTGGACATGTACTGGCTTAAGCAGGGGGACACGTCTGGCACTGCAGGATTTTGAGTCCCTGGCGGCGTAGTGTGTTACTGATGGTAGGCTTTGTTACTTTGGTCCCAGCTCTCTGCAGGTCATTCACTAGGTCCCCCCGTGTGGTTCTGGAATTTTTGCTCACCGTTCTTGTGATCATTTTGACCCCACGGGGTGAGATCTTGCGAGGAGCCCCAGATCGAGGGAGATTATCAGTGGTCTTGTATGTCTTCCATTTCCTAATAATTGCTCCCACAGTTGATTTCTTCAAACCAAGCTGCTTACCTATTGCAGATTCAGTCTTCCCAGCCTGGTGCAGGTCTACAATTTTGTTTCTGGTGTCCTTTGACAGCTCTTTGGTCTTGGCCATAGTGGAGTTTGGAGTGTGACTGTTTGAGGTTGTGGACAGGTGTCTTTTATACTGATAACAAGTTCAAACAGGTGCCATTAATACAGGTAACGAGTGGAGGACAGAGGAGCCTCTTAAAGAAGAAGTTACAGGTCTGTGAGAGCCAGAAATCTTGCTTGTTTGTAGGTGACCAAATACTTATTTTCCACCATAATTTGCAAATAAATTCATAAAAAATCCTACAATGTGATTTTCTGGAATTTTTTCTCTCATTTTGTCTGCATTAGTTGACGTGTACCTATGATGAAAATTACAGGCCTCTCTCATCTTTTTAAGTGGGAGAACATGCACAATTGGTGGCTGACTAAATACTTTTTTTCCCCACTGTACATGTTATGGTTCCGTTGTGGGATAACTAGATAGTACTGTAGTGTAAAAGTTGTTATATTTGACTTGTGTCTGTTTCAGGGTAAAGCCATGCAGAAGAAGAGTGAACCCCAGCAGGGAGTTACAGGCAGTGACTCAACAGAGGTAGCTCTGCACCCTGACTCTCCTACTAACACTGTTCTACCACATACCGGTACTGTTGTAATGGATAACTACTGTACAACCATCACGCCTGAGTTTTTTTTTGTGTGTATCCTACGGCTTGACTGCCCAAGCTGACAGACTGAAAAATGGCCCAGCATTGCAAAATGGGCGTCACATTAGATGACTAGCTCTTTTTTTCTAGGTCACCAGAAAGATTTTCCCACAGGGTATTCTCTGACTCCCAACCAAGAAAATGATGGTCAGGTGGTGTTTTTTTCTCTCTTCTGTTCTTTTTTTCTTTCTCTACCTATCAAACACCCAGCCACACACCACCTCGCCCCTTCCTTTGCATTGCGAATTAGATTAGATTGCTATTTGCCTAAACTTGTTCCCCTACTTCCTGTATCTTTGAACCCAGGAAGATTTTAGATCCTCCACTTCTGCAAAACAGCAGAGAAAGGAACTGAAATCTAAAATCGCAACTTGAAATCTGAAACTGACCACATATGTTCTCATTTCTGGCCTGTGAATCTGATCTCTTTTTGAATAATTGTCTCCATATCTTTGTTGCTCACTACAATGTTGCTACTCTGGCATGACAAACATTGGTTTGCCAAGACATATTCTAAATATCTTTAGTGTGTAGAATGTATACATAACAACATGTAATTTATCACCCCCGCCCTCTCTCAGAACGAAGATGGAAATAAATCATTATTCGACCAATTGGAGGTATTCCGTATTAATCCAGCGGAGCCAGAGAATCAGGTTGGTTTCTGTAAACAATGTTAATAATATCTGTGCTCTTAAATACCCACATACTTTTCACACTTGGTTTCCTCTCACTAACTGCCATGGAGTTGTGCATTTGATTGAAATAGATTTTTGATTGAAAGCTGACTTAGGAAGATGTGTCTCTCAGCAGAATATGGATGGCCTGATGGAGTGGTGGAGCACAGTGGAGCGTGAGTCCAACACGCACACATACACACAGTACTGGCATAGGGGTATTCCTTAGACTTGATCCAAATAATGCCCTTTCTCTTTTGCTGCAGAGTGGGAAGACATGCCTCAAGAGGATGACATGACTGAAAAAGAGGAGGCCAAGTAAGTGATTCTACAGTTGGGTGTTACCTTGTGTGCATGCACCTGTATAGAACAGCCATGTTCTAAAGCTGGTAATTGGGTAATTCATACTATAGTATGTAAGCATGGATAATACTAATTCATCTAAACTTGTTTTTTCAGGGTGTTTGCAGTGACAGCTGAGAAGGTGCAGAAAGGTATCCGTGTGTTCAACAAGCTGTTCTCAGAGCGTGCAGAGAGCCTGTGGCAGCACGTCATTGACCTTAACAGCATTGCAGACGCACTCGACTGTTTCAACAAGAAGACCAAGATCGCCCAAATCACTGGCGGCTCCACCAGCGCTGTAGGAGGCGTATGTACCATTGTAGGCCTCGCCCTGGCCCCCGTCACTTTCGGAACCTCCCTGATTGTCACGGCAGTGGGGCTGGGTGTAGCCACGGCGGGCGGCCTCACCACGGCTGGAGCCGGAATCTCCAACACGGTCAACAACTCCATGGACCGCAAGAAGGTGGAGGCCATCGTGACGGACTACCAGGAAAAGATGAACGACATCAACAAGTGCATGCTGTTCATCAAGCAGGGGATTGAGAGCCTGCGCAGGTTCGACCTGCTGAAGATGAAGAAGCATGCGTACAACCGCGACTTCCCGGGTCTCAACAACATCTACGAGGATGGCGCCATGGCTGGGAAGGCCATCCTCATTAACGCCAATGAGATGATGCGTGTGGTGCAGATCGCCAACGTGGCGGGCAGCACCGCAGCCAGAGCTGTCCAGATTGCCAGCATGGCCACCGGAGTGCTCACTGGCCTCTTTGTGGGCATGGACATCTACTTTGTGGCTAAGGACTCCAAGGAGCTGAAGAAGGGAGCCAAGTCAGAGTTTGCTGCCAAGATCAGGGAGGTGGCGACCCAGCTGCATGATGGACTGGTGGAGCTCAATGGCATACGGGTTGAGCTGCAGTCCTCAGATCCAGGCAACACCAATGAGACCAACACCCCAGACACAGATAATACCAATTATAGCAAAAAACTGGACGTCTCTGATGAGTATACTGACAACTATAAAACCTCTGACAACAAAAGCATTGTTGATAACAGCAATACTTCAGATAACAGCCATCAGACCAGAAAATCCTAAACTGTATTTCCAACCCATCTCAACAACGACACATCCTGTCAGCATTAACACTACTAGGAGCAACGTTGAGGCTCTGATTCCTAAGTCTCTCTTTGATAGCACAAGCACCCATGCCTGAAACTGTTTCTTTTTTACAGACTGCAAAGATAGAAACAGATGTCATCACTGGCTTGGGTTAAGAACTGTTATTAAAATAAGTATTTGGACGACAAGATCATGTCCGCATTTTCCGTTGTGTTGCCCCAAAGAGTTGTATTGTTGTTGTGTGCATTGTGCCTGTCTTGACAATATTATATACAGTACTTTATGAAAAGTAAGGGTTGTAAGTTAAAGCTGTTTGTTCATGGGGGCAGGAAATAGTTCACAGATGCAAATTATAGAATTATGTTTATGTAGTGTCTGTTGTTTGTGGTTGTTGCCGTCAATCAAGGAGTCTGCTTAAGCTGCACCGTGTTCAAAGGCTTTTATTAAAATCACGAGGTTACAGCATAAGTTACAGACCCGCGAAGTCTGGGGAAGCCCCGTCCCAATTTAATCTTGAATGCTTCTGACCCTTCTTCGTTTTTCCCCCAGTATATATAAACTCCCCAAGATGTGGGTGGCTCCCTCTACTGTCCAATCCCCTGTCTACAACACACTTCCTGTCTGTTGTATGTGGCGTTACACTAAAACATTCCCTCTTGATACTAAAATCAACATTCTTTCAGTTCCACTTAAAAACATTTAACAACGTCATAATCTCAATACACGACATTTCCCCCCTTCGAGACGAACTAAAAGTCTCGAAAACAAACAGAATAGGATTATGACAAGTAACAATTTATCTTATTGAGTATCTTTAACATTAAACCAAAAACATTCTCCTCTAGAGTGTAAATACCTTTCTATGAAATATGAACAACTGTTTATGAAGTGTGAATACATTACTATGAAATATGAACAAATCTTTATGGAGTGTAAGAGCGAAAAACTGTCCGGCAGCCATCTTTTCAGATATCCATCCATCAATCAAGACAGTAAAATTCTCTCACGGTCCCTCTGCCCCAGGCAACCACCTAGATACTCCAAATAAACTCATAAACCATGTAAATGCATTTGAAACTATGATGCAATTAAATACACATGTAAGCCCCTGCAAACAAAATCCTATCCAAAAAATATCCACTCTAAGGCTGGTCAACCCATTGGACCCTACAGTGGACCTCTCCCTGCCTAGACTCCCTGTCCCTAAGTATTCACGAAATAAACAAAAACATCTAAGTTCCTCACATGTATCCAATAACATCAAACATCACTCTACAAAACTTAATACCTAAGAATATGACACAATTATGTATTATACATCAAATATGTCTATATTTCATTGCAGACACTGGAATGTAGTCCACTACACTTCATCTCCCCGTAGTCTCGACTTCCAATGGATTTGTTGATGATGGAATCGACCACACCCTCCTTGTTTCATCTCCTCCAGTCATATTGTCCCTTCATATTGTCCTTGTTTGAGTATTTCAATCTCCACATGTTCCCCCAAATGCTTCTGGAAGAAAAGGAAAGACCAAACAGTATCTTTTGCAAAACAACACTTTCAAATTAAACATCAATATCAACTAAGAATATAAAAATGATATAAATGATATCAACTAAGAATATAAAAATGATATATAAATGATGTATGAATCACAATATCCTCTCCCCCCCTTTGATTCATAAAATCATACTAAAAATCACACTAATATTGAAAAAATAAAAATTGAAAAATGATCAAATAATCAAAAAGGATATTTATCCATCAGTAGTCCATCCAGACCCCCTTGTCCATCTTCATCCAGATCAGGAACAATCAACAACGGCATCTGAGTGTTGTCTCCAGGCATCACAACACCAACCCATCTTAATATCATAGCTTTTGCAAAGGTCAGTAACAAAGTACAAAAGCAAAACATGACACACAACGCTATTAGAGCTGCAACTAAAATCTGAACCATCACTGCTCCTATTGGGCCTAACTGATCTTGCAACCAAGACTTCGCTGACCATCCAGCTCCCTCAGATCTCCCAAATGCATCCCTTATATTCTTCAACGCATCTATAACACTCGTGATATTATCGGAACTATCTGGGATCAAAGTATAACAATCATCCCCCGTCAGATTCATAGCCAAACATAAGCCACCTTGTTTTGCCAAAATATAATCAAGAGCCATGTCATGTTTCAACAGCGTCAGTCTGTGACTTCTTTGAGTATTTGACAGAAGGTGAAACCCTCTTATTGTTTCATTCGCAAACCCCTGCAAAGTATATGTAATATTATAATATGATCTGCTAAAAATGTTACACCATACCATGGAAAAAGACCAAGTCCCCACTTCTCTCCCAAACTTATTCTCCAATGGTAGGCTTCAAGATTATTAAATGTAGCCATGTCTCTTTTCACCCTATTTTCAACAGTAGTTTCAGATTGATCTGTGTTCGGTGCTACTCCTCTTCTAATGGTAAAAACCTCATATGGAAGCTTCAACGTCGACATGTAACAACATCCTTTCCATCCATAGGGTAAGAATATATATGCTTTATCACCACAAACCCACCAAATATCTCAAAAATTCCCAATAGTTACATTGACAGGCAAAAGGTGATCTCTCACCATCAAAGTCCTGCTCTTCTTACTACCTGGTACATAAAAAGTTACATTATATTTGTCCTCTCTAACCTTTTGTCCGTGCTTATCCAAAGTCATCATATAATCATCACAATCTGATATTCCCATGAACATACCATTTACATCATCTGTTTTATTAGAACAAAAACAACTTTTAGCCCTCACTGCTTTCACCTCAAATGCTTCAGGGATCGCTGTTACCTGACTTTCTTTACCATCCAACATATTCACATAGGGTAATTCATTTAACCAAGAACACTTATACCTAGGCTTAAACAAATGTTGTGACAACGACATTACTTTATCTGTCAATGCTCGTTGATGATACAACAGCCATCTCAACGCATAGGACTGACACCCACTTGATAAGGGTTGAGCGACCGTCTCTAAAATTGAACCCCACGTCTCTGGTGCTGGAATTCTCAACAGATATGGACCCTCAAGATTCCTCACTGATCTTACAGAATGAGTTAACTGCTGGAACCAAAGATTTCTCCCTGCCCATTGATCTTTAATCTTCAAAACAGACGAATCAAATCCATATGCTTTCCATTTAGCGTCTCTTTTCCTAACGAGCGGTATTGATCAGATGTATCTTCTGATGTTAGGTTGAACCCAGAGAACTCATCCTGTACTTCCATGATATTATCTTGTACTATTTCAGATGAACCTATATTGTTCTCTACCACTATTTGCTGAGTCATTTCTGTTACATCGTTTAATTTCAGAAAAGTTGTTGTCGGTGCCGGTGTCATACTTCCTACATTTGTTATTGCCGTCGTACCATTAAATCCTTCCAAAGTTACCATTAAAGTAGTTGATTTAGTTGATGTATTAACCTTAATTATTTCTAGTGGGAAAGTTACCGATTTTCTCTGTTTATTATTAATTGTTGGAGTGACTACTGTGATAAACTTATCCTGAATTCCTTTGGTGACCGTGGAGGCTACAACAGACCTCAATTCTTCCATTATAATCGTGACTTTACGAATTACATAGCCTTTTAACCAATAATTCTTAACCGGAACAAATTTTAACGCTTGCACTAGATAAGTACACATATATTCTCCCTGATCTTTCTCTGTAACATTACGCAACATGAGTGAACAATCATTCACAACCCTCTTATTGTTGTACAAAATATACTTTCTTTCACTAGGGGGCACCGCTTCTACATCTGGTCCTGATAACAATACTTCTTCTCCATAATTATCTCTCCATGTGGGAGGAACGTCCCCTCCCCCACTCAATCTCTCACAGCTACACGGAAGATGAGCTGTCTCACCCCTCCTAACCTTAATAACAGTCTTTTGTTCTAAAATTGGTGCTGGAACTATTGGTTCCCTTGTAATCGAATGCGATATATTTATGGCTTTAACAACTGTCAATGTTGAAAGAGTTAAATTGCTTCCCACTGTTGTTATAACAGACTGAAGTGTTGGTGTTATTGTTGTTACTTCATCCCTAGTTTTCGTAACGTTTTGGTCTGACTTTTCTCCTAACTGGTCTAGGCCTACTTTGTCTAACTGAATCACTAGCTTCTCCTGTAACAGAGTTGCCCTTGGTGGTCTCTGCTGCTTCACATCCCACTGAAATATTCCCTGTTGTTTCTGGGACGTATTGAAAATCAATTTCCCCAAATCCCCTTTCCTTTCCATCCCCTGCATAGTCATCTCTGGCATCATCAGAAGTGTCACCATTATCAACGTTAACCCCAACATTGACAATCTCTCCCTCTTCCTGTTCTCCCCTATCTCCATCCTCTCTCTCTGCGCGTGGCACCTCTTCTGTAGGTGCTTTAACACAATGTGACAAATGATACCACGTAGGAGACCCCTTAACCTGGACAGCTGTTCCAGTACTACGAACCACTTCAAATGGTCCTTCACGACGTTCGTTATACCACTTCCTTCTGAATACCTTTACGAATACTTTGTCTCCCCGTTGTACTGTATTCCTCTTATCCTCCTCAAGCGCCTTCTGCACCTCTTCTTGTCTTTGCCTGTCAGAAACATATGTGGACAACTTTTTATGAAAATTGGCCATATATGTAACGTACGCTCTCATTTCATCTTCCAACAGAGCCAAGCTTGGACCCTTTCCGCTTGTTCGCAAACAAGGCGTAGGCATCCTTCTTCCTGTTACCAACTCATGGGGTGTCATACGTAGATCACGTAACTCACTTGAGCGACACACCATTAGTGCTAAAGGAAGCGCCGCTATCCAGTTTAGACCTGTATGTTGAAAAATTTTCACAATGCGATTTTTCAAGACACCGTTCATTCTTTCACACATCCCTTGACTTTGTGGGTGATAAACTGTTCCAAGACGTTGCTTAATTCCCAATTTTTGCAACATCAATTTAACTGATTTATCCACAAATTCCCTTCCATTGTCCGAGGATATTCGATCGGGTAATCCCCACCTGCTTATGACTTCTTTACACAAGAACTTGGCAACCGACTGAGCATCCTTACGCTTGGTTGGACAAGCTTCCGTCCATCGTGAAAATCTATCTACAACCACCAACATGTATCTTTTCCCATCAACTGGTTGTATCATATCAACAAAGTCAATGACCAACTCACGCATAGGACCCCTTGGTGTGTGAATGTAACCTGGATGAACAGGTATCCCTCTTCGAACATTATTTTTAAGACAGATAGTGCACCTTCCTATCATATAATCAATTTGTTCAAACAAATATGGAGCCCAAAAACCATATTCCTTTGTGATCTTTCTGTTAACCTCCCCCCTCGCAACATGAGCTAACCCATGTGCTTCTTGAATCATCAGACCTAAGAGGTCTAGAGGCGCTACTATCAACCCCTCATGGTTTCTCCACAGACCAGTAGCATCTTTGACCGCTCCTCGGTCTAGCCATAGCTGTTTGTCGATCATAGAAGCAGCTTCTTGCATCAAAATTACATCCCGAAGCGTAATTTTTGTCTTCCAAGTCCACTACATGAGTGACCAGCAAAACTTTTCCCAATTTATCCGCTCCTGCGACGGCTTTTGCAGCTTCATCAGCAGCTTTGTTCCCTTGTGTCACTCTTGACATATCTGTCTTGTGAGCTGCACACTTAGCTATCGCTATCTCTTTAGGCTTCATCATAGCATGCAACAGTTTCATTATTTGCACATGATGTTGTATCGGAGAACCATCCGTTTTCTTAAACCCTCGACCTTTCCATACTGCCCCAAACAAATGACATACACTATGTGCATATGCTGAATCAGTGTATATGGTTACTCGCTTTCCTTCTGCTAACAAACATGCTTCTGTTAGCCCCACAAGTTCAGCAAGTTGTGCAGACGCAGGCTGTGGTATTACTTCAGCCTTTTCCACAACAAATCCCGTTCCTCTGCCTCTAACTACTGCATAACCAGCACATAATTTATCTCCCACCCGATAGCAAGACCCATCAGTCCAATACTCCAGGTCTGCCTCACGTAATGGAAAGGCTTGTAAATCTGATCTAAGCCTCGAATATCTCTCTGCTTCTTGGACACAATCATGTGGCTCACCATCCTCTGAAGTTGGTAAACTCTCGGCTGGATTTACTGTATCACATCTCACTAGGGTGACATCCTCCTGCTCTAAGAGCCTATGATAGTCTCTGAGCCTAGGCATAGTCAATGTATATTTCCCATAGTTCAGAAGATTTCTGAGACTATGATGAGTAAGAATTGTTACTGGGTAGCCCATCGTGACCGATGATGCTTTGTCATACATTGAATATACTCCCACCATTGCTCTGTAGCACAGTGGTAACCCTAGTTCTACCTCTGAATAAGCAGTAGAGTAGTAGGAAATAGGCTGAGGATTCGTCCCGTGCCTGTCGGTTGACAAAGAACCGCACACGCATATCTACCTCCAGTAGAAGTAGACACATATAGCAAAAAGTTCTTCGAGTAATCTGGTAGTGCAAGTGCAGGTGCCTCCTGCAACCTCTGTTTGATCGTTTCAAATGCCACATGGCCTTCCTGTGTCCAGGAAAGATTGCTATGGAGTTGACCACTCTCAGTACCCCTAACCATAGCTCTCAAAGGTGCCATCAAACTAGTATAATCCTCTACCCAAGCTGAGGAATAACCAGCAATACCCAGAAATGTCATCATTTCTCTGACTGTTCTAGGTTTTGGAGCCTTACGAATAGTTTCCACTTGCCTGTCCGAAATGTTTCTGTGGCCATGAGTTATGTTTTGACCTAAATATACAACTTTCTCCTGACAATATTGCAGCTTTTTCTGTGAAACCTTATGCCCCTTTTCTGCCAATACCTGTAGTAATTTAATTGAGTCCCTATGACATGTTTCCTTATTTTGTGAGCAAACCATTATATCATCCACGTACTGAATGACAGTGCTCTGCAATATCTGATCTATCCCTACCAAATCTTCCTTCAGTACTTTATTGAAGATATGCGGCGAATGCCGGTACCCCTGTGGCATTCTACTGTACTCATAGAATTATATATGTGAACCCAAATAAATTCTGACTCTCTACACTAAGTGGAACACTGAAAAATGCTCCACATAAGTCTAGTACTGTAAAATGTGTCGCATCAGGAGGAACTTGGGCTAACAAGGTATGAGGGTCTGGCACTTCTGCTGGAAAGTCAGTCACTACCTCATTTACTGCTCTCAAATCATGAACTACATGATAAGTTCCATCTGGTTTTTCCACAGGCCACAAAGGCGTGTTGCTCCGAGGGTTTTTTGTTGTCCTTAAAACACCTGCTTTCGAAAGTCCTTCAATTTGTGGTTCAATCCCTTGGATTGCTTCATCTTTCAATGGATACTGATTTTTCCATGGAGGTCTGGCTCCTGGTCGAAGTTCAACTTTCACAGGTTGGGCTGATTTCACAAGTCCAATATCAGTACTATGTTGAGACCACAACCCTTCTGGAACTTGTTGCAACATCTCCTCTTTCATAGAGTCTGAATCCATCTTCATATTGCAAATAGATTCATGTGTCATTCCTACAGCCTGTGGCTCTCCTTGTCCTTGAGCCGAAATCATTATTTTAAGAAATCGTTGATCTTCACTTCTCCAGATCGCCAAATTCTCTTTCATTGGTCTGAAACTAAGTTTCTCTGCTTCTGTCATCATTTCTCCTATTTGCTTTTGCTCATAGCCTTCCGAAACCAACAAGGTAACATGTGGCACACTCCTCTCAATATCAAATTCTTTATTCAGATAGTCGTCTGTGTTTATCTTCATAGCTGCTCCTTGTGGTCCTAAAATAATGCAACTTGAGCTAAGTTGAACATTCTTCGGTTGATGACTCAACCATTCCTCTGAGTGTGGTTGAGCAGCCTTCTTGAAATATTTGAGCGTACAATGGAATGGATACTCCGGAAACTTCGCATTCGGCATATTTGCAACAATAAATCTTTCCCATATCTTAGCCTGCTTCATAAAATCTTCACTGAGATTTCCAATCCAGAATACTGAAGACGAATCCATCTCCGTCATCATCGACAATTGGTAAACCTTTTCCTTTGGCATTTCTATCAGACAGCCGTCTGGTGTACATCTTATTGTACAGTTCAACTTACACAATGCATCTCTTCCCAATAATGCAACAGGTGTATGTTCTGATACCAGTATGGGTATTGTAATTTTCTGATCTTTATAGCAGAGCTCAATTGGTTCCGTAAGAGGAATCAGCTGTTTTACTCCCTCAAATCCGATTGTCCTAACGAGTTGATTGGACATAGGGAGATGTGTAGCATCTTCAGGTCGAACACAGGTGAACGCAGCTCCGCTATCCGCCATCACTTCCAATGGTCGGTTGTTTATTTTCACCTCAATTGTTGGATCTTTTTCCGGTCCTGATGCTACCAGCTGACACCCCCTTTCGGATCATCTAGGCACCTCTAGAATCCTTGCTCCGGACCCTGTAGGGGTTCACCGGTCCTCCAGATGATCTTGACTGGCCCCTGTATCCTCCTCTGAAATTCCCTCTGATGTTTCCTCCTGACCTATTGCACCCACGGGCAAAGTGACCAACCTGTCCACAACTATAACATGCTTCTGAAAGTTGCTGGAAGGATGACTTAAATCTTCCTCTTTCTCCGAAGCCTTCTCGTCCTCTTCCTCTCCAACTCTGTGTCTGTCCAGAAATTGGCTGTGGATATGAATCAACTGGTCCCGCCATGGGTGGCTGGTACAATTGCGGTTGGAACTGTTCTGGTTGAAGCTGTGGCAGTGATTGTTGGTTTGGTGCACACTGACTCTGCATAACCAAAGCTTGTTTCTTATCCTTTTTATTCTCCCCCAGTTGTATTTGATTGAGTTTTCTGAGAGTTTCTTCGTCCTGCTCTTTCTGGTTGAGTTCCTTCTTCCTGTACAGATCCACTTGATGAGCTATGTGATCTGTATAGACACCTTTTGTCATGCTTCCAAGTCCAACCACTTCTGCCAGTTTGCTTCTTACTGGTGAGGGCAGTCCCATTTGCAGTTTAGCTCTCCAAAATTGACTGCTCAATTTGACTCACATCTGGATCATTTCCAGTAATATTTCTCCACACTTGATGAACTCTTGACACATAGGCTCTCGGATTTTCTTGTTGTCCTAGCGGGTCAATCAGAATATTATCAGGATGCACATTTGTTGGAAATGTATCTTTCAATGCTCTCCACAGACGATTCCTACTTGCAGCCAACAATTCAGGATCGTTCACTGCAGTCCCTACATATCTAATGAGTCCAGCTCTCTGAAAGACTTCTTCCATATCTGGAATCCCAATGAGATTAGCCAACAGTCTCTTGACGTCTCCTATGGCGGACTGTGTTCCCACCGTAATTTCTTCCAATTTCGAAATCCAAGGATAGGCCCCATTTTGAAGAATAGGCAACTTCTCAAGTATATTTGACATATCGGTATTTTGCAACGGCTTATATTCAAAGTTTTGACCTCGAATGATAACTGGTATCATTTTGCTCGTGGTCTCTTTCCTTGACCTTAATGCATATTTTGTCTCACCTTTTTTGGATTCTTTTTTCAGCTGTTTCTCCTTCTGTATGGTCAGCGTCTGGAGTTCTTCCTCTAGCTCTCTTACCTCTTCTGCAGTCCTTGCATTCTCCAGTTCTGATAAGCATCGGTCTATATCCCCTTCTATTTCTTCTGTGCCAGTCTTTGCAGGATAAACTCCTTTCGAATACACAGCACCTTTAGTCTCCTCTTTATCGCTATCTTCATCTTTGCTTTCCTCAGAACTCGAATATATTGTATCCTTCTTCTTCAAACCTTCCTCAGCCCTGGAATATCTTGTATCCTTCTTCTTCCAACCTTCCTTACCCCTTCTCTCCGTTCTGGCCAACCTCCGTTTGATCACAGGATCATATCCACCCATGATCCCCTCTAAATCACTCTGATCATCATCGTCCTCATCCAGTTCCATCCTACTTAACCTCATTCCACCCTTAGTTTTCAGACTTCTCGTTTTCTTTTTACCTTTGGAGCTTGGATGCATTTTTATGGTCGTTTCTGCTTGTCCTCTCCCTATTATTCGTTCATCTTCATCTCTGATGTAATAATCACCCTGCTGGAGGATCACCGGAAGCTGAGGATAAGCATCCCTAAGCTCTACTTCCTTCTCATAAGGTGGGGGTCTTTTCGCCGAATCCGTATGTGAGAAAGGTATACCGACTTCTACCCTTAGTTTCTCTGTCGACTTCTCTTCCTTTAGCCTTTTCTCCATACCTTTGCTTCCCTTATCGTTGGTATCTTTCATCAGTTTTTGTCCTTCATCTTCAAACAGTTTAAGAACACCCAGCTCCCTTTGTCTCTTTTCTTTACGTCGTTCCTTTTGTTTTCCCTTCTTCTGATCTGCCTTGTAAATTGACAGAAGCACTTTCATGATGTTGATGACGTCAGGGTTAAGAGTCCCTTCCACTGGCCATGGTTGTTCAATGTCAGGCCAACGTTTGTTCCATTTGCCGGATAATCTCGCAATACCCTTAACTAAAGGATTACTATGTTCCACTATATCAACCGGTGTAATAACTTTCATAGCCTTGCTATACTTTCTCCCCATTGTAACTACTCTTTTATATTCCTTTATTGTGAACTATTTTATTTTAGCCTATATAGCCTATGGCTTCCCCCCTTTAATTATTAATATAACTTAAACAACCCAAAAAATTCAATAAAAAAAATTATATTAAAAATGTTATTCAAAAATTATTTTTAATAAAAAATATCAATTAAAAAATCAATTAAAAATTATGAATAATTAACACCAATCTTTTATTTCTACACCTATCTTACCAATTTATCAATTAGTGGCCCACTTACCTTAACCCATCCGGAAAGTGAATACCAGTAGTCAACTTCACAGCAATCCCAAAAACAAGGACTTCCAATCTACAACACTACCACACTCATAAATTCCATTGTTTAATATGCACCCAAGTATCTTAATATCACAGAATAATGTCAGTACCTGCTTTCCAACCGAACCCCCAATCAAGCCCAGTAATGCACAGAGACACCAACATGCAAATTTTATTCAAATGATCAGTCTGTTGGCAAGCGTCTGAGAAATTGTCATTGCATCCAACATCCTATAGGGAAGATTTGTAGACAAAAAAGCACTAGCCTGATTTTGAATGATCCTCTGCCTGCGTCACACCTTGTCACGTCACGCACACGTTAGCCCCTCCTCTCTCTCTCCTTTGCTCTCGTCCTATAGCCTCTCATATGACAAGGGAACAAAACGGTACAGACAAGCATTTAAAGTTTATACACTTAACCAAGTTATCCACATTCAATATTCCCCCACTCATATTTGCTATAAGACTGAACCCAGGACTAAATAGATCGCTCAAAACATTTTTATTTTATTTTAATCCGTCATTTAATTCAATTCATTATACTCCGTCAACATATATTTAATTTATAAATTCACTACATCTCAACAAATCGTTTCATGTTCGAATAACAGTCACTTTAACGATTTAGAAGATTCGTGTCCAACTTCCCCTTATCTGTGGCTATTTCTCCCCCTGCAGGGTAACCCCACAGACCTAGGACCCTTACCCACAATGCCGTGTTTGTAGTTTTAGCACATAACCGCATGTCGTAGTTTTAGCGCCGTAAAATCAAGCGCATGCGCACATCCACTTAACCCTATGATTGCCACACCATAGAACGCCAGCGTTCTACCTCAGTTCTCTATTTTACACTTATAGTCAGACAATTACACATAACAGAACTCACATTTGCGTAGAACTTTGAGTTCCACCCACATACAAACAAGTTTAAGAGGCTTTAATCCATCGCAGTGGACCTCTAAGGTTAAGGTTATCATGTAGCACGCAACACAATTAGCATTTAGCATTAGCATTAGCCTTTAGGTACAATGTGGCACGAAACACATTTAGCATTTAGCATTAGCATTAGCCTTTAGCTAACTGCGGCCTACAACATGTAACAAAACCCGCATTGCGTCTTAAATTCATTTTTCTATGTTTCTAACTTTATTCTGCCGTGAGTATGGATATTTATATGAGCGGCCCCCCCCCAATCAGATATCCCGTCGGACAGAAGATGGGCAAGCAACCCCCAATAAATCTACAACCAACCTCCAGTCTAAGACTGACCTGAAACCCATAACGCGTTACCAGGATTTTATGGCCCACCATGCGGTCGCCTCATGGAGGGCTTATCAAATCCTGCAATGCTCTAAAATTATATACGTATCTCCCTTACTTTATTCTGCCAATATCTGCCGTTAATATCTGCCTTCAATTGCTGTACAATTTTAGAATAATTATTACCAGACTCCTAATCGACCACAACACCCTACATCAACAACGACCCAAGTACTTTTAACTGTACACCTTCAAAGCCCTCTCATGAATCAGCGGGGTAACCAATGCCCAAATTTTGTGAGTAATCTCACCTTTAAAGCCGGCTTGGGCAGTAGTCAACTCGCGAGTCCAGAAAAGGAACCAAGAACGATGAAATCAATATCCCGGACGAGCCCCCATTTGTAGTGTCTGTTGTTTGTGGTTGTTGCCGTCAATCAAGGAGTCTGCTTAAGCTGCACCGTGTTCAAATGCTTTTATTAAAATCACGAGGTTACAGCATAAGTTACAGACCCGCGAAGTCTGGAGAAGCCCCGTCCCAATTTAATCTTGAATGCTTCTGACCCTTCTTCGTTTTTCCCCCAGTATATATAAACTCCCCAAGATGTGGGTGGCTCCCTCTACTGTCCAATCCCCTGTCTACAACACACTTCCTGTCTGTTGTATGTGGCGTTACACTAAAACATTCCCTCTTGATACTAAAATCAACATTCTTTCAGTTCCACTTAAAAACATTTAACAACGTCATAATCTCAATACA